>NC_083726.1:49318254-49943254 GCF_028564815.1 Eubalaena glacialis
AAGTATATTTGTAATTTGATTTTGTGGAGGTCATTGTTGAATGGACATGATTTGGGCTATTTTCAAAAGGATCATTGAAAAGTAAATAATTAGATGAACTTACAAGTATCAACTACATGCAAATAGTCTGTCATTCTGGTTCATATACATCTTTTTCTTTCTTTCTCCCTGCCCTCACCCCTTTTCTTTTCATGTCAGGTATGGGATATTTACAAAGTTGGAGAACCGTTTCTCAAATACACAGGTTTTTTTTTTTTTTAATGAGCCAAAAGATATTAATTTCTCAACATTTAAAACAAAGCTAGAGAAGAAAATGGAATTCAGTGATTATACTGTTTCCTAAACAGACATGAGTACATTTATCATCTGCTCTTATGGCAGATGGTTTGATAGCTACATAATCCAGTGACCCAATTAAATGCTGCTAAATGTTACCATCTTGGCTTTGGAAATTTGCCTTATTTGCCCCAGGAAGCTTTCTCTCAAATCTACCATATAAAGTATAGCAGAAAAACTGAGAATTATTTTTTCACTCAAAGACCAAGCTTTTAAGAGAAAAAGTCACTTCTAACAATTGCTCCCTAACAGTAGATTATCATGATTGATTAAGATCTATTCCACTATTGGGAATATGTTGGAAGAAGCTGGGATGTAGAAATAAAAGAGAAACAGAAGCAATCTACTATATCTTTTGTCCCTTTCTGTCTTGCTCATTTTCCCTAGGTGGTAATAATAATGATAACAACAATAGCTACAGTCTGGGGCTTATGAAGAATTTACAATATGCCAGTTGCTGTTTGTTATAAGCTCTTTGCATATAATAACTCATTTAATATGTGCAACCCTATAAGATCCCTACAAATTTATGAGATTGATACCATGATTAACCCCATTTTACAGATAAGGCCATGAAAACACAGAGAGGTTAAGTAACATGCTCAAGGCCAAACAGTAAGTGGCAGAGCCAGGGTTTAAACTTGGGTGATCGGGCTCCACAGACTTAGTTTTGAGCAATTTACTATATTGCTTAATATGTAAAAATATATTGAGGCTCTCTTCTTCCTAGAGTAACATTTATAAATCAGCAAGCATATACTAAGCACTGACCTAGATGCTGTGGAGCACAGCTCACTCTAGTTGGGGTAACTTCCTGACCTAAATTAAATACATACCACACTTGTTTAGATTTTTCCTGACAGTGGTTCTCAATCGGTGTGTTAGGACACCCTGGAGTGTCAGATCTAAGCTTTGATCTAATTAAACTTTCATTTTGCTCCACTGTCAGTAGATAGATAAAATGTTGAGCCAAGAAGGTCATGCTTTGCAATGTAGAATGTGGTCCAAACCCCTGAAGATAATATATAAGAGGCAGAAAGTAATGTCAAGAAAGATCACAGGTTTCTTCGAACATGTGAGCTTCTTTAGCAGAGAATTTTGATTCTAGAATGTAAGCTACATAAGGGCAGGGATTTGGCCTGTCTTGTTCACAGTGGTACTCCCTAGGAGATAGCACAGTGCCTGGCACAGGTAAGCAATAAATAATTGATAACGAAAAGAATGAATGAATGAAAGAGAGGGAGGAAGGAAGAAAGGAAGGAGGGAGGGAAGGAGGGAAGGAAGGGTGGGCCAGAGCAACAAATAGGGTTACTCCCACAGTGATGCATGCAGCACTGAAGAGGGACCATGGGGAGAGTGATAATGGTGGATGCTTTTGTAGTCACTGCTATCTATTGTTATACCCTTCCAGGACCTACGTTGTGCTTTTTGATGACTTAGCATTTTTCAGCTCTTTCTTTCTGTATGCTATCAAAACTTCTAGAATTCAGAAGTTTATCATGAACACAGATGTGTACACAATCCTTTATAAATCTCCCAAAGGAATGCTAACATATTTCCAGCTGCACAGCCAAGATAAAAGAACTATTCTGCTTGGATTTCAATAGAAGCTTGCGTAACAAATAAAAAACACAATCACCATCCCTAGAGAAATGCTTATTAAAGAGATGTACAGTTCTAAAAAATAAAGGAGCCCAACCAAAAAGAAAAAAAGATACAGCACAGACTACAGAGTTCTTGTTTCAAACAGAGTGCTTGAGTTGAACTGTGTTCTTTAAATTTCTGGGTCCCACTGTTTAGATATCACTCTGTGGTCGTCTAGGAGAAGGACAGAATCTTGGACCTTACTGGAAACCATCTCGCTTTTCACTGACAGCTTTCATACCTCCAACTAAAAATAGTAATCTTTCCATCCTCCAACACTGTAAAGTCACTTTCTTCTCTTATTTTTATCAAGAACTAACAGATTCCGTTTTGGTGGAGGTAGAGATCTGATTTGGGGGAGCTAGTTTGCAGGAGGTAGGTGTAGGGCTGAGGGGGGAGAGTCAGGCTTACAGTAAATACCCCTCTCAGCTATATGGGAAGCGGCAGGCAGTGGAGTCATTGAGAGGCATTAGTATGAGGCATCATATTGTACAGCTGAAATTTCAAGAAAACTTGTCTTTTTTAAAGGCGACGTTTTGAAGAGCAGTTTTAGGTTTACAACAAAATTGAGAAGGAAGTAGAGGGATTTCCCATATACTCTCTGCCCCTATATGTGCATAGCCTCCCCATTATCAACATCATTCACCAGAATAGTAAATTTTCCACCAAGGATGAGCCTACACTGACACATCATAAACACCCAATCATCTGTAGTTTACCTAAGGGTTCACCCTTGGTGTTGTAAATCCTATGGGTTTGAACAAATGTGTAATGACATTTATCCATCATTATAATATACAGAGTATTTTCACTGCCCTAAAATTCTATGTGCTCTGTCTAGTCATCCCTCACCCCTTCAACCCTACCCTGGCAACCAGTGATCTTTTCATTGTCTCCATAGTTTTGACTTTTCTAGAATGTTCTACACAGTAAGCTCCCTACATAAGAACCTTCACGTTGCGAACCTTCAAAGATGCGAACGTGCGTTCGCGTGTCCAATCACGTAAGTTAGTTCACGTGTCTGGCGTACATTGTCACATGCATGCATCCTCTACAAGTGGTTGTGCTTTTGTGTACTTTACTGTACGGTACTGTATAGAGTACAGTAGGACAGTATCTTTATTTCAAGCCCAGCATGTACGGAAACAAGCGTAAAAGCAGTGGTGATGTAGCTGGCACTGCTAAGAAGTGCCAAACGATAACGATGGAAACAAAAGTGAAAATAATTGAGAGAGTGGAGTGAGGTGAAAAGATGGGAGAGCTGTTGTACTTTTCAAGGTAGTGTACTGTAAGATTAAAAGTGTTTTCTTTATTTTTTGTGTTTTTTATGTATTATTTGTGTGAAAAGTATTATAAACCTATTATAGTACAGTACTATATAGCCAATTGTGTTAGCTGGGTACCTAGGCTAAATCTGTTGGACTTACAAACAAATTGGACTTACGAACACACTCTCGAAAGGGAACTCGTTCATATATAGGGGACTTACTGTAGTTGGAATCATACACTATGTAGCCTTTTCAGATTGGCTTCTTTCTCTTAGTGATATGCATTTAAAGTTCATCCATGTCTTTTTATGGCTAGATAGCGCATTTCTTTTTTTTTAAATTTTTATTGGAGTATACTTGCTTTACAATGTTGTGTTAGTTTCTACTGTACAGCAAAGTGAATCAGCCATATATATATATATATATCCCCTCTTTTTTGGATTTCCTTCCCACTTAGGTCACCACAGAGCATTGAGTAGAGCTCCCTATGCTATACAGTACGTTCTCATTAGTTATCTATTTTATACATAGTATCAATAGTGTATATATATCAATCCCAATCTCCCAATTCATCCCACCACCTCCTTCCCCTTGGTATCCATACGTTTGTTCTCTACGTCTGTGTAGCTCATTTCTTTTCTGCACTGAATAACATTCCACCGTCTGAATGCACGACAGTCTATCCATTCACTTACTGAAGGACATCTTGTTTGCTTCCAAGTTTTGACAGTTATAAATAAAGCTGCTATAAACATCTTTGTGCAGTTTTTTTGTGTAGCCATAAGTTTTCAACTCATTTGGGTAAATACCAAGGAACGAGACTGCTGAATTGTATGGTAAGAATATGTTTTGTTTTGTAAGAAAACACCAAACTGTCTTCTAAAGTGGCTGTACTATTTTGCACTCCCACTAGCAATGTATGAGAGTTCCACATCCTCATCAGCATTTGGTGTTATCAGTGATCCCAATTTTGGCCACTCTGATAGGTGTGTAATTAAATCTCATTGTTGTCTTAATTTACATTTCCGTGATCACTTACGATGTGGAGCATCTTTTAATATGCTTATATGCCGTCTATATCTCTTCTTTTGTGAAGAGTCTGTTAAGATCTTTGGCCCACTTTTAAATCAGGTTGTTTGTTTTCTTATTGTTGAGTTTTAAGAGTTCTTTGTATATTTTGTATAACAATCCTTTATCAGATGTGTCTTTTGCAAATAATTTTTCCCAGTCTGTGGCTTGTCTTCTAATTCTCTTGATATTGTCATTCTGCAGAAGTTTTTAATTTTAATGAAGTTCAGCTTATCAATTATTCTTTTCATGATTCATGTTCATTTGTGTCAGGGAGGAAGAAATTTTCCTCTACCCTTCTAGATTGTTCTGGCTGGTCTAAGAATTAAATTGACATGAGACAGATTAACAGGAGAAAATCAAACCAAAGTTTAATAATGTGTATACAAGGGAGAGACCAGGAAAACTGAGCAACTTGCCAAAATGGCTGAAGCCTCACCTTAAATACCATCCTCAGATAAGACAAAAGAGAATGTTGACAGTGCAGAGTCAGTTACAGGAGATTACTGACATTGATCTATTTGTTTACTCTTTCACCAGTACCTCACTGTCTTGATTATTGTAGCTTTATAGTAAGTCTCGAAGTTGGATCACGTCAGTCCAACTTTGTTCTTCTCCTTTAATTAATTGTGTTGGCTATTCTGGGTCTTTTGCCTCTTCAAATAAACTGTAGACTCAGTGTGTTGATATTGACAAAATAACTTGCTGGGACTTTAACTGGTATAACATTGAATCTACAGATCAAGTTGGGAAGAACTGACATCTTGACAATATTGAATCTTCCTATACATGAACACAGAATCTCTCTCCATTTATTTAGTTCTTTGATTTTGTTCATCAGAGTTTTATAGTTTTCGTCATATAGATTTGTACATATTTTGTTAGATTTATACCTAAGTATTTCTTTTTGGGGGGTGCTAATGTAAATAGCATTACGTTTTAAATTTTAAATTCCACTTGTTGTTAGTATATAGGAAAACATTTGATTTTATATACTAACCTTGAATCCTGCAACCTTGTAACAATCACTTGTATTTGTTCCAGGAGGTGTCTCTGTCTGTTTGTTTTGTTAATTCTTTCAGATTTTCTACATATATGATCATGTCATCTGTGAACAAAGACAGTTTTGTGTCTTCCTTCCCAATTGTGTACATTTTTTTACCCTTTTTCGCCTGATTTCATTAGCAAAGACAGCCAGTATGATGTTGAAAAGGAGTGGTGAGAGAGGACATCCTTGCTTTGTTCCTGATCTTAGTGGAAAAGCTTCAGGTCTCTCATCATTAAGTATGATGTTAGCTGTAGGTTTCTTTTTGGGTTTTTTTTTTTTTGCTTTGTGCAAATGAATTTTATTTTATTTTATTTTTTATTGGAGTATAATTGCTTTGCAATGTTGTTTAAGTTTCTGCTGTACAATGAAGTGAATCAGCTTTGTAGTCTTTATCAATTTGAGAAAGTTCTCCTCTACTCCTAGTTTACTGAGAGCTTTTATCAAGAATGAGTGTTGGATTCTGTCAAATGCTTTTTCTGCATCTATTGATATGATCATGTGGTATTTCTTTTTTTAGCCTGTTGAAATGATAGGTTACATTATTTGATTTTCAAATGTTTAACCAGCCTTATATACCTGGCATAAATCTAATTGGGTCATTATGTATAATTCTTTTTATACTTTTTTGGATTCAATCTGCTAATATTTGGTTGATGATTTTTGCATCTATGTTCGTGAGAGATACTGATCTGTAGTTTTCTTTTCTTGTAATATATTTTTCTGATTTTAGTATAAGAATAATGCTGGCATCACAGATGAGTTAGGAAGTATTCCCTCTGCTTTTATACTCTAAAAGAGACTGTAGAGAATTAGTAAAATTTCTTCCTTAAATGTTTGGTAGAATTCACCAGTGACCCATCTGAGCCTGGCATTTTCTGTTTTTAGAAGGTTATTAGTTATTGATCAATTTCTTTAATACATATAGGTCAAATTTTGTCTTTAAAAAAAAGAAATTTAAATGTTAACTTGTAGAAAATTGGTAAGATGCTAATATTTTTGTCTAATAGAGATACAAATAACTTTTGTCTTTTACAGATGAAAATGATTTCTGCTCTGTAGAGAAGATTACACCAAAGGTTACAGTTTACTGCTCTGCAGGACATTAATCAGATTTATATCTAATTTATCAGTAATTTAGAATGATTTCAGTATTCTTTTTTTCTTACACTGATATATATAAAACATTATTTCCCATATCTTTCTTGGAACCAGTTTTGTTTCCTGCTGGCTTCCTTAATAATGAGTTAAAATAAAAACTTGACTTACGTTTACTTTATACTTGTATGAGAACTTTTTCAAACATTTTGAAATTATACTTTTGACATTTTATAGGAATACAGCTTGGCCAAATGCTTTAAATTGCATGTCTAAGAATTGATCCTAAGGAAATAAGTATGTGCTCAAAAATTTAGCTCTAAGACTATTTACTGTGTATAACAGTGAAATACCAGAAACAAATGTATAACATTAGGGGACTAATTAATACCTAAATTTGTTTTAAGAATGATTGTTTCTGGGTAAATGGAATTTGTAGATTTTAAAAATTTCTTTTACCTTGTTCATATTTTCTTGTGACACTTTTAGAAGAAGGAAAAAGCAAGTTGGAAGGTCACAAAGTCTAGTTTCATTGGTCTTTCCATTTTTGTTGACATCTATTGAGGTATTTAGCCCCTGACCGTAGTCTCCCCCTCTGCTCCAATTCCTACCACTATCTCAGGGAACTTCAGAGTTCTGTCCTTGGACAGAATCATCTGCCCACCCTAGCTTTTCAAATTCCTTAATATCCCATTTCCAATGACCTTCTTCACTTCTGTAATTCACTCCAAAGAAATTGTAGATCCCATCTTCATTTAGAACTGTTTACCTCTGACACTTCTGTGCTTTTCACTCTGTTTTGCTTTTAGATGAAAATGCCTTCATTGTTCTTCCGATTAAAAGTAACACATGTTTAACTGCAAATTTTTTCAGAAAATACAGAAAGATTTAAAAAAGAAAAATCAAAACCTGGCAACTTAGAGCTGACCACTCAGCATTCTATAACCCTTAAAACTTTTTGCTAGGAATAGTTTGTTTGTTTGCTTTTCGAAATGGGAATTTACTATTCATTTTACTTTTACAATCTGCTTTTTGCCACTCAGTGACTTATTTTTTCAAGCCAATAAATACAGACCTATATCATCATTAATATGGCTGAAAATATTTTATTGTATGGCTATAATATTCTTTATCTGACCCAAGGTGTCTCAACCTCAGCACCAAAATTTGGGGCTGGATAATTCTTTGCTGTGGGAGGCTGTGTTGTCATTGGAGGATGTTTAGCAGCATCCCTGCCCTCTACCCACTAGATGCCAGTAGCACTGTCCTCCCTGCCCCCCACCCCTACACACCAGTCATGACAATCAAAAATATTTCCACCTATTCCCAAATGTCTTCTCTGGGCAATGTTAACGCCCAGTTGAGAACCACTGATATAATCAACCTGCTATTGTTTGTTTATCTACTTTGTCACAATTAAAAACAGTGGTGCTTATAAAGATCCTAACATATAAATTCAGCACTTCTCCAAATTACTTCTATAGCTTAAGTTTTTAGCAAGAAAGAGCGTATTTTAAATTTTGATGTCTATTCCCCAGATTTCCTCCAGAAAGGTGTATCAATTTATAATACCATTAAAATAACAGAAATGTCATTTCCCCAGATCTTGTCCATTTCTAGGTATTATCAATCTTTTAAATCTTTCTTGGTGGTAAGCAAAACAAAATATTACTTTGTCCTTTTAATGTGTAATTCTTTGATTGCTAACCAGGTCAGTAACTTTTACTATGTTTATTGACCATTTGTATTACTGCTTTTATGAACCACCTATTAATGGCCTTGCCCATTCTTGATTTTGTAAGAGCTATTAATTCTTCCAGTTTGCAATTTTTTGGGTAACCTTTATGCTGAGTTTTCCTTATAGAAGGTATACATTTTTATGATGTTAAATTATCTGCCTTTTTATTATGTTTTTACCTTTAGTGGTGTCGTGCTTAGAAAGATCACCTCTGAAGTCTTAAACTTTAGTGTTTTAGTCTATGAGGCCAACGTTTTATTCCTCCATGTCTTTCACACTCTAACACTAAACTTTTTTGACCTCTAGAAAATTTGAACGTACATAGGACTGGAAATCTTATTAAAATGCGTGTTCTGATTCTGATTCAGTAGGTTTGGAGTGAGACAAGGGACTCTGCATTTCCAGCAAGCTCCCAGGTGATGTCAATGCTGTTCCTGGACCACACTTTGAGTGGCTAGGTTCTGGACCTTCAGCCCTCCAACCCCTGTACTCCCTACCTCCATTCTCTGATTGGCTCTCTCCTGAATTTGCTTCCATTCCTTACCTAGAGTGAACCCCAAGGGCAGTAATTTCAACTATAACTTACCCCTTTGTTTATCTGGAATAAGGACCCTGGCGACCTCCATCCCAGTATTGACCAAGCCACCATCTTCTCCAGGCTCCAGCCACAGCATCACTAAAGGAAATCTCAAAACTGCCACTTGCTTCTGTAACAAATGTTTGATTTCTAAAGTCAGATCAGAAATCCTTCACTTTGTTCCTTGACAGTTCCCTTTCCCATTCCTTAGAGTAAGGCTGCCTAAATTTAATCTCCTCGACCCTATTCCACCTCCTTTCAGGCCTCCAGTCAATAAACGACAATGAAAGAACTTCTTCAAACCATCTGGTAAAAATCACAGTTAGCATAGTAACTGCTGCATACTTTTTCTTTTAATCCACTCAAAAACCCAACAATATCATATTAAGATTTTCCAACTCTTAGAAAATTCTGCTTAAAGATTTATGAATTAAACTAGGTTATTTACTTAATAGATATTTCCCAGAGTTCTCACAATATGCCTGCCAACCTTATTTAGGTAAGTACAATTATCATTTCCATCTTACCGACTAGGAAACTAAGGCACAGAGAGTTGACACAACCATTGAGTGTCAGAGCAAAGACAGGGACCCATATCATGTGATGCTATAATCATAGCTCAAACTTCTTTACTCTGCTACCCGGGAATCACAGGGGGCCTCAGGTTCCGAACCGCTCAATTCTACAGTAGTATCTGTATCGCAAACAAAGAAGAGGCAGGATGAAAAGTAACCTTTAAAAATTGTATAAAAAAATAAAACAATAAATTATTTAACAACAACAACAACAACAACAACAAAAGAGACAGGCAGTCACTAGCGGTTCTCAGCTCTTGAGGGCACATTCCACTCACATTCCCGGGCCTCGGAAATTTTGTTCAACCCGTCTGGGGTGGGGCCCTGGCACTACTGTTTTTAATCTGTTAAAGGGGAATGTTATCCCAAATCAGTGCTTTTCAAACGTTTTACATTCACTGGACCCGTGGCACAAATCTCCCGTTACTCTGATAGGTAATGTGTGACAGGTGTGCGCGGTCTTTGCCCGTCCCACACACCCTCTGGGTTTCGGCGAAGTCCTTGTTATCTCTAGTGCAAACACAGATCACCCTATCCTTCCAGAAAGAAGCATTTTAGGTAGAGATAACTTAAACTGGCCTGGGCAGTGTTAGTGGCGGCAGCGTTGACTTTACAATGATGCCTCTGCTGCCTTCCTCCATGTGGTTTCCAGATTGCCAGTCTTCAATGTAACTCTGATTTAGTCAAATCTCATACACTATAAATATTTGTCGGAAAATTGCCTGGACTCCACACGACGGCATTTAAAACTTCTACACGCACGTTCTGAAATGCCACGCGACTGCAGAGCAGGGTTGGGCCGCCTGGCGCAGCTGGGAGCGCGGCCCTGGCGACTCGGGTCGGTGCCGAAGAGCAAAGGAGCCCGCGCGGGGCTGCGGGCGCCCGGGACTCGCGGCGCCTCGTGGGGCTCCAGGTGAGCCCGGGGCGCGGCGGCCCGCACCGCCCAACTCGAGAAGCCGTCCGAGCCTTTAGCGTCTCCAAACTCGCTGCAGCTGGAGACACCTCGTGCGCCTTTGGTGGAGCGCCCCGGACCCCTTCAGCGGACGGAGCCGTGGTCGAGGTGAGCGCACTGCCGACCTGGGGCGCCGGCAAAAATTGGGGCCGCGCGAGGCAACTCGGTTCCGGGAAGCCCTCAGCCGCGCCCCAGCACAGGCCGCCGCAACCAGGGAGCTAGAACGAGGCAGAGGAGCCCGGACCGCCCGGCTCGGCCCCGCCCCGGAGTGCTCCGCGCGGCGCCTGAGCGGGCCGGAGAGACGTCAGTCAGGCGTCGGGGGCGGGACCCTGGCCGGGCTATTAATACCGGGTCCCGCCCGGTGGCAGCCGCCGGGCTGCGGTGAGCGCCTGGGCTGGGGGTGAGGAGGGGTTCGCGCGGGGTCGGGCGCAGCTGTTGCAGCTGTCGGGCGGCGGAGAGCGGCGGAGACGTGGGGAGGAGGAGAGGGTGGGAGACTGGATGGAGGGCACCAGGGGCTGCCCGTGCTCCGGGTGCGCAAACTCCCGAAGGTGTTGCTTCCAACTTTTACCTCCTTCGGAAGCTGGGAGTGTTAGTGCCGGGAGATCTGAGACTAGACAGCGGAGCCGAAGCGAGTAACGTGCACACTCCCCACCACCCCCTTCCTCACCTGCTCAGCTTTATTATTGTTTTTATTCATCTCTAGAACATGGACTGCGCCCGCCTCTGGCTAGGGCTGTTGCTGCCTGTGGTAGCTGCGCTGGACTTCAGCTACCACCACCAGCCAGAGATGGAACGGTTCCTGAAGAGTATTACCCAAAACTACAGTTCTATCACTCACTTACACAGTATCGGGAAATCTGTGGAAGGTAGGGTCCGTCTTGTGTACTTTCGCAAACCCCTAGTCCTCAGTTTCATTCATTAAATATGCCTTAGCCTACTGTCCCCTCTCCATGAAGCGACTCAGAGGGGCTCGAGCGGATCCGTCCCTGACTTGCGTGTTGGTTGTTTCTGCTTTTGTGTGTTGTGTTGCTTTTTGTCAGGGGAGTAGTAAGACCTGAATTTTACTAAACGTCTGCGCTGTCACTCGGTGTCGAGTGCTTTGCGTTAATGGCGTTCTGTTTTGGGATCTTGCAGACATTGATTTACTGGGATGAGTACTTTAGGTTTTAGTTTTCTACATGAACTTCTGCCGAGGAGGTCTGTTTACCCATCTCAGGTTTGTTTCCCTTTTTGTGGCTTCTTTAAACATGACTCGGACTGTTAGGATCGTGTCTTCAAGTCTCTTTTAAACTAAAATAGGGCAGTTCTGTTGGTGAGATTTCTATGTCACGTATAATTAGCCCTATGGCTTAAAGTTATGCAAAAAAGTGGCTCTGGTACTGATTGAAAGGCTATTTTAAAAGGTATCCATTTGAATGAGACAATTGCTGGATAATAAGTGTACCATAGCAGTGATTGGTATTGCTCTTAGTATTTTCGCGTTCATTATTTAATTACTTTATTGTTTTAATTTAGAAACCATATATTAAGTATAAATATACAACTATATATTAAGTAATTCTAATTTTAGTAGATAGGAAAATTGAATCATAGTGAAATTAAGTATTTTGCCCAAGAACACTCAGATCTTGAGTGAGTTTTATAACCAGGATTGGCACTCAGATCATTCTACTTTAAGGCTTAGCCATTTTGGGACAAGGCAAATAATTTTACCAGATATTATTATTTCTCAGTCTTTTGTTATATTGGTACCTCCCCAAAGAGATTAGCAAATAACTTAATGTTTAAATTATAAGTTTTGTCAAGTGTATGTAATTTGGATGTCAGCTCTTTATAAAGTGTATTTCAACCCCATGTGAATTTTAGCTCTGAGTTTTTCAACCAATTTGTGAGTCTCCTAATTACCATATTCTTAAGTAATCGTTTTCCAAAAAATTAAGGCCATGGTTTTTATATTTTAAAAGTATTACATAAATTTGCTTATGTGCAATGCAACATAAAAATCCTTGGCTTATGTGTGTAATGGCATTTTTGTTTTTAAACAACATTGCTAAGGAATTGGTGCCAGAATTACTCTATATTGCTCTATAATCCAAACTTATAGAGGTTGGATGTATGAGAAAGCATATCTTGAATCAGCATATGTATTCAGCCTTTTGAAATCATTTTCCCCTAGGGCTAGAGAAGAGCAATTTTTAAAGATCTAAGAATACTAATTATATTAATAAAGGAGATATAGAACACAGCTAACTTGAGTTATTGTTCAGTCATTTAACCCACAAGGTGATGCCAGTGCTGTTAATTTTAAGTACTAAATGATTTGGTTTTTATTTTTTTCAAGCACAGAGTGCTTGTGACTGGGGACTCTCAATGTCAACCAGCTATTTTGATCTACCCTGCGTGCTATCAGACCACGGTAATCATGAAAGGCAGCAGGCTTAATTGTTTTTACCTTGTGTGCACTATTGTGGTTAAAGGACTGAGGAATTACCATGTAAAAAATAAAATCTGACACTAGTTTAGGTCAAATATTTGTATTGAGGATGTTCTGAATAATTACTCCGATTAAGAAAAATCCCAAATCTGCCATTAGGTTCTGAGTAGTAGGTTAAACTGCACGCTAGTAACTGGGAGTCGGTTGCCAAGCATATTTGTTGGTACTCTTTTCACTAGATGCATAGTTTTCCCTGGCCATCCTGCCCTCTGATGTAAGATAAGTTTGCTTAGCAAACAAGATTTACCATATGTGTTATTTATTTTTCTTTGTTATTGTGAATGTGGGCAACATACCTAGAAGGGAAAGTAATATTCCTACCTCGCCAAATACATTTTTAGTTTTTGTAAATGCATATCACGTGTATTTTCATTACTGTAATCAGGGGTTCTCTTCTGCTTTTTTCCCCCCAGTTCACATTATTTCATTACGTATTTCCATGAATTGAAAGGTCTGCAGGTGTGAATTGATTGCTATATAGTATTTTATCCTCGATTATGTGAATTTCTTAGTCATTCACCTCTTTGCGGCATCTATATAGTTTCTGGTGGCCTCTGTTATAAACAGTGATGCTAAAAAAACCATTGATACACGTCATGATTAATGGCCTTCTATTATAATTGATTTTTTTCCAGTTTTTAATTTTGAAATGTTTGAAACCTACACAAAAGCTGAGTACATATATACACTTCACCTAGATTCAACCACAGTAGATAGATCATATTTCAGTTGAGCGTTCTAGAGGAAATCCCACTACCTAATATCAGAGTAAAGAAAATCTTAGGTAAAACAACAGAGGCAACTAAAAAACAAAAAGAACAGACAGCTGAGTTGAGAAAAATCAGAAAATGTACAATGTTCATTGATTCATTCCTTCATTCAGTTAAGGGAGCACCTCTCCTATCCTTTTTTTTTTTTTTTTAATTACTCCTAAGCCCCTTTGTCTAGCATGTTCCTGGCACGTATTCAGTGATTTTTATCTCTGTTTAGTGGCTTGACTATTTGCTGAGGGAAAGCCATGTGAAGCAAGCAAAAAGTTGTGCCATTTGTGCCCTGCTATCAGGTAGCCCCCTTTAAAATACAAATGTATTTATTATAGATTCCCCAGCTATTCTCTCCACATCCCCCCAAATTAGTTCTAGGACCACTTTAAATGAGATTTCCTACATGTCTTTTCTAAGAATCTTGTCTTTCCTCCTGCTAAGTCTAACCTTGATCTGAATAAGGAAGGTTGCAAAGGGCAAGGGTTAGATAATAAAATCTGTTATAAAGTGCTTTCCATGTATTCGGTGTTATAATACATTATTTCAATCTCAACAACTCAAAGTAGGCCTTATACTCATTTACAGAAAGGATCCAATGAGGCACAGAGAAGTTAATTAACTTGCTGAAGATCACACAGCTGATAAGTGTTAGAGGGAGGCTTCAAACTCAGATCCACCTTCTCTGAAGCACATCTCTTTCTCATTAAGGAAGCGGTTTGACACAGATGTGGCTGGTCACATGAAGATTGAGGTAGTTACTAGAGGGTTTCAGAGTCATGTTTTGGGCACATTGGATCTGAAAGTAAAGCTTCTACCAAGGATCCAACACGGTAGCCAGTAGCCACTTGTTTACTGAGCAGCTGAAATGTGACTAGACCAAATTAAGGTGTGCTAAAAGTGACTTTGAAGATTTCATACAAAAAAGTAAAATAGTCCATTAATATTTTTATATTGATTCCATGTTGAAGTAATATTTTAGATATAAAGGCTAAATAAGAAATATTTTTAAAAAAACTTCACCTGTTTCTTTTTACTTTTGTTAATATGGTTGTGGTTTCTAAAACATTTTAAATTACATATATGACTTGCATTGTATTTTGATTGGGCTGTGCTGATCTAGACAGAAATTTGTTATTAGCAATTTTCTTTTTCTGAGTACAAAAGGAACTCAAGTTCATTTAGAAAATTGGGAAGATACAACAAAGCACCAAGGAGAAAATTAAAATCTCACCACCCAAAGGAAACACTTAGTAGACCTGAAAGACTATATGCCCTGTTTTGTGCCTTTCTCCCCTCCCACTGAGCCAAATATCTTGCTTGCCCCTGCAAACATGTTATTTCTAAAACCTGAGTTTTAATGCCTGCTTTGTGTCCTATCAATGGATATACTATTGCTTATTTAACTTACACCCCACTGACAAACATTTAGTTTGTTTCTAAATTTTCCTGTTATAAAATTTTTTTAAAAAGTGCCATAGTGGACATCTTTGTAGCTAAGACAGCAAAAGTTGTCAGAGCACACACAGGCTTTGGAACTACAAGGCCCAAGTTCAAATTCTAGATCCTCTATTTTGTAGCAGTGTGACACTGGGTGTTAGAATAATTCCTGGCACATAATAAGTACTACATAAGAGTTGCTGTTAAGGATACATTACCTGCTATTGGGGATACATTTCCAAAAAGGAAATTACCAGGTCTTAAAGCAGTTCTATATATTTGATACATGTAACCAAATTGATTTCCAAAAGGAGTATTGATTGATAATCTCAAGAAATGTATGCTTACCTCTTCTAACTCTTATACCAGTCATAAATCAGGCATTCCTGGTTTGAAAGATTACTGTAGCATTTGTCAAAGGGTACAAAGTTTTGGTCATACAGGATGAATATGTCCTAGAGATCTACTGCACAGCAGAGCGCTTATAGTTAACAATATTGTTTACTTTAAAATTTGCTATGAGGGTAGATGTTATGCTAAGTGTTATAGTGATGATGATGAAAGATTACTGTAGCATAAAGTTTTCATTGTTGTGTTTAAAGTATAAAGGAGAATTTATTTCTCCTGTGTTTTCCCCCAAGAATTCTCACCTTCACATATGCATTCAACAGATATTTATTGAATTCCTCTGCCAGGAGTCATCATAACATCGCAGATACTCAAAAATCTCGCTAGAATTGGCTTAGACTCCTGCCCCAAAGAGGCATGTACTGTGCTCATGTACACAGACCTCTCATTGCCTACTCCCCTTGCCTGGGTAGATTCTGGCTGGCGATTTACCCTCTGAAAAGGACACCTGATACAAGATTTTGCCACAGCATTCGATTTTCTGTCACCCTGTTCATTTCTCAAGTGTGATCGGCAAGCCAGTTTGCTTGAGATCCTGTATAAAATGCTTTCTGTGATGTAAATATTGACATATTGAGGACTAAATATCAAGACAGCCACTAAAATCTGGGAATTTCAGCTGTAATGTACATACTTGTGATTTAAAGTTACATTGGGATAGCAAGCCTTTCCCCTTCTTTAACTTGAAATGTAAAGTCCTTTTCTGAAACACCTTAGGAACATCAGCCTTGTTTTATAACCATTAAGTTTCTTAAAGACACTGCCTTTTTTTTCTTACAAGGAAATGATTTAGATTTCCACTATATTTGTGGTATGAGATTTTAAGAGGAAGAGACAGAATATCCAAAAAGTAACACAGATGTTACTCTGCTTCTTATATCTAGGAACCATTTTTGTTCCAGATCTCAAATATATCCAACCACCAATACTCTAGGGGCATTTGAAAGTTAAAAAAATAATAATTGCAGCCAACATTAAGTGAATTTTAGTCTTTGCCTGGCACTTTACATATACCCCTCAATCACTCTAAAAACGGTATGAAATACCATTATTATCCCCCAATTTACATGTGGAGAATTGAGATTGAATGAATCATCCACAGTTAGTAAATGACAGAGGGCTGATTGGAACCAAAGTCTGTCTTGTGCCAAATAGTGGACCCTTGAAGCTCTTTGCTGTAGAGAAAAGTTTCTCCAGTTACCTTTTTCTCTGTTCTTGTCCCTTTTCCCCTCCCCCATACATCCTTCTCCTCCCTTGCCCCGACTGCTGTGATTCTGCAGGAGTTGAGGAGCATCCTCCATCATCCAAGAACAGGCCTGTGTTAAATGTATTTTATGTGCGGAGTGATAGGCTATGGAATCCTAGACCCCTTTTCAGTATTTACGGTTTCATCCAAAGCAGTGTGAATTCCATATTTTGGTGTAGACTTAATTTTTTTTTTCTATATACCAAAACTGTTTGGTTATGAGGCAAAAGGAGAACACTGAGATTCTGGTTTGCACACTTTCGGGACACCCACCCACCAAAATGCTGTCTCCTGAGCTGAGAACAGTGGTTCTCATTAAGAGTAGTACTGCCCCCTAGGGGGAATTTTGGAAATTGAGGGGAGGTTTAGGCCATAACTTTTAAGTCTTCAGAGGGGGGACCTCGCTGATGCATCTTCCTGATCTTGTTAGCAACACACAGAATAGTCGTGCCTAGTGAAAAATCGTCCTCCACATTTTCTAATGTCTTCCATAGGTGCAAGACCAGCTTACAATTATCTGAGCCTAAAACCAATTCCAATTTATGTACAAACACAAAATACTTTTTCCCCACAATTTTAATATGTACCAAACTTTCCAGGAATGTACCTGTAGGTAAATTGAGGGAAAATTCAATTATATTTTTCTCTGAACTTGATTCCGAGATATCTCACGTTCTTAAAATCCTGGCATCAGTGACCACACAGCTGCATCAGTCTGCGTTTGTAATAAATGCCTTCACCGTGAATCTCAAGAATTCATATAAGCAGCTTTTTCTTATTATAAGTTGCTTTCTTTTTATTTCCCCTTTATGTAAAGTTTGAACATTTTATCAATCTTTCTGAAATTATGTATGCAAATATTATTTTCTGTGGATTTCATGCCAGCATGGTGAAGGAGGAGCTGAAAAATCTTGGACATGAAAAAAGAGGCATCAACTGATAGGGTTAGGGACTGTTGGTCTAAAACCACAGATGCAGAGAGCTGATAAGACCCACTTCAAATTTATGTAGCCAGCATCCAGAAGGTGTTTGGTTTCCATTCTTAATCAAAACACGAGTGCCTAGAGGTAACACCGTGGTGATGAATAGTATCTAGAGTTGAGAGATAACTGCCATTCGCCCTGTTTCCTTCCTTTGGTTTGTGAATTTAGAATGCCCCTTTCTCGAAGAGTGCAAAGTCAGAAAGTAAGATAAGAAGAATCTTAAAAAAAAAAATGTTTTTTATTGAAATATAATTGATTTACAATGTTGTTAGTTTCAGGTGTACAGCAGAGTGATTCAGTTATATAGAGATTTCTTTTGCAGATTCTGTTCCCTTAGAGTTTATTATCCCAAAAAAGGTAACATTTTGAAGATTATATCAAATACCAACATGCATTTGGGTTAGGGGAAGAAGATTAAATCGGAACTTCCTATCTAGTGATTGAAAAGAATTGGTATTCTTCCTAGCTCCGTAGCCATTCAATGTAATATAGGGTAGTGGTTTGCTGAGAGGTTAGGAAATCCTAATTTGAGTTTGTGTGCAAATAAACAGACATAAAATAAATAAAACAGACATAAGTTGCACATTAAAAATGTTTTCTCAACCCTGTTTTACAAGGACTGCTACATGTCAGATGTTTAAAAAGTGTACATTTTCTGGTCTGTGACCCTTCATGTACATAGCTTCGTCAAAAGCTCAGCTGGAGGTTTACTCTCCTTGGCATCACAAAAATGCCGCCAACTTCCAACAAGTTGCCTTCAAACTGGCTTCACAGACATATCCCGAACTTCCTCAGAGCTGAAGATAACAGCCTTCATGGTGGGGTATAAAGCATTAATGACAGGGTAAGCCCTTCAAATATGCAAGCACTGTCACAGAGTCTAGAAGAAGAAAGCAAACCCTCTGTTTGTATAAACAAAGAACTTTCAGTTAGTTGTTTACTCAGTTTTTAAAATTTCTCTGATAGGAATCTCTCTGAGGAAACTAGAACCACACTTAAGGAGCACAGCCAAAGTCACCTGAACTGACAGTTATCCAAATACATAACTCAGCCTCCTTTCTGACAAAGTGCACGGGTATACTGTGAATACAGTCAGGTGAAATGGAGCACAACGTCACACTTTTAGAGCAGGAATGGATGTTAGAGACCGCTTGATCATTTATTCAGTTGATTGCGGCTTGGTTCAAAATGTCACCTCCTCCTGGAAGCCTTTTTCTAGTTGCCTGGGCAGAGTTAGAATCTCCTTGTGCCCCTCTTCCAGAGCATCTTCCAGGAGCTCTGTCTATGTTGTACCTGGAGGGCAGGGATCAGGCTTCATTCGTCTTCATATCTTAGGCCCGGTTATGTGCTGATTATATGTGACAGGCACAGTGAGGGTCACAGCTGAAGAGTTTTTCCATGCATAGTAAAGGAAACATTAATGTAAATATGCTTTTATACACTTTTATACAGTATAGTATATAGTATGCTATTATGTATAAGTATATAGGATGTATATTTTTATATGTATACTTTTATATACATTTATACAGTTACACATACTATATGTAACTTTATATATGCAACGTTATATAGTTATACATATGTTGTATGTAGTAAATACTTCAGTTTCTCAGGGAAATGAAATAGTTTTAGCAAAAACAGGTTATACTGCAAGAAAACAATGTTATGGGAAGTAGCATGATACCTTGGAGAGGTAGTATAGGAGGACCTCATTGTGACACAGCTCACGCTGGTGCGTAGGAGGGCAACAAGGAGGTTAGTGGCCTTCAGGCAGTCAAGGGCATAACTGAATCATTCACTGACACACCTAGAGGGGTTCTGGCTCCCTCAGCCCCCAAACACTAACCAAACATGTATTAAGAGAAGAGAGAGTAAATAGAGGAGACACACACACACACACAGACCCCCTCCATTAAGAAGGGGTTAAGTAAATATCCCTGGTTTTATTTGAACAGTGCAAAAATAGTTCAAGTGTCTATCTAGAGAATGTGAAAAAGCAAAAAGGACCATGTGATGAAGGCTCCCCCCTCCCCCCCCCCGACCAGAAAAGTTAAGCAGATACTTGGAATCCCTCGATTTTAAGGGTCTTTTTTCCCCTCCATACTCAGGAATGCTTTACAGGTTTAAGATGTTCAGGTTTTGGAAATACACAGGTAGACAGACTGAAGGTTGAAAGTATCTTAACTTTAATTTTTAGTCCCTGTTAAGTATCCATTCCTTTGCCCATTGTTGGTAACTCAGTCAAGCCCATCCATTAAAATTCTTTTAAAGGGGGCTGTTCACTCTTGTGAAAGTGTGGACACATGGGGAGAACAGATCATTTTAACATGGGGCAATTCCACAGGAGTTTCCCCATTATTTTAAAATTAGATTTACTTACACCTTAGTAATAATACCAAATGCACGTGGGGTTAAATTTGAGATGCAGGTTGCTCAGTTAAGGAACACATTTTATTTTTTTTCTGTTGCTCTTAGAGACTGAGATGAATAATCTCTCTCTACTAGAGATAACCTAGAGATAAGCCTAGTGGGATTATCATTTGTTACCGGTAAGTTCCTTTCTATGTATGAAACAACAGAAAGACAAATTGCGAAATACCACATTCTAGCCTTACTAAACATGTAGCTGCGCCTGGGGATCTTGTGAGTTTTAATGACATATACTTCGGAATGCACAAAATGTGTCTTCAGTCTCAGCGGCACTCTAGCTCGCAGTGTAGGGGTGGGCAGAGAGTCCAGAGGCTTTGAGGTGGAAAGGATTGTGCTGTATTCCAAGAACAGAAATGAGGCCGGTGGTGCTGGGGCACGGTGAGCATGCAGAGAGTGGGACTGGGTAAAGTTGGAGAGGCGCGCAGGGGACAGTTCACAGAGTGCCTGGTATGCTAATTCAAACACAGAGAGTTTGAATTCTGTTCTAAGAATAATGGGAAACCATTGAAGGGTTTTAATCAGAATGATGTCATCTGATGTAGGTTTGGAAAAATTATAACATTGGCTGCTGAATAGAGAAAATTTTTTTTTTAATTAATTAATTTATTTATTTATTTATTTTTGGCTGTGTTGGGTCTTCGTTTCTGTGCAAGGGCTTTCTGCAGTTGCGGCGAGCGGGGGCCACTCTTCATCGCGGTGCGCGGGCCTCTCACTATCGCGGCCTCTCTTGTTGTGGAGCACAGGCTCCAGACGCGCAGGCTCAGTAGTTGTGGCTCACGGGCTTAGTTGCTCCGCGGCATGTGGGACCTTCCCAGACCAGGGCTCGAACCCGTGTCCCCTGCATTGGCAGGCAGATTCTCAACCACTGCGCCACCAGGGAAGCCCTGAATAGAGAATTAATTAGAAAGGGGCAAGTATAGAAGCAGGGAGACTAATCCAGTTATAATAATCCAGGCAACTGTTGATGATGGTGATTTGGATGAAGATGCTGTATTAGAAATAGAGAGAAGTGGAGGGATTAGAGATTTACTTTGGAAATAAAACCAATAATACTTCCTTAATGGATTGGAAGGAGGTGGGCAGAGATCAGGGAAAAATAAAAGATCCAGGATGACCTCTAGGTTTTCAGCTTGGACAGCTGAGCACCTGAGGTATTATTTACCAAGATAGGAAATACTAGAAGAGGACAAGTTTG
Source organism: Eubalaena glacialis (assembly GCF_028564815.1). NCBI lineage: Eukaryota > Metazoa > Chordata > Mammalia > Artiodactyla > Balaenidae > Eubalaena > Eubalaena glacialis. The sequence goes on from NC_083726.1 coordinate 49,339,516, forward strand.
GGTTGAAATCAAGACCTCTGATTTAGACAATTTTTAAAAATTTGAAATCCTTAATAGACATCCAGTTGGAATGTCCAGTAGGCAGGTGTGTAGGTGGGGTTTGGAGGAAAGTTTTGGCTGTAGAAATAAGCTTGAGAGTCATCAACATGTAGATGGCATTGAAACCTATGGGATTATAAAATAATCTAACAAGAGAGTAGAGATAAAAGAGGGCCAGAATAGAGCCAGAGGATACTGTTATATTTTGAGTCTGGTAGAGATAGAAGCCAACAAAGGAGATGGAAAAAAAAAATTCAGCAAGGATGTGGGAGAAAGATGAAGAGTGATATCACAGACATGAAGGAAGGGCAGCAGTTCACAAAGGAGGCTGTCTCGGGGTCCCATGACCACCCACTAGTGAATTGCTGGAAGGACTCGTGACTCAACAAAGTCATACTTGCAGCCAAGATTTATGAAGCAAAGGACACAGTGCAGGCACAGCAGAATAATGATACATGTAGGCAAAGACTAGAGAAGTCAGCATGGGCTTGCCTGTTCTCCCTCGGTGAGGATCCTATAGATGCATGCTTCTCTCCAGCTGTGCACTCAGGGAAGCCCACTCGAGTCTTGGAGGCCCAGAGTTCTTCACAGGAGCTGGTCACATGACTATTGTGACCCACAGGGTGCAGATCCACACTAGGTCCCAGGTGCCCATCATGAATCTTCATGTTTACTTTAAACAACGCTTTCGGCCTGGTACACGCTGACCCTCTGCCTTGCATCATTAATTAGTGAACACTGAAGGAGTTTAGTGCTCAGAGTTTGGTTAAGAGTCATTACAACGAGTGCAGGTGTTCCAGAGATAAGCAAGAAGTGAATAAAGCAGACCAGCTGTGTTAACTCTTTCCTCACTGAGGTCGTGGTCAACCATGTTGGATGCAGTTATAAGTGAAGACTGAGAGCCGTAAAGTTAACTGACAGATCCCAAAGTAGCCTTAGTTAAATCTATTTATCTCTAGACAGATTCATTCAATTTATGCAGCAAACATGTATCGAATGCCTAGTATAATTTGTGGCGTGTGCTGGCCACAAACTATATATAAAAATATAGAGGTAAAGAAGTGACATGTGGTCCCTGTCCTGATGGAGCCGATGATCTGAGGGGTGAGTGGGAAGGAAGAGACATCCTAGTAAATGCAGATGAGATTCACCCTAGGGGAGTAGATGGCAGGGGACCGGAAGGACAGAAGTCAGCCAGGTGAAAGGGGTCGGCAAGGCCATAAATAGTGTGTTCAAAGGCCTGGTGGTTAAGGAGCATGTGGGCCTTGTGGAGCAAAAGAAGTTGAGTGTGGCTGGAGAGGAGAGCATGAAGGGACGAGAGAGGAGGCAAGACAGGCAGATGGTGGAAGGCCTTGCCCACCTTGTGAAAGACTTCTTGCTTCTTCCAAAGGGAATCACATCATCCTAGGGATTCCTGCCTGATAGGAAAGTGACAGATTTGTTTTCTTGATTGGAAAATTCCTGATCATTTTACAGTTCATTTTGCATTACAATAAAGATTCCCTTTAAGAAATAAGGTGAAACAGCCATGTCTGGAATAAGAAATCAGTGAGAAAATACAAACATGCCAGGGTGAATAAACGAGAGCACCAACAAAATGTAATAAGAAATCTGTGAAAAATAATAACAGTTCCTAAGAGCTGTCAGTGTGAAGAGTTCTGATTTAAATAGCATAATTGGGGCTTCCCTGGTGGCGCAGTGGTTGAGAATCTGCCTGCCAATGCAGGGGACACGGGTTCGAGCCCTGGTCTGGGAAGATCCCACATGCCGCGGAGCAACTAAGCCCGTGAGCCACAATTACTGAGCCTGCGCGTCTGGAGCCTGTGCTCCGCAACAAGAGAGGCCACGATAGTGAGAGGCCCGCGCACCGCGATGAAGAGTGGCCCCTGCTTGCCACAACTAGAGAAAGCCCTCGCACAGAAACGAAGACCCAACACAGCCAAAAATAAATAAATAAATAAATAAACAAAGTAAACAATGCGTTTAAAAAAAAAAAAAAAAAGAAAGATTTAAATAGCATAATTGGATCGGATTATTCACTTAAACCTTAAAGATCACTTTATCATACAGCTTACCAGAAACATTTCAATGATGCATTGCACATAGTGTCTTTTTGCCCTCACAGAGCCCAGGTCAGACAAAAAGAAATGATTTTTTTATCAGCCATTTTGGAGACAAATTCTGGTTATGCCAGACTTATACAGAAAGTGATAAATATTACTTAAATCTAGAATTCAAAGAGAAATGTCAGAGTACCTAGGAACAGACACTTAAAATTTTTTCCCAACGGTATTGAGATATAATATTGGCGTACGACATTGTGTAAGTTTAAAGTGTGTGACGTGATGATTTGATAACACATGTATTGTAAAAGGATTACCATAAAAAGATTAGTTAACACATCCTTCTCCTCACACAATTACTATTTTGTTGTGGTGGTGGTGCAAACATTTGAGTCTAATTGTTCAGCCACTTTATATAATACCGTATTGTTAACTATAGTCACTGTACTGTAAATTAAATCCTCAGAACTTAGAGCTGGCAGTTTGTACCCCTTGATCAACATCTCCCTATTTCCTCTGCTCCCCAGCACCTGGCAATCACCAATCCACTCTGTTTCTATGAGTTCAGCATTTTTAGATTCCACATATAAGTGAGATCATAGCTCTGTCTTAGTTCACCTAGCATAATGCCCTCATTTCCTCCATGCTGTCACAAATGGCAGGATTTCCTTCTTTTTCATGGCTGAATAATATTCCACTGTATGTACATATCACATTTTCTTTAACCGTTCATCCATCTGCAGACATTTAGGTTGTTTCTATGTTTTGGCTATTGTGAATAATACTGCATTGAACGTGGGGATGCAGATACCTCTTGGACATACTGATTTCATTTCCTTCAGATAAATACCCAGAAGTGGGATTGCTGGATCACATGGTAGTTACAGTTTTAATTTTTTTATAGTAGCTGTACCAATTTACATTCCTGCCAACAGTGCACAAAATAGAAACAGATTACCTTCTATTTTAAAGCAAAGGAATATTTTTATTATGAAGTACAGTTGACCCTTGAACAACATGAGCTTGAACTGCGCCGGGCCACTTACATGCAGATTTTTTTTCAATAGTAAATACAACCAAGCTACATGATCCGTGGTTAGTTGAATCCTCCACTGAGGATCTACAGATACCAAGGACCAGCTAAGTTATACACAGACTTTGATTGCTCAGAGGCTTGGCACTCCTGACCCCTCTCACTGTTTAAGGGTCAACTGTACAGCCACTTGAACTTTTCAGGTGATACGTAGCAGCACTGAGAAGGGACATAATCTTGGGCTCATTTTCTAGGTAAGCTATTGAATAGGAGCAGCGAGGATGGGAAAATGAAAGAAATGCAGCTGCTGTTTACTGAGTACTGTCATGTGCCAGGCACCGTGCTAGGCCCTTTACAAACTTTCCTCACTTAAGCTATATGAAAACTCTAAGTTATTTACATTCACGTTTTAGAGCTGAGAACAAAGAGACTTCATAGATGAAGAAATTGACGATCCAAAATTATGTCTTGGTAACTGATAAATTTGGGTTAGTAATCCAAATGTGTCTTTCAGTAATTCATTTACATATTCATTCAACAACGATGTATGGCCCTCCTGTTGTCTACCAGAACCTGGGCAGGTGGATACAAAGAACCTGGACCTTTCTCTTTAGGAACTAGGGCTGGGGCCTTACACCCAATCACCTTAATGGGAAAAGCACTGTAACAGGGCCATGAAAGTTCAAAGGCCTGGCCTCCAGGATGCTTGGGAAAGTCGAGAAAGGCTTATCAGGGAAGCTGATAATTGAACAAAGCTTTGACTGTTCCCAGGCAGATAGGTGAGGGGATAGGAATTCCCGGTAAAGTGAATGGGAAAACAGACTGGAGCTAAGGGGCAGGGTGAGATTTTGCTTCCAGCAGCAGCTGGGGCACTGAATGCTGCCCCTGTACGCAGTCAAGGATAAAGAGCTGACGGTGATTTCTAATGTGTCTTAGCATCTAGGGTATCTTAGTTTGTGCTCACTGGAAAATACAAAGTTTTAGAAGGATTTTGTCATTATGGGTTTGGTTTGGGTTTGGTTTGGGTTTTTTGTAAGCAGATTGTTCAAAGGACAGTGATAAATAGGGAAATATTTTGACTCACGTAAACTCTTCACTAAAACTGCATTCTTTGTAGCCCCCAGGGGACTATGGTTCCATAAGACATTCTGTTCTCTGTCCTTGGGAAAATATGTTTAAAGAGTAATAAAAGGGGGTATTTGACCATTAGTAATAAAGTTGTACACTTTATTAAATGCTTGTTATGTACTAACTACTTCCATGCCTTATTTTAAATCCTGCCATCAATCTGGGAATTAAGTAGTGTTATCCCTGTTTTACAGATGGGAAACTGAGGCTTGGGGAAAAGGTGACTTGCCCAAGGCAACTTAGCTGGTAAGAGGCAGAGCTGGGAACTCAAACCCAGGATTCAAAGTACCAGTTCTTCCAGTTTTCAAATGGTCTCTAGAACCTGGAGGCTTCCGTCAAGATGACTTGAGATACTTTAGTGAGTAAGGAGACAGTCAGCAGCTTGGGTTCACCTTCTTTAAACCAGAGCAGCTTAGCTTTAACTTCTTACATTGGATCTTCACACAAGAATCTATTGGAATAAATGTTCCATGACCCAGGGGCAGGTAACATGAAAACTACTGCACTGACTATGGAATCTTTGCAAGAATAGACTGAGGAAGTGCCATAAACAAGGCAATATGCCAGACTCTCTGGCGGGTGCTGAAGGGTATTAATTTCTGCCCTTTGGAATGTTCTTTTTTAGTGGGACATATATATGTGATGCTTTACAAAGGTTCAGAGCCCTCTGAAACTGATCAAAACAAGATTGTATCTGTCAGAAAACATTGAATATACTCTATCAAGCCAAATGCTAGGAGCTTGTATAAATACGAGTATCTTGGCTGATCACCTATGTGTTGGATTAGACAAAAGATCTCACTCTTGAGCCTTCCCATGCCTACATCCTTGCTATACTCCAGGCAGACATAGTCTATCTAAATATCACAGAATGCTCAGAAACACTCTGACCACCTCTACTGATTTGTCTGGGCCCAGGAGCTCTGTCCTGACAACTGAGATTTAGACTTATACAGACTCCATTGATGGACGAGGTGGTAGAGAGCAGAATCTGGCCATCAAGAACTTTGGATTTTCCAATGAGCACAGAGTAAGATACCTTAGATGCTAAGGCTGCAGGACCCCTGCCACCCGATGGGTAGGACAGAGTGTACTCAGCATCCTTGATGTCTGGGAGGAGAAGTTGCTGGTGTAGTATAGGGATGCTTGAGCTGCCCTGACCTGCCTAAACTCCTCCTGTGCCCGGGAACCAGAAGGTTGGGTCAGACAAGTAACTGTGTCATTCCTCACCACTGGGGTCCTACTTGCTAGAGGGGGAAAGCTTTCCCCTGTATGCTAGAGATGGAGATAGAAGTGAATTAAGGGAGGAAAACAAAAGTAACCTTTTACATGGGGTAAATTAACAGAATCCCAGCTGCTAAACACTGAGGTTTGCTCCATGAGCAGTCCAAAGCCTGTTTCCTCCGAAGGACATATTATGAGCTGATGTTAAAAGCACATGTGATCTAGTGAGAAACTGTTCGATTTTCAGGTGGAAACTCTAGGGAAATAGAGTAAGCTAATGAAACAGAATACTGTTGAATATGAGAAGGTAACTCTCCAAGCATTTGAGTTTCAAAACACCTTAGGCTCATAGGAATCACAGTGTAATCTTAGAGTGACCAATGAGAAGTTTAATAATGTCCTCGCTTATATTCATTCTTTTTATAGCTGCCTTTAAAACAAGTTCTCATTTGGCAATCATTTAAAAAATAGGTTTTAAAATTAGGTGGTAGGGTGAAATTTGAGTGTTTTATCGAAGCAATCTTAATGTTTTACATCTTGGTAAGGAAGGGACGTTGATACCAGGTATTGAAACTGGAGAGCTATCAGAATAGGGGGAAATACCACATTTATGTCCACACCTATAAATACACAGATATTTGCATTTAATAGTGCCTAAGAACACAGACTCTGTAGAGTACAGATTGCCTGGGTTCAAAGCCTGGTTATGCTATTCAGTAATTGTGATCTTGAATGAGTTTCTTACCCTCTGTGCCTATTTCTTCTTTTGTAACATGGAAGTAATAGTATCCATCTCATAGGATGACCAGAGGGTTAAATAAGTTCATAGATGTTAAGCACTCAGGATGTGATTGGCACATAATAAATGCTACAGAAGTATAAGCTACTATTGCTGTTATATAAGTTGGGATATTTGGCAACTTGGATGAATGGCACTGACACATGCTTTGGTGTTTAAACCACTTGAAGCTACCCTTTATTGAGGGCATCTTTGGTGTCAGGCACAAGAGAGGCAGTATGCGTGCTTTGTCTCATTGAACCATCACAACACCCTATAAGGTAAATACCAATTGACAGCTTTAGAGACTGACTTGTCAGCGGTTTAGTAACTTGCCTGGGGCCGCAAAACAAGTCGCTGGCACATTCAGACCAGAGCTCCCAGACTACAGAGCTTCCCAGACTATAGAGCTTGTATCTGCGGTTTTAGGCTGACCTCGTTCCCGCCAGCACACCTTGTGACCTGGCCCACACAAGTTCTAGCATCCAGGCTAGACCCTCCATTTTACAAAGCAGGGATATTAGTCCATTGGATTAAGTGAATTGCCAGCGGTCACCCTCTAGTTAGACTGAGAAGTTCAGTTTAGGAAACCAGATCTAATATTAAGGCTGTGTCTCCCTATGTAGGGTCCAATTGCTTGTGGTATGTTTGACAAAAAAGACTCAGGATAAGTTGTCAGATACCAGATAACGGATTCCATTGGGATCTAGCATATGCATGCTCAGATACTGGGTGACAGATCATCCTTTGCTTTAACTGGTTTTTATGTACTTGACAACTTAAATGAACATAGGAAAATGAGGAGTTTTTGTTTTTCCACTTTTGCATTTGCTTTGGAAAATCCCCTATCTCTTTGAGAGGTTTAATATCACATTAACAGTAATGTAGTAATCTTAGGAAAAAGCCCACCCATATTTCTCTTTATCACTCTTTATCTCTGACCCTCAGCAGATGAGAGCTTTCTGTCCTATAGAGAAGCACATTTGCACAAAGTATGTATGAGGATGTAGATTTACAGCATTTATTTATAATAGTAAAAATGAAAATGATACAGTCATCTAATTGATGCCATTGAACTGTACACTTAAAATGGTTAAAATGACACATTTTATGTTATATTTTATCACAGTTTTTAAAAATTAATAATGTAATATACCAAAACTATTGAATTGTACACTTAAAGTGGGTGAATTGTGAATTGTGTAGTATGTGAATTATATCTCAATAAAGCTGTCCAAGAAAAACCATACATTCATCAACAGGGAATTGACTAGGTTATGCTATACCCAGTCAATGAAACATTCCACAACCTTTATAAAAGAACAAGTTAGATTTTTCTTTTGACACGGGAAGATTCCAGAATATATGTGAAGGAAAAAAATTCATATCCAAACTTTTTTCTGTGCATTTACATAGAGAACATATACACATGTCTACAGTTTTATGGGTATTGCTTAGCTAGTATTGTTATGCAGCTTGTCTTTTTCACTTATGTGTGTTGGGAGTTGGTACCTGTAGGCATACCTCATTGTTTTAAACTGCCCCATACTAGTCATGGTTTGATTTTACCATAGCTTATTCAGTCATTTCCATGTTGATGAGTATTTAGGTCATTTACAACTTTCAGTTTTCTCAAACAATGCTGTGATTGATACCCTCAAACAATGCTGTGATTGATACCCTCAGTAATTTCCCGAGGTAGGCATTGCTAAGTCAAAAGGCACGTGCATTCTTGTACTTGGTAGATACTCACAAATTGCCCTTCAGTAGGATGTATATTTACACTCTCAACACCACACGAGTGTGTACATTTCCCCACATCTTAACCAACACTGAAATTTTTTTCCAATCCAATGTGTAAAATATGTCTCCATTTAAAATTGCATTTTCATGATTGAAACTTAGAATGAGCATGTTTTCACATTTTACTTCACATTAAATAAACATCAAGGTACTGCTCTAGATGCTGGAGACAGCAGTGAACCAACACAAATTCCTGCCCCGTGGAATTTACATTCAAAGTTCACTGGCCATTTTTATTTCCTCATGCCTTTTGCCTATTTTTCTACTTGCGTGTAGGCCTTCTTAGATATTCTGGATAGTCTTTGTTATATACGTGGCAAATATTTTCACCCATTCTGTGGCTTGTCTTTAAACGTTGTTTTCAACACCTTTTGCCTTACAGAAGTTTTATATTTCTATGAGATCAGATTCATCAATCTTTTTCTTTATGCTTTTATGTTTTATGTCTCATTTTAAAAGGCCTTCTTTACCCCCAAGGTCATAAATGTATCCTATACTTTTTTCAATATTTTTATAGTTTTAGTTTTTACATCTAGCACCTGAATCCATCTGGAATCTATTTTAGTGAATGGAGTGGTCTGTGGATGGATTTCACATCCTACAGTATATATTTTTAAATGCTCAAATTTTTAAAAAGTATGTATGATTTTCGTAAGCAGCAAGAGTGATGACGATTTTGAAAAGATACTTAGGGAGTGGATGTCCAGAGGAGAAAAGGTAAAGTGATGGGAAAAGAAGCCTCTGGCCTGTGGAGTGGATTTGGGTCATAATGGATCCAGATGGGGACAGAGACAGAAAGAGAGGCCCTGGCTAACCTCGTGTCCTGGGAGCTACAGCAACTCAGGCAATACATGAAACATCTCAAATAAACAAAATGTCAACTTCAGAATACAAGAATGAGAAAACAAGCCAGAATGCATCAGAGATTAGATTCTTTGGTATTTCTAGTAGTAATATAATAGAATTTGTTAATTCATCATCTGGGACAAAAATGAGTTTGGGATAATTCCCTATTTAAAAATAATCCAGCCCTGCATTAACGATGGACTTTATTCCCATTAGTTCTGGCTACCAGCGGTTAATAATAAGTGGCATATTGATGAACACGTTTTTAGATATAAGAAAGCAAATGTTGTGTGGCAGAAATAAGGGTAACAAATGAACGAAACTCTGGTAGATAATTCTTTAAAGGGGGGTGGAGTGGGATCTAGTCTAGGCTAAGCCACTCAAAACCACCTCGGTACCCTTCTTCCTTTGGCGTTAGATCCGTATGATCCTTTAGTGTCTGAGTGTTACGCTGATGAGTTTAAAAATACCAATCCACTTATCAAACACGTGTTTGCTTGCTTCGTGCCAGGCTCTGTTTAAGTGCTTTTCAAATGTTAGCTCACTTACTCCTCATGACAACCCCATGAGGCACAGATATAAGCCTTATTTTACACGAGGAAACTGAGGCTCCAGAGTTAAACAGGGGCCCAGCATCACACAAGAAGTAGCAGAATCACAGCCTGGACCGAGGTGGTGTGGCTCCAGGTAAACGTAACCACTATGCTAATGCTGCCTCCACATCGGCGATTTCAGCAAATGCAGCGGTCGGGAAAGAATTACTATACTCTGAGCCCTCGTGAGGCAGAACTGAAAAACAAGTATCAGGAAAAGATAATTGTAATGCCTCTATGGTTATCAGATCACCCAGGAAGGAGCTTCTTGAAGGTAGAAAGACAGGACTTCCCTGGTGGCCCAGTGGTTAAGAATCCGCCTGCCAATGCAGGGGACACGGGTTCGAGCCCTGGTCCGGGAAGCTCCCACAGGCCGCGGAGCAACTAAGCCCGTGCGCCACAGCTACTGAGCCTGCGCTCTAGAGCCCGTGAGCCACAACTACTGAAGCCCGTGCGCCTAGAGCCCGTGCTCTGCAACAAGAGAAGCCACCGCAATGAGAAGCCCACTCACCGCAACGAGGAGTAGCCCCCGCTCGCCGCAACTAGAGAAAGCCCGCGTGCAGCAACGAAGACCCAACGCAGCCAAAAATAAATAAATAAATTTATTGGGAAAAAAAAAAAAAGCAGAAAGACAACTGGCCCATCTGCCCTCCAGACCAGCCCTCTGACTTCAGTTCCAACGTGAGTTCCGTAGTTCCTGGCAAAGTTTAGCCTTGTGGTAAACACTGAGAAGAGTGCCTGTAGATATAACATGTGGCACATCCATGCAGGGCTAGTCTGCTACATTCTGGAAGACAGTGGTTCTCCATTTGGTTTGCATCCCAGGATGGAATACTACACGCTCCTGAGAAGGAGTTCCATTTACACACGGCAATATGAGTGAATCCCCAGTAGGGGATAGATAGCACCGGGGAGTAGGCCCACGGGTGCCTCTAGTTGCTGGATGGGCAACTGTGTGTTCAGTTTATACAATCCACAGTGAGCTGTGCAAGGTGTAGTTTTCTGTGTGAATATTGTATTTCACTAAAGAGGTTTTTGTTGTTGTTTTTAATGGTGTATATCGTAGTCAGCTGAGGTATTGGGAAAAATGCAAACGCCTGAACTCACATCTAGGGGACCACGAGTTTGCAGTTTTAACAAACACCCCAGATAATTCTGCTGCAGGTAGCCCAGAGACCTGCTTGTAAGAAACACAGTCTGCTGTTGACCTGCTTAACCCTGGCCAGCAACAGGACTACGTAAGCTGAGGAAAAGAGTTATTTGAGAATGATTATTCGAGAGATATATCTTATATGATTTTAAAGATCCACAAAAATGCGGAAACACTGTATAAAATGCCTGCAACAAGATTTTTCTGAATCCTCATGCCTGCATGAGAGGTATTTAAAAATCTTCCCGCATTTTAATGAAAAGAGCATAAACTCCAGGCCTGGCTCTATTCTACTCAAGTTTATCTCCATTAGATAGAAGTCATCTGTACATGACTATCTTCGTTCACGTCCTCCACTGTCTCTTCTTCCCCTTCCACCCAAATGCAAGTGCCATGGTTACAACTGCTCCCCCCAGCTTCCCCCGTTGGGCCTCTGTCATACCATTTCATGCCCACTTACACATATGTTAAGTGGGGAGGGCGGTTTGAACAGCACATTATCACTGGCACCTGATTCTGAGGAATGCTTGGGCACATCTCAGGGTGTTGTCCTAATAGTAATTCTGTGGCCCGGTGTTGCTAGCTTGTTGAACAATGAGAAACCCTGGCAAATCTCATTGCCCAGCCTTTCTTAAGAATCTGCCTCATCTGTATATCCCAACCATTTGATTGCGTGTGGTGAGGTGAAATAGGTGACAGCTTGAATAAGGTGCCTGTATACACATGTCTGAAACTCAGTTGAGGTAAACAGAGGCACACTGTCCGAGGGGATAGAGACCGGCCACCATGTGTGGCAAATGATAAGTGCAGACCTGCCTCTGTTGCAGCAGATGTGAAATGATCCAGGGCTACATTGACTCATTGTAGGAAAGTGTCTAATATAGTCAAAAAGGGTCTCTGGAATGGCTCCTTATAACTATTTGGACTTTTCACTAAAGGTGCCTGTGTCACAACCCCTGGAAAAGAAGGTGCCTTTCAAGAGGCCTGACTTGCATCATATGTTTATGTGCATAAAATTGATCGTAGGCCTTTGGACATGGCATCTGGCCCACTCTCCCTTCAGAATAGTTTGCCAGTGAGCCATGTGCTTTGTGACCAGGCTGCCTCATATCCTTGTGAAATTGGAAGGGCATAAATCGTTAATTAAATATATATAAACAAAGATCGAGATAAGATGTGCTTTAGTGGGTGAGTAAACTCTGGTGGCTGGTTAACAGCTGCATTTCCTCATGCTTCTTTGGAAATGGGCATTTCTCAACCGACATTTTAAGGTAGGAGCTGATCTGAGATGCAAGCTAATTATATGGTTTGAAGTGGAAAAATTGGATCTGGAAGATTTTCTGACCTTGAAATGTTCAGTCGCAGTGGCCCATGTGAAATATCGGGTCTGCTCTGGCAGACAGCTCAGAGCCTGAACATTCAGTGCTGCTCCCTTGGACATACTAAGCCAAAGCTGCAGTTATAGGTACAAGATGGCACTATTAAAGCTATGATCTTCAGTTTAGGAAGACTTATGATCAGTCAGTTGGACATACACAGCCAGAGAAACAGTTGGGAAACTTAGCAACTTCCAAAATAAATGATTTCTTTGTCCATGTGGACATAGGTCTACTTTGCAGATAACATTGACTTTGAGTGGTAAGGAGTTAGTGTCTCAAAGCTCTTCTAGAGGGGGCTTCCCTGGTGGTGCAGTGGTTGAGAATCTGCCTGCCAATGCAGGGGACACGGGTTCGAGCCCTGGTCTGGGAAGATCCCACATGCCGCGGAGCAACTGGGCCCGTGAGCCACACCTACTGAGCCTGTGCTCTGCAACGGGAGAGGCCGCGACAGTGAGAGGCCCGCGCACCGCGATGAAGAGTGGCCCCTGCTCTCTGCAACTAGAGAAAGCCCTCGCACAGAAAGGAAGACCCAACACAGCCAAAAATAAATAAATAAAATTTTTTTTTTTAAAAAGAAGAGACACCGGAGAGCTCCCCCCACCTCTTTTAAAAAAAAAAAAAAAAAAAGCTCTGGAGAACAAATGACTTTCCAAAAGCTTCTTATTGATGAGTCTAATGCCACTGATGGAGAAGTGACTAATTAAGGGTTGCTCTTATTGGGCGGGGAGAGGGACATGGGAGAGGAAGCTCTGGCTTTGTTTTAGGAGTCAGATGCTTCATGGATTTAGGAGTTAGCTGCCTCAAGTTCTTTGTCCTGAGAAAGATAAACATTTATTGCATCTAAGACGGCAACAGGAAGTTCCACTTTACATTGAAGGAGCAATGTGGAACAAACAAACAATCTTAGAGTAAAACAAAAAGCCAGTTTGACCCCAGGCTGTCAGAGCCCATTCCCTCAACTGTAAAATGAGGATAATACTAATTGCCTTACCTACCTCGTGGGGTTTCTGTTGAGGATTAAATGGTAAGATGAAGAGTGAAAGTGTGTGAAACACTTTGGAAATTATGTAAAATATCACGATTTTAAGTAGATATGGTTTCCTGAAATCTTTGAGTTCTTCCTCAGATTCCATGACTATGACGTCATTTAAATATGCTACCCCCTCTGTAATCCTAGTAATCCAATTCTCAGTGCAACACTGGAAAAGCCCCAAATCAATAGAAATTCCTACTAAAGCAGCTCACCCTATAATGCCCCTCAGTGAGTGACGGTTGTTGATGGGTCTGCTGAGAGCATCATTGCCGACTATCTTGTTAGCTTGAGAAATCTGTTGATAATTTCTGAAGGTTGGGTTTTGCAATGATGTGACTGCCAAAGCACTGATTCTTGTGGTTTTGTTTTTGTTTTTGAAGTAAATATTTATATTTGTATTGACTTTGCAATGAACTTAACATGTTACTTTGTTACAGAAGTTGACACCAGCTTGTGGCTTAAATGATCTAGAACCATAGTGTTAAATATGCTCATATTCTTCTTGGCCATATTAAAAATAAACAGAAGCAGAAATGTAAATAAATCTCATACTCACCACTGCTTTGAAAGAGGTTGAGTGATTATCATGTAGCTTCTTAAGGTTGTTGACAACAAACATATGCTGTGATTTTGTTAAGGGATAAATTGAAAGGACCCTTGAAAGCCACAAACTCTGAGTCCACGTTCACAGGCACTTTTTCATCCTCTCCTTCTCAGCAGCCACGGTCTGCCCCTGCCTCCCCTCTCATTCCTCCCCGTAGTGGTCTTACCGCTCTGTTCTACCCAAAGCCCAGAGGGGAGTGGTGACCAAATGCAGGCAGAGGGAACAGTTCCAACCATTTACATCCTTTTTTCCCTGATCCAAAGCCTAATCTGGAGGAAGACACGAAAGTCACAATTAAAACTGCCCACCATCCAAGCTTTACTGATCCCTTATTCTTATCTTATGTTAATCACTTTGCCTTTGCTAAGTTAATGACTTAGTTAATGTTGTGACCAGAAAACTCAATGATCACGTAAATCATGTGATTTAAAAATATTTCTGTAATTTTTTTCTGGTTGTAATAGAAGTTTTAAATATCCTGTAGTTAACATTCACATTTGCATGGAAATGACTTTTCTTTCTTAATATATGTGGAGATTTAATAAGCTATTGTGCCCTGGTTTTGCATAGTGACTTTTTTTTTTTTTGGCTGCATTGGGTTTTCATTGCTATGCGAGGGCTTTCTCTAGTTGCGGTGAGTGGGGGCTACTCTTCATTGTGGTGCATGGGCTTCTCATTGCAGTGGCTTCTCTTGTTGCGGAGCACGGGCTCTAGGCGCGTGGGCTTCAGTAGTTGTGGTGCACAGGCTCAGTAGTTGTGGCGCACAGGCTTGGTTGCTCCACAGCGCGTGGGATCTTCCTGAACCAGGGATTGAACCCGTGTCCCCTGCATTGGCAGGCAGATTCTTAACCGCTGCGCCACCAGGGAAGTCCCATAGTAACTTCTTTTTTTTTGGCTGCATTGGGTCTTCGTTGCTGCGCGCGGGCTTTCTCTAGTCGCGGCAAGCGGGGGCTACTCTTCATTGCGGTGTGCAGGCTTCTCATTGCGATGGCTTCTCTTGTTGCAGAGCATGGGCTCTAGGCATGTGGGCTTCAGTAGTTGTGGCACATGGGCTTCAGTAGTTGTTGCTCGCGGGCTGTAGAGCGCAGGCTCAGTAGTTGTGGCGCACGGGCTTAGTTGCTCCACAGCATGTGGGATCTTCCCGGACCAGGGCTCGAACCCATGTCCCCTGCATTGGCAGGTGGATTCTTAACTGCTGTACCACCAGGGAAGTCCCCCATAGTAACTTCTTAACCCCTTTTCTAGTATAGTTCTGTGTTTTCATCAGGAAGAGGCAGCCTGTGAATTTCTCACCTTGGGGCCTCCATTCCCCACCTGCCATGGCTTCACCTTTCAGGTGAACATCTTGACCCTGCATCTCACCTTACAGACTACAGAAGCCAGTGAATCAGGCCATGATTGTTTTTTACCTTTACCTTTAAAAAATCTTTGCTCCCCAGCTTTTTATTTTGAAATTTTTCAAATCTATAGAAAAATTGCAAAAATATTAAATACTCAGTCTTCATTTATATATCCACAGCTGTTAATATTTTGCCACATTTGCTTTCTCTCATGAGCTCTATCTGTAGGTTTTGCTGAATTATTAGAAATGGTAAATAAAAAGCTTACTTACAAACACTTAAGCATGTACCATCTAAAGATAACTTCTTCCTAACCACAGCACACCATTATTAAATTAAGAAAATAATAAATACTCAGTGAACAATATGCTCCATTTTCAAAGTTCTCCAATGGTTCCAAGAATGCCTCTTATAACTCTTTTTTTTCCTCTTAGAATCCAATCAAAAATTGGAAACACATTGTCTATAGTGTTCTATCTCTTTAGTCTCATAATCTGGCACAGTCCCCCTGCCTTTTGTTGACATTGACCACCTCCTGTTGGACGAGTTTTATGTCACTAACTGATTCCTAATGAACCAGTTCCTTTTCAACAAACTCTGGGGTTGCCCACCTACAGTGATGAGTTGGAATCTCTCCACAGCAGGACCAGACTGGAAATCTTAACATGATTTCCAGCCTCATTCACCTGGAGATGGTTAAAATCTGAGTGATGGCTTCAATCACTTTGGCAATAGACCACGTAAGAACATGTTGAGGAAGACGTGTCTATGATCCAGCACAATAGGCTGAGGCTACCTGCTTCCTCCCTTCCCCCCGTGGCAACGTGTGCTCGCTGCTTCCAGACTCAGCACCAGCCTCAAGCATTTTGCTCTGGGAGTTCTGAATGAGGTTCAGTCCTCTGGTAGTGTGAAGGTTCGTGACAATTTTTACGCTGTCACCATCGATTTTGAAGGACATGTTCTCTCAAGACAGCCCATTCTGCTCTGTGAATCCACAGTTCAATTTTTTAAAAATTTTAGTTGATTTTGGTCTACCTGAACTGATCTGCAGATCTTCTGAAAGACATTTTTTTGGCATGAGGTTTCTGTCAATATGTTAGGGACACTGTTTACATTTGAAATTTGTCTTTAATTGCTCTGATGCTGCATCATCTCCTAGGGCCTGTAGGGCCAATAGCATCATCAGCCAGTTCTGTGCACTCAAGGCCCTCAAACAAACATGTGCTTACCACGTTTCTGGCACTGTTTATAAAACTCGTGAGGATTAAATGAAATAGAAACCCCATGAGGTGTGGGTACCATCAGTCCTACAACAGATGAGAAAACTGATTCACTCAGTGAGATTAAGCAATTTACCCAACACCATATGGGTAGTGAGGGGCAGAGCTGGGGTTTAAACACCAGCAATTTGATTCAAAAACCTGCACACGGCATTGTTACATAAGGTGCCACTAAAGGGACACTGTGTAACCTTCAGGAACTCTCAGATGCTGTGTGGAGGCATCTGTTGTGCTGAAATTCTGGTTTAGATGTGCTTACCAAACTGTTGACCCGTTTGTGAGACAAATCTCAGAATGGTAAAAACCAATGAGAAGTCCACCTTTGTTAATCGCACAAATGCATCAAATGTGCTTTTTTTTTTTTTAATTTATTTATTATTTTATTTTTGGCTGTGTTGGGTCTTTGTTTCTGTGCAAGGGCTTTCTCCAGTTGCGGCGAGCGAGGGCCACTCTAAATCGTGGTGCGCGGGCCTCTCACTATCGCGGCCTCTCTTGTTGGGAGCACAGGCTCCAGATGCGCAGGCTCAGTGGTTGTGGCTCACGGGCCTAGTTGCTCCACGGCATGTGGGATCTTCCCAGACCAGGGCTCGAACCCGTGTCCCCTGCATTGGCAGGCAGATTCTCAACCACTGCGCCACCAGGGAAGCCCCCTCAAATGTGCTACTTTTAGGTCAAGTTTAGACCTTGAAGGAACCTCATCTTGGCAACTTCGGGGCTTCTCCCATTGTCAGGAGTTCAGCATCCTTCTGTCTGGACCCTGGCTTCCTTCACTTTCAAATGAAAGCCTTTTAGGTACAAACTCAGCAAGTAGGATGGCTGAGAGAAAAGGTCTTTATTCTCCTAAGTAGCTTATGAGGAAACTAGTAAATTAATTGCCATTATTCCCTGCCACTAAAAGATGAGTTCTTATGGTAGCAATAAATAGGCAATGAGGATAAGCAGACCTCCAACAAACTGAGGTTTTTTGGGCAGCGGGGGTTGGGTTGGGGGGCTTCAAATGAATCTGAATTGACCTCATTGTAAAACACAGCTATGTGACACCTACAGGAACTTATAAGAAATAAAAACACCAACTGGGGAGAAAGAACCAAAACACCAACACTGAACCAGAATGCCCCTGCAAACCATAAGAGAGAACCCACCAACGGACAGTACACGTATAGTGCTAACTGTAATTATTGATCTTTCAAAATCAAGCATTTTTTAAAAGTCTCAAGTACTTGTTTGTACTTTAAGATGACATTCAGCTTGGCTGTTATTACTGAACCACTTTTCAAAAAGAGGATCTGATTTTGTTTGACCTCTCCCCTAAGGGACCAAAAACAGAAGTTCTCAGGACTTCCCTGGTGGTGCTGTGGTTAAGAATCCCCCTGCCAAATAGAGACACAGATGTAGAGAACAAACGTGTGGACACCAAGGGGGGAAAGTGGTGGAGCAGTGGGGGGGGTGGTGGTGGGATGAATTGGGGGATTGGGATTGACATGTATACACTAATATGTATAAAATAGATAGCTAATAAGAACCTGCTGTATAAAAAGTAAATAAATTAAATTTTAAAAAGGAGACTAAAAAAAAAAAAGAATCCTCCTGCCAATGCAGGGGACACGGGTTCGAGCCCTGGTCTGGGAAGACCCCACATGCCGCGGAG
The DNA here is from genome assembly GCF_028564815.1 of Eubalaena glacialis. NCBI lineage: Eukaryota > Metazoa > Chordata > Mammalia > Artiodactyla > Balaenidae > Eubalaena > Eubalaena glacialis. The sequence continues at coordinate 49,357,457 of NC_083726.1, forward strand.
CAACTAAGCCCGTGCGCCACAACTACTGAGCCTGCGGTCTAGAGCCCACGAGCCACAAGTACTGGGCCTGCGTGCCACAACTACTGAAGCCTGTGCACCTAGAGCCTGTGCTCTGCAACAAGAGTAGCCCCCGCTCGCCGCAACTAGAGAAAGCCTGTGCGCAGCAACAAAGACCCAATGCAGCCATAAATAAACAAATAAATTTATTTAAAAAAAAAGAAAAAACGGAAGTTCTCAGCTTTTTATAGTATGAGGCCTCTAGAGATTTTCACTTTGGGGATTTAAAAATGAGTTTCCTGTCTCTGTATGAAAGAAAGACTAGAAGGGAACATAAAGAAATTAGGGTGGTTGGAACATGTGAATTATGGCTAGTTTTTAAAACTCAATTTTCTAAAATCTTCTTTTAATTTTATAGGTTAAAAATTAAAGTTTTTTAGAGGAAGTGGAGCAGATGTATCGGCTTCTGACCTGGGCATAGAGTGGGAGGAACAGAGGAGGTGGTGTTGGAAGGACGACGGAGGCAGAGGAATTGCCTGCCGTGTTCCTGTTTGGGTTGACGGTTGGTGATTAATGAGACAAGCGCTCTGCTTCTCTAGGAGTCACGACTAGTCTTGAAATCAAAAAGAAGAAGAATAAGAAAGGAAAATGTCCTCCAACTCAGTTCATCTTCAGATTTTTCCTTTTCTCTTTTCAATTGAAAAAGGTCATGTCCCCAGGCAATCAGAAGAATCCCTGATTTAGAAATTGAAACCCCCAAACCTCCCACTGAGCTGTTCAGGAAGCAATAAAATGGAACTGACATCTCCATTTTTCAGGTATCGTTTCACAACATTAGTGCCACGGGGACACGTGTGTAAGCAAATGAAATCCCATCTCCCCGTGATGACAGAAGAGTCTAACCTGAAGCCAGATATTTTCTTTGGATCTTAGCACTCTCTTGTATGGAAATATCCCCAAGAAGGTCTGCATACCCTGGAATTGATCTAGAAATCTGGATCTTTTTCAGAGCCCACCCCAGATAGCTCTTGATAGACTAGCTGCAGACTTTTCCTTCAGTACTGGACCAGGGGTGACCCTGGCTCCAACTGACTCTCTTATTTGGTCATTTATCCAGCCATCCATTGCTTTTGCAAGCATTTATTGACCATCTACTGTGTATGTGCCGGGCACTACACTAGATGCTGCAAGCACAGAGATGCACAATACCTTGCCTACAGGAAAACCTGTGGTTTCAATGTTAGGAGAGGGGTTGCAGAAGCACTGTGGGAGAAGGTGAAAAGAGAGAGCAACTCAGGCTGGTAAAATATAGGATCAAGGAAGGAGAAGGGTAAGAAAGGTGATGGATGGGAGGGGGCATTTGGTTGAGCCTTGGAAAGGCAAGTGGAAGTTGGCTACTTCAGGTAAGATCAGGTAAGGTAGACAGAGGACTATCCATGCAGGAGAAAGAGCGTGTATTTATAAGCGTCGAGGCCTTTTGGAATCACACATGATTAAGAATGCCTAGGTGTATGGGATTGTGGTGGAAGGCTAGAGGCAGCAAGGGGATAGTCCATGAGAGGCTGGGGTGCCATGTTGAGGGGCTTGGGTTCTACCTTGATGTCATGGGAGAAAAAGGGACCGGTCCATACAGGATAAGCAGTGAAGCCATGCAATCTGATTGACATTTGATTACCATGACCACCCGGACCCACCAAATAATGGAGAGTTTACCAAACGTTGTTTTTCTTTTGGACTTTGTTTTTTCAAATGCTGAAAGTGATGTCAGAAAGCAAAAAGTTAGTGTTTTTCAGGGCAATCTAATCAGTTAGTGATTTACATTCATTTCAGCTGACTTAATGTGAGGCTCAGGATTGGCATTCAGGGCATATTTGTTGAAGGAATAAATGAGAAAGTGAGGGGTTAAGCCTTTGTACAGGATGGTAGCTAATATAATGAAGGTGTACCTGATTTTAGCTCCTACAAGGATTTACAAACAAGACTCTTCCACATAAAACCCTTAGAAAACTAACTGAAAGGCAGACTGTTGTTTGTTTGGTTGTTTTATTGAGAAATAGTCGACCATAGTGTTTTCAGTGGCAAAGCTTGTGATGCCATTTTATAGAAATATCCTACAAAAGGAGAAATCAGGGTGAGCCAGAGTAGCCTGGGGAAACTTCTTGGAACTGAATGCATTGGATTTGAAAAGGCAGAAAATTCAGTGATGCATTTTAGGCTGAGGATGACACAAGTAAAGATGAGGCTGAGCCTGATGCTAGTGGGAGCACTTGTGTTAGCAGATGGTGGGCCATACGAGTGGAGGTCGGGGGTGGAGGACCCTGAACCCTGGGGGGAGGGATTTGGGTCAGATGTGCCAGTATCTACCAAGAAAAAGTAGTCCTGTGATGCACCCGTAACTCTGGAAAAGCTACAGTAGATCTTTATTGAACACCTACTACACACGAGGCACCTTTAGGTGCCAAGAATATAGCAGTGAATAAAACAGGCAAACCCAACAAAATGGCAAACACACCGGCAGTGCTCATGTGTTACGTTCTAGTTGAGGTGGCCATTACACAAGTAAATGATTAAGCTTACAATCTCAAAGAGTGAAAAATGCGTGAAGAAAAGTTCCACAGTATTAGGGAATGACCAGGGTATATCTGGTGACGGTGGTGGTGCAGCCAGGGGGTGGAGTGGGGAGGATGACAAGTCACTGGTGGAGGGTGGTGCAAGCGAGGTGGTCCTCGGTAACAGCTAGCCCTTCCCCCCAACGATAGGGTTGGGGTGCAGGATTCGCACCCTCCGCTGATCGAAGCTTCCTTGTCCAGGCCTGGCCCATCAGTGTAAGAAGCCAGGAATGCTGGGTCTAAAGGAGCTGGCCACTGGGATCTACTGCTGGTGGGCCCGTTGGAAAAGTGCAGATGGACATGTTTCCCAGGTCTGAGGCACGCAGGCTTGACACCTGTGCACAAGCCCTGGGGACCGCTGAGTCTCACAGCCTCCTGCGGGGCCCGGCTCACCCTCACACAGCAGGTGGCCGCACTTTGGACCCCACACCAAGATCTCTGCAGTGGGAAGTTCCAGTGCGGCAGACTTCGGCATTAAAACACCTGCCTATCGGTCCTGGGATGGCTCATGTGCCCCACTCCTCCCCATATCCAACTGGGCCCCGAAACTCAGGGCCTCAGCTGGAATTTGGAAGAGGCAGCCCCGTCCCACAGCTGCTTCCAGGCAGAGCAGAGCACTCGCTCTCGTCACCGTAGCTGCAGGACCCCCGGGATGCCCAATTCCTTTCTGTACCCCTGAACCCCTTCTTGACAAGTTCCTCCATTCATGAACAAGCTCAGGAATTCCTAGCCCACTACACAGGAAATGGCAGCGAAGCTTCTTGGGGTCATGTGGCTGACTTGGGTGGGGGGGAATCATTGCATCTGTCCAAGTGGGTTCACAGCTTTGCAAGTACAGAATCAGACAGACTAGGCCTTCACGTGGGCTGGCCAGACCACTCAACTCAGTGCAGAAGCCACAGTGAATGCTGGACCATTTGCCGTGATGGGAGGGCATGTGTGAATCTTGGGCCCCAGAGACAGGGTCTGTGGAGAGCAGATGGGTTTCGTCCATGTCTCTCTGTTGCTGTTCCACCCACACTACTTTTTCAGCCTAGTCAACGTAGCAGACAGATCTCTGAACTACAGCCATCTCCAGATTCCACAACATTGGGGCAAAGCCACTAAGGCTTGCCTGTAGTCTTTGTGCTTTTTTGTTTTGTTTTTTGTTTTTAATTGACCTATTTTTCCATATTTTTTAAAATTTAATTTAATTTATCTTTTTATACAGCAGGTTCTTATTAGTCATCCATTTTATACACATCAGGGTGTACATGTCAATCCCAATTTCCCAATTCATCACACCACCACCACCCCCCTGCTCCTTTCCCCGGTTGGTGTCCATACGTTTGTTCTCTACTTCTCTGTCTCAATTTCTGCTCTGCAAACTGGTTCATCTGTACCATTTTCTAGGTTCCACATATATGCGTTAATATATGATATTTGTTTTTCTCTTTCTGACTTACTTCACTCTGTATGACAGTCTCTAGGTCCATCCACGACACTACAAATGACCCAATTTCATTACTTTTTATGGCTGAGTAATATTCTATTGTATATATGTACCACATCTTTTTTTATCCATTCGTCTGTCAATGGGCATTTAGGTTGCTTCCATGACCTGGCTATTGTAAATAATGCTGCAATGAACATTGGGGTGTATGTGTCTTTTTGAATTATGGTTTTCTCTGGGTATATGCCCAGAAGTGGAATTGCTGGGTCATATGGTAATTCTATTTTTAGTTTTTTAAGGAACCTCCATACTGTTCTCCATAGTGGCTGTATCAATTTATATTCCCACCAACAGTGCAAGAGGGTTCCCTTTTCTCCACACCCTCTCCTGCATTTGTTGTTTGTAGATTTTCTGATGATGCCCATTCTAACCGGTGTGAGGTGATACCTCACTGTAGTTTTGATTTGCATTTCTCTAATAATTAGTGATGTTGAGCAGCTTTTCAGGTGCTTCTTGGCCATCTGTATGTCTTCTTTGGAGAAATGTCTATTTAGGTCTTCTGCCCATTTTTGGATTGGGTTGTTTGTTTTTGTAATATTGAGCTGCATGAGCTGTTTGTATATTTTGGAGATTAATCCTTTGTCCAATGATTCGTTTGCAAATATTTTCTCCCATTCTGAGGGTTGTCTTTTCGTCTTGTTTATGGTTTCCTTTGCTGTGTAAAAGCTTTGAAGTTTCATTAGGTCCCATTTGTTTATTTTTGTTTTTATTTCCATTACTCTAGGAGGTGGATCAAAAAAGATCTTGCTGTGATTTATGTCAAAGAGTGTTCTTCCTATGTTTTCCTCTACGAGTTTGATAGTGTCTGGCCTTACATTTAGGTCTCTAATCCATTTTGAGTTTATTTTAGTGTATGGTGTTAGGGAGTGTTCTAATTTCATACTTTTACATGTACCTGTCCAGTTTTCCCAGCACCACTTATTTAAGCGACTGTCTTTTCTCCATTGTATATCCTTGCCTCTTTTGTCATAGATTAGTTGACCATAGGTGCATGGGTTTATCTCTGGTCTTTCTCTCCTGTTCCATTGATCTATATTTCTGTTTTTGTCCCAGTACCATATTGTGTAGATTACTGTAGCTTTGTAGTATAGTCTGAAGTCAGGGAGTCTGATTCCTCCAGCTCTGTTTTTTTCCCTCAAGACTGCTTTGGCTATTCGGGGTCTTTTTTGTCTCCATACAAATTTTAAGATTTTTTTGTTCTAGTTCTATAAAAAATGCCATTGGTAATTTGATAGGGATTGCATTGAATCTGTAGATTGCTTTGGGTAGTATAGTCATTTTCACAATATTGATTCTTCCAATCCAAGAACATGGTATATCTCTCCATCTGCTGGTATCATCTTTAATTTCTTTCATCAGTGTCTTATAGTTTTCTGCATACAGGTCTTTTGTCTCCCTAGGTAGGTTTATTCCTAGGTATTTTATTCTTTTTGTTGTAGTGGTAAATAGGAGTGTTTCCTTAATTTCTCTTTCAGATTTTTCATCATTAGTTTATAGGAATTCAAGAGATTTCTTTGCATTAATTTTGTATCCTGCAACTTTACCAAATTCATTGATTAGCTCTAGTAGTTTTCTGGTGGCATCTTTAGGATTCTCTGTGTATAGTATCATGTCATCTGCAAACAGTGACAGTTTTACTTCTTCTTTTCCAATTTGTATTCCTTTTATTTCTTTTTCTTCTCTGATTGCCATGGCTAGGACTTCCAAAACTATGTTGAATAATAGTGGTGAGAGTGGACATCCTTGTCTTGTTCCTGATCTTAGAGGAAATGCTTTCAGTTTTTCACCATTGAGAATGATGTTTGCTGTGGGTTTGTCACATATGGCCTTTATTATGTTGAGGTAGGTTCCCTCTATGCCCACTTTCTGGAGAGTTTTTATCATAAATGGGTGTTGAATTTTGTCAAAAGCTTTTTCTGCATCTATTCAGATGATCATATGGTTTTTATTCTTCAATTTGTTAATATGCTGTATCACATTGATTGATTTGTGTATATTGAAGAATCCTTGCATCCCTGGGATAAACCCCACTTGATCATGGTGTATGATCCTCTTAATGTGTTGTTGGATTCTGTTTGCTAGTATTTTGTTGAGGATTTTTGCATCTATATTCATCAGTGATATTGGTCTGTAATTTGCTTTTTTTGTAGTATCTTTGTCTGGTTTTGGTATCAGGGTGATGGTGGCCTCATAGAATGAGTTTGGGTGTGTTCCTTCCTCTGCAATTTTTTGGAAGAGGTTGAGAAGGATGGGTGTTAGCTCTTCTCTAAATGTTTGATGGAATTCACCTGTGAAGCCATCTGGTGCTGGACTTTTGTTTGTTGGAAGATTTTTAATCACATTTTCAATTTCATTACTTGTGATTGGTCTGCTCATGTTTTCTCTTTCTGGTTCAGTCTTGGAAGGTTATACCTTTCTAAGAATTTGTCCATTTCTTCCAGGTTGTCCATTTTATTGGCATAAAGTTGCTTGTAGTAGTCTCCTAGGATGCTTTGTATTTCTGCAGTGTCTTTGTAACTTCTCCTTTTTCATTTCTAATTTTATTGATTTGAGTCCTCTCCCTCTTTTTCTTGATGAGTCTGGATAATGGTTTATCAATTTTGTTTATCTTCTCAAAGAACCAGCTTTTAGTTTTATTGATCTTTGCTGTTGTTTTCTTTGATTCTATTTCATTTATTTCTGCTCTGATCTTGATGATTTCTTTCCTTCTGCTAACCTTGGGTTTTGTTTGTTCTTCTTTCTCTAGTTCCTTTAGGTGTAACTTTAGATTGTTTATTTGAGATTCTTCTTGTTTCTTGAGGTAGGCTTGTATAGCTATAAACTTCCCTCTTAGAACTGCTTTTGCTGCATCCCATAGGTTTTGGATCGTCGTGTTTTCATTGTAATTTGTCTCTAGGTATTTTTTGATTTCCTCTTTGATTTCTTCAGTGATCTCTTGGTTATTTAGTAACGTATTGGTTAGCCTCCATGTGTTTGTGTTTTTTACGTTTTTTTCCCTGTAATTGATTTCTAATCTCATAGCTTTGTGGTCAGAAAAGATGCTGGATATGATTTCAATTTTCTTAAATTTACTGAGGCTTGATTTGTGACCCAAGGTATGATCTATCCTGGAGAATGTTCTCTGCGCATTTAAGAAGAAAGTATAATCTGCTGTTTTTGGATGGAATGTCCTATAAATGTCAATTAAATCTATCTTGTCTCTTGTGTCATTTAAAGCTTGTGTTTCCTTATTAATTTTCTGTTTGGATGACATGTCCATTGGTGTAAGTGAGGTGTTAAAGTCCCCCACTATTACTGTGTTACTGTCGATTTCCTCTTTTATAACTGTTAGCAGTTGCCTTATGTATTGAGGTGCTCCTATGTTGGGTGCATATATATTTAAATTGTTATATTTATGCAATTTAAATTGCATATATATTTATATGTTAGATTGTTGATCCCTTGATCATTATGTAGTGTCCTTCCTTGTCTCTTATAACATTCTTTATTTTAAAGTCTATTTTATCTGATATGAGTATTGCTATTGCAGCTTTCCTTTGATTTCCATTTTCATGGAATATCTTTTTCCATCCCCTCACTTTCAATCTGTATGTGTCCCTAGGTCTGAAGTGGGTCTCTTGTAGACAGCATATAGATGGGTCTTGTTTTTGTATCCATTCAGCAAGCCTGTGTCTTTTGGTTGGAGCATTGAATCCATTCACGTTTAAGGTAATTATCAATATGTATGTTCCTATGACCATTTTCTTAATTTTTTTGGGTTTGTTTTTGTAGGTCCTTTTCTTCTCTTGTGTTTCCCACTTAGAGAAGTTCCTTTAGCATTTGCTGTAGAGTTGGTTTGGTGGTGCTGAATTCCCTTAGCTTTTGCTTGTCTGTAAAGCTTTTGATTTCTCCATCAAATCTGAATGAGATCCTTGCTGGGTAGAGTAATCTTGGTTGTAGGTTCTTCCCTTTCATCACTTGAAGTCTACCATGCCACTCCCTTCTGGCTTGTAGAGTTTCTGCTGAGAAATCAGCTGTTAACCTTATAGGAGTTCCCTTGTATGTTATTTGTCATCTCTCCCTTGCTGCTTTCAATAATTTTTCTTTGTCTTTAATTTTTGCCAGTTTGATTGCTATGTGTCTCAGCGTGTTTCTCCTTGGGTTTATCCTGTATGGGAGTCTCTGCACTTCCTGGACTTGGGTGACTATTTCCTTTCCCATGTTAGGGAAGTTTTCGACTATAATCTCTTCAAATATTTTCTTGGGTCCTTTCTCTCTCTCTTCTCCTTCTGGGACCCCTATAACGCGAATGTTGTTGCGTTTAATGTTGTCCCAGAGGTCTCTTAGGCTGTCTTCATTTCTTTTCATTCTCTTTTCTTTATTCTGTTCCACAGCAGTGAATTCCACCATTCTGTCTTCCAGGTCACTTATACATTCTTCTGCCTCAGTTATTCTGCTATTGATTCCTTCTAGTGTATTTTTCATTTCCATTATTGTATTGTTCATCTCTGTTTGTTTGTTCTTTAATTCTTCTAGATCTTTGTTAAACATTTCTTGCATCTTCTCGATCTTTGCCTCCATTCTTTTTCCGAGGTCCTGGATCATCTTCACTATCATTATTTTGAATTCTTTTTCTGGAAGGTTGCCTATCTCCACTTCATTTAGTTATTTTTCTGGGGTTTTATCTTGTTCCTTCATCTGGTACATAGCCCTCTGCCTTTTTATCTTGTCTATCTTTCTGTGAATGTGGTTTTTGTTCCACAGGCTGCAGGATTGTAGTTCTTCTTGCTTCTGCTGTCTGCCCTCTGGTGGATGTGGCTATCTAAGAGGCTTGTGCAAGCTTCCTGATGGGAGGGACTGCCTCGCCTGTAGTCTTTGAATAGAGAGCAGTTTGGGGACAAACTGGTACATCAGTTGGCAAACCAATTTGAGATTTGCATACCAAAGGGAGCAGATGATAGCTTTAACTTCTCAAACCTTCCTCATAGGATCCTCTCAACCTCCTCCTCCCATTTCCGATTCTCCCAAGGGGAGACAGAAAAAATCTCAACACCAGAAATGGGACATGGCAAGCTTGGGGCACAAGTTCACATTTCTCTGATATTTTCCATCTCTTAGGTGACTGAAGCAGTGCTACATAGTGGTTAAGAACAGAGCAGGCTCTGAATAGACTATCCTGCACCATCTCTTGTTAGTTTGGTTCTCAAACTTTAGCGTGTGTGAAGATCCCCCGGAGAGCTTGTTAAGACACAAACTACCAGTTCTCCGCCCGAGAGTCTCTGACTCAGCACCTAGGGGTGGAGCCTGAGAATGTGCATTTCTAACAAGTTCCCAGGTGACACTGATGATGCTGGTCCTGGGACCACACGTTGAGAACCATGGCCTTATGAGCTTCCCTAAGATGGCATCCACCTGTGTGAAAGGATAATCTTTGTGCCTACCACTTGTGGTTTCAGGGCTAAGTGAATATATGTAAACTGCTCTGAGCTGTGAGTCATACTACTGTGCAAACACAGCCAATCTGGAGACTTTTGTCCCTGTTTTGTTTGCGTCTGTTTTGTTTTTGTCATGAGCCACTTAGCAGGAACCTCTTCCTCCACTTCCAAGCCCAAGGACACATGACTTTGGAAACTGAGTGTTTAACTTGACTGCAGTCATTGCAATTTTTCAGCTCTTCTGGGGCATTATTTGAAATAGGGCTTTGCGTGCTGTGTTCAGCTCTTTGTGTGTGTGGTAATGGGAACATACCTAAGTGAGACTGAAGTTTTGGTGTCAGATCATTGGCTTCTTTTTAGGGAAGGCAGGAGGAACTCGCCAGCCTTACATCAGCCTTGCCAATGGAGTTGTTATTCCCACTATGTACGAGGTCACAAACTCATGCCTTGAGAAAGCTCCCCCAAGGTTTGACTTAGGTCCAAGGGTAATTGTAAGGACACAAAGAGAAATATGGAAGTCTAGGAAACAACTGATCCATCACCCTGGAGATCGGAGCCTGGTGGGTGGGACCATGAATACAACCAGCCTCATCGACACTGCAGCTCTGCTCCTGGGACCGGGCCACCCACGCAGCGTCTCCGCTTCTCTCTGGGCATGTCCCGCTGAAACTCTGGGAGCAGAGAGAGTCTGATGGGGTCGTTATGCCAACACTCAGTATGGACTGTCCCTGTAGGGTAGCCCTCGATTTGGGTGTCTTGCTCTGGCTCAATCGTCAAAGCCAGGTAGCAGCCTGGAACTTGCTCCAGGCGCAAATTATGGCAGCGCCATGCTGACAGAACTGCCGGGGAACTTTCCCCCCAGGGTGGGGTTGGCCCTGGCCTACCTAGTACTTTCAGGGAGATTGAGGCAGCCTGACATCATCAGAAGAACACAGATATTGGAATCAGACCTGGGTTTGAACCTTGGTTCTTCCACTTAAGTCAATGAATTGTGGATATCACCCACCACACAGAGGTGTTGTAAAGATCAAGTATTATAAAGTGCACAGCATAGTGCCCGGCACAGTCTCTGAACTTAATAAATGATAAGATTTGGTATTTTATTTTTTAAAAACTGGAAAGACAGAAAAGTGGAAAAAAAAAAAAAGTACTTGGTTTTATCATCCTATCACTTAGCCCCTTATTACTGACAATGTGCAGTTTTCAATTCTTGAAGGGACTCACCCATTATTTCATTTAAAGCTTTATATGCTTTGGATCTGTTTTCTTCCATGGTATTTTTTTAATGAACAGTCTGTTTTATATGGTTGTAGTTAAATAATTTTGCATTCTGATTTCTTTCACATGATAAAATATTTTTACATTATAAATTCTGTACGTAATTTGAGTGGATATGCTGTAATTTACATAAAATTACTTAGAGTTGGACACCTAACGATGGAGCATTGGTTGAATAAATGGTGCTGCATTTGTGTAATAAAATACTAAGCAGCCATTTAAAAAGATGTAGTCAAAGTATATTTGTTAATATAGAAACATGTTCATGATTATATGGAAAATGAGGTGATTTTACCTCAAGATCCACTGCCTCCCAAATCTATCTGGATATTCACTGCCTCAATCTCAGCAGCTTTCAAACTTTAATAGGCCTCAGAATCACCAAGGGAGCCTGTTAAGTGCAGGTTTGGGGCCCTCCCCCTAGAATTTGATTTAGGAGATGAGGCTCAGGGATTGGTGTTTTTCCAAGGATCCAGGTGATTCTGATGTGGGAATGACACTCCCATTTCTACCTGTTGAAGCTGTACTTCATTTTCCAAGCTTCTCCTTCTACTTTCTCCAGAACGCCTAGAGCGTTCTGTTTCCTTGCCTTGTGGATCTTTGTGAAGCCTTCTGAATTGTAAGACTTTTCCTGGTCCTACAAGCAAACTCAGCTGGGCATCATGTCACATCCCTGGGCTTTGTGTCAAGCTCTGAGTGGGCTCCTGGATGTAGATACTGAAATCCTGGAATCCAGGTTTTGTTTACTTTGCAGTGAAGAGAAAGTGGCCGAGCATTTCAGAACTCTTGAGCACACCTGGTATTAGCAGGAACTTTGAGGAATAAAGGCAGCCTGTCCAACCTTGGCAGAAAAAAATCTTATTTAAATTACCCTCACCTTGGCAATCAAGCTGTGAAAAATAAATAGTTTGTCCTTTGTGCATTTACTCTGGTCTAAGCCAGAGATAACCAGTGTTCGTTGGAGAGGCTGGTTATAAAACTTTAAGAGGCTTGTCATTCCTGGTGAATATCTGCAGGTTTTCATTCTCAGACTTTGTGCCATGGAGGTTATTCAAGGTAAGTTTCTCATCTTGTGGTTCACTTAGGGGCCATTCGAGCCAAAATTGAGATTGAGTTACCACCCAAGTACTTCTTCACTTAGGTTTTATTGGTTTGATTTCCCTCCTTCCTTAAACCAAATAATATTGGATACCCATGTCAAGTCAGGTTTTTCTTGTCTTACACTATCCTTTATATTACAGGTCAGCTGTTGCAAATGCAGAGCTAGAAATATAACAACTAGTAAACATTATGTTGAGATGATACTGAATTTTTTCCCTTGCCTGTGAGGGAACTAGGCCAGATTCTGTATAAATCTGTGGTTATTCTAGGTTTAAAAGCATTAATAGCTACAGAAAAGAATTCCCCAGAAGGAAACCTAAAGAGCCAAGATTAATAGAAAAAAAGCTCAGAAAAACCTCTCCCTTGCTTCATGTGAAAATATTAACTTGGTAGATTTGAAGCCCTAGATGACCTGAGAATTGGTACTATTGGGGGATGAAAGGTTCCGGTTGATGAAGCGGTTCTGGCGGGAAATCACTGGATGGATTGTACTTGTCCACATGACTAACTCGGAGTCATTCTTCAGAACTCTGTTTAGAAGTCAGCTCTAAAACCCCTACATCTGTAAAGCTTTACGTGATCCCACTCCTTGGAAGAAGTTCCTCATTTATTCTACAGCCACAGCAGTACCTTATACACACTCTAAGGTCGTGTATGTCACAGTCTAGTGTAATGATGTTTGCACGCTGCTGTTCTCCACTAGACCAGAAACTCACTGGGCGTAGAGAGTGTGACTTATTTGTAGGGTCTAATCACCTGGTTAAATGCCTGGATATAGTGGTACTAAATAAATGGATGTGTAAATGAATGATGTGGGCGTGCTGCACTGAACAGGTGGCACCAATCAGATAGACTGCCTTTTGGGGGTGTTTTCTGACAATTTCTGCAGTTACTAAATTTAAAGCATCACCCTGTCAAGACGAATTTCCCTATAATTGTTAGAATAAATTAAGAATAGATGGTGAGGGCTTCCCTGGTGACGCAGTGGTTGAGAATCCACCTGCCAATGCAGGGGACACAGGTTCGAGCCCTGGTCCAGGAAGATCCCACATGCTGCAGAGCAACTAAGCCCGTGAGCCACAACTACTGAGCCCGTGTGCCACAACTGCTGAGGCCTGTGCGCCTAGAGCCCGTGCTCTGCAGCAGGAGGGGCCACCGCAGTGAGAGGCCCGTGCGCCTCAGCTGGGGAAAAGCCCGTGCACGGCAGCAAAAACCCAACACAGCCAAAAATAAAATAAATTAAATAAATTTATTTTTTAAAAAAAAACCTTTCTAAGAAAACAATAAATGGTGAAAAAGATAAGTCCAGTATCTGCTTCTCCCTGGATTCCTTATGGCAACTGGGTATTCCCCAGCCCATTGGACCCCCAGATTGAAGGAACTACACCTGAAATTCTGCAGAAATCCGCTCAACGTTAGCCCACGAGCTGCAGTTAAACTCCTTTCCTGGGTTCTTGAATTCCACCGAAGGCTTAGCTGTCACAGATATGTGAACTTTGTATCTAGGTGCTGGATATCAAATATTTCCCCAATCTCTAATTTTAAAGTGTTTGTATTAAAAGAACCAGATGATTTTAGAATCGAAAGAAACCTCTTCATTTTACAGATTAGGACACCAGCCTTCTTGAGAGACAGGCAGTTTTCGTTAGTGGCAGGAGCCCTAGAGTTGAGTCACATAGGCCAGGATTCAGGTCTTGGCTCTGGGGCTCAAATCACAGCCTCTTACTGGCTGTGTGATCATAAGCAGTTTATTTAATATTTTTTGAAGGTCAGTGTTTTCATTTGTAAAGTCCGGTTAAAAATCCATCTTCCTGGGTCAGGACAAGGGATTGCCTCAGGTAACGTGAACCAGAGATGCAATGGTAACATCTGCCCAGAGCAGATGTTCAACAATCTTGAGTCTCTGCCCTCCTTTGCCCAAATCACACCATTTATGGCAGAGTCAGGACTTAGACGTTTCCCTTGAGGCGTTGTTAGGATGGCTTGTGCTTCCCGGCTTACATGGCAGGACTCATGCCCATCAAGGACACTCATTGCTGAGGGACTGTGTTACATGAGCATTTGAATATGACAAGACTCAGGATTTACTGTAAAAACAATCTCCCTTCTGAGTTACATATTTTCTTGCTGTTGCTTTCTTCACGTTCCTTGCACTGAGAGTTATGGCACCCTCCCTATCAACTATCAGTAATAATTTTGTGTAACTGTGTGAATTAGCAAGATCGCTTCTATAAACCACCAGAAACTCAGAGCAAGCTATATAAACATTTTGGAAAAATAAGATCTACATAGCCTAGTAAGTCTTCGATTTTAAAAAGTCACATTCTAGAATAAGAACTTAAATATTTGTGCTAAATTGAAAGGGTTTTGGAAACTAAAAGTGTTTTAAGCAAGGAAGCATTAGTCACATGAACTGAGGTGGTTGTGAAACATTCATCAGGTGGGAGAAGCAACATCATTTGTTCACGGTTCTCATTCTCCCAGAGTTCATTCGTCATTTCAAAAGACAACTCATTTTTCTATACTCTTCTTCCCCGTAAAGGCAGAAACCTGTGGGTTCTTACTGTGGGACGCTTTCCGAAGGAACACAGAATCGGGATTCCAGAATTCAAATATGTGGCAAATATGCATGGAGATGAGGTATGTATATGGCTTGAATATCTGACATGTCACCAGAGAAGCTTCCCCTCGGGTCTCCTGTGCTCTGTCTAAATGCAAAGGAAGCAGCAGACACTGTAGCAAAGAATCTGGAAAGGTCTTGCGGTGAGGCCTTCTGCGAGGATTGAAGGAACCAGGTTCCAAAAACCAGCACAGCCATCTGGTTGTTTACCCAGTGCCCTGTGCAGGTAACTGGAACTTTTTTTGTTTGGGGTCTGGAAGAACGACAGTGCCCCAGCTCTGAACTGCCAGCAAGTCCCCGAACTCCTGCCTGTGTTGGTTTTCCCCGTCTCCTGCTCAGCATCGAGGTGACCCAGCAGAGGAGCAATATTCTATTTGAACTAAAACAATCAGATCCCAACTAGCTATCCAAACTCCTAGGAGCTGGCTTTTTGAATGCTTTTGTCACTTTCTCTTAATCTAACACTTGGCGTTTTTCAATGCTTAAGTTTAGAGCAGCGGTCCCCAACCTTTCTGGCACCAGGGACCGGTTTCATGGAAGACAATTATTCCACAGACCGGGAGGAGGCGGGGAATGGTTTCGAGATGATTCAAGCACATTACATTTATTGTGCACTTTATTTCTATTATTATTACATTGTTATATATAATGAAATAATTACACAACTCACCATAATGCTGACAGGAGGTGGAGCTCAGGCGGTAATGCGAGCGATGGGAAGCAGCTGTAAATACAGATGAAGCTTTGCTCGCTTGCCCGCCGCTCACCTCCTGCTGTGCGGCCCGGTTCCTAACAGCTTGCGGACCGGTGCCAGTCCTCGGCCCAGGGTTGGGGGACTCCTGGTTTAGACTGTCAAGCTTAGGGCTCTGTCATCCCCATCATTCAGCAAACCCTTAAATTCCATCATGATGTCTCGCCTCTTTTCCAGCTTATCGGGGATCAACTCTATTTTTATTTTGTTTTGTTTTGTTTATGTTATTTATTTTATATTTTGCAATATATACCTTTACCACACCTGCCTGCCCAGCCATCCTTGCCAGGCATTTGAAGATGCTCCTCTCCATTTCTCACCTTTCTTCCTCAGAGTATTTTGAGAATATGACAACTGCAGGATCTTCTGTTCCCCAGAACCCCACACAACTGGGCAATCCAGTGGGAGGGAAAGATAGTGCCCAGTCTTGACAGTAAAGAAAATTGACGTAGGAATATCAAACACACTTAACTTTAAGGAATGTCAAAGAACAGGAATATTCCTATAAGTATAACCTGCTGACTTGTTATGACACTTCCAGGTCTGCAGTAGCGTGGGTGGCACACGCTGCTCGAATGCTGGGCTTCCTGTCCTGGCTTAACCCTCCCCAACCCCGGGGCGCCACCCCGCGTGACACACACACATTCTGCCCTTCCCAGGCACGCTGCTCAACCCGTCCTGGTCCTGCCGAGCCAGGGGACTTCTTGTCACTGGAGCTCAGATGCAAACACTTGCCTTTGAGAGAGTGGTTGGTCTTTGAACCTGATTTGGCGGTGGTTGGAAGTTACTTTTTTAAGCATAATGGGCTTTGCTGGAAAAGGCTTGATATTGCTGGGAGTCTGACCAAAGTTGTTTTTAACAAAACAACTATTCATGACAGACAGCAGCCCAGACTTCCTTTCTCTTTTGCTATCTAGTCAATTGATCGAGGTCCTGTGGGATCCATTTTTAATAAGAGACATTGACTCCAGTAGCTTATTTATTGAATTCCTGGCATTTCAGAGGTTGCAGCCTGACGATCAGAAGTTAATCCTCTCAGTTGAAACTTCCAAAGAAAAGCAAGAGTCCTTCCTCTCTCTCACCCCTGAGTTCACTTGTACTTTCCCAAATTTCTGACATCTCGCCCTCCAGGTAGTTAATGTATCCCATCAAATCAGGGCTCTCTCGTTCACTTTGATTCTTTGAGGAATGCTAAGGACTGAGATGACTCAGAGGGAAAAGTTCCAGTGTGTTTCGTGTGTGGGAACCTGAAGTCCTGCTATCCCCTGTGTGTCCCAGCTGGTAGCAGTGTCTGGCGGCTCTGGGGGCCATTGAGAAACTTATTATCCTGAATTTAGATCTTGTATGTTCTGTCCTCCTGGAGCCACTAGGAGCTGGGGAAAGTGATGGTGTAACCCAGGAGCAAAAGGGTCACTTGGATTAGAAGGTTTAATCACCTTACTCATCCTCCTTCTCTTAGCCCTTTTGGAATTGAAAGAGCATTTTCAAGAACACACTATTAAAAAGCAACATAGATAATATTTGGGGGCAGTAATTCTTAACCTTCTTTGGTTGGATTCCTTGCTATTCTGGCACAAACTTTGAATGCTGATCTCAGGGTCCATGGATCTTCTAGGAGTTTGTGGATCTCACGTGGAGAAGCCCAGCAGGGGTCATATGTGTACTGAGTAGTGTGGTGGACAGAATTGACCACGGTATTTTTTAAATGTTTCCTCTTTTCCCTGGACCCCACCTCAGTGTGTGCGTGTGTGTGTGTGTTGCCCACACTTAACCCCATGACCAGGCAACAGTGAGTGTCAGCACCATCAGGAAGACCCAGTCATGTTGATCACACACACCATTTTCCCCCGAGAATTTTCACCTACTTCGTGATGCCTTCTTTTAGAATCGGGTCTTTGTTAAATTAAAAATAACCTGTTATTATTACAAAATCAACATGCGTACATCTTAGAAGAAAGAAAACATTGTATACTGACCTTCTACAAATTAGGACTGTCAATTCCTTATCATTTATCCTTCCAGATATTTTTGTGTGTGCAGTTTCACCAAATGAGCAATGCTAATTTGCTCTTTGTAACATTTTTCAGTTAATACAAGCTACCCTTTCATGTCAGTAAATGTTTATCCTATCTTTACCTTATATCCCATGTTCTAGTTTCTCCAGTTGTCCTCAAAATGTCCCCCAAAGTGTCCATTCAGAATTCTGTCCAAGATTATGCATCATATGTGGTTGATATATCCCTTGAATCTCTTTTCATCTAGCATGTAAAGAATCTTTTCATGACACTAGACTTAAGCGAGAACGTTGATCCATTGTGTGTCCTGCAGAAAGTCCCACATTTTGGATTGTTTCCTTCCTTATAATATCATCGATTTTGTGCCTCTCATCCCCCTATTTACTTCAAACTGGAAGTTAAATCTAAAGGTCTGTGGGATTCAGGTGAAACATTTTTGGCTACTGTGTATCTTTGGAATCGTGAAGGTGGGTGACTGGCTGGTGCCAAAGGTTCAGGCTAATTAGCCTGGCTACATCCGGAATGCATGAAGCACGCTGAGGGGAGCAAAATCTACTTAAAACGGCCCATTTTCAAGTGAGAAGTGTTACAAAAGAGTGAAGTCAAACCTCCTCTGGTTTTGTATGATATTCCTCTTGTTCTCAATCACCTTGTCATGAGCTCATGTCCTCACGATGCTGCATCGATCAGGCTGGCAAGTTCCCCTCCATACAGCACTCGTCGACAAGAAAAGAGTAACAGTAGCCAACATTTACTGCGCATGGACTACGCTAAGTGCTTTGTAGGCGGCCTTTCTTTTGCTCACTTCTGCAGAAGGCATGTGTGTTAGTGCGTTGACCAGGAAGGGAATGCAGGTTTCTGTTGGTCCTCTGGGCCTGCATCAGAGCCTGAGCAGTGAGCCTTTCCCAGCTATGGCTCTGCCTCCTTGACCCCCTCCACTGCCTTTGGAATGCTGTTTTTTTAGTGTTTTCCTTTTTACATATAGATCTATGATCTATCTCAAATTAATTTTTGTTTGGATGGATTCGCAGTTGTTCCAGCCCCGCTTGATTAGAAGATTTGGGCTCATTCACCGTGTGAAAGCGTAGCAAACTCTTAGAGTAAGACTGGAGTGAGCATCTCCATGTCACTTTTCTCTGTCCCTGTCTCATGCCTGCTGCCCGCCTCCCCTCCCTGATTGCTGGGGAGTCACACGGGGGAGCCGACGGAAAAAGCACCTGCTGCCCTTGATAAACCTTTGTCACCTGCTGTTCATGCTTTTTCAGAGTGAGGGAGACATTTCTGAGCTTCTAACTTTTCTCATTTTAGTAAGACTAGCAGGTGTTTTCCTGGTTTATCCAGGTTCTTGTCTGTACACACATCAGCGTGTGGAATTGTAGAAGCCCCAGTCCCAGGTGTCATTCACACAGGCTCTTAATCGGCAGTGTGCGCACACCTGACGTCCAATCCTTGTTATTCATTGGGAGGGATGAGACCAGAGGTCCCTGGGCGGGGCTCTCTGCCATTCTCCTGCTCCACAAACATTCACATCGTTTGGGAGTGGGGTCTTTGTCCCCCTCGCCCTCCCCTGACACCTCATTCTGCTACTGGCTGGCTTTGTAGTAAACTATTACCTATAATCTAAAATCAGAGCTTTAATGAACGCTGGGACCATTCCCTGGAAATGGGAACATCTAGTACCCTCAGCCTAAATGTGGGTGCAGGAGAGAAGCCTGGAAAATCACTCCTTGCTCCTTCCTCGAGCCCTCCCTGTTCTATGTTTTGTGCCTATCTGCCATCCCATGTTTTAAAATTTTTGCAGGAAAGAAAATCTTATACCTGGGCAATCTCTAGATTGTTAAGACATCTCTAATCCCTGTCTAATGGAAATATCCAAGTGAGGCATGACTATGTGTTTAAAAAGGTGGGTGCCTGGAATTTTAAGCTAATCCAGGAGCAGGCAAAGTGCAGGTGAGAGGTTGGGTCCACAGGTTCCCTTGACTGCAGGGCCCATGGTCTTTTTTTATTTATTTATTTATTTTTTAATTAATTTATTTATTTTATTTATTTTTGGCTGTGTTGGGTCTTCGTTTCTGTGCGAGGGCTTTCTCCAGTTGCGGCAAGCGGGGGCCACTCTTCATCGCGGTGCGCGGGCCTCTCACTGTCGCGGCCTCTCCCGTTGTGGAGCTCAGGCTCCAGACGCGCAGGCTCAGTAGTTGTGGCTCACGGGCCTAGCCGCTCCGCGGCATGTGGGATCTTCCCAGACCGGGGCACGAACCCGTGTCCCCTGCATTGGCAGGCGGATTCCTAACCACTGCGCCACCAGGGAAGCCCCCCCCATGGTCTTTAAGTATGGGGGGAGGTATTCAGTCTATGTCTGTTAAGCATAACTGAATTGCCAATTCTGATTCTTTTTATTTTCTAGAGTTTTTTTTTTTTTAAGCTTCTGTTTATTAAACATCAATGAATTATTTTTCCTATGATGGTTTATTTGGGTATAGAGTTCTGAAATACCCACATCACACTTAGAATTTCACATTTGGTGGCATTAATTTATAGTTTATTGGATTCCAGACACATAGTGGAAAGGAAAAACATTGCAAAAATATGGATAATAGTGATCATAGTTTTCAACCTAAAAATAAAGGCTAAATGGTTTTTTGCACACCTTCTAGGTATAAGAGACATTTAGACAGTAGTTTGTATGTCTAAATGTCTATATTTAGAGGGTATTTTAATGTTCTACATGAACAACAGGACATAATATCCAAAATTGTGCCTATCCTGGAAAATCTTGGGCTGTGTATTCAACATGCAATAGAGGTTCCAAACTTACTAAAACAAGACAAAACAAAGCTTGCCACTTCTCAAGCCCTTTTTTCCACCACTATCCCAGATGATGACAAAATGTCCTCAGTTACACAGCATGGCTTTGGATAATTATTTCCTTTTGCATTTAGACCAAACTAATCCTTATTCCAGGCGAAGTGTCTTAATTCCTTTTAAGCATGTATTAAATTCCTCATATAATTATCCTCTTTCTCTCCATCTCCTTTTGGTGAGGGTGGGCCGAGGGGCCAGGGTGTCGAGTCCTTGGCATGATCAGAATTGCTGGCCCCCAGCCCTGTGAAGTGTGTTCAGTATTGAACGTCCTTTCAATGAACTAACTTGATCATTTGTATCTCCCCTCTCACTGAGAACCTTAAGTCCTCATGTTTTCAGAAAGTTCCTCCTCAGAATAGTCATGAGACTTTGTAATGGATTTGGCAACAGTAACCAACAATCATTTATTGAGCACGTGATATACCAGGAGCTGGGCGAGATACCAGGGCTACACAGGAAGCTGGTTAGGATCCCTGCCGTCAGACCTTGGATGGTGGAGTTGCGGGGGGGTAGGTGGGTCAGTCAGGGTCGGTCAGGCCATTGTAATATGTGTGAGCCCTATCAGGAGAGCACAGGTGAGGAGAGTTAAAGGACCACCTAGGCAGGTCATGGAACCCGGACTTGGGGAGGCCATGGAAAAGTGTGCTAGATAATGTAATATTTAGGCTAATACTTGAAGATGAAGGATTTAGCTAGGCAATCAGACAAATGAATTAAGTCTGTAACACACCATGTGGAGCCCCAGAACTGACAGGCTTATTTTCACCCAGAAGCTGCATTACAGTGTAGCATTTCAAGAACGGACTCCACCATTAGGAGAGCTGAAGTGTTGGTACTACCCTCTAATTCACTCTCGCGCAATACACTACCCAGTTGTGGACTGTTGCTTCAAAATTTTTTTCCAATTGTTCTTAGAAGTGCTAGAACACTCGTTTTTATCTATCTAACAAATTCCCACTTGACTGAATTGAAGAAAAACTGATAGAGAATTTATTTTCTGCTTTCTGGGTTCTTGCCATCTTTTTTTTTTTAATAAATTTATTTTATTTATTTATTTTTGGCTGCATTGGGTCTTCATTGCTGCACGTGGTCTTTCTCTAGTTGCGGCGAGCAGGGGCTACTCTTCGCTGCGGTGCACGGGATTCTCATTGCAGTGGCTTCTCTTGTTGCGGAGCACAGGCTCTAGGCGCGCGGGCTTCAGTAGTTGTGGCACGCGGGCTCAGTTGCTCCACGGCATGTGGGATCTTCCCAGACCAGGCCTCGAACCCGTGTCCCCTGCATTGGCAGGCAGATTCTTAACCACTGCACCACCAGGGAAGCCCCATCTTTTTTTTTTTTTTAACTTTTTATTTTATACTGGAGTATAGTTGATTAACAATATTGTGTTAGTTTTAGGTATGCAGCAAAGTGATTCATATACATATACATGTATCTATTCTTCTTCAAATTCTTTTCCCATTTAGGTTGTTACATAATATTGAGCAGCATTCCCTGTGCTGTACAGTAGGTCCTTGTTGGTTATCTATTTTAAATGTAGACATGTGTACGAGTCAATCCCAAACTCCCTGACTGTCCCTTCCCCCCCACCCTCCCCCCGGTAACCATAAGTTCCTTCTCTAAGTCTGTGAGTCTGTTTTGTAATAAGTTCATTTGTATCATTTTTTTTTAGATTCTGCATATAAGCGATATTATACAATATTTCTCTTTCTCTTTCTGACTTACTTCACTCAGTATGACAATCTCTAGGTCCATCCTGGGTTCCTGCCATCTTAATGACCAGATGAATTATCAGAGAAAGACTCGAGAAGCTGGTGTGCTCATCCAGCCTTTCAGGCTCTTCATTAGGGATTCTTTCATTAAGTCCACACTCTCACAAAAGGAGCTAAATGAAAGGCTGGTTAAGCTAACGGAAACAGTTTTGACCACATTCTTTTTTAAAATTTTAGTCTCTCTAAGGTTTCATATTCAAAGACTTAATTTTAAACGAAGGGAGGTCTATACATAAAACATGAATGAGTGTTTGAGACATTTATATTAAGGTTGAGAAGAATTAACTTGAATAATATGTGGCATAAACTTGCTGTTACAGAGACAGGAAAATGTGGTCCAAGAAAACAAGAGGACTTTGTTTAACTCCCTCTGAAATTTCATCTGTTTACCTCACCATTTTTTTAATTATCTGACTCTTAATTGGTTCTTTATCATACTTCCAAGATTTTTCTTTCATCCTCTGCAGTTACGAACTTGTGGTTTGTTTTGGAATATGGAGACAAACAGAAAATACCTTGGTCACACATTCGTTACCTTGAAAGAATCCTGATTTTATCGTTTTTGTAAAAATAACATAGGTTTTCTTTAATTTAAAAAGCAATACTAGAAAAATAAGAGGAAATAAAAACTTCGGAATACTATCGCTCAGAAATCACCATCATTAGTATTTGCCAGATGCTATTCTAGACATCTATGTATTTCTACAGTAATAGAATGAGAGGAATCAAAAGGATGTAAAATGAAATGTGTGTCATATTATACGTGTTATCTTTAAATAAGAAGTATGAGGTTTAACTTTACTTGAATTTAACAGAATAGAACTGAAGTGAAATGAAAATAATTGGTGAACTTGGTATTTTCTCAAAATAAGAAATTATCGGAAGATTCTTCTAAAGTCAAAAAATTAGGAAAAACTGAAATTATAATGATTTGAAATATATATATTTTTAAACTTTGGATAATATCCTATGACCCATTGCTGGGAAAAGTGAAGGAATTAGCACTTTGAAAAGTCTTCTGTCCTCTCCTTTCCTCTCCCCCAGCACCCACCCTTGCCGTTAGCTATAAACCTTAACTTTTACCTTCTATCCTATACCCACACCACCACAGTTGCTTAATTTAGTTCTATAGCTTAATCACAGCTTCTTACTCTTTGTTTTCATTTTCTTGTGGGTGGATGAATTTAACTGCCAACTCCTGTCTTGAGTTTAGGCGTGCGTGACAATGTAGGATTCAGATAGTTAAGAGGAAATTCACATTTAGAACCATGTGGGGATTCCAATATATCTCACTTGGTACTTGACCTGGGACTCAGAGGGGCCTCAGGTTTTTCCTGGTACGTCCCTCTAATGGAACCATCCTACAGTTTCCAACCAGCATTTAGAAATCTCTCTTCCTTCTCTCTTTCCTTGACCTTTTCTCTTCCCCAACCCCTGGCCAGAAAAGCCCCTTCAACCAACCACACTGCCCACCTTTAAAGCCACCTTTCACAGCTTAAAATTGCCAGCCCCTCCTCCACTGGTTTCAGGGAAGCCAGTAAGGAGTGTCCAAATGTGCGTGATCTTCCAAAACACCGAATTGGAAACCCAGTGTGTGACTCACTTGACTTTTTTGGTTATTAAGGACCTTTTGTAAGGTTTGTAAGGACCTTTTTCAAGTGACAATTTTGACTGTAAAAACAAAAATCACAGTGGTGGAAGAAGATAGACATGAGTAGGAAAAAAATTGCAGTCAGAATGGAATTTACTTCCACTCTGAATTTTATGGCTACCTATAAATATGTAATTTACATATTTAAAATTTTCTTAGTTCCATTTTAATTATTCTGTGTTCATTAGGATAATAAATTCATAAAATGTGATCTCTTTGCTTGCCAGCGAGGGGCATAAAATATGGAATTGCTCATCCTTTGTCCCAACAATGAATTGCTACAGAGCAGTCATAAATGAAAATTCTTTTCCTGCCCACGGCCTTCATTAATGCACCAGAAGCACTGTCCTTATTTAACTACCTGCTGCCCTGATTTCCCACATACTAACTCCTCTACAACATCTGATCACATGCAAGAGGTAAATATTCCTTACTTAGAAGCAGAATCTTTGAACTCAGGATTACAGGGGAAAAGTAATATAGCCTAATCAAATCTTTCTAGAATAAGGTTGAATATGTGAATTCCTTAAAAAAAAAAAAAAAACTCTCCCTTGGGGATTATAAAGCAAGCTCTTTCACAGGCCTTCAGTTTCCCCGTCATTGTTGGTACATAAGGTAATTTTAGGTGAATGTGACCATGTTTGTTTTCATAGTCATGCTTTTATTTTACTATACAATTAGAAACATATCTAGCAAAATGGTAATTATACAAAATTTCTTATTTTTAATGTAAGTAAAAAGTGAGCCAATTTAAAGAAAATGCAAACTAAATAATAGTATAGATAATATGCAGATATGGCAAAAAATTGTGAGGATGTTGTGCCAATGAAACATGAGGATGTGGAAATCAGAAATACAGAGGTATGGCAAAAATTGCACAAATGTGCAAGAGGGGAATTTGGAGATAAAAGAAGTTGGAAACAGGGGAATATGAAAATCAGACCTATTTAAATTAACCTACTTAAATTATGCATATTACAAATTCAGATTTTTCTCTATTAAAATCTACATGTCTACTGCAGTGGTTCTCCACGTATCATCCACCGAGACACGCACCACGGCTCTCCCGTGTGCCAGGCATGCCTGTGGAGACGCACAACTCCCTGCCTGATCTCTAGCTCCCCCTCTCGCCACCACTCCAGGAAGTATTTGGAAGACAGACAAACTGGAAATAGGATAATAAGAATAACCTTTACTCCACTCTAATTCATTTTTAGTAAATTATTTACGGATAGGTACTTCTTTTTAAATTAACTTAAACCCAAAAAACAAAAACCTTTTACTCACAAAGGTTTTGCAGCACACCAGTGATGGATTGCCACATGCCAGAGTATCAGTATACCTGAGAAACGGTGGTCTGACACCTGGTTTTGGTCTCACATATCATGTGTAGTGTTTCTTGTTGGGGAATTTGTGCTTTGGGGACTGTTTTCCTTGTTTTCCTCTCACCTAACAATATCCTCTTCTCTCTTTAACACCTATAGACTGTAGGGCGGGAACTGCTGCTCCATTTAATTGAATATCTCGTAACCAGCGATGGAAGAGACCCTGAAATCACAAATCTAATTAATAGTACCCGGATACACATCATGCCTTCAATGAACCCAGACGGATTCGAAGCTGTTGTAAAGCCTGACTGTTTTTACAGTAAGGGAAGGTAAGCACAGGCTAGTCTATCTTTATTTAAAACACAACAAAACCATAAAAAGGCCCCCATCAGATCAGACCCCTTCGCCCTGTAAAGAGAAGTTAGTGAACCATCTCATAACCTGTGTCGTGTCACTGCTGTGCTGGAAACTTTTCAGGGCTGCCCATTGCTTTGACCTTGAGAAGTAAAATCCTGAGCAAGGCTGCTTTACCCCTGCACCTGCCTCACTGCTCCGGCTTCATCGCCTCTTCCCCCGCACTCACCCTGCTGCAGCCGCTCAGACCTCCCTTCATCTCCTGCAACCACCAGCTGCCTTCTCACCCCTGGCATTTCCCACCCCTCCCCCGCCCCCCGTACCCTGCTTCAACAGTATTTCCTCAAAGCCTCCTTCCCTAACCTATCAGATATTAGATCCCCAATTATTCTCACATCACCTGGCACTTTACCCTCATAGCACAATCTTTAATGTCTCATTTCTTGTTTAATGTCTACCTGAGGGCAGGAATGCTGCCCGTTGTGTTCATCCCTGTTAAATCCCAGGGCCTAGGGTAGTACCTAGACCCTCAATAAACAGGTTGATTTATTAAGCCAGCACACGAACTAATCACAAAGAAGAGTGAGTCTTGTAGTATTTCTGATTTAAAGTTTATTGTGTTTCAAGCAGCCTCAGGAAGTTTGGAACTTCTCAAATGTCTGATAAACATTGATATTTGTGCAATTAAAAATTTGTTTTTACCAAAGATTAATAAATCACCACTTGATTCCCTTCCACGTTTAAGTTTTTTAGCATATTTAAACATGGCCAGTCCACTTTTCAGAAATACGTTTGTATAAAATAGCACGTTCCTGTTGTTTCTGTTACCAATTGCTATGGAACAAACTGCCCCCAAATTGAGGGACTTAAAACAACCACCTCTTTATTTACTCTCCACTCTGTAAGTTAGGCATTTGGGCAGGGCAGAGCAGGGATGGCTAATCTCTATGCCATGATGTCAGGGGCCTCAGCTGGGGTCTGGCTGGGACCGTATCTCTAGAGTCTCAGTGCTGGCTGTCACCTGGGTTCCTCATTCTTGCACATGGACCCTTGGCGTGGACAGCATTGGGGTCTCAGGGTTCCAAATGGGAGTGTCAAGAGCAAAAGCCCCGAAATGCAAACACTTATCAGACCTCCGCTTACATCCGAATCACTACTGTCCCACTGGCAAGAACACGTCACATGGGAGGGGACAACATATTGTGTGAATGCCAGCTGTGATTCATTGGAGGCTGCCCAGGCAACCATCCACCACCTCTGTATTCATATTTGGAAAAACACCTGGAGCCCAAAGCAAAGGTCTACACACTGCACGAATCTGCTCCCTCAGACAGCAATAGTAAACCTTAAAAAATTCTTTCTTTTAAAGGGAAAATAGTAACTTCTATGACCTGAATAGAAATTTCCCCGATGCTTTTGAATTTAATAATGTACCAAGGCAGCCTGAAACTGTGGCAGTCATGAAGTGGCTGAATACAGAGACATTTGTCCTTTCTGCAAACCTCCACGGTGGTGCCCTGGTGGCCAGTTACCCATTTGATAATGGTGTTCCAGGTAAGCAAACTTGGGCCCAGCTCTTGCTTTCTAAGTCCAGAGTGAAACTGCAAACTCTCTGCCTCTGAATGGGGATACACTCTTCCTCTCCCCACTTAACTTCTCTGGCAGGGATAGAAAGAGCCCCATTCTCTTGACCCTCAGCTATCCTTCCTACAATTTATAAACGGTAGATGGGCAAAGTGGCTGAACTGATAACAACACGGGATTACTTGACATTCATCAGTGAAACGGTAAAATTGGGATTTAAATTAGCCCACAAGAGGCAACACGGCTAAATAAATAAATAAATAAAACTAATCATGTAAGTAATAATTCCTGATTCCTCTTAAAACTGTGGGATAAGGTATGTACCAAGGACTTAAAGTATTCGAGTGGCTTCATTTAACCCCTACAGTACCTAAGGAAAGTTTACTGACCTCCAGAAATCAGCAAGAGTGACTAAGAGGGTATTTAACTTTTAAGCTGACTGAGAAGGAGTTTAGACATGTACATGGTTATTTTGTGTGATATTGCCTTCTGTATGTCCATTAAAAACTAGGAAGAGGAGTAAAGGGAGTATTCGTGGAAGTGGGTAGAGGATCTCACTAGGAAATTAGAGCCTTTGTGTGTGATGTGATGATGCATGTGCTAATATGGTGTGTGCTTCCTCCGACTATAACTTCAACTAAAAGGTCTTGGTCTGTCTTTCACGTACAGCCACTGGGACATTATACCCTCGGAGCTTAACCCCTGATGATGATGTTTTTCAATATCTTGCACGTACCTATGCTTCAAGAAATCCCGACATGAGGAAAAGAAATCCATGTAGAACTAAAATAGAGTTTCCTGGTGGAATTGTAAATGGATACTTTTGGTATCCACTCAAAGGTGAGTTTCTCTTCGTTCTGCTATTCTCCTTACTGCCTTCACCCAGAGGTGCCAGCTGGCCTTCACCCCAGCAGTTGCCAAAAGTTAGGCACAGTGCAGTCCCTTCAGTTGTGTCTCTGTCAGCTAATATCACAGAGCAGTGAGGGGAACTGATCATTTGAGAGATGCTCAGACATGCTCCCCACTGCCAAAGCCTCCTGAGTTCAGACACTGGTTCAGCATTTACCTTGGAGCTGGGAACTGTGCCAAGAAAGATGAACAGGACACAGATATTAAGCCCAAGTTTAAGAGAGAAGAGCAACATACAAATAAATAATTGTGATGGCATGCAATGTGAATAAAAGTAGAGATTTAGGGCTTCCCTTGGTGGCGCAGTGGTTAAGAATCCGCCTGCCAATGCAGGGGACACGGGTTTGAGCCCTGGTCCGGGAAGATCTCACATCTTAGTTGCACAGAGCAACTAAGCCCGTGCACCACAACTACTCAGCCTGCACTCTAGAGCCCGCAATCCACAACTACTGAGTCCACGTGCCTAGAGCCCGTGCTCTGCAACAAGGAGAGCCACTGTAATGAGAAGCCCGCCACCGCATCGAAGAGTAGCCCCCGCTCGCTGCAACTAGAGAAAGCCCGCGTGCAGCAAGGAAGACCCAACGCAGCCAAAAAATAAAATAAAATTTTTTAAAAAGTATAGATTTAGAAAAGGTACAGTGTACCACAGAGGCGTAAAGCCAAAATACATCAGGGAGTAGTGAAGGCCTTAGAGAAATGTAATGCTTATGTCTGATCCAGTGGGGACAGCTGCTACTTAGAACAAGGCAATTATTGCCATGCAGCAGTGGGGGGCAGTATTGCCAGATCTTCCAGTTTGTGAAGCAAGCTGGATATTTCCATGAAGTCTCCTGATTTTAAAACCACTTTGCAGGCTAAACAAAAGAGCCCTCTAGTTTTTCTCCCTTGGAACAGGATGGCCAGGTGAGGGAGGGAGTGAGGAGCTGGCCATGTAGGGAACATGGTGGAGGGGTGTTCTTGTCAGAAGGAATAATATAAGCAGAAGCCCAGGGGTGCCAAGAGTCCTAGTCTGGAAATTGACAGAGAATAGGAGGGACCTAGGACAGAAGGGTGAGAGGGGAGACAGTGGGCTGGAACCAGGTTTCCACTGCCTCAGTGGAAAGTGCCCCCTTCCAGACTGGTCAGCTGATCCTACCAACAGCAACCCCCAGCCTGCATTTCCGCATACAGGCTACTTCCTCAGTTGTCACTTTGGATGCACAGGCTATCAAGTAGTCTTGCACAAGCTGGGACTTTTGTGTCTGGGCGGGTCTCTGCCAGCTTTCCAGATAATATAAATAAGTATAGACCACAAGTGAGAGGAACCAGGACCAGCCAGATACGACAACATCCCAAACTTCTCTCTGCTGTTCGAGAGAGAGCCTCCCCACTCCCACCACAGGACTGAGTCCCCGCTCACTACTCTCCACAGGGAGGAAAGGGCCCCTTCCTGCCCAGTGGCAGCGCTGTCCTTCATGTGCATTGTCTGTAACTTTCAAGACAGATCCAGATGTGTGGGAGATTAACTAGAAACCTAATTTTGCTGTTGGGAGTTGTTCCCAAGTGTGCCTGTGTGTCAGCTGTGTATCTCTGTGAGAAAAAAAGAGGGCAGAGCCAGAAACTTTGAGGAGCTTAGAACAGAGCATTCTGGCTCAGTCTGGAGGTTTTTGTGGCCAGGCCTGACTGGCATTATCAGGAGCGGCACACACTCTCCACACTTGGTATTCTCCATCCAGCGCGCTTTGCACACCTGTTGTGCACACCTGTTTTGCCATTTAACTTCTTTCTACCTGAGACACAGCCATCCAGCCAAGGGCTTTTGTTTTGTTTCATTTCTCTCTTCCTTTTTTCCTTCTTCTATTTCTTGGTGAAAATGAGGTCAGAGAGAAATACAAAACTTGTAAGTAAAGGAAAAGAAAGGATAGAGTAATTCTTCCTGGCTAAAATCTGTACGTACATAGATATTACTCAATGTTTACATAATATTTTGACCATTTTCTGAGCATAAATTTTTTTTACTTCATTACTTCCCAAATACCCTGATGAAATTGAGAATACATATTTCACTGGGCAGATATCAAGTATAACTAATTAAAATCTGGCAGAGACTACTTCCTTCAAAGTTACCATATTTCTTCAAATCCAACATGCCACTGATTGTAAAACATGTCCCACCAAGAAAGAAAAAAGTTTCCAGCCAAACTAATAACCCAATGATGTTATTCAGCCATCAAATTTAAGATACTTCCCAATTCAGAGATTTTAAAATGTGAAAAGTTTTTCATCTTCGAAAATATAAAATACGGTTATAACCCTTTGAAAATAGGGTGTTGAGAGGTAAGAACTAGAAAGTGAGCATGGGCAGTGGTAACCCCAGAAGTACCAGGGGCCTGCGTCTTCCCCTGCTCCCTGAGAATCAGCATGGCACCTTCCCTCTCATTCCCAAACGCAGTGTGGTGTGATGGCTGAGAGCATGGGGGCGCTAGGAAGATGGCCTGTGCTCCAGTCTCAGCCATTCACTGGAAAGAATCCCTGGGCACATGAACTACCATTTGTGATTAAGCTTCCTCATCTGTAAAATACGAGTGATAATTACTGTGAGGATTAAATGAGTGGATGGTGAAGCTCTTCCAACAGTACCTAGCAAGAGCGAACACTCAGTAAACACTGGCCATTATTATTCCTCCAAATTCATATACTTAGCTTTACAGAATAAATGTGTTTATGAATGGTTTGTAGAAATATTTTAAAAGAAATCTCACTCTAGTTTATATCTGTTTAAAATGTAATTTAGGAAGAAATGTAACTTGAAGAATCCTTTTTTTTTTTTTTTTTTTTATTTATTTATTTTTGGCTGCGTTGGGTCTTCGTTGTGGTGCGCGGGCTTCTCATTGAGGTGGCTTCTCTTGTTGTGGAGCACGGGCTCTAGGCGCACGGGCTTCAGTAGTTGTGGCTCGCGGGCTTAGTTGCTCCGTGGCATGTGGGATCTTCCCAGACCAGGGATTGAACCTGTGTCCCCTGCATTGGCAGGCGGATTCTTAACCACTGCGCCACCAGGGAAGCCCTTGAAGAATCCTTTTTGTAATTTTGATTTTAAAAAAGGACCCTTCTTCTATCCCTCCCTTAATTTTGATGCACAACTGAACATCAGTCAGCTCTGATTCAGTTACCCATATGGGAATATTTAGGATTGCTTTGTCATGCCTGGATAATAAAATGTCAAGCTCTAATTGTACTTGCTAATATGTCAAATTCATCTTTTCCTGTTTACGTGTACTTTCATTACAACCGTCTGATTCACCTGTCCCCAAGGTACATGATACTTGGCTTCACTCCAATTTCAGACCTTAAAAAAAATTAAATATGCTTGTGTTTAGGTGGAATGCAAGATTACAACTACATCTGGGCCCAGTGTTTTGAAATTACGTTGGAGCTGTCATGCTGTAAATATCCTCGCAAGGAGAAGCTTCCAAGCTTCTGGAACGATAACAAAGACTCACTGATTGACTATATAAAACAGGTGCACATAGGTTTGTAAGATTTTCTTATTAATTCCTGTTAACACAAAATATAGCATCTGGCAAACCGTCTGGGTTGAGAAAATGCAAGGCCCTATTTATGTTTTCTAGGTATAGCCTCATTTTTAGTACCAGAACAATGGTTCAGAATTCTCTCTGCATGAACATCTGCAGCCTGTGAGAAATGCAGCACCCATCAGTTCATATAAGAGAAAGCATGGTGTGTTACTTTAATATGGGGGTGTAAAATCCAGGGTACTCCTAATTTTACAAGTTGAATGACCTGGAAATCTGGCAAAAGATCAGGAAAACAGGCTGTTACTCTGTTACATCATCACCCATTTAGAAAGAAGCCAAGTTTGCTTGTCACTTGCCATATAATATCACAGACCAGAGAACGTTGGACATGCCATTTTGCATTTTTTCTAGAACTGGGGTGGTAACCTAGCACCGTTAGCTTCAACCCCTCCCACCCCTCAACTCTGCCAAATGACCTGGCATTGGGAGTCTTTGCAGCCTGTTTTTTGATGGCTGTCTGGCCTTTATCACAGATGAGCAGACTTAATGTGACAGGAGTGGTCCTTCTCAAACATGTGCAGCAGACTCACCAGGAGGGTTTGTTAAAATGCGATTGCCAGGCCCCATCCCCAGAGTTGCTGATTTAGTGGGTCTGGAATGATTAACATCTTCCCTGGTGATGCTGACGCTGCCAGCCCAGGGACTACTCTTCGGAAACCATTGTACTAGAGCAACACATTGCTTGTGATGATGATGGAATCCTGGGCAGGGTGTGGAAGGCTCTTCTGCATTGCCCGGGTTAGTTATTTTTCTCCATTCAGAACGGCTTGCGGGGAGAAAGGTATCAGGAATTAGGGCGACAGTTATGCTACCACATCAAGCCAAAGTGGAGGATGTGTGTTTGTGTTGAAGAGGTTTGCATCATGGGCCTGCTGCATAATTGCATAATTCCTGGATTTTCTGCATGCTTCACACCAAAGCTTCCCACCTGCTGAAAAGAGATGGAGACGGTTGAGGCAGGGAAAAGTCAGAAGCAGAGGGGTACAGGGCTGAGTGCAAGGACAATTAGGAGCTTCCCTTGGCCACACATCCCTAACATGGCTACTCCTTCCCCCTTTCATACTTGACCCCCAACCTCTTCACCCCCATGACACAAGTACACAAAGATTATTTTTGAATTGGCAGGGCTGCATCTAACTGGCTGAGACATTTATGGGGTAGGTTGATGGGGGAGATTACAAAATGTCATCTTTCTTTTTCACCAGCATCTTAATAATTTTTATTAAGCTTATTATTGGGTCTTTCTCCTTTTTCATTATGTAACCAGACTTTGTATTCTGGTATGTCTCTACTTGACTTTTCTCATGAGGCACATTTCTACTTTTACTGTATTTCTACCTATATCAATCTTTTAGTGTGTACTCTGTCCTTTTCTAAAATTCCTCCTTCAGAAGCATCAGCTTGGGAGTGCAACTAAACACGAAATACACTCCACGAACTGCACTGCTATCTTCGGAATTTCAGTCTAGCTGGAAAGGTTATTTACTGAGCCCTGAATTAAGGTGGGCTCTGAAGAATCCTGCTGAAATAACATTGCCAGTGAAGGAGCTTTGTAAATTGTTAAATAACATACAAGTTACAGCCTAACCATTGTTATTTATTAATTTAAAGTGCTTACAAGTCCATTTAACTAGGTTTTATAAAGAATATTCATACATCTACCTGTCCCTATAATCAGATGTGCACAGCTTGCTTAAAAAAACATATGTATATATTAACACATCAACCCTGCCCCCTGTGGTTTAAGACAGGGTTTTTTTTGCTTTCTAGTTTAATAATGAAACTCTATTTCAAAACACTGATACAGTGTGGTTACTGTTACTTGATAGAGAGGTTCTCTCCTTATTGGTGCCCAATAGGAAGCCAAAGAGTATCTTTGATTGTGAATAATGGAAGCAAACATCTTTTTACCACTATTGCTCTGGTTTAAGAAAATTACTGATGTTTGTCAAGCTGCATCACATTCACTGGTTCAGTGTCACCACTTGCTAAGATGGTCTCTGAGATTTCCAGATGGGTCAAAGTCTCTGGCCTACCTTGTCTGGGAAGGAAAGGCCTCCTGCTCTAATGGAAGGACCAGGCCTAGACGGCAGGAGCCTGGGTAAGGCCTAAGCTGTTCTGTCATCTGCCCCTGTGTGAAACTTTGCAAGCCACTTGTCTCAACTGGTTTTAGTCAACTGATAACTGGGAGTAATACCATATGCCTTGTCTCACCCCAGCTTGGTCTAAGTCTCCGATGGGGTCATTCTTTCAATTAAATCTCACTGCCAACCTCAATCTAAACTCAGGCCCTTTGGTGCTGTGTTGTCATGCTTAGAGGGTTGACTAGGCTCCTGCTGGGATGAGGGTAAGGCAGACATTAAGGCGAATGTGAATTCTAGGGACCTGGAATGTCCTGCTTGTTCCCTCTCTGGGGAGAAGCAAAGATGAGCAAGACGTGATATTACCTGCTGCTGTTCTCTCCCTTGAACTCCTCAGAGCAGATCTGAACCCAGAGGTTTGGGGGATGGCCCACAGCATCCAGAAACCTAAGCAACCTGGACCTGAGAGAATCTGGTATGTGTTGAGTTCCAGAAGCCCGTGTGACACAGATACGCACCTGTTATCAGATCCAAAGTCAGTGGCAGCTATAATCATTAGGTGGGGACATGGGAGTGAACAGTCTCCCGAGTACCACCGGCACAGACTCTGAGCTGTGGCCAGTTCTTGCCCAGCACGGGCTTTTCATCCACGGAGCTTGATACATCCCCAAGGGAAGGAGAGCTTTACATTTCTCCCCCTCACTTCCAGATGTGGCCACAAAATTTAAGTCTCAGATTTTATTCTCCTTTGCTTATTATCGGAGCTTTTTTCAAAATTTTGCTTTTTGTTCTCCTGATGTCATAGTGCTGGCTGTCTCTGCATCTCTTTGGATCTACTGGTCTTTTTTCAATTTTTGATTTCAGCATATAGAAATAAATAATCTCTTCTGGTAAAACAATCACTTCCTTCTAAGTGAAAAGTTTGGTGGTGCCTGGACAGAATATTGAAAAGACGTATAAGATCCAAAGACAGCTTATATTTGGCTGGTGCTATGGGGTTATCCTCTAATAGAAATTCTGTATTTAAGCATGGTCTGTGTTTGTTCAGTAACAGAGTGATATTCAGATATTCCCAGCTTGAACAATTGTCTCTAGGTTTGGCTAAGGGTCATACAGAAATGAATCTTTTAATCTTTAGAGGACATTGAATGAGAGTCAAAACTGGAATATGAAGACTTTTGGCAATCGACCTGAATCCAAATTACTCTTCCTTTTCCTATGTTTGAGGATAGTCAGACTACCGGTCCCTGGAAACCTTTGTTTAGTTTGACACATGATATAGGGGTGTTTTGTGGGTACCTAAGGCCATCTAAAAATGCTGTTCATAGACTGTCAAAAAAATTCAAATCTGTTCTGTTAAAGTGTAACAACCAATTCCAGCCAAGAAGGAATTCGCAAATTTTTTTAAATTTGAAGTATAGTTGATTTACAAGTTGTCTTCATTTCTGCTGTACAGCTATATATATATATAGCTGAATATATATGTATATTCTTTTTCATGTTCTTTTCCATTGTGGTTTATCACAGGATATTGAATATAGTTTCCTGTGCTATACAGTAGGACCTTGTTGTTTATCCATTCTATACATAATAGTTTGCATCTGCTAATCCCAAACCCCCAATCCATCCCTCTCCCACCCCCTCCCCCTTGGCAACCACAGTCTGTTTTCTATGTCTGTGAGTCTGTTTCTGTTTCGTAGATAAGTTCATTTGTGGCATATTTTAGAGTCTACATATAGTGATATCATATGGTATTTGTCTTTCTCTTTCTGACTTCACTTAATATGATAATCTCAAGGTCCATCCACGTTGCTGCAAATGGCATTATTTCATTCTTTTTTATGGCTGAGTAGTATTCCATTGTATGTATGTACCACATCTTCTTTATCCATTCATCTGTCGATGGACGTTTTAGGTTGTTTCCATGTCTTGGCCTTTGTGAACAGTGCTGCTATGAACATAGGGGTGCATGGATCTTTTTGAATTATAGTTTTGTCTGGATATATGCCCTGGAGTGGGATTGCTGGATAATATGGTAATTCTATTTTTAGTTTTTTGAGGGACCTCCATAGTGTTTTCGATAGTGGCTGCACCAACTTACATTCCCACCAACAGTGTAGGAGGGTTCCATTTTCTCCACACCCTCTCCAGCATTTGTTATTTGTGGACTTTTTAATGATGGCCATTCTGACTAGTGTGAGATAATACCTCATTGTAGTTTTGATTTGCACTTCTCTAATAATTAGCAATGTTGAGTATCTTTTCATGTGCCTGTTGGCCATCTGTATGTTTTCTTTGGAGAACTGTATATTTAGGTTGTCTGCCCAGTTTTCAATTGGGTTTTTTTTTTTTCTTTTAATTGAATTGTATGAGCTGTTTGTATATTTTGGAGATTAATCCCTTGTCAGTCACATAGTCTGTAAATATTTTCTCTCAGTCCGTAGGTTGTCTTTTCATTTTGTTTATGGTTTCCTTTGCTGTGCAAAAGCTTATAAATTTGATTAGCTCCTGTTTGTTTATTTTTGTTTTTATTTCTATTGCCTTGGGAGACTGACCTATGAAAACATCACGTCGATTTATGTCAGAGAATGTTTTGCCTATGTTCTCTTCTAGGAGTTTTATGGTGTCGTGTCTTATATTTAAGTCTTTAAGCCATTTTGAGTTTATTTTGTGTATGGTATAACAGTGTATTCTAACTTCATTGGTTTACGTGCAGCAGTCCAGCTTTCCCGATACCACTTGCTGAAGAGACTGTCTTTTGTCCATTGTATATTCTTGCCTCCTTTGTCAAAGATTAATTGACCATAGGTGTGCGTTTATTTCTGGGCTCTCTATTCTGTTCCATTGATCCATGTGTCTGTTTTTGTGCCAGTACCATGCTGTTTTGATTACTGTTTGCTAAATTTTTTTTAAGGTACCGTGACTTTTTTTTTCTTGGTGTCTTCCGCCTTAGCATCCTGAATCTTAGGTGTAAAGTCAATTTCAAAGGTAGCTTAATTTTTTATGAGTTTGGGTTGGTTTTGTTTGGTTTGGTTGGTTTTGAAGAAGACAATGAAAAATACAAAAGATGCCAACACACATACTGCCAGTACTACAAACTATCTTGCTCAAATGCACAGACTTTCAAAGTGGCAGGAAGACTATAAGCTAGTTCAGAGACCTAAGGAAGGAAGAAATAAGCATAGCTTCCTCTTTCACATATTCTTGCTCTTGCGGAACAAAGTTGAACTGAGATCCCAGCAACTTATCCAGTATTTCTGTGTCAACTTCAAACTTATATGGCTAGTCTTTCTTTTCCTTTGTATCATTTTTCTTATCCAAATAAGAAGAAAGAGAAGGATTAAGAAAGGATTAATATTTGTTGAGCTTCCTGTTCTGTTACTTGTGTTTGATCTTCACGACAATCCTGGAAGGTATACATATTATCCCCATATTATAGGTGACGAAATTGAGGCTTGGGAATGTTTAGTGACTTGGGAGCTGGGATTCTAATGTATCACAGGACTTCCTAAGAAGGCCATAATGGAAATCTCTCTTCAAAAAAGAATGCCATTGAAATTCAATGAATAAATGCAGTATCAGTTTACTAAATTATGACTGATTATGGTTGGGGTACTCCCTGAAGATCAAAAGGATACATATGACCCTTGAACAACATGAGGTTGAACTGTGTGGATACACTTATATGTGTGTGTTGTGGGGGGCAAGGGAATTGGTTTTTGTTTTGTTTTGTTTTTTCACTAAATACGTACTACAGTACTGCACAGTCCATGGTTGGTTGAATCTGCCAGTGCAGAGAGGGCCAACCGTAAAGCTATATGTGGATTTTCAACTGTGTGGAGGGTCGACGTCCCTAACCTTGCATTGTTCAAAGGTCAACTGTAGTAGGAATAAATATAAATGGAACCTATTTTTTTAAAAGGCAAAAGAGGAACAAATTAAAATGGAGGTTTACATAGTTGACCTAAATAGAAAAAGTGAGAAGGAAATGTGGAATTTAATCATTCCTTCTCTTGAGGAAAATAATGAAGAGTCAAGAATCAGGAAAAAGTTAAAGGCAACTTGGGTCAGATAGAACTTAATGTTCGAGGTAAAAATGTTGTTGGTAAATGTCAAAACTTTTACATTTCATTTTAACCTTTTATGAAGGAAACTATTTAATGTGTGCCTCATATTTTTCCTGTCCTGGTAAATAATTACTAAGTATTACTGTTTTGGGACATTTCAGGGAACTTTTTTCATTGTGGCCTCTTCTTTCTCGTTTATGTCATTACAATAACATGACTTGTCACTGAAGTGAACAAACTGGAATAGGAAAATAGGGTTTAAAATGAGAGGAGTCTTAAAATATAAATGGTCTTTTATTAACTGTATTCTTGAAATTTCAAGGTGAGGGGTATGGCATCGGGTTCAGTGTGGGCTCTGAAGACTAGCATGGATTTACAGCCAGGCTGTGCTGCTTTGTGGGTTATATGAGCTTGAAAAGGTTATTTAATAATCCAAAGCCTTAGTTTCCTCATCAGTAAAATTGTGATAATAACATTGCCTACCTCATAGAGTGGATGTGAAGATGCAGTGAGAAAATGCACATTGAGCACTTAGCATAGAGCCTGAACTATACTAACTGCTCTGTAAATGTTGGCTCCCATTATTAGTAATAATAAGACTCCTTCAATCGATTCCATGCTTCCAAGCAATGCTGTGATTATAATTGCTTCCCAAGTAGTTTGCCTGACCATGAGACAAAACTATTGAGTCCCTTACACAGATAAGTATCTTATTGTAAATTGGCATTTTTGACCTTTATTTAGGATTTTATGGAACTCAGGCAGTACAGTTTGGTGACTGAGTAAACAACTTGGAAATGGTAGGAGTAGATTTAGATTGTTATCTATGTTCTCTCATTTTGATAATATGCTATAAATGGAATATTCAACAACAACAACAAACAAACAAATTTAACCTATAAATCAGATTGGTAGTTTGACTGTATTTTAAGTTATATCAAAAATAATGTTCATTGCAGCACTGTTTACAATAGCCAAGACATGGAAGCAACCTAAATGTCCATCGACAGAGGAATGGATAAAGAAGATGTGATACATATATACTATGGAATATTACTCAGCCATTAAAGAGAATGAAATAATATCATTTGCAGCAACATGGATGGACCTAGAGATTGTTATACTGAGTGAAGTAAGTCAGAAAGAGAAAGAGAAATATCGTATGGTATCGCTTATATGTGGATTCTAAAAATAAATGATACAAATGAACTTATTTACAAAACAGAAACAGACTCACAGACTTAGAGAATGAACTTATGGTTACCAGGGGGGAAGGGTGGGGAGGGATAGTTAGGGAGTTTGGGGTTGACATATACACACTGCTATGTTTAAAATGGATAACCAACAAGGACCTACTGTATAGCACAGGGAACTCTGCTTAATGTTTTGTGGCAGCCTGGATGGTAGGGGAGTTTAGGGGAGAATGGATACATTTATATGTATGGCTGAGTCGCTTTGCTGTGCACCTGAAACTATCACAACATTGTTGATTGGCTATACTCCAATATAAAATAAAAAGTTAAAAAAAGTTTACCAAGTTCTGATTCAAGATGATGACATAGGAGGATCCTGAACTCACCTCCTCCCATGGACACACCAAATCCACAATTGCATATGGAACAATTTTCTCTGAAGGAAACCTAAAAACTACCTGAGCGACTTCTACACAAGAAAAAACCCACATGGAAATGGGTGGGAGAGTCTGAGACATAACCTTGCCGTAAACCCATCTCCAGCACAGCAACCCAAAATCAGATAGGAACTCACAACTCTAAGCTTCTCCCTGAGGAGCAAATGGTTTGAACTACACATCTGGTACCCCAACTTTTAAGACGTGCACCCAAGAGATAATCCCACAAAACATCTAGCTTTGGGGTTTTTAGGTTTTAAAATAACACTGAATTATTTTTCATGCTAAATCTTTTATTAACTTTTTAAAAATTTTTAATTTTATACTGGAGTATAGTTGATTAACAATGTTGTTAGTTTCAGGTGTACAGCAGAGTGATTCAGTTCTACATATACATGTATCTATTCTTTTTCAAATTCTGTTCCCATTTTGGTTATTACAGAGTATTGAGCAGAGTTCCCTGTGCTATACAGTAGGTCCTTGTTGGTTATCTATTTTAAATATAGCAGTGTGTACAGGTCAATCCCAAACTCCCAATCTATCCCTCCCCTCCACCCTTCCCCCCAGTAACCATAAGTTT
Source organism: Eubalaena glacialis (assembly GCF_028564815.1). Classification (NCBI taxonomy): domain Eukaryota; kingdom Metazoa; phylum Chordata; class Mammalia; order Artiodactyla; family Balaenidae; genus Eubalaena; species Eubalaena glacialis. The sequence continues at coordinate 49,397,124 of NC_083726.1, forward strand.
GTTTTCTAAGTTTGTGTGTCTGTTTCTGTTTTGTAAATAAGTTCACTTGTATCATTATTTTTTGGATTCCGCATATAAGTGATATCATATATTTCTCTTTGTCTGACTTACTTCACTTACTGTGATAATCTCTAGGTCCATCCATGTTGCTGCAAATGGCATTATTTCATTCTTTTTTAATGGCTGAGTAATATTCCACTGTATATATGTACCACATCTTCTTTATCCATTCCTCTGTTGATGGACATTTAGGTTGCTTCCATACATACAACTGTTGGCTATTGTCAACAGTGCTGCAATGAACATTGGGGTGCATGTATCCTTATGAACCATGTTTTTCTCTGGATATATGCCCAGGAGTGGGATTGTTGGATCATATGGTAGTTCTATTTTTAGTTTCTTAAGGAACCTCCATATGGTTCTCCATAGTGGCTGTACCAATTTACATTCCCACCAAGAGTGTAGGAGGGTTCCCTTCTCTCCACACCCTCTTCAGCATTTATTGTTTGTAGACTTCTTGATGATGGCCATTCTGACTGGTGTGAGGTGATACCTTATTGTAGTTTTGATTTGCATTTCTCTAATTTTTAGTGACATTGAGCATCTTTTCATGTGCCTCTTGTCCATGTGTATGTCTTTTTGGAGAAATGTCTATTTAGGTCTTCTGCCCATTTTTTGACTGGGTTGTTTTTTTGATATTGAGCCCATGAGCTGTTTGTAAATTTTGGAGATTAACTCCTTGTCAGTCGCATCGTTTGCAAATATTTTCTCCCATTCTGTGGGTTGTCTTTTTGTTTTGTTTATGGTTTCCTTTGCTGTGCAAAGGCTTCTGAGTTTCATAGGTCCCATTTGTTTATTTTTGTGTTTATTTCCATTACTCTAGGAGACGGATGCAAAAAGATATTGCTGCAATTTATGCCAAAGAGTGTTCTGCCTGTTTTCCTCTAAGAGTGTTCTAGTATCTGATCTTACATTTAGGTCCATAATCCATTTTGAGTTTATTTTTATGTATGGTGTTAAAGAATGTTCTAATTTCATTTTTTTACATGTAGCTGTCCAGTTTTCCCAGCACCATTTACTGAAGAGACTGTCTTTTCTCCATTGTATAGTCTTGACTCCTTTGTTGTAGATTAATTGACCATAGGTGTGTGGGTTTATTTCTGGGCTTTCTGTCCTATTCCATTGATCTATATTTCTGTTTTTGTGCCAGTACCATACTGTTCTGATGACTGTAGCTTTGTAGTATAGTCTGAAGTCAGGGAGCCTGATTCCTCCAGCTCCATTTTTCTTTCTCAAGATTGCTTTGGCTATTCAGGGTCTTTTGTGTCTCCATACAAATTTTAAGATTTTTTGTTCTAATTCTATGAAAAATGCCATTGGTAATTTGATAGGGATTGCATTTGTAGATTGCCTTGGGCAGTATAGTCATTTTGACAATATAATATTTTGACAATTTTGACATTTTGACAATTTTCACAATATTTCTTCCAATCCAAGAACATGGTATATCTTTCCATCTGTTTGTGTCATCTTCAATTTCTTTCATCAGCATCTTAGTTTTCTGAGTACAGATCTTTTGCCTCCTTAGGTAGCTTTATTCCTAGGTATTTTATTCTTTTTGATGTGATGGTAAATGGGATTGTTTCTTTAATTTCTCTTTCTGATCTTTCATTGTTAGTGTATAGAAATGCAACAGACTTCTGTGTATTTATTTTGTATCCTTCAACTTTACCGAATTCATTGATGAGCTCTAGTAGTTTTCTGGTAGCATCTTTAGGATTCTCTATGTATAGTATCATGTCATCTGCAAACAGTGAGTTTTACTTCTTCTTTCTCAGTTTGGATTCCTTTTACTTCTTTTTCTTCTCTGACTGCCATGGCTAGGACTTCCAAAACTATGTTGAATGAAAGTGGCAAGAGTGGACATCCTCATCTTGTTCCTGATCCTATAGGAAATGCTTTCAGCTTTTCACCGTTGAGTATGATGTTAGCTGTAGGCTTGTCATATATGGCCCTTATTATGTTGAGGTAGATTCCCTCTATGCACACTTTCAGGAAAGTTTTTATCATAAATGGGTGTTGAATTTTATCAAAAGCTTTTTCTACATCTATTGAGATGATCATATGGTTTTTATTCTTCAATTTGTTGCTGTGGTGTATCACACTGATTGATTTGTAGATACTGAAAAATCCTTGCATCCCTGTGATAAATCCCACTTGATCATGGTTTATGATCCTTTTCATGTATTGTCAGATTCAGTTTGCTAGTATTTTGTTGAGGATTTCTGCGTCCATGTTCATCCGTGATATTGGCCTGTAATTTTCTTTTTTGTGGCATCTTTATCTGGTTTTGGTATCAGGGTGATGGTGGCCTCATAGAATGAGTTGGGAAGTGTTCCTTCATCTGCAATTTTTTGGAATAGTTTCAGAAGGATAGGTGTTAACTCTTCTCTAAATGTTTGATAGAATTCACCTGTGAAGCCATCTGGTCCTGGACTTTTGTTTGTTGGGAGTTTTTTAATCACAGTTTTAATTCCAGTACTTGTGATTGGTCTGTTCATATTTTCTAATTCTTCCTAGTTCAGTCTTGGGAGATTGCACCTTTCTAAGAATTTGTCCATTTCTTCTAGGTTATCCATTTTATTGGCATATGGTTGCTTGTAGTAGTCTCTTATGATCCTTTGTAGTTCTGTGGTGTCCATTGTAACTTTTTTCATCTCTAATTTTATTGATTTGAGCCCTCTCTTTTTCCTTGATGAGTCTGGCTAAAGGTTTGTCAATCTTGTTTATCTTTTCAAAGAACCACCAGCTTTTAGTTTCATTGATCTTTTCTCTTGTTTTCTTTGTCTCTATTTCATTTATTTCTGCTCTGATCTTTATGATTTCTTTCCTTCTAAGTTTGGGTTTTGTTTGTTCTTCTTTCTCTATTTGCTTCAGGTGTAAGGTTAGGTTGTTTGAGATTTTTCTTGTTTCCTAAGATTGTATTGCTATAAACTTCCATCTTAGAACTGCTTTTGCTGTGTCTCGTAGGTTTTGGATTGTCATGTTTTCATTTTCATTTGTCTCTAGGTATTTTTTTATTTCCTTTGATTTCTTCAGTGCCCCATTGGTTGTTTAGTAGCATTTGTTTAGCCCCCACATGTTTTTTTTTTTAAAGGATTATATCATATAGACTGTATTTTCTGTTCAAAATGCAGTTAAACTAGAAATCAATAACAAATATACAATATATATTTGGAAATTATGAAACATAATTCTAAGTAACTCATAAGTCAAAGAAGAAGAAATAATGGAAATTAGAAAATATTTAAATCTTAATGATAATGAAAAATACTGCCTATCCAAATTTGTGGGATTTAGTTAAAACAATGTGTAGAGGGAAATTTATAGCATTTAAATGCTTATGTCAGTGTAGAAGGGCTGGTGATTAATGAATATACTATAATAGTTTCTACTGTTGCAAGACGAATTACACCAAAAGCTAATGGTGTAGAACAACAATAAATATCTATCCTCTCTGATAGTTTTTGTGGGTCAGGATTTCAAAAGCATGGCTACGTGGTTCTGGCTTGAGGTGTCTCGTGAGGTTGCAGTCACATCATCTGAAGGCTTGAATGAAACAGAAGCATCCACTTCCAAGGTTGTTAGCTGGCAAGCTGGTGCTGGCTGTTGGCAGGGAGGCCTCAGTTTCTCTCCATGTGGCCCTTCACAGAGGGCTGCTTGTGTGTTCTCACTAGATGGTGGCTAGGTTCTCCCAAGTGGGTGATCCAAAAGAGAAAAAGCCAGGCAGAAGCTATTCTTTTTGTGACCTACTCTTGGAAGCCACATACCATCATTTTTGCCACATTCTATTTGTGAGAAGTGAGTCACTAAGTCTTGTTCACAAGAGGATGAAAATCAGGTCCCTTTTTTTTTTTTTTAAGGAAAGGGTGTCAAAGCATTTTAAAACAATCACAATGAGCTGAGCACCTATTCATTGTAGAGGTGAGGAAAAAACTCTAGCAAAATAAGTCCAAGGAAACAGAAAAAAAGGCAATTTTTTTTTTTTTTTTTAAAGAGCTTATTTATTTATTTATTTATTTTTGGCTGTGTTGGGTCTTCACTTCTGTGCGAGGGCCCCCTCCAGTTGTGGCAAGCGGGGGCCACTCTTCATCGCGGTGCGCGGGCCTCTCACTGTCGCGGCCTCTCCTGTTGCGGAGCACAGGCTCCAGACGCGCAGGCTCAGTAGTTGTGGCTCACGGGCCTACTTGCTCCGCGGCATGTGGGATCCTCCCAGACCAGGGCTCGAACCCGTGTCCCCCACATTGGCAGGCAGACCCCCAACCGCTGCGCCACCAGGGAAGCCCAAAAAAGGCAATTTTAAATGACAACATCATAAATTAACAAAATAGAAAACAGATACACAATAATCTGCAAAGTCCAATTTTGGTTTTTTGAAAAAGCTGACAAAATTGACAAACTTCTAGTGAGACTGAACAAGAAAAAAAGAGAGGAGGTACAAATAAACAACATGAGAAATAAGGAAGGAGCAAGTACAGATGCTACAGAGTAACGGGAGCAGTGTGAGTATATTCTTTAAAAATAAGAGGATATTATACATAACTTTATGCCACTAATTTTTTTAAATCATAAAATGGATACATTTCTAGAAAACTGTAACCTACTAAAACAGACTAAGAAACAGAAAAACTGAATAATCCTATAACAATTTAAAAATCTGTCAGTAGTTTAAAATCCTCCCTCAAAAAGAAAAATCCTACCTCAAAAAGAACACTAAATTAAGAAGGTCCTACAGGCAAGCTCTACCAAATGGAAAAATACACTAGTAATTCCAGTCTTAAACTATTCCAGATTATATAAAAGGGAAAAGAAGATGTAGGAACACTCTCTAACTCCTTTTCTGAAGCAAGAATAACCTTGATAGCAAAATCTAAAAATGTCATTGCAAAATAGGAAAATTACAGGTCAAATACACGATGTGAACATTCCTTAAGACGTTAGCAAATCAAATCAAAAGTAAATTTCTATAAACAAGCAGCAAACAAAGTGTTCACAGCAGCACCGCTAATAATAAATAATGGAAACAGCCCAAATGCCTATCAACAGTAAAATAGATACTAGAAGTTATAGCATATTAACATAATGGAATGTATTCAGCAATGAAAATCAATGAAATACAGCTCCAAGCAATAACACGGGTGAATCACTGGAATATAATATTGAAAAAAAGAAGCCATGAAAGAAGATGTAATAAAATTCCATAGGATTAAGTCTAAAAACATACAAAATGATTAAACACATATGATAAAACGACAAAATCCAGGATGGTGCTCTCTCAAAGGGAAAAGAAGTTAATAGGATCAGGGAGAGGCACATAAGAAATAACAGAGGTAACAGTAATGTTCTTTATATCTTCTGTAAGCTTCATAAGCTTTCTTTTATAGCTACTCAATATTTAATTTAAAAACCTCAAAACAACTAACAGAATGAACAATAGCTCCTAGTATGGTCTCTTCCATCTCATATGCTCTAAATTTCTTTACAGCATAGGAAGGAGTACTGCAGCTCACCATTCTATAACAATACGTGAGAATTTTCTCCAAGCTCTCCTGAATGTTGATTTTTAAAAGAAATTTGGAATATATGCCAAATAGAACTCTTTCATAATGTTGATTATCTAGCCACATATTAAAACAACCATACCATTTGCTCTGTCATTTTAATAAGTATGTTTCAGTCTTAACCATATTCCAGCTACAAGTAAAAAAAACTGGAAAGCTATTCAAGCTTTCAGTCATAATAACGTCAAAAACTGTCCTGTGGTTTTTTAATTTACCCAATCCAAATAGCACAGACAAAAAATTTTTGCTTGAATTCACTTTAACTCTCTGGTTGTTTAATCTTCTCTATTATTGTTCCAATTTGTCACCCTTAACTACCATAATAACATGATTTTTAGACCTTCACACCAAAATAACTACTTGGTTCCTTGAAAGTGGAGGGGGAAGGTGGGCAGGAATCCGTGGTTTCACTGAAACTATAGCGTGTGTTTGACAGGCCAAAAGAAATATTCAAGAGTAGTTCCATGGCAACATAGCTTTAGACAACAAATGAACCAAAGACTGTATATGTACTGGTAGTGATAAATGCTGAATGGCTGAGAGGAGTTCTATTTTTTCTGGTCTCTGATGGAGACCTGTTCTTTCAGATCCAACTCTTAGACTGTTTTGAGAGCTTCAAGTAATTTAAGTAAATCCAAAAGTATAAACAATATGAATAAAACATGTTTAGACCTATTATTTCAGCTTTATTGAGGTATAATTGACATAAAATTACAAGACGTTTAAAATGTACATCGTGGTGATTTGATGTGTATATTGTGAAATGTACACCCATCTCGTTAATTAACACATCCATCACCTCACGTATTTATCCTTTTTGGGGGGAGGTAAGAACATTTAAGTTCTACTCTTTCAGCAAATTTCTATTATACAATACAGTGTTATCACTACAGTCACCACGTTTTTCGTTAGATCCTCAGACCTTATTCATCTTATAACTGAAACTTTGTACCCTGTTACCAACCTCACCTTATTTCCCCCACCCCCCACCCTGGCAACCACTTTTCGGCTCTGTTTCTAGCCTTTGACTTTTTTTTTTTTTTAAGATTTCACATATAAGTGATTCTATGCAGTATTTGTCTTCCTCTGCCTGGCTTATTTTAGATTCATTACATTTACAAAGTATTCCAACCCATGTCCTCAAAAGCTGTATAATCTTCCTTTACAAACCAGAGTTTTTATTTAAATTGTATAAAAACTATGTATGGTTTGTTTTTTTTCTTATTAGTCATCAATTTTATACACATCAGTGTATACATGTCAATCCCAATCGCCCAATTCATCACACCGCCACCCCCACCCCCCCGCCACTTTCCCCCCTTGGTGTACATACGTTTGTTCTCTACATCTGTGTCTCAATTTCTGCCCTGCAAACCGGTTCATCTGTACCATTTTTCTAGGTTCCACATATATGTGTTAATATACGATATTTGTTTTTCTGACTTACTTCACTCTGTATGACAGTCTCTAGATCCATCCACGTCTCAACAAATGACCCAATTTTGTTCCTTTTTATGGCTGAGTAATATTCCATTGTATATATGTACCACATCTTTATCCATTCGTCTGTCGAAGGGCCTTTAGGTTGCTTCCATGACCTGGCTATTGTAAATAGTGCTGCAATGAACATTGGGGTGCATGTGTCTTTTTGAATTATGGTTTTCTCTGGGTATATGCCCAGTAGTGGGATTGCTGGATCATATGGTAATTCTATTTTTAGTTTTTTAAGGAACCTCCATACTGTTCTCCATAGTGGCTGTATCAATTTACATTCCCACCAACAGTGCAAGAGGGTTCCCTTTCCTCCACACCCTCTCCAGCATTTGTTGTTTGTAGATTTTCTGATGATGCCCATTCTAACTGGTGTGAGGTGATACCTCACTGTATTTTTGATTTGCATTTCTCTAATAATTAGTGATGTTGAGCAGCTTTTCATGTCCTTCTTGGCCATCTGGATGTCTTCTTTGGAGAAGTGTCTATTTAGTTCTTCTGCCTATTTTTGGATTGGGTTTTTTTTTTTAATATTGAGCTGCGTGAGCTGCTTGTAAATTTTGGAGATTAATCCTTTGTCAGTTGCTTCATTTGCAAATATTTTCTCCCATTTTGAGGGTAGTCTTTTCGTCTTGTTTATGGTTTCCTTTGCTGTGCAAAAGCTTTGAAGTTTCATTAGGTCCCATTTGTTTATTTTTGTTTTTATTTCCATTACTCTAGGAGGTGGATCAAAAAAGATCTTGCTGTGATTTATGTCAAAGAGTGTTCTTCCTATGTTTTCCTCTAAGAGTTTTATAGTGTCTGGCCTTACATTTAGGTCTCTAATCCATTTTGAGTTTATTTTTGTGTATGGTGTTAGGGAGTGTTCTAATTTCATTCTTTTACATGTAGCTGTCCAGTTTTCCCAGCACCACTTATTGAGGAGACTGTCTTTTCTCCATTGTATATCCTTGCCTCCTTTGTCATAGATTAGTTGACCATAGGTGCGTGGGTTTATCTCTGGGCTTTCTATCTTGTTCCATTGATCTATGTTTCTGTTTTTGTGCCAGTACCATATTGTGTTGATTACTGTAGCTTTGTAGTATAATCTGAACTCAGGGAGTCTGATTCCTCCAGCTCCGTTTTTTTCCCTCAAGATTGCTTTGGCTATTCGGGGTCCTTTGTATCTCCATACAAATTTTAAGATTTTTTGTTGTAGTTCTGTAAAAAAATGCCATTGGTAATTTGATAGGGATTGCATTGAATCTGTAGATTGCTTTGGGTAGTATAGTCATTTTCTCGATGTTGATTCTTCCATTACAAGAACATGGTATATTTCTCCATTTGTTGGTATCATCTTTAATTTCTTTCATCAGTGTCTTATAGTTTTCTGCATACAGGTCTTTTGTCTCCCTAGGTAGGTTTATTCCTAGGTATTTTATTCTTTTTGTTGCAACGGTAAATGGGAGTGTTTCCTTAATTTCTCTCTCAGATTTTTCATCATTAGTTTATAGGAATGCAAATTTCTTTGCATTAATTTTGTATCCTGCAACTTTACCAAATTTATTGATTAGTTCTAGTAGTTTTCTGGTGGCATCTTTAGGATTCTCTGTGTATAGTATCATGTCATCTGCAAGCAGTGACAGTTTTACTTCTTCTTTTCCAATTTGTATTCCTTTTGTTTCTTTTTCTTCTCTGATTGCCATGGCTAGGACTTCCAAAACTATGTTGAATAAAAGTGGTGAGAGTGGACATCCTTGTCTTGTTCCTGATCTTAGAGGAAATGCTTTCAGTTTTTCACCATTGAGAATGATGTTTGCTGTGGGTTTGTCACATATGGCCTTTATTATGTTGAGGTAGGTTCCCTCTATGCCCACTTTCTGGACAGTTTTTATCATAAATGGGTGTTGAATTTTGTCAAAAGCTTTTTCTGCATCTATTCAGATGATCATATGGTTTTTATTCTTCAATTTGTTAATATGCTGTATCACATTGATTGATTTGCGTATATTGAAGGATCCTTGCATCCCTGGGATAAACCCCACTTGATCATGGTGTATGATCCTTTTAATGTGTTGTTGGATCCTGTTTGCTAGTATTTTGTTGAGGATTTTTGCATCTATATTCATCAGTGATATTGGTCTGTAATTTGCTTTTTTCTAGTATCTTTGTCTGGTTTTGGTATCAGGGTGATGGTGGCCTCATAGAATGAGTTTGGGTGTGTTCCTTTCTCTGCAATTTTTGGAAGAGTTTGAGGAGGATGGGTGTTAGCTCTTCTCTAAATGTTTGATAGAATTCACCTGTGAAGCCATCTGGTGCTGGACTTTGGTTTGTTGGAAGATTTTAAAATTTATTTTATTTATTTATTTTTGGCTGCGTTGTGTCTTCATTGCTGTGCGCAGGCTTTCTCTAATTGCGGTGAACACGGGGGCTACTCTTCGTTGCGGTGTGAAGGCTTCTCATTGCGATGGCTTCTTTTGTTACAGAGCACAGGCTCTAGGTGCGCAGGCTTCAGTAGCTGTGGCTCACAGGCTCTAGAGCACAGGCTCAGTAGTTGTGGCACACGGGCCTAGCTACTCCGAGGCATGTGGGATCTTCCCAGACCAAGGCTCGAACATGTGTCCCCTGCATTGGCAGGCGGATTCTTAACCACTGTGCCACCAGGGAAGTCCCCTGTTGGAAGATTTTTAATCACAGTTTCAACTTCATTACTTGTGATTGGTCTGTTCATATTTTCTATTTCTTCCTGGTTCAGTCTTGGAAGGTTATAACTTTCTAAAAATTTGTCCATTTCTTCCAGGTTGTCCATTTTATTGGCATAGAGTTTCTTGTAGTAATCTCTTAGGATGCTTGTATTTCTGCTGTGTCTGTTGTAACTTCTCCTTTTTCATTTCTAATTTTATTGATTTGAGTCCTCTCCCTCTTTTTCTTGATGAGTCTGGATAATGGTTTATCGATTTTGTTTATCTTCTCAAAGAACCAGCTTTTAGTTTTATTGATCTTTGCTATTGTTTTCTTTGTTTCTATTTTATTTATTTCTGCTCTGATCTTGATGATTTCTTTCCTTCTGCTAACTTTGGGTTTTGTTTGCTCTTCTTTCTCTAGTTCCTTTAGGTGTAAGGTTAGATTGTTTATTTGAGAATTTTCTTGTTTCTTGAGGTAGGCTTGTATGGTTATAAACTTCCCTCTTAGAACTGCTTTTGCTGCATCCCATAGGTTTTGGATCGTCGTGTTTTCATTGTCATTTGTCTCTAGGTATTTTTTGATTTCCTCTTTGATTTCTTCAGTGATCTCTTGGTTATTTAGTAACGTGTTGTTTAGCCTCCATGTGTTTGTGTTTTTTACGTTTTTTTCCTGTAATTCATTTCTAATCTCATAGCATTGTGGTCAGAAAAGATGCTGGATATGATTTCAATTTTCTTAAATTTACTGAGGCTTGATTTGTGACCCAAGATGTGATCTATCCTGGAGAATGTTCCATGCGCACTTGAGAAGGAAGTGTAATCTGCTGTTTTTGGATGGAATGTCCTATAAATATCAATTAAATCTATCTGGTCTATTGTGTCATTTAAAGCTTCTGTTTCCTTATTTATTTTCATTTTGGATGATCTGTCCATTGGTGTAAGTGAGGTGTTAAGGTCCCCCACTATTATTGTGTTACTGTCGATTTCCTCTTTTATAGCTGTTAGCAGTTGCCTTATGTATTGAGGTGCTCCTATGTTGGGTGCATATATATTTATAATTGTTATATCTTCTTCTTGGATTGATCCCTTGATCATTATGTAGTGTCCTTCCTTGTCTCTAGTAACATTCTTTATTTTAAAGTCTATTTTATCTGATATGAGTATTGCTACTCCAGCTTTCTTTTGATTTCCATTTGCATGGAATATCTTTTTCCATCCCCTCACTTTCAGTTTGTATGTGTCCCTAGGTCTGAAGTGGGTCTCTTGTAGACAGCATATAGATGGGTCTTGTTTTTGTATCCATTCAGCAAGCCTGTGTCTTTTGGTTGGAGCAATTTAATCCATTCACGTTTAAGGTAATTATCGATACATATGTTCCTATGACCATTTTCTTAATTGTTTTGGGTTTGTTTTTGTAGGTCCTTTTCTTCTCTTGTGTTTCCCACTTAGAGAAGTTCCTTTAGCATTTGTTGTAGAGGTGGTTTGGTGGTGCTGAATTCTCTTAGCTTTTGCTTGTCTGTAAAGCTTTTGATTTCTCCATTGAATCTGAATGAGATCCTTGCTGGGTAGAGTAATCTTGGTTGTAGGTTCTTCCCTTTCATCACTTGAAGTCTATCATGCCACTCCCTTCTGGCTTGTAGAGTTTCTGCTGAGAAATCAGCTGTTAACCTTATGGGAGTTCCCTTCTATGTTATTTGTCGTTTTTTTCCTTGCTACTTTCAATAATTTTTCTTTGTCTTTAATTTTTGCCAATTTGATTACTATGTGTCTCAGCGTGTTCCTCCTTGGGTTTATCCTGTATGGGACTCTCTGCCCTTCCTGGACTTGGGTGGCTATTTCCTTTCCCATGTTAGGGAAGTTTTCGACTATAATCTCTTCAAATATTTTCTCTGGTCCTTTCTCTCTCTCTCCTCCTTCTGGGACCCCTATAATGTGAATGTTGTTGTGTTTAATGTTGTCCCAGAGGTCTCTTAGGCTGTCTTCATTTCTTTTCATCCTTTTTTCTTTATTCTGTTCCGCAGCAGTGAATTCTACCATTCTGTCTTCCAGGTCACTTATCCGTTCTTCTGCTTCAGTTATTCTGCTATTGATTCCTTCTAGTGTAGTTTTCATTTCAGTTATTGTATTGTTCATCTTTTTGTTTGTTCTTTAATTCTTCTAGGTCTTTGTTAAACATTTCTTGCATCTTCTCGATCTTTGCCTCCATTCTTTTTTCTGAGGTCCTGGATCATCTACACTATCATTATTCTGAATTCTTTTTCTGGAAGGTTGCCTATCTCCACTTCATTTAGTTGTTTTTCTGGGGTTTTATCTTGTTCCTTCATCTGGTACATGGCCCTCTGCCTTTTCATCTTGTCTATTTTTCTGTGAATGTGGTTTTTGTTCCACAGGCTGCAGGATTGTAGTTCTTCTTGCTTCTGCTGTCTGCCCTCTGGTGGATGTGGCTATCTAAGAGGCTTGTGCAAGCTTCCTGATGGGAGGGACTGGTGGTGGGTAGAGCTGACTGTTGCTCTGGTGGGCAGAGCTCAGTAAAACTTTAATCCTCTTGATTGCTGATGGGTGGGGCTGGGTTCCCTCCCTGTTGGCTGTTTGGCCTGAGGCAACCCAACACTGGAGACTACCTGGGCTCTTTGGTGGGGCTAATGGTGGACTCTGGGATGGCTCACGCCAAGGAGTACTTCCCAGAACTTCTGCTGCCAGTGTCCTTGTCCCCACGGTGAGCCACAGCCACCCCCTGCCTCTGCAAGAGACCCTCCAACACTAGCAGGTAGGTCTGGTTCAGTCTCCCCTGGGGTCACTGCTCCTTCCCCTGGGTCCTGATGCGCACACTACTTTGTGTGTGCCCTCCAAGAGTGGAGTCTCTGTTTCCCCCAGTCCTGTCGAAGTCCTGCAGTCAAATCCCGCTAGCTTTCAAAGTCTGATTCTCTAGGAATTCCTCCTCCTGTTGCCGGACCCCCAGGTTGGGAAGCCTGATGTGGGGCTCAGAACCTTCACTCCAGTGGGTGGACTTCTGTGGTATAAGTGTTCTCCAGTTTGTGAGTCACCCACCCAGCAGCTATGGGATTTGATTTTACTGTGATTGCACCCCTCCTACCATCTCATTGTGGCTTCTCCTTTGTCTTTGGATGTGGGGTATCTTTTTTGGTGAGTTCCAGTGTCTTCCTGTCGATGGTTGTCCAGTAGCTAGTTGTGATTCTCGTGTTCTCACAAGAGGGAGTGAGAGCAAGTCCTTCTACTCTGCTATCTTGGTTCAGGCTATATCCCCCACGTGTATTTTACGGTTTTGTTTTTTTTTTTCTTGTAGTTGATTTCTAATCTCGTACGTTGTGGTTGGAAAAGATGCTTGATATGATTTCAGTTTTCTCAAATTTACCAAGGCTCGCTTTGTGGCCCAGCATGTGATCAATCCTGGAGAATGTTCCTTGTGCACTTGAGAGGAATGTTTATTCTGCTGCTTTTGGATGGAATGCTCTATAAACATCAATTAAGTCCATCTGGTCTAATGTGTCGTTTAAGGCCTGTGTTTCCTTATTGATTTTCTCTCTGGATGATCTGTCCATTGATGAAAGTGGGGTGTTAAAGTCCCGTACTATTACTGTGTTACTGTCAATTTCTGCTTCTATGGCTTTTAGTATTTGCCTTATATATTGAGGTGCTCCTATGTTGGGTGCATATATATTTACAATTGTCATATCTTCTTCTTGGATTGCTCCCTTGATCATTATGTAGTGTCCTTCTTTGTCTCTTGTAACAGTCTTTATTTTAAAGTCTATTTTGTCTGATATGAGTATTGCTACTCCAGCTTTCTTTTGATTTCCATTTGCATGGAATGCCTTTTTACATCCCCTCACTTTCAGTCTAAATGTGTCCCTAGATCTGAAGTGCTCTTGTAGACAGCATAAATACGGGCCTGTTTTTGTATCCATTCAGCCCATCTATATCTTTTGGTTGGAGCATTTAATCTGTTTATGTTTAAGGTTATTATTGATATGTATGTTCTTATTGCCATTTTGTTAATTGTTTTGGATTTGTTTTTGTAGGTCTTTTTTCTTCCCTTCCTCTTTTGTTCTCTTGTGATTTGATGACTAACTTTAGCGTTGTGTTTGAATGACTTTTCCTTTTTTGTGTGTGTCTCTGTTGTAGATTTTCGGTTTGTGGTTACCATGAGGTTTTGCTATAGCAGTCTATATATAAACAAGATTGTTTTAAGTTGCCAGTCTTTTAATTTCAAATGCATTTCCTGTATCCTGCATTTTGCTCTCTTCTTCTCACAATTGCTGGGTTTGATATCATATTTCTGTGCCTATGATTTCCTACCTTTACTGTATGTTTGCCTTTACCAGTGAGTTTTTCCATTCGTAATTTTCTTGTTTCTAGTTGTGGCCTTTTCTTTTGCCCATAGAGAAGTTCCTTTAGTATTTGTTGCAAAGCTTGTCTGTTGGTGCTGAATTCTCTTAGCTTTTGCTTGTCTGTAAAGCTTTTGATTTCTCTGTTGAATCTGAATGAGAGCCTTGCTGGGTATTCTTGGTTGTAGGTTATTCCCTTCATCACATTAAATATATCATGCCACTTCCTTCTGGCCTGCAGAGTTTCTACTGAGAAATCAGCTGCTAACCTTATGGGAATTCCCTTGTATGTTATTTGTTGCTTTTAATATTTTTTCTTTGTCTTTAATTTTTTGTCAGTTTGATTACTGTGTGTCTTGGTGTGTTCCTCCTTGGGTTTATCCTGCCTGGGACTCTCTCTGCTTCCTGGACTTGGGCGACTGTTTCCTTTCCCATGTTAAGGAAGTTAAACTGTTATCTCTTCCGATATTTTCTCAGGTCCTTTATCTCTCTCTTCTCCTTCTAGGACCCCTATAATGAGAATGTTCATGCATTTAATGTTGTCCCAGAGGTCTCTTAGACTGGCCTCATTTCTTTCTTTTTTCTTTGTCCCACTGCAGTGAATTCCACCATTCTCTCTTCCAGGTCACTCATCCATTCTTCTGCCTGTTACTCTGCTATTGATTCCTTCTAGTGTACTTTTCATTACAGTTATTGTATTGTTCATCTCTGCTTGTTCTTTAGTTCTTCTAGGTCTTTGTTAAACATTTCTTGTATCTTCTCGATCTGTGCCTCCATTCTTTTGCTGAGATCTCAGATCATCTTTACTATCATTACTCTGAATTATTTTTCAGGTAGATTGCCTCTCTCCCCTTCACTTAGTTGTTGTTCTGGGGTTTTATCTTGTTCCTTCATCTGGGACATATTTCTCTGCCATCTCAATTTGTCTAACTTTCTGTGATTGCAGTTTCCATTCTGCAGGATTGTAGTTCTTCTTGCTTCTGCTGTCGCCCCCCACCCCCCGGTGGATGAGACTGTTTAAGAGGCTTGTGCAGGCTTCCTGGTGGGAGGGACTAGTTCCTGCCCATGGGTGGGTGGAGCTGAGTCTTGTCCCTCTGGTGGGCAAGGCCGTGTCAGGGGGTGTGTTTATCAGGCAGCTGTGTGCTCAGGAAGACATTAAGCAGCCCGTCTGCTGATGGGTGGGGCTGTGTTCCTACCCTGTTGGTTATCTGGCCTGAGGCATCCCAGCACTGGAGCCTACAGGCTGTTGGATGGGGCCAGGACTCGGTGAGAAAATGGCAGCCTCCAAGAGGGCTCATGCCAATGAGTACTCCCCAGAACTACCACACCACCACCACCAGTGTCCTTGTCCCTACAGTGAGCCACAGCTGCCCCCACCCCCTGCTTCTGCAGGAGACCCTCCAATACTAGCAGGTAAGTCTGGCCCAGTCTATTATGAGGTCACTGCTTTTTTCCCCTGGGTCCTGGTGCATACAAGACCCTGTGTGTGCCCTCCAAGGATGGAGTTTCTGTTTCCCCCAGTCCTGTGGAATCCCTGTGACCAAAACCCACTGGGCTTCAAAGCCAGATTCTCTGGGGGCTCCTCCTCCCATTGCCAGACTCCCAGGCTGGGGAGCCTGACACAGGGCTCAGAACTTTCACTCCTGTGGGAGAACTTCTGTTTCCAGTTTTCGGGTCACCCACCTGGCATGTATGGGATTTGATTTTATTGCGATTGCACCCCCTCCTACTGTCTTGTTGTGGCTTCTTTGTCTCTGGATGTAGGGTATCTTTTTTGGTAGGTTTCAGCATTTTTGGTCAATGGTTGTACAGCAGTTAGTTGTGATTTTGGTGTTTCCATAAGAAGTGGTGAGCTCACTTTCTACTCCGCCATCTTGTCTCCTCTCAAGTAACAGTGAATTTAAATGTACAGTTCTGGAGGTTAGAAGTTCAAAACCAGTCTCACTGGGCTAAAGTCCACGTGTTGGCAGGGCTGGTTCCTTCTGGAGGCTCTCAAAACATCTAGCTTTGAAAATGATGGGGCTCACATCCATGAGACCCACAAGGCTATAGCAAACTGAGAAACAGTTCTTAAAGACTTACCTGGCTACCCCCCAGGACCCAGCGCTAAGGCAGCTGACTGAAAAGTGCCCAGTCTTTCTGTGAAAGAGGCGTATCAGCTTGTCTGAAAGTTTCAGTCTGAGGGGCAGTCATCTAATTTAACATACATCTAGGAGCCAACTGAAATACTCTCCAAAGATGGATGCTTGTGGCTGCCATCTTTGCCCTGTCCCTTCACCTCCCTCCAGGATCCTGGTATCTCCTGGAGAAGAGTTTGTGCACTTGTCTGGTGCACTGTTTTCTGCAGTTGCCACCCAGGGGCTACCCCTTGATTTCCTGGTTCTGTTGGCCAGCAGGTCTTGTGTTCATAAATCCCACAGAACTAAAACAAACAGAGAAGGAGTTCTTAACCAGCTACACTCAGGGCACAGTGGAGAGGCAGCAGACTGAAAACCCAGTCTTTCTGTGAAAGAGGACTATTAGTTTATCTTCATAGTTGTGGCCTGAGGAGCAGGATTCTAATTAAATACACATCTAGCGGCTGACTACAATCATTCATCAGAGGCCACTGGGCACCATCTTCACTCTCAACCAATGCCCTACCCCAGATCACCAGTGTCTCCAAGAAAGGAGCCTGTGTACCCATCTGGCCCCTTGGCTTTTTTGGCTACTGCCCAGAGAACATATCCCTTGATAGCCTGGCTCTGTTGGCCAACAGGGCTTGTGTTCATGAGTTCAAAGAGATGAACAAAGCAAACAAAAAAATGGTTCTTAACTGGCTGTCAGTCACCCCAGGGCTCAGTGCAGAGGGAGTAGACAGAAACACCCATCTCCCAGTCTTCCCCCGAAAGAGGTACATTTGTATACTTTCGAAGCTGTGGGTTTGGCTTCCGATCTGCCTGAACCTTTGTGCTGACTGACATACTCCCCTTTGGGACACTGACAGGTCTTGGCACACCCTCAACTACTGGAGCCATTAAGACTAAAGTAAGCTGCTTGGATAATCATAAAAGTTTGAGAGAAAAACCCAGAGCTGGGGCAGGGTTGAACAGTAAGTTCACCTCTTACACAAAGCCACTCCTTCAAGACTGGAAGAGATGGTTGTTTTATATAATGCATAGAAACCAACACAGAGAGTCAGCACAGAGGAATATGTTCCAAATGAAAGAACAAGATAAAACCCCAGAAAAGAGCTTAATGAAATAGAGGTAGGTGATTTACCTGATAAAGAGTTCAAAAAAACGGTTATAAAGATGCTCACTGAGCTCAGTAGAACTATGCATGAACAAAATGAGAATTTCAACAAAGAGAAAGAAAATATAAGGAAGTACCAAATAAAAGTCATAGAGCTGAAAAATACAGTAGAGGAGTTCAACAGCAGACTAGATGAGGCAGAAGAAAGGATAAGTGAACCTGAAGACAGGACAATGGAATTCATCCAATCAATCAAAGCAGCAAAAAGAAAAAGAATGAAAAAGAGTGAAGATGGCTTAAAGAACTTATGGGACAACATCAAGCAGACAAACGTTTGCATTATAGGGGTCCCAGAAGGAGAGTGAGAAAAAGGGATATAAAACTTATTTGAAGGAAAAATGGCTGAAAAGTTCCCTAACCTGGGGAAGGAAGCAGACATCCAGATCCAGGAAGCCTGGAGAGTTCCAAATAAGATGAACCAAAAAGACCCACATTAAGACACACTGTAATTAAAGTATCAAGAGTTAAAGACAAGTAGAGATATCACCTTACCCCTGTTAGAAAGGCTATTATCAAAAAAGACAAGAAGCAACAAGTGTTGGCAAGGATGTGGAGAAAAGGGAACCCTTGTGCACTGCTGATGGGAATGTAAATTGGTGCAGCACTATGGAGAACAGTATGGAGATTCTAAGAAAAATTAAAAATAGAACTACCATATGATCCAGTAATTCTACTTCTGGGTATTTATCCAAAAGAAATGAAAAAACTAACTTGAAAAGATATCTGCACCCTCCATGTTCACTGCAGCATTATTTATAATAGCCAAGACACAGAAGCAACTTAATTGGATGGATGAATAAAGAAAATGTGGTATATTTATACAATGGAATACTATTCTGCCATAAGAAGAAATCTTGCCATTTGTGACAATATGGACAGACACTGAGGGCATTATACTAAGTGAAATATCAATAAATCAGAGAAAGACAAATAATAGCTTATGATGTCACTTATATGTGGAATCTTTAAAAAAAAAAAAAAAAAAAAACCAACTCATGATACAGAGAATAGATTGGTAGTTGCCAGAGGCAGGGGGTGGGGAAAAATAGGTGAAGGCAGTCAAAAAGTACAAACTTCCAGTTATAAAATAAATAAGTCCTGGGGATGTAATGTACAGCATAGTAAATATAGTTAAATACTGTATTGTATATTTGAAATTAGCTAAGAGTAAATCTTAAAAGTTTTCATCACAAGAAAAAAAATGTGTATGTTAACTGGGCATACTGTGGTGACTGTTTCACAATACATATATTAAATCATTATGTTGTACACCTGAAACTAATATGATGTTATATTTTTATTATATCTCAATTTTTTTTAAAGTTTACCATCCCTTCTCAAATACTTGATTAACTCAAAACAGCTAATAAATATTGGGCATATTTTTCTTAAATAATTACAAGAATTTTTTTTCATATGCCATAAAATGTGGTATTAACATTTAATTCTTTTTGTCTTGCAGGTGTAAAGGGTCAAATTTTTGATCAGAATGGGACTCCATTACCCAATGTAACTGTAGAAGTCCAAGACAGAAAACATGTCTGCCCCTATAGAACCAACAAATTTGGAGAGTATTACCTCCTTCTCTTGCCTGGGTTCTATGTAATAGAGGTAAGTATACAATGCTAACTATTGTTATTAAAATATTATAGAACTCACAATACTTACTTACCTAGAAAGAATCTAAAATAAGTCTGGAAAGTCCAAAAGTAGATACATCAGGACAGAATAAAAGGCCAACTTGCATTTAGCGGGGAGTGAGTGAGGTGGCAATAATAGGAACAAACTCAAAAAATCATGTTTTTTCCCCAACTGGCAATTTTTTAAATAGAAGCCAAATCCCATTTCGGGTGGTACCTTTTATGATTAAAAAATGGAACAAACCTTATTAATAATAAGAATAAATAAACAATGTGGGGTGGTGGGATGAATTGGGAGATTGGGATTAACACATATACACTACTATGTATAACATAGATAACTAATGAGAACCTACTGTATAGCACAGGGAACTCTACTCAATGCTCTGTGGTGTCCTAAATGGGAAGGAAATCCAAAAAGGAGGGGATATATACATAGAGCTGATTCATTTTGCTGTACAGCAGAAACTAACACAACATTGTAAAGCAACTATACTCCAATAAAAATTTAAAAACAAAAACAAAAAAAAATGTAGCCACAGTTCTTCCAAGCTTCATGGAATACCAGTTTAACATCTGTTCTGTGAACCATAACTTCTACTATTAAAAAATTGATTGTGACACAAGTTCCTTAGAATTCACTACAAATAAAATTTGATCCACAAAGTTTACCACTATATTAAGTGATACATATTTTGCAGCCTGCTCATAAGCAAACGATAGTAAGTTTTCCAATCAATGCAAGTAAAATTCCAGATTTTAATTTTATTTAGATGCATGTTTCTAAGGCTTTTCTTCCTCTAAGGACACATGGACTAGTTTGAGGTTGAGTGGGTTTATGTGAATGAACTAAATGAGTAAGTATCTGATTTATGTGGCCAGATTATGACTCTTCCTCTGTGATGTGACTTTATCTAAGAATGTCAAGATTCATCTAGTTTGCTTAGTGGGTCTAATGCCAGCCATAGTAGTCATTCTGTATAGAGCTACTCCTGAGAGAAGGTAGTCATCTATTCTGTAGTAAAAACTGGCTTTGTAGTTGTTTCATCTTTAGGACATAATAAAGGGCATGGTTTTCAGTTCATAAAACTCTGTAGGATTAAAAACCCCTGCTCCATAGGTTATCACCAAAGTACCCAGCACTTTGAGTGAGGGGCTCCTGCTTTTCTTGAGTATCTTTCCTCCTACTGAGGACATGAATAGAGCTGGAAAAACCTCAACTCACTGTGAATCTTTGCCTAAAAAGGCCCTTTATTTTCGTGTTATTTACTGTGACATTTTCATTCTGTGGAAAAAAAGGGTTTTCCTTGTAGTGAATCTATCAATAAACTGTTTTTATGCAATCCCATAAATAAGCCACATCTTGGATATATGTATATGTATAGCAGATTCACTTTGCTATACACCTGAAACTAACAATTTGTAAATTAACTATACTCCAATAAAAAATTTAAAAAATAAGCCACATATTTATAGAATAAAGTTATGAATTGTTCATTTCCAGTTAGACTAACACAGCACAAGTTGGCTTTAGTTACTAGCTCTAGGACAAAAGCAGAAGGTAAGACTCTGGAAGCTGAAATGAATGGCTAAAATACATGCCAATTAGTGGTTATGTAAATGTTATTCCCTATTCTTTTCCCTCTCTACCATATATAATAAAAGCATTTCTCAGTAGCAATAGTCTATAGTTAGTTTAGCATTTGTCATTATTTTCCTGATCATTTCCTCCACCAAAAAGATAAATCTAGCTGAAGATTCAGACTCATGGACAAAACCAAAATCAAAGCTTTTTAAAGAAGCAATAACTTATATATACACTTAGATCAGCTGCAAGGAAAATGGAATAAATTGAGAAAAAAATTCCACTTATAAATAATATTGACACAGAATCAGGATATTAAGTACAGACTTGAGACAAAGAGAAAGAGTCAACTCTTTACCTCTGCGCTCCATGAAAACGATGGGGACAGAAATCAGTCCATTGCTTCTGACTTACATCTCCAGATAAAGGAACTGTCTTTATTTCACTTTGTAATTCTCAGCAACAGCATTAACAACTGTGGTCCATATCAGTAGGCACTTGGTAACTCATTCACCGAGCAGGACTGAAGCTGTTTCTAGCCCGGGGAGACCCGGCAGGTTGTTACATGTGTTTCATAAAGGCTGCATTTTAGTGGTGGATATCAGTGTTTTTCACTGTTGGCACCACAAAACATCTGAAATCACTCAGATAACTTTCTTGTTTCCTCTCAGGTTACAGTCCCTGGACACAATCCACATCTCACAAAGGTGACTATTCCCCCAAAATCCCAGAACTTCAGTGCTCTTAAAAAGGATATTTTACTTCCATTCAGAGGGCAGTTGGATCATATCCCAGAATCAGATCCTTTATGTCCAATGATTCCTCTTTACGGAGATTTGCAAGGCCACTCAGCTGCAACAAAGCCCAGTCTGTTCTTGTTTTTAGTGACTCTTTTTCACATATTGTTCAAATAAAGCAAAATGTGAAACTCAACCCCCATCACCACCTTGAATCAGGGCTTACTCGTGCCAGGTTACTGCAACTCTAACTCCCTCTGTGGGACCTTGACTGGATAAACTCCACGGTCCTTCCCTAAGAAGAGGAATGTTTGTTTCCAAATCCTGCAACAAGCAATGTATGGTGATAATGAAAGGAATGATTTAGTCTTAATGATGGAAGACACCTACCCATCAAGTACTGCTCACTTACACTTAATCTTGAAGTAGTCTTAGAAATTTGTAAGAAGTTAAACTTGAGAAGCATGAAAGAAGTTCCTGCAAGAAAAAAAAGGAGGTAATTTTGTATACAGAGAGCCATTTGAATATAAGCAATGAAGATGAACATTTATTGATCACCTACTATATACAAGACCTTGCCATGTGTACTATATGTGAAGAGATAGTGCCATATATAATTTTCAATGCAGGGAAAAATGATGATAGCACTGGGAATATTAAGTTTTGCCAACATTCTAAGGAAATATGAGAGAAAATAGGCAACCACGTCTCAGTGGCCCAAGAAAATATGGACCTGATGGGATGACAAATTTGTCTACAGAGCCCCAAAATAATAGGTCAATTAAGGTAAGGGTCCCTGCCTTTCTGCAACCAGATGCCACAGTCTTCTGTTATGCTGATGACCCTCAAATGCCTGAGCTTCAGACTCAGGTATGACTGCCCACTGGACACATCTACCTGGATGTGACCCATAGATACCTCAAACTCATCATGTTGAAAAATTGAACATACTTCTCTCCCCAGAGCTGCTCTTCCTCCTGCATTCTCTGTCTCAGTTACTGATAGCACCAAACTAGAAACCTGGGAGCCACCCTTGATACCTCCTCCTCCTCCTCCATCCCATCTATTCCGTCACTAAAGATTGATGTTATTTGTATGAGTTGATTGATTCTACCCTCTCTTCATGGCTACTAACACCACCAGGTTTATGCCATCATAGCTCACCTGTACCACGGCAACAGCTCTACTGGTCTCTTGCTTCCAGCTTTCTCCTCTTCACATCCAACCTCCACACAGCACTGGAGAAAGGGGTCTATTATTTAAAACAAAAATCGGCAATCAACTGCTTGTAGTTCCTACACACATAACACGCTGTGTGTCCCCTGTGTCTGCAATGCCATTCTGACCCACTACATTTTCTTTCCCACTCCTTTAAAACCCAGTTCAGGTTGTTTAATGGGTACAGAGTTTCTGTTTGTCATGATGAGAAAGTTCTGGAAATAGTGATGATGGTTGTACAACATTGTGAAGTATTTAATGCCACTGAATTGTATACTCAAAACTGGTTAAAATGGTAAATTTTATGTTATGTATATTATACCACAATAAAAAAAGAGGATAGTGACTATTAAATATTAAAATAATGCTTCATTAGGTGCTTCGTAATAATGTACTCTGCAAAGTGAAGGCTCCAAGGCATACATGCTGTGTAAATTACATGTCTTACTTAGGTGAAACTCCAACAGAAACAAAGACTAGTCTGTTAAAGAGTAAACAAGTAAAATATAAAGATCAATGATTATTCCCTTAAAAAAAAAAAAAAAAAAACAAGAAAAACCTCAGTTCAGGTATCAACTCCTCTGGGAAACCTTTGCTGACCATTGTCCCATTCCACTCAGTTTCACCCCCTCCCAGCCAACCTGGGGGCCCTGCCTCTTTGCTCCGCAAATTAAACAGGTTACCTCTGTTGTGGGATTTATAGCACTGCACTATGCTCTTCTATTTCCATGAGTGATTTTCTCTGGCAGAGTGTGAGGTCTCTGAGACCAGGGTCTATTTAATTTGTTTGAAAAACTTATTCTAAATCCCATCACATGGTGACACCTGAATGAAGGAACCAAGTGCTCCAGCAAACTGCTGCTCTTAAAACATTATGTGCAAGAATTAGGGGAGGTGGGGGTACCAAACAGCAGACCAGCAACTCTGGGGAGCAGGTTTCTGAGTGCTGTGTATCGCTCATGAAAGTGAGTTGCCTTGGCTCTTATTTTAAATTGAAAGTCCTGTAGAGTCTGGAAACAGAAACTATACTGGGCTTGGTACCTGCTTGAGACCCACAAATGAAAGGGAGATACATGGGCATTTAGGAGCTATTCCCATGCAAGTTTATTCTACATGCACAAAATCATACATGTTAATATCAGCAATATCTGTAGACCTCTTTTAAATCTGGTAATAACCTAAATATCTTGATCATTTTTATTTAAATAAGTGGTAATTTATTATATACTTGAAAGTATATATTAATATAATATTGCAGAAAATGATTTTGGTAATATTACAGAAAAAAGTATACAAAACTCAACTTGATTTACCATCAAGTCCTAAACAATTTTCAGTCAGGCATTCTGAGTTCTAACTTTTCCTTTTCTAAGATAGCAATTCTGAAGGGACATGAACCAAAATCTGATTTGGTTCATGAGCCTTAATGTAAATTTCTGAAGGAAATAATGCTTTTAAAATCAGAAATTTTATCAGAATCAAACTTAAAACCATTTAGAGACAAGCAAAACAATTTAGAAAATTTCCAAACCAAATATAAACCAAACCTGAATTAGTTCAGAGCAGGTTTGGGGTATATTTTGCAGCCACAGCTCTGTGCTTGAAAGTGAAGTTTGCTGCAAGGATTTAGTATGGTAGAATCCCAGCTACACCCTCCACTCATCAAGTGACGTGTTCAAGAGAAAAAACGACCATGGAATTCTGACTACAGTGAGACCAGATCCCCAACACCTTTCCTACTGTTCTCTGCCCTCTTAGGCTGTTGATTATGCTCCCCGGGTTCTAAGTTCAGGTGTAATTCCTTTTATAGAGAAACCAACATAGTAAAAGATTTTCAAGACAGGCGAAAAGAAGATAGCATGTATAATAAAATGATAATTAGGAGGCAGGAGCCCTGTGATTCAACCCACCACAGTTCAGTTTCCTTACCTGTAAAATGAAGGTCTCTGCTTGACTGTGATTCTATGACTATCAGTAGCAGCGGTGTAAGATGCCACACTCTGGTGCCAGTTTTGGGTACCTGCCCAGGTGGAGGAAGGATAATTAACACTCAAGAGGCATAAATATTTTGAAGGCAGTATAACTTATTAGAGACCAATAAACAGAATTGGTCTGAAAGCTGAAATATTGGCTAGCTAGAATGACCACTTAATAATATTTAAGGAAATGTTCATGAAGTAACACAGCTTTTACCCGTGTACCTCCTCAAATTATAATAAATGTTAACATGATGAATTTAAATGGTGGGGAGCATTTTAGAGAAATGTTAAGTCTCTGCAGGTAACTATCAGTGTTGATTTTGGTGCTTAATTTGTCACAGACTTGAGCTGTTGGATGTATCAGAAATGTTAAAAAGCCTCTTCTCAATATTTCTGAAAGTCTAAGAAATCAACATTTTTGTTCTAGAAGCAAATTTGCATTTGTAATATTTCTTAAAATGGTATGAGAGGCTAGCTCTACCTTTAGAAAGTAAAAATATCTGGCACTGGATTAAAAATATCTTTTCCTAGGGAATCTAGAAAAATGAGCATAGCATATTGTCTCACTGTGACAGGGGAAGTTGCTTATTGAGAAATTTGGTTCTTATTCTACACGGTGACAATACAGTTGATGCCTATGTCATGACAGATTTAGATTTGGGGGAAGGGGAGAAAATTATGACGGTTAAAGTGAAAAAAAGTTCACAGCACCTAAAGTAGAAATTTGAGGAAACAGTCTAACTTCATTACAGACTTTACATTGTATCACTGATAAGCAGATATTGTACTGTATTGCTCACAAACCATTTTATCATACTTCAGCATATGAACTACTCCATAGCCTTTTATAGATGTTGCATAAGCTGATTTTATAAGTTTTCTCAGTGACTTTCTTTTGTACTATAATTAAAAACTTAAAATGTACAAATTGTCTAAGACTAAAAAGTGTTATTGGGCAGGGGCCAAGACTACCTCTGAATTCAATAAAATCAGAATATTTCTGATTCTCAATAAAGAAGTAATATTTCTGTAAACAACAAATGCTGTTTCTTTCCATTACATTACTTTGAAAACAAATACTTACACCAGTGTACAAAGTCCACATACCAGAGAGAACTGATTGCCATCAAATAAAGACCAAATCTAATGACCTTTTATGAGGCAATAATATTGTAATAATTCTTCAAAGCCCAGAGAGTCCTTCCACAACAGTTTATATGATATATACCCATCCAAATTAATTTGTGCCATGGGGGAGATAATGGATGAAAAGTGTGCCTACTGGCACAAAAACCAAAAAACACACAAAAAATCACACAAAAAACACATACCACAAACACACACACACACACACACACACAAAATCTTTGGAAACTTCCCAGCGCACACTGTAAAGGGTCTGAGAAATCAAGCAGGAAGGAAATGGATTCCCCAGACAGACTCAGCCATGGAACCATTTTCTTAGCCTAGTACCATCTCTTTGAACTTATATATCTAGAAATTTTGGGAAATGCTGGTATAGGGAGGGGTCTTTTGTCTTGAATAATATTTTATTGATTTCAAAGTGCTTTTGAAACACAGAATAATAAAAAATTTGCCTCTTCTAGGAATTGGATAACTAACAGCCCTAACCCTCATCCCTTCATCGATGCAACCTCTTAACATCGAATTTCTAGTCATAGGACGGAGAGGTTGGGCTCAAGTGTATGTCTGCCCCCTGAAACATGCTAAACAAATAATCGTTTAAATAAGACAAGACTGAGTAGGAACTGACTAATTTACAAGTACCAATTTCTAAAAAGTGACAAATGTCTCAATTTTGAAAATGAACTGGGGCCAGCTTTTCTATTTTCAAAAGAGAATTCATTATATAGGACCGCCTTTAGCAGGAGTTTCCTGGTATATCTTAGCTAGACTTTCATACTTTTTAAAAAAAATTTTTTGGCCGTACCACGCGGCATATGGGATCTTAGTTCCCCAGCCAGGGATCGAATTCACACCCCCTGCAGTGGAAGCACGGAGTCTTAACCACTGGACCGCCAGGGAAGTCCCTAGACGTTGATACTTAACTTTGCAGCTCCTTATAGCATTTATTACTCCCTACGCCACCGTCCAAAGCAAAGTACAAATGAACTAAATTTTAAACTATTAGACATAGAGGGGAAAAAAAGTAAAAGAAGATAAACTGTAAAAAGGATTAGTCAGGGGCTTCCCTGGTGGCGCAGTGGTTGAGGGTCTGCCTGCCAATGCAGGGGACACGGGTTCGAGCCCTGGACCGGGAAGATCCCACATTCTGCGGAGCAACTGGGCCCGTGAGCCACACCTACTGAGCCTGCGCGTCTGGAGCCTGTGCTCCGCAACGGGAGAGGCCGCGACAGTGAGAGGCCTGCGCACCGCGATGAAGAGTGGCCCCCGCTTGCTGCAACTAGAGAAAACCCTCGCACAGAAACGAAGACCCAACACAGCCAAAAATAAATAAATAAAATTAAAAAAAAAATACTTTAAAAAAAAAAAAAGGATTAGTCAGCTTTTGGTTTGGTAGTATGTTTTCGTTTTTTTCCTACTTCATTTTTGAAATTTTCTACTAACTACTTTTAGAATGAAAGAAAAGCAACTGATTTAAAAAATGGAACCTCAAATTTCAGAAGCACCAGCGTACACAATTGCTACACCTTCTTACATATTCATTGAAATTTCCAGATCTTAATAGTTTATTAACTTAGCTCAGTTAATTAAACTTTTCCCTAATTGATGAAGAACATGTTCTTCAACACTAACACATGGTATTTTTACACAGTGTTTGTCTCATGAAGCCCTGAAGGGTGAATAGTGAAGGATTTCAGGACCAAAATGTGTAACAACTCCCATTATTTCTTTGCTTTCTAGCCCAGCAATCTGTCTTCCAGGAGTATTCTGTACTTACTGTTAGGAGTCTACCTACCAGTAGTTAGGAGTTGGCGGTTGCCGTCCGAGAACTCCCAATGCGGTGCTTCCACCTGGTGGTTAAAGTGCTTAACTACAGAGACCTTGTCTTCTCACATGCCTCTTAAAAAAGAAAAATGAACGATTGTGAGAAAAGGTGAAAAAAAGTATTTTTTTAATACAGAGGGATGTTCTGTTTTTAAGAAAAGCTTTCCCAATTCTATTACAAGTCTGATACCATATCAACTTTTAAAGACCACTGTTTCCTTAGAATGTTTCTTTTGCCATTTAAGTAATTTATTGCATGGACAATATTTTTTCAGGATGATTCTTACAACTGTCTTGTCCTCTTGTAAATTAGAAAAAACTGCACAGCTGATTTCCTTGCCAAGCAACATCCTTTACTGAATGCCTACTGTGCACACAATGCATTATATGAGGCACCTGAGGGAACAAGGCAACACAAAAGGATGCTACAATCTGCTACTGAAAGATACAAAGCAGCAAGGCAGTGAATTTAAGAGTGAACAGAGTACCAGGCAACGTGGGGAAAAAAAGGGCAGGGTGAATTCAAGTCTAGCTCAAAGGGTTTATGGTCATGAATGGATGCAAGGAGGATATTATTAAACGACTTCTGGTCCTTCCCACCAGCCAGACTCCATCCCAGGCTCTATGCATTTATTGTCTCTAATTCTAAGGCCACTAAGCAAGTAAGTACCAGATCTGCTATTTTGAATTTAGCCTGTCCCAGTCCACTAGGATGAAAATTAAAAGTCATGAGAAACTCAGGAGGCCTATGACCTTTGTTGCAGCAAGAAAGATGAGAGAAGAGAGTGGTGAAAAGAAAGCACCTGTTCCAGACAGCTGTAAAAGTAAAATGATCAGGCAAACATCTGAGATAATGTCCAACAAGCAGTGAAATTATTGAAGTTTTTTTTTAATATTTAAATCAGGGAAGCAACATGAAGATATCTGTAAATTATCTATAAATGAACCAAAAAAAAAAAAAAAAAAAGGTAGTGAAGTCAATTTAGGCAGATGTTACTGTGATCTTGGAAGAAGGCCTAATACAGGGTATTGCCTGGAAAGGTGTGAACCAAAAATAAGCACATAAAAATACTAAAACTTAACTGAGAAATAAATGAAATTCACCTAACATGATAGTAACAAAAAATGTTTTGAAAAAGTTGACATTTTGAATATGAAAGATATTTTGATAAGCTGACTTCAAGTTGTTGGGTGAACATATAAATAGTTGTATTCTGAAGGCAGATCTATGGGACTGAAACAAGGATGAGAGGGCAATGTTGGGAATTCCCTGGTGGTCCAGTGGTTAGGACTCAATGCTTTCACTGCCATGGGCCCGGGTTTCATCCCTGGTCAGGGAACTAAGATCCCACAGGCCGTGGCAAAAAAAAAAAAAAAAGAGAGAGAGAGAGAGAGAGGCAATGTCTATCAATTTTTTAAAATACGAATTTTTAAAGGAGAGTTTTAGAAGAGTGGTAAGAATTCAAGTATGTTTTAGGATCACCACCCTCCTAAAAACAATCAGTTATGGTTCTCTTATCCAAAATAATAATATTCTAACAATATTTTAATATATAATTTCAAATGCATTACCTGCTAGTAAATTACTAAACACACGTGGAGTCTCCCAACTGCTTGTCACTTCACAATGCCCTTGTTCTATTTTCTGTTGCTCTTTGCTAGTTCCTGTTAACAGTTCATTTTACAATTTGTTATTATAATTAAACACTTCTGAGCACCTTCTAAATGTGCTGGTGCTTTCAGATAATTATCTTTTTACAGCAGTATTTGTAAATGTCAAAAATTCCCTATCATATCTAATTGAAAGCTGGCTGTATGATAGACAATATGGCCACAAACTTTTAAACAACTGGTACTTTTTAAAGAAATAATTAAGAAATAATTTTTTTATAAATACTAAGTCAAAACCCAATTCAGAATCCACATAACCAGAAAATGCAACTACCAACTTTTCACAATACAATGAATGACTACTTGCAGTTATTGTCATCAGTCTACAGACCTAAACACTAATCAGTACCTTTAAAACATTTATTAAAATTAAAAATCTAAATTATGCCAACAACTAACCCTGGTTTAGCTTTGGGACCCACAATGTCCTGCTTTTAAAGCCGGCTTCAAGACTCAAGTCCCAGTGCTTTGATTCATTCAATACACTCTTATTGAGCACCTATATGTGCATCACAATCAAGATGTTCTTGGCTTCATGGAATTTAGTTTCATAGATGACACAGAGAAGTTACAGGCAATTACGATAGGGCTTTTCATGCTGACAAGTGACAGGGTAGCTAACCCTAGTCCCATCCGTGCACTAGCTACATCTCTTCCAGACCGTTCAGAACTATCACGTGTTGAGAAACCACTTAAGCCAGGCTGCCATATGGTAACACAAGTGAACAGGATAGGAAAACAACAGCATTTCGTGGCCCTACTAAATTGTAACATCATTCTCTCATGTTGGTCTTATTCGATGCCTTAGAGGCTCCCAACTGCCCATATATGTGTACTTCCAAAGTGGGCAGGCATGGCCCTTCCAAAAAAAAAGAAGCATATTCAGACTACTGCCTTTGATTACCCAAATAGATGATATTCAAATATAATTTTTATTTTAACAAAACTAATTATAATGGGGGAGAAATGTGGCCAAGATGGCAGAAAAGGAAGACCCTGAGCACACCTCCTCCCATGGGCACACCAAAATTACAACAGGGAAACTACTGATGAGAAAAACTGGAAGACTAGCAGAAAAGATCTTCAACCAAAGATATAAAGAACGAACCACAATGAGCAGGGTAAGAGGGGTGGTGACGCAGTATAGTCAAAATCCATACCCGTGGGTGTGTCACCCTCCAAGGAGCGAGTGGTCTGCCCCACATTGGGCTCCCCAGCCTGGGGAGTCCTGCACCAAGAGGATGAGCCCCTGGAAGGTCTGACTTTAAAGGCCAGCAGGGCTTACTTTTGGGAGAGCCAGAGGGCTGTGGGAAATAGAGACACCACTCTAAAAGGTGCACACAAACTCTCACATACTCCAGGACCCAGAGTAGAAGCAGTAATTTGAAAGGAGCATCAGTCCCACCATCTGATCTTGGAGTCTCCTGGAGAGGTAGGAGGCAACTGCAGCTCACCCTGGGGACATAGACACTGGCAGCAACCATCTTTGGGAGCTTGTTCTACCACATGAACACTGTGCTGGCAAGTGCCATTTTGGAGTCCTTGCTCTAGCTTATTAGCCTTGGGATCCAGCCCCTCCCACCAGCCTGTGATTATCAGTACTGGGATGCCTCAGCCCAAGCAACTAACCAGGTGGAGAGACAGCCCCACCCACCAGCAGGCCTGCCGCCTTAAGATCCCCTGAGCCCACAGTCAACCCAGGACCTGGCTCTGTCTACCAGAGGCCTCAGACCCTGGCCCTGCCTACCAATGGGCTGGCACTAGCCATAGGACCAGGCTCACCCACCAGTGGGTAGACACCAGTCCCAGGATCCCATGGGCACCAGCCCTACCCACCACCAGGCCAAAACGCCAACTCCAGGACCCACAGGACACTGCAGCTAAAGACCCCAGGACCTGGATCTGCCAACCAGTGAGCCAGCACTAGCCCCAGGACACGCTGGGCCTTGGCCCTGCCCACCATCAGGTGGACACCAGCCCCAGGACCACTTCAGTCCTGCAGCCTACAGTATCAGGACCCAGCCCACCCACCAGTAGGCCTGCACCAGTCACAAGACCCTTTGGGCCCTGGCCCTGCCCAACAGCAGGCCAAAACCAGCTCTGGGACACCTTGGGACCCTCAGCCAGCTGGTCCAGGATCCAGCCCCACCTACCAACAGGACACCAGCTCTAGGACCCTTAGGGCCCTGCAGCCAGAGACATGGGAACGCAGTTCTGCCCACCAGTGAGCTAGCACTAGCTCCAGCACTGTCTACCTGCAGGCCAACACCAGCCCCAGGAACCCCCAGGCCCCAATCCCACCCACCAGCAGGCAGACACCAGCTCCAAGACCCTTTGGACCCATTAGCCAGCTGCCCCAGGATCCAGCCCCATTCACCAGTGGGCCAACACCGGCTTTGGGACACCTCAGACCCAGCAGCCAGCTGTGTCAGGAACTGGCCCCACCCACCAGCAAGCCAACATTAGATCCAGGACACACTCCCCCACCTCCATCCCCTGCAACCACCCACTCTAGTACCCGGCTCCACTCACTAGTGGATTAGCTGGAGCCCAGGATCCCCCAGGGCCCCACAGCCAGCAACCTTGTAATCCAGCCCTACCCACCAGCAGATGGCAGCCTCTGCACAAGGCAGGGCTTGGAAACCAACCAGAATGGGGCCAGCCACACCCACCAGATGGCCCATAGTAATCAGCCCACCACAACAGAAGGGTTCAAGCAGCCCAAATAGGGGGCACCCTTAGAGCACATAGCCCTAGTCACCAGATAATGATCATAATGATGTTCAGAACTTTAGATAAAGTTCTATGGGTGAACAGAGCAAAAAGTTAGACAGTTTTAACGAAGAGTTAGAAAATATAAAGAAGAGCCAAACAGAGATGAAGAATACAATAAGTGAAATGAAAAATACACTAGAAAGAATCAACAGTAGATTAGATGGTACAAAGGAATGGATCCACAAGCTAGAAGACAGAGTAGTGGGAATCACTGGAGCTGAACAGAAAAAGCAAACAAGCAAACAAATAAAAAGAAATTAGGACAATCCCAATGTTCTTAGCAGCATTATTTACAATAGCCAAGATATGGAAGCAACCTAAGTGTCCATCAACAGACAAATGGATAAATAAGATGTGGTATATATACAATGGAATACTACTCAGCCATAAAAGAGAATGGAATTTTGCCATTTGAAACAACATGGATGGACTTGAAGGGTGTTATGTTTAGTGAAATAAGTCAGAGAAAGCCAAATAATGTATGATATCACTTATATGTATAATCTGAAAAATAAAACAAACTTGTGAATGTAACAAAAAGAAACAGACTTACAAATAGAAACAAGCTAGTGTTTACCAATGGGGAGTGGGGAGAAGGAAGAGGGGAGGGGCAAGATAGGGGTAGAAGATTAAGAGGTACAAACTACTATGTATAAAATAAATAAGCTACAAGGATATATTGTGCAGCACAGGGAATATAGCTAATATTTTGTAACTATAAATGGGGTATAATCTTTGAAAATTGTGAATCACTATGTTTTACACCTGAAATTTATACTGTACATCAACTATACTTCAATCAAAAAAAAAAAAAAGAAAATGAGGAGTTTAAGAGACCTGAGGGACATCTAGCGTACCAACATTCACATTATAGGAGTCTCAGAAGGAGAAGAGAGAAAGGGGCAGAGAATATATATGAGGACATAATAGCTAAAATCTTCCCTAACCTGGGAAAGAAAACAGACATCCAGGTCCAGGAAGCCCAGAGAGTCCCAAACAGGGTAAACCCAGAGGACCACACCAAGACAAAAATTGAATGGCAGGACTTCCCTGGTGGTCCAGTAGGTAAGACTGCACACTCCCAGTGCAGGAGGCCCGGGTTTGATCCCTGTTCGGGGAACTAGATCCCACATGCATGCCATAACTAAGTCTGCTTGCCACAACTGAAAGTCCACATGCCACAACTAAGAAGTCCGCAAGGAACAACTAAAAAAAAAAAAAATAAGATCCCACATGCCACAACTAAGAGTCAGTGCAGCCAAAATAAATAAATAAATGATAAATATTTTAAAAAATTAAATGGCAAAAATTAAAGATAAAGAGAGAATATTAAAGGCAGCAAAGGAAAAGCAACTACTTATGTACAAGGGAACTCCCATAAGGCTATAAGCTGACTTTTCAGCAGAAACTCTGCAGGTCAGAAGGGAGTGGCACAATATACTTAAAGTGATGAAAGGGAAAAACCTACAACAAAAAATACTCTACCAGGCAAGGCTTTCACTTGAGGGCGAGATCAAAAGTTTTACAGACAAGCAAAAGCTAAAAGAGTTCAGCATCAGCAAACCAGCTTTACAAGAAATGTTAAAGGGACTTCCTAAGTGGGAAAAAAAAAAAAAAGCCACAACTAGAAAAATGGAAACTACAAAAGGAAAAATCTCATTGGTAAAGACAAATATACAGTGAAGGTAGTCAGTCAACCATGTACAAAGCTAGTAAGAAGGTTAAAAGACAAAAGTAGTAAAACTGTGTATATCCACAATAAGTAGTTAGGGGATACACACACAAAAAAGATGCAAAATGTGATGTCAAAAACAGTTAACATGGGGGGGATGATTAGTAAAAAGGCAGGATTGTTGAAATGCGTTTGAACTTAAGAGATCAGCAACTTAAAATAATCATAGATAGGTAGGTAGATAGATAGATAGACAGATAGATAGATAGATACCTCATGGTAACTGGAAACCAAAAACCTATAATATAAACACACAGAAAAAAGAAAAGAATTCAAACATAACATTAAAGACAGTCTTCAAATCACAAGGGAAGAGATCAAAAGAAGGACCAAAAACAACTATAAAAACAACCCCAAAGCAATTAACAAAATGGCAATAAGTATATACCTATCAAAAATCACATTAAATGTAAATGAACTAAATGCTCCAATCAAAACACATAGAATGGCTGAACAGCTACAAAAACAATACCAATATATATGCTGCCTACAAAAGACTTGCTTCAGATCTGAAGAAACATACAAACTGAAAGTAAGGGGATGGAAAAAAGTATTCCATGCAAATGGAAATTAAAAAAAAAAAAAAACAACAACGAGGTAGCAGTACTTACATCAGACAGAATAGATTTGAAAACAAAGACAAGAGACTAAGGACAATACATAATGATAAAGGGATAAACCTAAGAAAAAGATACATAACAGTTATAAATGCACCTAACATAGGCGCACCTAAACACATAAAGCAGGGACTTCTCTGGTGGCGCAGTGGTTAAGAATCTGCCTGCCAATGCAAGTGACACGGGTTTGCACTCTGGTCCGGGAAGATCCCACATGCCGCGGAGCAACTAAGCCCATGCACCACAACTACTGAGACTGCACTCTAGAGCCCACGAGCCACAACTACTGAGCCTGCATGTCACAACTACTGAAGCCTGCTCACCTAAAGCCTGTGCTCTGCAACAGAGAAGCCACTGCAGTGAGAAGCCTGCACACCACAACGAAGAGTAGCCTCCACTAGCCGCAATTAGAGAAAGCCCGTCTGCAGCAACAAAAGACCCAATGCAGCCAAAAATAAATAAATAAATAAGTAAATAAATTTATTTTTTAAAAAACACATAAAGCAATATTAACAGACATAAAGGGAGAAACTGACAGTAATACAATAATACTAGGTAGGCCTTAAATGACATATTAGACCACATGAACTTAATAGATATATACAGAACATTTCATCCAAAAGCCACAGAATACATTCTTTTCAAATGCACAAGGAATATGCTCCAGGACAGATCACATACTAGGCCACAAAACAAGTCTCCATAAATGTAACAAAACTGAAATCATATCAAGCATCTTTTCTGACCACAATCAACTATAATAAAAAAAACCTGCAAAAAACACAACCCCAAAACAATGAACAAAATGGCAATAAGTACATACCTATCAATAATCACATTAAATGTGAATGTGAGGCTAAACAATATGCTACTAAACAACCAATGGATCACTGAAGATATCTAAAAAAGAAATTGAAAAATACGTGGAAACAAATGAAAACAAAAACACAACAATCCAAAGTCTTTGGGATGCAGCAAAAGCAGTTCTAAAAGAAAAGTTTACAGTGACACAAGCCTACCTCAGGAAAGAAGAAAAACCTGAAATAAACAACCTAATCTTACACCTAAAGGAACTAGAAAAGGAAGAACAAATAAAACCCAAAGTTAGTAGAGGGAAAGAAATCATAAAGATTAGAGCAGAAATAAAAGAAATAGACTAAAAAAACTACAGAAAAGATTAATGAAACTAAGAGCTGGTTCTCTGAAAACATAAACAAAATTGATAAACCAGACTGAACAAGAAAAAAAAGAGAGCCCAAATCAATAAAATCAGAAATGAAAAAGAAGTTACAACTGACACCACCGAATTACAAAGGATCATAAAAGATTACTACAAATAATTATACACCAATAAAATGGACAACCTCAAAGAAATGACAAATTCCTAGAAATGTACAATGTCCTCAGAATGAACCAGGAAGAAATAGAAAATACGAATAGACCAATTACCAGTAATAAAATTGAATCAGTAATAAAACAACTCCCAAAAAACAGAAGTCCAGGACCAGATGGCTTCACAGGTGAAATTCCACCATTTAGAGAAGAGTTAACACCTATTCTTCTCAAACTATTCAAAAAACTGCAGAGGAAGGAACACTTCCAAACTCATTCTATGAGACCAGTATCATCCCGCTACCAAACCCAGACAAAGATATCACAAAAAAAGAAAGTTGCAGGCCAATATCACTGACGAACACAGATGCAAAAATCCTCAATAAAATATTAGCAAACTGAATTCAACAATTCATTAAAAGGATCATACATCAGGATCAAGTGGGATTTATACCAGGGATGCAAGGATGGATCAATATCCACAAATTAATCAATGTGATACACCACATTAACAAAATGCTGAATAAAAATCATATGATCATCTCAATAGATGTAGAAAAATTTGACAAAATTCAACATCCATTTATGATAAAAACTCTCAACAAAGTGGGTATAGAGGGAACATATCTCAAAATAATAAAGGCCATATATGACAAGGCCACAGCTAATGTCATACTCAATGGTGAAAAGGCAAAAGCATCTCCTCTAAGATCAGGAACAAGACAATGATGCCCACTCTTGTCACTTTTACTCATCATAGTATTGGAAGTCCTAGTCACAGCAATCAGGTAAGAAAAAGAAATAAAGGGAATCCAAACTGCAAAGAAAGAAGTAAAACTGTCACTGTTTACAGATAACATGATACTACACATAGAAAATCCTGGGAATTCCCTGCCAGTCCAGTGGTTAGGACTCGGTGCTCTGTCAGGGCCCTGGGTTCAATCCCTGCTTGGGGAACTAAGATCCTACAAGCCGCATGGCACACCAAAGAAAATAAAATCCTCAAGACGCCACCAGAAACTACTAGAGCTCATCAATGAATTTGGTAAAGTTGCTGGAGACAAAATTAATATACAGAAATCTGTTGCATTTCTATACGGTAACAATGAACAATCAGAAAGAGAAATTAAGAAAACAATCCCATTTATAATTGCATCAAAATGAATAAAATACTTAGGATAAATCTAACTAATGAGGTTACAGATGCTCAACATCACTAAAAATTAGAGAAATGCAACTCAAAACTATGAAGTATCACCTCACACCAGTCAAAATGGCCATCAACAAAAAAAATCTACAAACAATAAATGCTGGAGAGGGAGCAGAGAAAAGGGAACCCTCTTGCACTATTGGTGGGAATGTAAATTGATACAGCCATTGTGGAGAACAGTATTGAGGTTCCTTAAAAAACTAAAAATAGAACTACCATATGACCCAGCAATCCCACTACTGGGCATATACCCAGAGAAAACCATAATTCAAAAAGACACATGTACCCCAATGTTCACTGCAGCACTATTTACAATAGCCAGGACATGGAAGCAACCTAAGTGTCCATCAACAGATGAATGGATAAAGAAGATGTGGCATATATATATATATATATATATATATATATATATATATATATAATGGAATATTACTCAGCCATAAAAAGAAATGAAATTGGGTCATTTGTAGAGATGTGGATGGACGTAGAGTCTGTCATACAGTGAAGTAAGTCAGAAAGAGAAAAACAAAATATCACATGTTAACGCATATACGTGGAATCTAGAAAAATGGTACAGATAAACCGGTTTGCAAGGCAGAAATAGTGACACAGGTGTAGAGAACAAACGTACAGACAACAAGGGGGGAAAGCAGGGGGGAGGGGGGTGGGATGAATTCGGAGATTAGGATTGACATATATACACTAATATGTATAAAACAGATCATAAAAACTTGCTGTATTAAAAAAAAAATCACACATTAATGCATATATGTGGAATCTAGAAAAATGATACAGATGAACCTATTTGCAGGGCAGGAACAGAAAGGCAGACATGGAGAACGGATGTGTGGACACAGGGGGGCAGGGGAGGGTGGGATGAATTGGGAGATTAGGTTTGACATAAATACACTACTATGTGTAAAACAGATAGCTAGTGGGAACCTGCTGTACAGCACAGGGAGCTCATCTTGGTGCTCTGTGATGATCTAGATGGGTGGGATGGGGGTACAGAGGGAGGCGATATATGTATACATATAGCAGATTCACTTCACTGTACAGCGGAAACTAACACAACATTGTAAAGCAATTATGCTCCAATAAAAAAGAGAAATTAAGAAAACAATCCCATTTATAATTGCGTCAAAAGAAATAAAATACTTAGACTAAATCTAACTGAGGTTAAAGACCTGTACTTAGAAACTATAGGACATTGAGGAGACTGGTTCAAGACGGCAGAGAAGAAGGACGTGCTCTCATTCCCTCTTGCAAGAGCATCGGAATCACAACCAACTGCTAAACAATCATTGACAGGAAGACACGGGAACTCACCAAAAAAGATACCCCACATCCAAAGACAAAGGAGAAGCCACAATGAGATGGTAGGAGGGGCACAATCACAATAAAATCAAATCCCATAACTGCTGGGTGGGTGACTCACAAACTGGAGAACACTTATACCACAGAGGTCCACCCACTGGAGTGAAGGTTCTGAGCCCCACATCAGGCTTCCCAACCTGGGGGTCCAGCAACGGGAGGAGGAATTCATAGAGAATCAGACTTTGAAGGCTAGCGGGATTTGATTGCAGGACTTCGACAGGACTGGGGGAAACAGAGACTCCACTCTTGGAGGGCACACACAAAGTAGTGTGCGCATCAGGACCCAGGGGAAGGAGCAGTGACCCCAGGGGAGACTGAACCAGACCTACCTGCTAGTGTTGGAGGGTCTCCTGCAGAGGCGGGGGGTGGCTGTGTCTCACCATGAGGACAAGGACATTGGCAGCAGAAGTTCTGGGAAGTGCTCCTTGGCGTGAGCCATCCCAGAGTCCACCATTAGCCCCACCAAAGAGCCCAGGTAGGCTCCAGTGTTGGGTCACCTCAGGCCAAACAACCAACAGGGAGGGAACCCAGCCCCATCCATTAGCAGTCAAGCAGATTAAAGTTTTACTGAGCTCTGCCCACCAGAGCAACACCCAACTCTACCCACCACCAGTCCCTCCCATCAGGAAACCTGCACAAGCCTCTTAGATAGCCTCATCCACAAGAGGACAGACAGCAGAAGAACGAACTACAATCCTGCAGCCTGTGGAACAAAAACCACATTCACAGAAAAACAGACAAGATGAAAAGGCAGAGGGCTACGTACCAGATGAAGGAAAAAGATAAAATCCCAGAAAAACAACTAAATGAAGTGGAGATAGGCAACCTTCCAGAAAAAGAATTCAGAATGATAGTGAAGATGATCCAGGACCTCGGAAAAAGAATGGAGGCAAAGATCGAGAAGATGCAAGAAATGTTTAACAAAGATCTAGAAGAATTAAAGAACAAACAGAGATGAACAATACAATAACTGAAATGAAAACTACACTAGAAGGAATCAATAGCAGAACAACTGAGGCAGAAGAACGGAACGGATAAGTGACCTGGAAGACAGAATGGTGGAATTCACTGCTGCGGAACACAATAAAGAAAAGAGAATGAAAAGAAATGAAGACAGCCTAAGAGACCTCTGGGACAACATTAAACGCAACAACATTCACATTATAGGGGACCCAGAAGGAGAAGAGAGAGAGAAAGGACCAGAGAAAATATATGAAGAGATTATAGTCAAAAACTTCCCTAACATGGGAAAGGAAAAATCCACCCAAGTCCAGGAAGGGCAGAGAGTCCCATACAG
This sequence comes from Eubalaena glacialis, assembly GCF_028564815.1. Lineage (NCBI taxonomy): Eukaryota > Metazoa > Chordata > Mammalia > Artiodactyla > Balaenidae > Eubalaena > Eubalaena glacialis. The sequence goes on from NC_083726.1 coordinate 49,436,679, forward strand.
GATAAACCCAAGGAGAAACACACCGAGACACACAGTAATCAAATTAGCAAAAATTAAAGACAAAGAAAAATTATTGAAAGCAGCAAGGGAAAAACAACAAATAACACACAAGGGAACTCGCATAAGGTTAACAGCTGATTTCTCAGCAGAAACTCTACAAGCCAGAAGGGAGTGGCATGATAGACTTCAAGTGATGAAAGGGAAGAACCTACAACCAAGATTACTCTACCCAGCAAGGATCTCATTCAGATTCAATGGAGAAATCAAAAGCTTTACAGACAAGCAAAAGCTAAGAGAATTCAGCACCACCAAACCACCTCTACAACAAATGCTAAAGGAACTTCTCTAAGTGGGAAACACAAGAGAAGAAAAAAACCTACAAAAACAAACCCAAAACAATTAAGAAAATGGTCATAGGAACATATGTATCGATAATTACCTTAAACGTGAATGGATTAAATGCTCCAACCAAAAGACACAGGCTTGCTGAATGGATACAAAACAAGACCCCTCTATATGCTGTCTACAAGAGACCCACTTCAGACCTAGGGACACATACAGACTGAAAGTGAGGGGATGGAAAAAGATATTCCATGAAAATGGAAATCAAAGGAAAGCTGCAGTAGCAATACTCATATCAGATAAAATAGACTTTAAAATAAAGAATGTTACAAGAGACAAGGAAGGACACTACATAATGATCAAGGGATCAACAATTTAACATATAAATATATATGCAATTTAAATTGCATAAATATTACTACTTAAATATATATGCACCCAACATAGGAGCTCCTCAATACATAAGGCAACTGCTAACAGCTATAAAAGAGGAAATCGACAGTAACACAATAATAGTGGGGGACTTTAACACCTCACTTACACCAATGGGCAGATCGTCCAAACAGAAAATTAATAAGGAAAAACAAGCTTCAAATGACACAACAGACCAGATAGATTTAACTGATATTTATAGGACATTCCATCCAAAAACAGTAGATTTCACTTTCTTCTCAAGTGTGCACGGAACAGTCTCCAGGATAGATCACATCTTGGGTCACAAATCAAGCCTCAGTAAATTTAAGAAAATTGAAATCATATCAAGCATCTTTTCTGACCACAACGCTATGAGATTAGAAATCAATTACAGGGGGAAAAACGTAAAAAACACAAACACATGGAGGCTAAACAATACGTTACTAAATAACCAAGAGATCACTGAAGAAGTCAAAGAGGAAATCAAAAAATACCTAGAGACAAATGACAATGAAAACACGATGATCCAAAACCTCTGGGATGCAGCGAAAGCAGTTCTAAGATGGAACTTTATAGCCACACAAGCCAACCTCAAGAAACAAGAAAAATCTCAAATAAACAATCTAAAGTTACACCAAAAGGAACTAGAGAAAGAAGAACAAACAAAATCCAAGGTTAGCAGAAGGAAAGAAATCATAAAAATCAGAGCAGAAATAAATGAAATAGAAACAAAGAAAACAAGAGCAAAGATCAATACAACTAAAAGCTGGTTCTTTGAGAAGATAAAATTGATAAACCATTAACCAGACTCATCAAGAAAAAGAGGGAGAGGACTCAAATCAATAAAATTAGAAATGAAAAAGGAGAAGTTACAACAGACACCGCAGAAAATACAAAGCATCCTAAGAGACTACTACAAGCAACTCTATGCCAATTAAATGGACAATCTGGAAGAAATGGACAAATTCTTAGAAAGGTATAACCTTCCAAGACTGAACCAGGAAGAAATAGAAAATATGAACAGACCAATCACAAGTAATGAAAATGAAACTGTGACTAAAAATCTTCCAACAAACAAAAGTCCAGGACCAGATGGCTTCACAGGTGAATTCTATCAAACATTTAGAGAAGAGCTAACACCTATCCTTCTCAACCTCTTCCAAAAAATTGCAGAGGAAGGAACACTCCCAAACTCATTCTATGAGGCCACCATCACCCTAATGCCAAAACCAGACAAAGATACTACAAAAAAAGCAAATTACAGACCAGTATCACTGATGAATATAGATGCAAAAATCCTCCACAAAATACTAGCAAAGAGAATCCAACAACACATTAAAAGGATCATACACCATGATCAAGTGGGATTTATGCCAGGGATGCAAGGATTCTTCAATATACGCCAATCAATCAATGTGATACACCATATTAACAAATTGAAGAAAAACTGTATGATCATCTCAATAGATGCAGAAAAAGCTTTTGACAAAATTCAACACCCATTTATGATAAAAACTCTCCAGAAAGTGGGCATAGAGGGAACCTACCCCAACATAATAAAGACCATATATGACAAACCCACAGCAAACATCATTCTCAATGGTGGAAAACAAAGCATTTCCTCTAACATCAGTAAAAAGACAAGGATGTCCACTCTCACCACTATTATTCAACATAGTACTGGAAGTCCTAGCCACGGCAATCAGAGAAGAAAAAGAAATAAAAGGAATACAAATTGGAAAAGAAGAAGTAAAACTGTCACTGCTTGCAGATGACATGATACTGTACATAGAGAATCCTAAAGATGCCACCAGAAAACTACTCGAGCTAATCAATGAATCTGGTAAAGTTGCAGGATACAAAATTAATGCACAGAAATCTCTTGCATTCCTATACACTAATGATGAAAAGTCTGAAAGAGAAATTACGGAAACACTCCCATTTACCATTGCAACAAAAAGAATAAAATACCTAGGAATAAACCTACTTAGGGAGACAAAAGACCTGTATGCAGGAAACTGTAAGACACTGATGAAAGAAATTAAAGATGATACCAACAGATGGAGAGATATACCATGTTCTTGGATTGGAAGAATCAACATTGAGAAAATGACTATACTACCCAAAGCAATCTACAGATTCAATGCAATCCCTATCAAATTACCAATGACATTTTTTACGGAACTAGAACAAATCATCTTAAATTTGTCTGGAGACACAAAAGACCCCGAATAGCCAAAGGAGTCCTGAGGGGAAAAAATGGGAGAAGGAGGAATCAGACTCCCTGAGTTCAGACTACACTACAAAGCTACAGTAACCGAGACAACATGGTACTGACACAAAATCAGAAATATAGATCAATGGAACAGGATAGAAAGCCCAGAGATAAACCCACACACCTCTGGTCAACTAATCTATGACAAAGGAGACAAGGATATACAATGGAGAAGACAGTCTCTTCAATAAGTGGTGCTGGGAAAACTGGACAGCTACATGTAAAAGAATGAAATTAGGACACTCCCTAACACCATACACAAAAATAAACTCAAAATGGATTAGAGACCTAAATGTAAGACCAGATACTACAAAACTCTTAGAGGAAAACATAGGAAGAACACTCTTTGTCATAAATCACAGCAAGATCTTTTTTGATCCACCTCCTAGAGTAATGGAAATAAAAACAAAAAGAAATAAATGGGACCTAATGAAACTTCAAAGCTTTTGCAAAGCAAAGGAAACTACAAACAAGACGAAAAGACAACCCTCAGAATGGGAGAAAATATTTGCAAATGAATCATCGGACAAAGGATTAATCTCCAAAATATATAAACAGCGCATGCAGCTCAATATTTAAAAAACAAACAACCCAATCCAAAAATGGGCAGAAGACCTAAATAGACATTTCTCCAAAGAAGACATACAGATGGCCAAGAAGCACATGAAAAGCTGCTCAACATCACTAATTATTAGAGAATTGCAAATCAAAACTACAATGAGGTAACACCTCACACCAGTTAGAATGGTCATCATCAGAAAATCTACAAACAACAAATGCTGGAGAGGGTGTGGAGAAAAGGGAAGCCTCTTGCACTGTTGGTGGGAATGTAAAGTGATACAGCCACTATGGAGAACAGTATGGAGGTTCCTTAAAAAAAACAGAATTACCATATGACCCAGCAATCCCACTACTGGGCATATACCCAGAGAAAACCATAATTCAAAAAGACACATGCACCCCAATGTTCACTGCAGCACTATTTACAACAGCCAGGTCACGGAAGCAACCTAAATGCCCATCTACAGATGAACAGATAAAGGAGATGTGGTACATATATACGATGGAATATTACTCAGCCATAAAAAGGAATGAAATTGGGTCATTCATAGAGACGTGGATGAATCTAGAGACTGTCATACAGAGTGAAGTAAGTCAGAAAAACAAATATCCTATATTAACGCATGTATGTGGAACCTAGAGAAATGGTACAGATGAACCGGTTTGCAGGGCAGAAATTGAGACACAGATGTAGAGAACAAACGTATGGACACCAAGGGGGGAAAGCTGCGGGGGGGTGGGGGTGGGGGTGTGATGAAATGCAAGATTGGGATTGACATATATACACTAATATGTATAAAATGGATAACTAATAAGAACCTGCTGTATAAAAAAATAAAATTCAAAAATTCAAAAAAAAACCTATAGGACATCGATGAAAGAAATTGAATATGACACAGACAGAAAGGTATGCTGTGTTCATGGATTGGAAGAATTAACATTATTAAAATGACCATACTACCCAAGGAAATCTACATATCAATCTAATCCTTATCAAAATATCAATGGTATTTTTCACAGAACTAGAACTAATTCTAAAATTTGTATGGAAACACACACACATACACACACACACACAAAACCCTGAATAGCCAGAACAATCTTTAGAAAAAAGAACAAAGCTGGAGGTCTCACGCTCCCTGGTTCAAACTATACTACAAAGCTAGTCATCAAAATAGTATGGTACTGCCACAAAAACAGACACATGGATCAATGGAACAGAATACAGAGTCCAGAAACAAACCCACACACTTATGGTCAATTAATCTGTGACCAAGGAGGCAAGAATATACAATGGGAAAAAGAGCCTCTTCAATAAGTGTTGAGAAATCGAGACAACTATATGCAAAAGAAACTGGACTAGGCTCTCATACTATTCACAAAAATAAATTCAAAATAGATTAAGGACTTAAATGTAAGACCTGAAACCATAAAACTTCTAGAAGAAAACAGGTAGTTTGCTGTTTGACATTGGTCTTAGTGATTTTTTTTTTTTTTTTTGGATATGTGTCCTCAGGCAAGGGAAACAAAAGCAAAAAATAAACAAATGGGACTACATCAAACTAAAAAGCTTTTGCACAGCTAAAGAAACTATCAACAAAATGAAAAGACAACCTATTGAATGGGAGAAGATACTTGCAAATGATATATTTGACACAGGGTTAAAACCTAAAATATATTGGTATAAAGAAGTCATACAACTAAGCATCAAAAAAACAATCCTATTAAAAAATGGGCAGAAGACCTTAACAGACATTTCTCCAGAGAAGACATACAGATGGCCAACAGGTACATGAAAAGACGCTCAACATCCTTAATCATCAGGGAAATACAAATCAAAATCACAATGAGATATGCCTCACAACTGTCAGAATGGCTATTATCAAGACAACAAATAAGTGTTGGTGAGGAATCCTTGTACACTGTTGGTGGGCATGTAAATTGCTGCAGCCATTACAGAAAACAGTATGGAGTTTCCTCAAAAAACTAAAAACAGAGCTACCATATGCTCCAGCAATCCCACTCCAGGGCATATATCTAGAAAAAACCAAAGGCACTAATTCAAAAATTTACATGCAGCAGGACTTCGCTGGTGGTCCAGCGATTAAGACTCCGCACTTCCAACGCAGGGGTCACAGGTTCAATCTCTGGTCAGAGAACTAAAATCCCACATGCCTCGTGGTGCAGCCAAAAGAAAAATAATGTACATGCATCCCAACATTCACGGCGGCACTGTTTACAATTGGAAATATATGGAAGCAACCCAAGTGTCCATTAGCAAACAATGGGTAAAGAAGGTGTAGTATACACACACACACGGAATATTAGCCATAAAAAAGAATAAAATCTTGCCATTTGCAACAACATGTATGGACCTAGAGAGTATTATGCTAAGTGAGAAGTCAGACAGAGAAAGAAAAACACTGTATGCTTTTACTTATAAGTGGAATCTATAAAACAAACACAACAAAACAGAGTTATAGATACAGAGAACAAACAGGTGGTTGCCAGAGAGAAGGGAGGTGAAAGGAGGAAAGAAGTAAGTGAGGGATATTAAGAGGTACAAACCTTCAGTTGCAAAGTATTTAAATGAGTCATGGTGTAAAATTTACACTGTGTGGATTATAGGCAATAACTATGTAATACCTTTGCACAGCAACATATCATAATGAGACTTACTGTGGTAATCATTTGAAAATGTATAGAAATACCAAACCACTCTTGTATAACATGAACTAACATATTGATAGTACTGCAGGTCTTTATACTTACAAAAAAACCAAATAAATAGAAAAAGAGATCAGATTTTTGGTTACCAGAGGTGGGGAGTGGGGGGAGAGGGAAATGGATAAAGGCAATAAAACGGTACAAACTTCCAGTTATAAGTACTAAAGATATAATGTACAACATGATATATATAATTAACAATGTGGTATGTTATACATGAAAGTTAAGAGAATAAACCCTGAGTTGTCATCACAAGAACAAAAATTTTCTGTCTTCAGTGTTGTATCTATGAGATAATGGATGTTCACTAAACTAATTGTAATAATCATTTCATGAATGTAAACAAGTCAAATTATGCTGTACACCTTAAAACTTATACAGTACTGTATGTCAATTACCTCAATAATACTGGAAGAAAAAACTCATTATTATGGGAAAATTGCCTATAAGATCCAATAATCACATTTTTTAAACAATTCTTAAACATTTAATCTTTTATTTGTAAATCAATAAAACGTATGCTACACCTAAAAATTTAGACAATCAAGACTGCATTAGTAATGCATATATATGGTGAATGAAACTCTATTTGCACCGATTTGAATGTTTTGTAAACAGCAGAATCATTGAATAATATACAGTTGCCCCTCAGTATCCATGGTGAATTGGTTCCAAGATGCCTGCCCCCCCACCCCGGGACACCAAAATCTTCGATGCTCAAGCCCCTTATACAAAATGGTACGGTATTTGCATATAACCTATGCACATCCTCCCATATACTTTAAATCTCTAGATTTAAATACCTGACACAATGCAAATGCTATGTAGTTGCCAGTGCACAGCAAATTCAAGTGTTCTTTCTGAAACTTTCTGGAATCTTTTTCCTGAATATTTCCAAACCAATGGTTGCTTAAATCCATGGATGCTGAATCCACAGGTATGGGGGGCTGACTGTACAGTGTTTATAATCTCATTTTTATTTCTCTGTCCTCAGAGAGGATCAATTCTACTTAGTTCTAGTTGAAGTATTATAAATCCCAAATTAATAAAGCTTTACTGTATTTGAGGACCACTCTTTGGCTAAGGTGCTGATCCTTCAGCCATTACTTACATATCCATACATGGGTAAGTCATATGTGTGTGTGGTTTTTGTTTTTAAAGTTTAATACAATGTTCTGTAACTGGCACACAAACTTGCTGCGCAAAATTATCCCTCAGTTCTATTCTAAACTCACAGCTCAGTTAATTTTATTGTCCTCACCTGAGTATGTACGACTGACATATATGGGAGAAATACACTGGGACCTTAAATCAAAGTTGTTATTTTCCACTATTTCATTGAAGATTTAATATAAATCAAGATGTTAATCTATACAGTTTGAGAGTTATTTCAGAATTTTATGTTCTGATCCTGTCATTCTTATAGGATGTCATTCTTATAATTTTTGGACAATTTAGAGAGAAGTTAGGACAATTTCAGCTAGTATAAAAACAAACAGTCCTTCTGTTTATTATATCCCTTACCATATCAAAGAGACTGGAGAATGAGAAATATATAAGTGCTACTTACATAGCACCAAAACGATCTACCTATTTCTTTTATCTAGAAAGAATACGGTAAGTCCCCTGCAACAAACGAGTTCAGTTCCGAGAGCCCGTTCCTGTTCCTAAGTCCAATCTGTTCGTAAGTCCAACAAAATTAGCCTAGGTACCTAACACAACTAACACAATCGGCTATATAGTACTGTACTGTAATAGGTTTATAATCTTTTCACACAAATAACACATAAAAAACAAACAAAAAATAAAGAAAACATTTTTAATCTTACAGTACAGTACCTTGTAAAGTACAGTAGTACAGTACAACAGCTGGCATACAGGGGCTAGCATCAAGTGAACAGGCAAGAAGAGTTACTGACTGGAGGAGGGAGAAGAGGTGGGAGATGACAGAGCTGAAGGATTGTCAGCAACAGGAGATGAGGGCAAGCTGCAATTTCACTCACACCTGACGTTGATGGCACAGGTTCTGGTTCCTTGCTGGATTCAATTCTACCTACCCTCTTGAAAAAACGATCCCATGATGTCTGGGTAGTAGCTCTTTTTTTCTCCTCATAGATAACACGGTAGCACTGGATTGCATTCTGAACGGCTGCTGCAACCTTCGTGCACCATTCTATGTTCGGGTCCTGTGCCTCAAAAACTAACAGTGCCTCCTCAAATAAAGAAAAAACCCTTGCCATTTTCTGCGTCGTGAATCTCTTTGGTTCTTCTGTTACTTCTTCCTCTTGTCACTCCACTCTCTCAATTATTTTCACTTTTGTTTCCATCAGCAGTACCAGCTACATCACTGCTGCTTTTATGCTTGCTTCCAGACATCCTGGGCTTGAAATAAAGATACTATACTACTGTACTCTATATAGTAAAGTACACAAAAGCACAACCATTTGTAGAGGATGCACGCACGTGACAATGTACTCCACTCACGTGAACTTTCGTGACTGGACATGCCAGCTCACGTTCACATCTTTGAAAGTTGGCAATTTGAAGGTTCGTATGTAGAGGACTTCTTATATTTTAAGAGGCTCTGAAAGACTAGAGAAACTAAGAATTGGAAAGTTTAAGAGTATGTAAAATTTAAATATTAAATCTTTCACACGAACTTTTCCTCCTTACATGAAAGGTACTGAATAAGTTACATTTAAATGTCCTACTTATATATTTTTTAAAAGGTAAGATACTCCTCATTTAAGAGAAAGTGGAAATTATTTAAAATAATGAGCGGTAGGAATTTCCCTGATGGTACAGTGGTTAAGACTCTGCACTACCACTGCAGGGGGCGCGGGTTTGATCCCTGGTTGGGGAACTAAGATCCACATGCGGAGCAGTGCAGCCCAAAAAAAAAAAAAGGGGTAGAGGGGCAAAGGATGAACTCTATATCCAATCCAAATTACATTAAAACCCAAATATAAAATATCAACAGAAGGGGCATTTTCCTAAAAGGAAGTAACTATTCACTATTGGGAGAAATCTACATGTAGTAAGATACTTTCTTGCTTTGATACAGCTAAAAAAATAAAAATAAATTTCATGTCTAAATTTTGGGGTTTATATAGTTAGAAATATATAATTCTACTTTTATAGGTAGTTCAACTAGGGGAAATAAGTTAGCACAATCATTTGAATTGGTTGTCTGCATACGGGGCAGGGCTTATTCCTTTTTTTTAGCTTCTTTGCACATGTAAAGCATGCCATAAGATGTCCTGTTTTGCCATGGACGATGCAACCATTTTTAGGTCGACCTTGGCAAATCACACAAGGTTCAATGGCATTAAGAGGAAAACTAGATTCCACACTTTCTTCTTTGTCTTGTGTTTCTTCCCTCTCAAACTCTTTGACATCTTCTTGGCTACTATAAATGATACTATTAGAAGTTGATGGCTGAGAATAGTCCTCACTTTCTTGGGATAGGGAGGCTTGTGTGATCTTATCATCATTTTCCTCAACACATGATTCTTTGGAATCATTCACTGTAGATTTCTTACAGTCAGGGACATCAAAGCCCTCTTCTACTTGTGCTGAGTTTTCTAGTTTGGCTTTCTCAGACATTTTCCCTTTATCTTTCCCTTTATCTTCAGGAAGCCAATTTTCACGAAGGGCCCAACATCTGTTGCAATGAGGTGGAAGGGGAGGATTCATTTCACTGCATGAAGTACACTTCCAATAGTCCTTCAAGGAAACAAGACAGTTAGCTTCTGTAACCCTTCAATAACGAGTCACAGCAACGCTAGCAACTTGTTCAATATGTCTAAGGTAAAATGTATCATACAGCTCAATTTTCAGCATTTCATGTCTTATATAAAGCACTCAACAGTCTTTCCTCAAGCATGAGCTTGTAAATACATTTTTTTCCCAGCCAAACTATGCTAAGAATTCTAAAATGAAAAACGTATTCACCATGACCTTAACCATGTACCTGTAAAGTTATCTGTTCAAGGACAGCGTTGGTTCATTTAGCTGAAGCAAGTGCTATGGGATCTTCTCTGTAATGAGGCCTGTACCCACTCCACTGCCTTAAAGCCTCAAACCTGATTCTGTGCCCAGTCCACCAAATCAATCTAGACAAAACTATCAACCAGTCTGCCATTGACTAAGACTCTCTTAGAAGTGCTCTAAAACCAGGGCTCAACTGGGTGTTCCCTAACTTCACCCACAAAGGAAATGCTAAAACATTCTTTTCAGCAATCACGGCCAGCTAAACTCTGCCATCCTTGTCACTATCCAAAATGTATGCCCCTTACTTGTCTATCCTTTTCTGTGTTCTCGTCTCTGTAACTGCTCATTGCTTCATCCTTATTCCAACTTATTTCCCAAACCTTTCCACCCACTATGCAATCTGGATAACAAACTCCCCCACATTCCAAGCCTCTTTACTGAACATATCCTTATCTCCCTGCCTTACGAGAAGCATGGTTCTTGCCTGAGGACACTGTACATGTAAAACTTGCCATAAGAGGTCCTTCCAAACTTGCCATGAATAATGTAACCATTTTTAAGTTGCCTGACAAATGACATAAGATATTAGCAATAAGGGTGGAAAATATTCATTCTCCCACAATGGTTCTTTCAAGTTGTAAAAGCAGGTTATCTACTAAATGATAAAACCAAAGACAAGGGTCTTGTAATATGGGAAGAAAGTGCTTCAAGAGTCCGATAAATTACAAGATCTATGTCTAAAACATTTCACTCAGCCTGACATCAAATGACTCAACTAGTTACTTGAATTATTTTCTAATATAGCAAAATATTTTCCTAAGATTTTACAATTTCTCCTCCTTTTTAGTATTTGGATAATTAATAATTGTTTCTATCTCAGAAAGAGAAAAATGAGATTTCCTATCCAAATATAACAAAAGGCAGTATTAAGAACAAAAATTAAAGCAATAATATTTAGTTAAAAAAACACACATCCAATACCTGAGGAACCCTGTGAAGCATGCAATGTAAATGTTTAAGACCAGATTTCTTTAATAGAAAATCCCACCACATTTTCTAATACAAATCAATATGATATTCATATTTGATAAGATTGGCAAAATGTTGGTAACTGTTAGACCTGAGTGATAAGTACAATGGAGATACATTATACTATTCTCTATGCTGTACATACCCAAAATTTTCCATAATGAAGTTCTTCAAAAGTTCAAATTCCAACACAAAAAAACTAAAAAGTATAGCAACAGATCCCAACCCAGTAAAAGAACAAAAATATTTTAAATCATTAAAACTTAAAAAAAAATGTTAACTTTATAAAAACTACCTCATGTCAAGTAGTAGACTAGACATATTTTTCTAATCTTGACTTCAATGTTATTTTTTGATTCCTTGAAAAAGTAAATGTATACTTACAGCTAAGGAAATTTCAGGATCTTCTTCAAATGAATCTGTATCACTCTCCCCTGCCTGATACACAGTAACTCGATATACCTAAGAAAAAGAAAAAGAAAAACAAACATTAGCATCAATTCATCACCTTTTTTCTTCAACCAGTAAGGCTTCTTAGTGATAAGTCCTAAACAAACAACATGTACTCAGTCATCCCTCCGTATCTGTGGGCAGACTGGTTCCAGGACCCCCAAGGATACCTAAATCTGCAGATGCCCAAGTCCCTTATGTAAGATGGCATAGTATTTGCATACAATCTATGCACATCCTCCCCTACACTTCAAATCATCTCTAGATTACTTATAATACCTAATAAAAGTGCCATGTGAAAAGTTGTAAATACAACGTAAATGCTATGTAAATAGTTGATGGCCCACAGCAAATTCAAGTTTTACATTGTGGAACTTTCTGGAATTTTTTTTTTTACTCGAATATTTCCGATCTGCACTTGGTTGAATCCGCCAATGTGGAACTCGCAAATACCGAGGTCCAATTATGTTATATATGAGAAATCTGAGACAAAGGTCCCATGGAATGAGTGAATATAAAGGGGGAGAAATGGAGGACGGTAAAATCCTCACCCACTATGGTAAAAAGTCAACATACAGGGATGTGTAAAATGAATAAAGTAAAATATTCAGTACAAGCATTTTTGTTTTATAAATATGGAAGTATTAAATTACAGTGAAATAGCTAGAAATGTTGAAGCTGGTCACTTCCAGGAAACAGATCTGGTGGTAGTATGTGACTTTTAACTGCATGCATGCTTTACTTTTTTATAAATTAAAAATGAAAAAGGAGAATTGAATTAAATATTTTTAAAAACGAGTAGACTATTGTAAGAATGCTCATTAAGGCCTACTGACTTCTTGACATAACATTTTTAAAAATATAAATAAGACAACAAGGAATTACAAAGCCTCAAGTCCACAAACCAATATTCTAGTTTGAATAAATCAAGAGTCAAAGATTGTGATGCGAAATCTGAATACATTATTATTTCAATCTCATCAGTCAACGAATATGGAAAGTATTTAAGAACTTTAGAATATAATCAGAAAAAAAAACTACCTCATCATCTTCATCTGAGAGTTCTTGTCCTTCTTCACTAAGGCTATAATCTTCTGAATCAAGAGACTCAACTTCAAATTCTACACTGAATTGATCTGAAACTGAATCCTGATCCAACCAATCACCTGAATGTTCACTTACACCAGCATCAAGATCCTAAAATCGAGGGGGAAAAAAAGTGACTTAATGTACATTACCTGTTGGCCTGTAACAGCTTAACTCTTCCCTGTGCACCTAATTCCCCCTCAGTTCCATCCTGCACACCGACACTAGGTTAAGCTTCTGGGTTATGATTAGATAAATATTTTCTCTGTTCAAAACCCCATTATATAAAAGAAAAGGCCAAATTCCCTTGGCATTCAAGGTACATACAGCAAGTCTATATTAACATTTTCATATTATCTCCAACTAGACACCCCCCTACCCCCACTAAACAAGAACATTAACCAGATCTAAATTGTTTCCTAAACCAAACTTCAACTTCCACACCTTCCCTCTCTAGCTGGAATAACTTGACAGTTTTCAAATTCTGCTCATCCTTTTTTGCCAAAGCCTTTGTCAATACTATAACTAAAAGAGCACTCCCCACCTTTAATTATCTGTACTACTTATATTATTGAGTATTATATATTTCCACACACAAATTTCACAAAACATAATTTTGCACACATTTCTTATCTGAATTATACATACTGTAAGAGTTAAGACCATGTCTCAATCATCTTTATATCTTCCAACTGGTAGAATGCTAGTAGCTACAACACATACAATAATTATGATTTATGTTTAATGAACTTTGAGAATAATTTCTTTGGAAGAGCTTTCAGATATAATTTTTTAAATCTATTTTTAAAATTCTGTATTTGCTCATGTGATTCATTTTAAAACTGATTAATAGTATAAGAGCCTAAGAGAACCTTCAGTCCCATAATATTTGCCATCAGTGGCTAAGGGTAGGAACATACACAAAGAAGAAGGCTAGAACCAGAAAAGGTACTTTGGTCTAGTAGTCAGGATACATACATTCTTATTCTAGATTTGCCACAAAGTAACTTTCAACCTAGACATATTTAGCTTGTAAAGGCCACAGCTATTTCATCTATGACACATGAGTTTGGATTAAATGATCTCTAATATTCCCATCATTTATAAAAACAAAAACAAGGTATTTATTTTACAACCACTGAGGTCAAAAGACTGTTTTAAACCGTGATGATAGGAAAGTAGTAGTAAAAGCAACATTCATTGAACTGCAGTTCTAATTCCTAAAAAAAGGCTCTATTAACAATCACATTAAATTCACAAGTCAAGCTAGAATACAATAACAGCTCTAATAACCTAAGAAACTGGACACTTCAATTAACTAGGCTTTTAGTGTACTATGTTTAGAATAAGGGGGTAAAAATCACGATAAACATTAAGTCTCAGAAAGCATCTTCTATGGCAGGAGTCAGCAAACTGTGCCTCACCACCCATCTATTTTTATAAATAAAGTTTTACTGAACACACCCGTGCCCATTGTCTATTAGACTTGTTGTCTGTGGCCGTTTTTGCCTCACAGCCGTAGAGCTGAGTAGCTGAAACAGATACCATATGGCCTGCAAAGCCCCTAATAGTTACTATCCATCCCTTTACAGAAAAAGTTTGCCCACTCCTATTCTAGGGTTCTATGAAGAAAGCAAAATTAAAAGTAGTTTTCAGGACTTCCCTGGTGGTGCAGTGGTTAAGAATCCGCCTGCTAATGCAGGGGACACAGGTTCGAGCCCTGGTCCGGGAAGATCCCACATGCTGCAGAGTAACTACGCCCGTGCACCACAACTACTGAGCCTGCGCTCCAGAGCCCGTGAGCCACAACTACTGAAGCCCGCGCACCTAGAGCCTGTGCTCCACAACAAGAGAAGCCATGGCAATGAGAAGCCCGCGCAAAGCCCCAGCTCACCGCAACTAGAGAAAGGCCTCGCATAGCAGTGACAACCCAACGCAGACAAAAATAAACAAATAAACAAATTTTTTTAAAAAAGTTTTAGCTAATGTTCAAAAAAGAAAAACCTAAAAACTTTTAAATACTGTATATTTAAAAAGTATCAGACAGGCTTGATCTGGAAAGATCTTAAAATCCCTGTTTTTCTGAATTCCAACTGTGACAATTACTAGTTACGTGATCTTAAACAAGTTATTTGAAACACCCAAGTCTTAGTTTTCCCATCTATAAATGGAGTTTGAGGCTGCTGAGGTGATAAAATATGTTAATTGCCTGGTATAGAGCCTAGAATATAGCCTTAGTTCTCCCAATGTATTAAACCCAAAAGAAAGAAAAGATGGGCGGCAAATGCACTTTCCTGTAACTCCCTTCACAAATTGGTGAATGACAAGACCAAATAATGTGACGTAAGCTAAAATGAAGGAAAAGAATTAGCATTACCAAAAGCTTTCACAACTAGGGACTTTGCCTGAAAAACAATAGATCTTTAATAGAGAGGATTTTTAGAAGAGAGCGTAGAATAGGACTAACAAGAAATACCCTCTGTACTGCTCTGATAACAAGGCAGTGTCCCAGGTACAAAGAACAAGGACTTTTAATACCATTTAGCTAGAATTCTGAAACAACTTTAACAAAGACTATAAGTTTAAATGGTGCATAGTCGTTGTATTAAAACCATTTGTAAGGAATAAAATTATCCAAACATGAAGTTGGTGACACATCAAGTTTTATTTAATTGGATTCAATTTTTAGATCACACATATTTGCTCTCAAGAACCTGTATATTTTTCATAGCATTTATTCACTGTTTTAAATTATTTGTTTGATTGCTGATGACCTATCTCCCAATGAGGGGAGGGATCATAACTACCTTGACCACCACTGTGTCTCCAGTGCCAAATGGAACCTGGCATAGAAAAGACACAAATATCTACTGAATGAAGAACTTGCTCTTGGAGGAGCTCACCATGCCATCTAGTGGCCTACATGAGTAACAGCTCTATTAAATACTAACTCTAGAAGGCGCCTCTGCATCCATAAAATCACTGCTTTGGAAGAAAAAAAATGTAAAGATAATAAAGAATAATACATAAAAAGAATATGGTTACTATCACAATTGGTTCAATCCTTTACATCTTCTAGAAAACTATAAAATAATCACTAATATCCAGAATAATCACGAGATGTTGCCACATCACAATAAAGATTCCAATTTTAATAACATTTTAAAGACAAATGTGTAATGACAAGAAAGAAAACATTCCATTTGTCAAGCATTCTTGTTAGCAAAAACTTCTTTATAAAACTTCCTTCAGTGATATCTCTTAAGAATGTTAATGCTGGCTAATACTTTGGAATTTTGTATCAATGATCAAAAAGTACTGATACTTTCCCATCATGCATGCAATAATATACCAATATTTCACAGCCTTATTAAAAAGACCTTCCCTGATGTCTAGACCTACGTATGGCAAATGTGGAGATCAGGCTATGTTCACTTATTTGCTGAGAGCTGTAATAAGATATTTTTCCTCTAAATATGCGAGACAAAATTGCTTAGAATCTTAAGGTATCTTTGGTGCAGTGGCCCACAAAGGTTCTCCAATACGTAGGGTGACATTAATAACTAACATTGGTACTAATTTTACCAGCACACTCCAGTGCAACTCCATTATCTTCCACCCTTCTCCCCAAACCCGGGGTTGGGAGTGGGGAAGATCTATACAGTTTCATTTGAAAGAAAATTTTACCAAGTGTATAGCAGCAATCAAGCAGCCATCACATATCATACATGTGCATTCTATCTGGATGCTTATTAGGACTGCCAGAACTAGACTTTAAAAATAAGAGAGTCCTGTTTTATTTAAAATGAGAGGATTACCGGATTTGACGGAGTCCCTGTCGATTCACTGCTACTGCTTCTTTCACAACATATCTCCCTTATTACACACAGAGCAAGGCTTTCATCAAAGGAAAGGGAAATATTATCAGATTTGTGGCGCTTTCTTTGTCGTTCACCAGGTAATTCATCTGAATTTTCTTCTGAATATGTAAAGAAAAACAAGTTAATTAAATTGCTATACTGTAATGTATTTAGAAATTGAGCTGTCTTAAGTTACCTATCTGTACTAAAATTGTTTCAATGAAATTAAACAGAGAAAAATAGTGAATTACTGTTTCAAAAGTCAACACTCTTATTGGATCTGTCCAACTTAGTTATAGCAGAACACTACATTTTTAAAAGCTTTTTAAGCTTGTTTCAGATCTTTATCAACTCACAATTAATTTAATCCATCTAGACCTTTTATTAACCAGTCTACGATTTTTCTGTCAAAATCAAAATTTAGGATGTAAGATTTCACTTTTTTTCCTGGAAAGAACCAAAACTGTTTAACTTACTTAGAAGGTATTCCTAATGTTTCAATTTCCTTAGTATCCAGTATTTTCAACAGGAATCAAAACTAGTTAAAACTGGTCCATTTTATTTTATTTATTTATTTTTTGGCCGTGCGGCATGAGGGATCTTAGTTCTCCAACCAGGGATCGAACCTGCACCCCCTGCGGAAGCACGGAGTCTTAACCAGTGGACGGCCAGGAAGTCCCTGGTCCATTTTATTTTAAATAAGAAATTATCTCTGACTTAAAGTGAGAATGTTACCAAATCTGTCAGGAACATAAATGAGAGTCCTACCTTACACCAGACATAAAAATAAATTCCAAGTGGATTAAAAAACCAAACACAAGGAACAAAACCATCCAACTACTTATATAAGAGAATATACCAGGGTGGGAAAGTATGATGCGACACTACAAAGCCCTCAAGAAAAAGACTATCAAGATTAAGCTAGCTACTTAAGGCTTACATGGCAAAATAAAATACTATAAAAAAAAGTTAAAACGCAAATGTCAGACTAAAAAAAAATCTGCAACACATAATAGAAAATGGTTAATATCCACTTTATACAAAGTCCTCCTACCAACCAAGTAAAAGACAAACTTAATTTTAAAAAAAGTCAAAGATATGAAAGGGCAATGCATAAAACACAAATGACTAATAAACACATGAAAAAATGGCTTACCTCCTAGTGATCAAGGAAATGCAAATTGAAATGAGATACCATGTTTCACCCATGAGAATGACAAAAATTAAAATGAGAGACAGTCTCTATACACTACTGGTAAAAATGCAAAACAGTGTAACATTTTATGGGCAGTTTCTCTATCCTAGACAAATATCCACATAATCATTTAAGGATTTATGAGCAAGGGTGCTCACTGCAGCCTTACATGTTAAGTATCTAATAGGGATATGAGATTAAATATAATCCATATGCCTGAAACAGGTACAGCTCACACCTTTGCTCACTCCATTTCCCTCTCTTGACCTTCCTAGTCAGAAGTTATCTCTTCTTCCTCTGAATTCCCAAAACACGCTTATATCCTCTACTTTAATTTTGTATTTATCTCTACAAGATCACAAGTTCTTGATGTAAGTTATTAATGTTTGTATTCCCTATAAGAAAAGGTGATCTTGGTTGAAAGATGTGGGCTAGAAGGCCAAAACCATGCTGTTGATCTATATTTTTTAACTCTATTAATAATATTTGGAGCTTTTTTCTGATTATTAAAGTATTATATTACTCATAGTAGAAATCTCTAAAAAATAGAAAAAAATTTAAATGTAAATCATCTATAATATTACCATTGAGATAACTACTATTAACATTTTAGCATAATAATTTTCCAGCTGTCATTTAAAAAATTTATTTCCGTCTAAAAAACATATTTGTATCACACTATATGTACAATTTGGGGTTGTTCTCTTTTTTTTTTCTTTGGCCATGCCACATGGCTTGCAAGATCTTAGTTCCCCACCCGGGGATCAAAACCAGGCCCCTGCAGTGAAAGCACTGAGTCCTAACCACTGGACTGCCAGGGAGTTCCCAGGGGTTGTTTTCTCTTAAACATTCTTTTACATTATTTTTAATGGCTGCAGAATATGGTATCCATAATATAGGTTCATCATAATTGAACCATTCAGTCCACAAATCTGAGCACCTTCTTTCTGTCTGGCACAGTGCTAGGCAGTGGGTATACAAAAATGAAGTCAGCCATCATCCCTACCACCAGAGGAAGTTTACGTTCAAACATCAAGGCAACCAAAATACGATCATTTACAAGCTATAATGAGTGCTATGAAGGAAACAAGCAGGGTGCTAAGGGAAAGAATAACAAGAGGGGATCCACTTTTCTGGGTGGTTAGGGACAGCCTCTCTGAGAAAGTAATAATTAAGCAAAAATAGAAAAATGAGGAGCTGGTCTTACAAGACTGAGGTAGAAGAACTTCTGGCAGAAAAAAACTGTGCAAACAGCCTTAAAGCAGGAAAGAATGCTGACTTGTTTGAGGAACCAATCAGTGCAGTTAAAACACAGTGAAGGTGGGGAAAAAGGCCAAAAACCAGATTAAAGGTAGATCAGGGCCTTGTAAGCCAACATAAAAGTGTGGGTTTTATTTGAAGGTCAATGGTAAATAAACAAAGTGGGGAAGTGACACAATCCAATTTACCTTTTATGATCCCTTTTGGTACTGTGATGAAGGACAGAAAGAGCAAGTAACTAGAAACAGAAAATCAGAAGCTGCTGCAGTGGTCTCAGTAAGAGATGACAATGGCCTGGACTAGAGTGATGACATTCTCTAGCATCATATATGTTTTCAACTATGAATAATGCTAAAATTAATATCTCTACATATAATCTTTGCATTTCTGATTATATCCTTAGGATAGATTCCTAGAAGTGGATTACTGTGATAATGGTAAGAACGCCAAGCCTTTTTATAATTCATGAAGGTTAACCAATTTACACCAATTGATACACCAACAGTGCATCAGTGCCAACACATAGTTAGCAAGGATAAGTTAAAAAAAAAAAATCATCTCTCCTAATGTGAAAGACCAGAAAAGACACCTTTTTTGCATTTTTTGTTACCTATAAAGCTAAATCACTAAAATCCACTCCTCCTCATATTTATCAGTCATTTCTATTTACTATGAAAAAACTTTTTTTTGCAAGTTGGATTTTTAATATTTTTCTTATTGACTTTTGGAAACTTATAATAAGGATATTGACACTGTCAAATTTAAAGTGAATCTATTTCAATATGTTGTAATTTTTTTCATTTATCTTTTAAATTCATCTATCTTTTAAACTCATTTAGTATTCATTTTGGCATAAGGCACAGATATAACTTGATTTTTTTCCCCCCAAATAACCATTTGTTCTACTCCCATGTATTTACTCTGCACTTGCTGCCCTTTGCTCTCATGTACAAAACTCTACTCTGGGTTTATCTATTCTACTTCAATGATTTGCCAAACTCTTTTTTTTCACCTGAATCATACAGTTTTAGTTATCATGACTTTCATCAGGCAACCGCCTCCTCCTCTACTCTTTTCTCTGTTAAAAATGCTCTCAGCTATTTTCTTTACCTCGTCCTCATTTCTAAGATGCTATTTCTCTGTTTTTAAACTCATTGGTGTGTTTTATTTATTAGAAACAACAAATACTTTAACTGCTAAGGTGACTAAGAATGATGACTAAAATAGAGTTTATATCCTTGTCCTCTGTTATCGTGCATAGCAAAGAGCTGGCTAACTATAAAATCCAGCAGGACACAGTAAACTGTGCCTGCTGTAGTCAACCAGAAAAATGTTGCTAAGGAAGCAATTTGTAAACCAAATAAATCATATAAAAATAAGAAACTCAAATTCATTCATCTAAACCAAAAAAGCACAATTTCATTAAGCCTAAATGCACTAATTTCAGTAAAGAATGAACACTGAAAAGCTGTTTGAAAGTGCCAATTAAATATTCATATATACCTGTCTCACTAACTGCTCTCCTTCTAGATGAGGTAGACGGTCTAGAAACCAAATCTGAAGATGAAGGTTTCTCTTCCTGTAGCTCTTGCACAAGGTCCTAATCATTCAAGGGAGAAAAAACAAAAACAAACCCACAAACTTATAACACCAAGAAGCTAAAAATTCATTGTTTTAAACACTCCCAATTTTCAAGAAACAGTTTATGAGTAGAATGAGTTCAAGATTACCTTTTGAACACTCCCACCTTCAAGGTGACACCTGTTTTCACTCACAGATGTGCCTGAATCTGATGGTTCTGACAGAAAATAAAAACAAAGAATCACAAACTAGGAAAGCAAGGGTTATTCAATAGATGTTATCCAGAACAAACTCCTCATACAATTTAACCTTTTAACCAACACTGAACGTGTAGTCTCCCAAGTGCCATCCTTTGCTGAATACTAGAGATGTAAATAGATAATTCAATTTTAATATAGAAGATACATAAGAATAATTATAAAGTACAATAAAATAAGCACACTAAAAGAAGTATTATAAGATAAATTAATGGAGAAGACAAAGCAATGGTTATTTGGTAGAGATGCGGCAAGGTCTGAGTAACAAGCAATCAGGAGAGGTTTCATAGCAGAATATGTGGAAGTACGACTGGGAAAGGCTATTCCAGACTGAGGAAACACTGTGAAAAAAGCATTCAGAAGTGAACTACCAGTGTTTGTTGCAGGAACTACAGGTACTTCATTACTATGGGAATGTAAGCAGGATCATAAAGGATCCTGCCTGTCTTGCTAAACAGCAGAAAGGTATCAACAAGCAATACTCCTGCCACCAATCCCAAATCACTGCAACCTTCCCAGCTAATACTTCACATTCCTCCCTAAGGCACTGCTCCAGCCAGGCACCATTAAAAAGGTTTAATCTAAGAGATAAAATTGACTTGCTAGTTCACAGCAAGTACTTTACACCCAGCGAGCAATAAGGAACCCCTAAATGGTCACTATAAGCAGAAGAGTGACAACTCCCTCTGCCAAAATAGGAGAAAAAAGAGAACAGAGGCAGGGAAACCAGTATTAGCAACTGCAATAACACAAATGAAAAGCATTAAAGTCTAAACTAAGACAAGGAAAAAAGATCAATTCCAGAGAAATTAAAAAGGTAATAACCGACAAGAACCTAGTGTCTGACATACAAGGTAAGGGAGAAAGGAGTCAAGAATTCCAAGATTCTACCTTGGGTGGATAAATGGGTGGTATCATTCAAACTTCAGATGATGAACAGATTTGGATGGGAAGATAACAAACTGAAAAGTGGATAAAACTTTCAGGTAGGTAGGTTTAGTCTGTATGTGGATGTACAGACTTGGAGCTCAAGTCAAAATTTCAGATGTGGGATATATACCATCACCTAAGATCATAATCAAATACCCTTTACTACTCCCTTGGAACCATTTTCGTCTTAACACTGAAGCCCGCTCTGAGTATTAACATTTTGAAATTATATGCATTATCATAAGAGTTTATTTATTTTTTATATTATGGGCAAGGTATTATACTGATTTAAGTTATCCATATAAATAGGTTATATTTTGTTTTAGTATAAGAGATGTTACAAAACAGATGTAATAAAAAGGAAGCACTAGGTGTGACAAGTTTGAGAACAATGATATAGGAGTTCTGAAGTTAATTATATTAAACTAAAACCTGAAACAAACTCAGAATGGAAATAACATAAGTAATCTACAGGTTACCATCTCATTAATATAATTTTCCTAGCAATCAACCAAGATTTAAATGAATGAATGAATACATCAGGGATAATAATACTTCAGAAAACTGAAAATACTACAACAGATACTGCAGTTGTTTATTTGCCTTCATTTGATTTCCTTTGATTTGATTGCCTTTTTTTGATTTTTTTTTTTGTAAAGGGCTTTGTAAAACAAAATGTCAAGTCACCAGCCTAATAATTACTTCTATTCTGGGATAAGACGGTGATGCCCTTTTCTGGGTCTTAAATCCTAACTTTGGAAGAATAAGTATTCAATTCAACAAATTTACTAAACATCGTATTAATAAACACTGTACTGTGTAATGCAGACTGCAAACCTGAATAGGACACACTTGTATAAGTAAGTGTAACAAAGTAATATAACAATAAAATCTAGATACGAAATAATGGGAGCACTAAGGAGTGGTCAGTTCGTTCTGTAAAGTAAACAAGCTTCTGAGAACAGTTCTTAATTATAGATCAAGAATGGACTTGGGGCTTCCCTGGTGGCACAGTGGTTAAGAACCCACCTGCCAATGCAGGGGACATGGGTTCAAGGCCTGGTCCGGGAAGATCCCACATGCTGCAGAGCAACTGAGCCCGTGCGCCATAACTGCTGAGCCTGTGCTCTGGAGTCCGCGAGCCACAACTACCGAAGCCCGCGCACCTAGAGCCCGTGCTCCACCACAAGAGAAGCCACCGCAATGAGAAGGCCATGCACTGCAACGAAGAGTGGCCCCTGCTCACCGCAACTAGAGAAAGCCCGCGCACAGCAACAAAGACCCAATGCAACCAAAAATAAATAATTTAAAAAAAAAAAAGAATGGACTTTAAGAAGCCTGTGGTGCAACTACTGAAGCCCGCGCGCCTAGAGCCCATGCTCCGCAACAAGAGAAGCCACCGCAATGAGAAGCCCGCACACCGCAACAAAGAGTAGCCCCTGCTCATTGCAACTAGAGAAAGCCCGCGCGCAGCATCAAAGACCCAATGCAACCAAAAATAAGTAAATAAAGTAAAAAAAAAAAAAAGCCTGTAGTGCCAGCTCCTACCAGCACTCCCAAGCAAACTGTGTACATCTCTTCCCAACTGCATGTTTGTGGCTGAAAATGGTCATGGTGAGAGTATTTATATTATGGAAACCAGTAACCACAAATCAAGGCTCTTCCCCTGGAGAGTGGATTGTTAAACATTTACCGGCATATCACTGTGTATGTTTAGGTGTATCGTTATGGAATAAGAACCTAGCACTTTCATCAGATTATCAACAGGATATGTTACCCAAAAATAACCAGTTAAGAACTACAAGTCTAAAGGAAGGGAAGTAAAATGGCACTCACCTGAACAAACTGGTAAACAAAGTTTTGTCTATTATAAAAAACACACAAGACAAGGACCCTTCCATTCAAATGGCCCTACCTAGGTATCTGTATTACTTCCCAAAGCCTTTGAAAACGTTTCAAGGTTTGCTCCTAACTCTACTATGCAGAAGATTTTGAAATTACCTACCTTTCAAAACAAATTCTAACCTGATATCCCAAGGCTTAAATTTATGTAATAGGATATTTAAATATCCACTGCAAATAAATGTGCATAAGAAACTTAGTATTATGTTGTTTTAGCTCATATGTATTTCTTCCTGTTAAATTTATCATACCCTTACTATAATTAAATATACAATGAGAGCAACTTTTAAAGAAAATCACAATTATAAGATGTCTGCACATCCACAGAATGTCTTTAATATATTTTTACAGTACATGCTTATGGAATTCAAAATGAACTTACCCTGCTGATTGACTACCACCAAGTTTCTATAAATCATTGTATATATTTTCCTTGTAGAGAGAAAAAAAAGAGATGTACATTTTAAAAATGTATTAAACTAGACTTAACTTTTAAATGCATATTAGTATAAACTATCGTGCTACAACCCAAAGTTTAAATCACTACATTCAAGTACTGATAAGCTTCTAGACACTAAAAACCACCATAATAATTATTTGCACAGTGATTACACACAGCCACTTTTAATAATCACTAAGGTCTCCCTAGTGCAAAGATTTCACATCTCCATTTCCTGAAACATGCCTTGTTGAGACTTTAGCAAAAGTCCCCAGAGAACTGGTGTGAACACACGAGGCAGGTTAACATACTTATTTTCAAACAGAAAAGAAATTATCTAGCTCTGGGCATAGACGAAGACTGCCTAAAAAAGTAGCAGGTTATGCAAAACCCATTATATAGGAACTTCATTATAGTTTTGACTTTTATCAACCTTAGACCAATCATCTAATGGATTTTCTTCCTTGATCTGAAAAGTTATTAAAAGATAGAGCAGTATACAGTCATTTAATACAGACTGAGTACCAGTCACTGTTCTAGAAATAGGGGAAAACAAAGAATGAAATAAAAACAAATCCCTGCCCTCCCGGAGCATAAGGAAACAATTCATTTATGCCAATACTCAATGAAGTCATGGTACATTTTTCTTTTTTATCAACTAATGACTTTAGAGAACATTTATTGGTCACAAGATATCATTTCTAACTCTCAAGGTTAAGGGGAAAGTGACAATCCCAACTAATTTTTTTCATTCTTGGGACTGATGATACAGCTCCTTAAACTCACAAAAAAAATCAATATTCCTACTCATATCTTTTTCCCAAGTCAGTAGTTTCCCCAGTGTTGAACCTCTCAACACATTAGAATTCAAGTCAAAGATAATTTTAAATTTGTGCTTTCAGTATCAGAAATTACAGCTCCAAACATTATCAAGATTCAATATTCAGATGGTGCAAAATTATCAATATAGTTATTTCTTAAACTTATAAAATTAGAGCTTATATCCCAAGGCCAAGTATAAAATAACATAAATATTAAACAGATATCATCTGTCAATGGAAAGAAGCTTGTATATTAATTTAAAAGCAGGATGAAATTAAATATAGTATGTTCACAGCGGGGTTAAAACACATCTGTGCATAATATATTGTAAAAACAAGTAAAAATACCTTTCAATGACAAATTACACTCTTTTTTTCCCCTATCATTAGCTTTCTGTCTTTTCTTAATATTCAGTAATGAATATATACATATAATAATAAAGTTATTTTAAAGTTATAAATATCCCACTTAATTATCTTTTTAGCTGTAATATTATTGAGCATTAAACACTAGTAGAATCTAGGTAAATGTTTCAGGTGAAAAGTATTCTTCTCATTAATTAAGATACACTACAAAGAGACTAACAAAATGAAACAAGGAATTCCAAATGTAAAGTAAGAATGACTGAAAAAAAATGTCTTCAGTTCCCGGTAGAGTAATTCTAGAAATGTTATCTGGGTTAAATTCAGTTGATTAAGTGCCATAATGGCATATGACAAAGAAAATGATCTCCAAGGTAACTAAGGCTCAAATTTAAGCCATTACCACAGGGTATTATAAAGACTGTCTTTGGAAGTGACTGCAATAATAATATTTTTTTAATATGCAGTTACTGTAGCTAATATTTAGATGCTTTCCACGTGCCAAACACTATGTTTTTTACACATTGCCTCTTTATAACCTCCACATAAGGTATTTATATTGTTCCTACTTCATATTCAGGGGAAACTTAAGGCTTAAAGAGGGTAAGTCAATTTACCTAGTCTAACAGCTAGTAAATGACTAAGCTGGGTCTCAAACCCAGGCGTGTAAGATTCCAGAACTCAGGTTCTCAAGTAATATGCTTTTTTACTAAGAAATTAAATTTCAGCATCTTTTATATATATTATAACAATTTTCTCTGACAAAAGGGAGTAAGGATGGAGGTGAACTGAAATGTTTGCCCAGCTGGCATTTTACAATAGACTAAAGAACTTACCTGTGCTCTTTCACAGAGAAGCTTGGCACTCCAAACAAATCCCCTAGAAGATCATTTGAACAATACACAATATGCTGTTGTTTCTCATCATATAATCGTTTAGTCATAATATACTGGCCAAGATAAAATATAACCTGAAATAGAAATATGATTTCTGAGCATTAAAGAAAATTAAATGTTAGTTTCAAATACATTCAATAACATCTCATTTATCTGAAGAGGGTTAAACAACCAGCAACCACATCAATAACCATCTAAATAACAACCATTCTGTACTCCTAAAAAAAAAAAAAAGCTGATTTTATATCTTTTTCTTTTAATTTGATCAAAGTAGAGACACTGCTTCTGATTTACTTAAACTTTAAAATGTGTCTTTTTTTTTTTTTTTTTTTTTGGGCAGACTTTAACTTTGCCCAAATATCTAGGTACTACTTATTAGGAAGAAAGGAAAAGGCAGCAAAATGCAAAACCACTGATCACAATGAAAAGTTGCAGAATCAAAAACATCAACTAAAATATAGCAGTGACCTGGAGTCATTTAGTCAATAGTCCTGCACACCATATACCTCAACAACCTCTGAGGTCATCACAGATGAGAAGACAATGACCAATTACATCTACACAACAGTTTGGGAGAATTCAGTGAATGAAATAAACCCTTAAAGATATCATTATAATCTACACAATAATCAAAATAATGACCCTGAATCATGCACATAGTTAAATTATATTTTGTGTGCTCCATTAAAACAAAGTAGGCAATACATTTTTAAGACATCCACATACAAACCTATTAACAACCACCTAAACACATATGGTGTTTTACAGTTTACAATGTACTTTTACAAGTACTGTCTCATTCTTCTGATATTTCATAGAATTGTTACCACCATATGAGAAATAAGAAACTGACCCGGGTCTTCTGACTTCTAGCCCAGTGTGCTTTCTACTACCCCATACTAGCTTTCATTACTCTCCCACATACCACAGAACAAAGATTCTACAACTGAACACTGTGTCAGACAATATATACATCTCTGTTACACGGTTTAATATAAGCATTCTAAGTCTTTATGATGACCTTGATCAATTTTCTCCTTATTTCTACCTACTACTAGTCATACTTTTTTGTTTCCTTAACTGGTTATATAATGATAATATAAGGTTAAACCCAAGTTAACATCCCAAAAACATCATTTACCTTGACACTTCCCTGCAAGCACTGTCTATAGACTTAAATGGCTAAGCAGGCTTCAGACTTAAAGGAATATTCCTATGTGACTATGGATGGAAGAGATGGTAGACAGTGGAAAGGAAGAAGGAGGAGAACCTAGACTCTTTCTACCAAACATCCCATAAGGAAACTTCTGAATGTGGTTAAAAAGGAAAAGCGTCTGGAATCTTTTCCTGCCCACTATCCTGATGTAAGGTCCTTCAGTGTTTTAAGTAATCTGAGCCCCATAAACTAAGTGTGAGAGATGGGGAAGAGGCACATTTCATTCACATCGAAATTTTCCCCAAAATGGCCCATCTCTCAATGAACAGCATGCTTCTGTGCACAAATTTAAAGCTAGAGAACAATACATTGAAATGTATCCATTAAATAGAACATATGTTCACGAATCAGCTCACCTCTATCCCAGAAAGATCAGTACACTGTACTCATGTATCTCTAGTGCAGAAGT
Source organism: Eubalaena glacialis (assembly GCF_028564815.1). Classification (NCBI taxonomy): domain Eukaryota; kingdom Metazoa; phylum Chordata; class Mammalia; order Artiodactyla; family Balaenidae; genus Eubalaena; species Eubalaena glacialis. Next base: position 49,464,685 of record NC_083726.1, read on the forward strand.
TCTTAACCTGGGATCCATGGATGCCCAATAAGTCCTTGGATAGAATTCAGGGGGTCCATTAATTTGGATGGGAAAAAAATGTTTGTCTGTATTTTCACTAACTTTTAACTGAAATTTAGCTTGCCCTTCAATTATGAATATAGGCAACAAATCACAAAGTATTAACAATAACTGTGATTTTGTCACCAATAAAATCACAAGCGTTTTTCATATCATACATACTATGCTTGATGTAAATGTCTCAAAATATCAGTTATGCTCCTCACTACTTCCAAATTACATTTATTAGATCTGCTGCTAAATCTTAAGACTTCACCAGTGCGTCAAGTGGGTTCACAGCACAAAATGGCTAAGAACCCCTAAAGAGCTTCCCTTTGTCTGAGTTCCTGGCTGACAAATGAAATTCGAGTATAAACGGAATTTTCAGCTTCAAATTACAGTCCAAATGACCACAATACTTAATATTCCTGCTTACTGAAAATCCCTCTATATGGCCAATTTCTCCCATGGCTATATGTAACTAGTAAGACATTAAGTTATCTTTTTAACTTAGTTCAGCTTACCTCTTTCATAGTATAGGTGTCCTTCTGTGCACCAACAGACTTCAACAACTTCAAAAGCAATGGCTTTGGTCTAACCTATAAAGGACAAAGAGTTGCTATTATACTTCCAAATTATTCCAGAACTATAAGCCTGCAGGAAACTCATCCATAAAGAATTTCAATAAAGGTAGCAAACACAATGTTATCTCACAAGGTTAGAGACCTCAAAAACTAAGTCATAATGTTTTCACTAAATGTAATAGACTATGTAAACTGAATACCACAGACTGTGTTTGGGAAGAAAATGCTAGGATCTAATTATTATGCAAATAATCACAGAATCCTCAAGTATCATCAGTTGCCATCAAAAACAGTACCCATGCCAGGGCAGTGAAAATTATTCTTTTCCCTCCAGCTATTTCTATCATCTGCTTATTACCTTACAAACTCAACGGTAAATGGAATACCCCAATGAGCTTACTATAAGCTAAATTACAAAATACGAGAGAAAACAGTAAATCTTTACGGTGGGTGCTTTTACCAATCTTTTCTTTCTACAGATTAGGTTCCTGAAGGCTGGGGAACTTTAACCCAAGCTGACACGGATAATTAAGAACAGGTGTGGAGACTGCGACTCACATTCCTCAACTGCAAGCCAGCATTTTCTTCCTACTATAATATCATGCTGCCTTTTAGTTGGTCTACATTCTAAATATCTACTTGACAAACATTTATTGAGCTTCTGCCGTGCACCAGACAGCACTGGATACTGCACACACACACAAATGACAAATAAGACATATGACCTGTATTGAAGGAGCCAGCCAACTAGATCAGGGTTCAATTTTTTTCTTTAAAGAGCCAGACAGTAAACAGTTTATAGCTTTTCTCGCCAGATAGTATGACTCAGAAGCGTAAATTATATGTAAACCAATGGGTGTGGCTCCATTTCAGCAAAACTTTATTCACAAAAGTAGGCAGCAGGCCAAATTTGGCACGTAGGCTGTAGTTTGCCTGCCTCTGACCTAGAGGCTTTGCAAGTTGTACTAAGAAAATAACTGGCAAAGGGGCAGGGATGTAATGTGTTTATGCTCTTTCTCCCTATCTGTTGCTGTATCAAAATCTTCAAAACTCAAGTATCTTTACAACTACACAGCCACCCCTATACAGACTGGTGCCTCTGCACTCCCTTCAATATACTCCCGTCTTTGAAATCTGACAGCAACCCAGTTTGGGATCTAACCCTCAAAACTAGATTTAAGAAAACTGCCTATTTCCAGCTAATCAACAGAATATTATTTAATAACTGAAAGTTTTAAAATATACAATAAATGTACTGAATCATTAATTGTTCTGATCATATGTTTTTTCCTATGTGCTTACATATGCGCTTTACTTTCAGGCTATTTAAAGAATGAATTATCCCAGAAAACATAAAAAGTTACTTTTTTCCCTCCTAAAATTTTATATATATTAACTTCAAATTACATAAAACAACTCAAAGTAAAAGTCTCCAATGGAAAGCCATCAGCTTTTTATTGACTAAAAAGACATGCATTAATAAGAAAACTACTATAAAAGACAATACCATTATTAATCTTACATTTAAGAACAGAAAGATAAACTCTAGATGAGAAAAATCTAGATGTAAAAATAAAAAATACTAGAAGAAAATACAGCAGTATATCTGTATAATCTTGGGATGGGAGAGTTCTTCCAAAACATGATATGAAATTCAAAAGCCAGCAAAAGTCAAACTTTACTTTATAAAAATGTTCTCAATGAGAAAAAGAACAAATAAGCAAAGTTAATTTTTAACATTTGTAAATGATAAAAATTAAATACACCTGAAACACAGAGAACTATTACAAATTATTAAGAAAAATACAATAAGCCTAAAAGAAAAGTGTATAGATAAGACCAAGCAAACCTCAAAAGAAACAAATGACTTAACCAATGATGTGATGCCCAACCTCACCAAAGATTAGGGAAATACACATTTAAACAATAATAATACCTTTTGCCAAAAAAGGGCAAAATAATAGTGATAATATTCAGTTTTGACAGAGAGGAAAACTATTGCACATAACACTTGTGTTAGGATACATATGCAAAGCAGCACCATCTGTAATACTCAAAAACTAAAGGCAATTTTAGAAAACCTATCAGTAAAGGCATAAATTTCTTAAATGGTACACTAATGCTGTGGATTACCATGCAGCTGTTAAAAAAGAATTCTGTAGGTTTTACTGATTGACACAGATGCTATCTGCTTAACATCTCTAGTATAATCCTATTTTAGTAAAACAAACTGAACCGCGACAGATTAAAACTCACATGTGCATATATATATGTGGGTATGCACATAGATAAAGATCTAAAAAGGAGAAATGGTCAAAACAGAAGACTGGAATTTTCAGTTTTTACTTTATACTTTTCTGTAATGCCTAACATCTTTACAACAAGCATGAAGTATTTCTGTGACTTCTACAAAAGTTAAATACTGACAGGTCAAAACAGAAAAAAAAAAAACAGTCATATAATAAACATAACTTCAACATCCATACTTAAGAAGATAACGAAACTGACTTTTAATTCAGTGTGGTAAAAAGCTAAGAAAATAAATATTGATTCTTACAGTTAACTTTTGCTCCACAGTTATGCCTGAGTGGCAGGAATTTAAGCTATGTACTACAACTTCACTAAGAGCCATGCTATAATTGGGGTCTATGAAATCTAGTTGATCACCTCATAAAATAAATTTTTGTTAAAGTTACACCGGAGACAAAAATACCAACCAGGGTCTCTTGTTCCGAAGCTGGAATCTGTGAGGTGCTTACAGCACCATCAGTAGACACAGACATGTTGGTATTGCACATTTGCCTACGAGTACGAAAAGAAAACACACGATAAAAACTTGAAATACTGAAACACCTGTTAAAAAAAAAAAAAGGCAAATCATATAGAAATGAGATAAATAATGCTTTTATTAGCAAGTGGGTCCTTACCTGGATCAGCAGAAAATGCTACAGCTCGGTGACCACAGGCTCTCTCTCTCAAACAGCCAGTGAATACAGCTGGGGAAAGGCATGGTTTAAATAGCCCCAGCTGGAGACAAGTCAGGGCTTAGCTCCTTCCACTGCCGACGCGGAACGTGTCCGAACTTGACCAGCCCCACAGAAAAAGCTGAGTCAACCTGCCCCCAGTACCAGTCCAATCTCGCCCAGACGTAGCGCCCGGTAGATACAAGCTACCGAACAGGCACCTGTCATTATTTTGACGACCCCCCCCGCCCCCTGCAGCGCCCCCCGCGCACTTGACCTTTACCCCCGTGCCCGCGGAACCCCCTCCCAAACCCCCGCCCGCTGGGAGCGCGGCCCCGAAAACCCGCCCTCCTCCCGAGCGGCGACAACCTCGCCTCCTTCCAACAAAACCTCCACAGACCCACGTGCCCGGCGCCCCCAACCACGAAATGCACAAAGGCTGCGCGCGGGGCACAGGCGGGGGGCGAGAGCGACCGCGGAGACCAAAGTCACAAAGCAAACCCAGAACTGCCCACGCGCTTCCAGGCCGATACCTGCTGCTCACTAATTGGGGTTTGCCGCGCCTGGAGTCGGCGGGGTGGGTGAGGGAGCCGTCCCTCGAGGCTTCCTAGTTCCCGTCACGGGGCGCGCGGAAGCCCGACGCCCTGGGCCTCGGCGACCATTCCACTCGCCGGGCCCAGGCCGCCGGGGCGCTCGAACGCACTAGATCCGGAGAAGAAGGAGGTTCCTAGCGGCGAAAGCGGCAGGACCTCGGTCAGAGGGGTAAGAGCTACCCCTCAGGCTAGGCGTCTTGCTCCATTTTCCTTCCAGTCACACCGGGCCGCACAGGCCCCCAAAGGTGCCGAGCTGGCCGAGGTGCGCCGGATGCGCGCCCCCTGCCGTCCGAGCGCAGCTCGCCGGAAGCCGCGGCCCATCCGGGCTTTTGCGCGCGCAAGCCCCGCCACCCCCGCCCATTGGGGGCGGGGCTGGGCCCGACAGCCTCGGCGAAGGGGGCGGTTCCGGAACTGGGCAAGCGGCCTCGGCCGGTGGGGAGGGGTTGCTGGGCGCGTGCGACCCGCCAGAGTCGGTTGCGCTTTTTCCCGGGTGGAGCTGAGCTCTGGTACTTCCCGCCGCCGCCTGGTTTGGTGCGCCAAGCTTGGGACTACTTTGTCCCTTGGCGCTATTTTTGTATTTCTGTGTTTGCACCTCCCTACCGCAATGGAAACTCAGGCAAATACGTATCTAAGTGCCGCTACCAAAAAAGAAACCACAATTAACAGCTGTGCGATATATTAAGCCCGCACCGCCAGCCGCTGGAGTTGTTTTTTTAAAAAGTATGATTAAAAATAGCACAGTATGGGCTTGTTCAGGGATGCATACAGTATTCTAATTGGAGGAATAAAAGGCTGGTGGTTACCGTTAGAGATGGGTGGGGTAAAGAACGGTTACTCTATGCTTTTAGAGTGTTTGGGTTTCTTTTGTTTATATGATGAATGTATTCATTCCCATTAAAAATATCTGTTTCTATATTAGGCATTCAGTACTGAAAGACTCACCTACTTGCCCCTTTAGGCATGGCAGTCTCAAAAATGAGCCAGGACATGAGAATTGAGTTGGCTCACCCCAAAAAGCACAGTCATCGCAAAGAACAGCTTTTTTGGCAAGAAGTGACTAGCTCCTTGTGAACGGGGAACTTTTTGATAAAGTTACATCTTTCCTTTCTCCCGCACCCTAGCCTACTAGAAAGCAATCTTCCTTAAACATAGTGGTCGCTCAATTAATTTAATTGCTAACATTATCTTCAGGGATTTGGTTTGGCTTTTTAAAAAAATCTCCTCTTTGTCAAATCAAATATAGTGAGGTTTCTGGTTGTTAAAGCGTGTGCTTGACACAGGATAAAAGAAAATCTCAAGAGATGGAGAAAATAGCATAAAAAGATAAATTATACAAGTTGGCATTTGTTAATGCCAAGTGAAGGAACGGGTATGTGCTACAAGAGTTCAAAGACAGGATTGCTCAGTGAATACCCAGGTGGTTCAAAAAGGCCTCAGACACGTTTAGATATCATCTTGTGCCTTGAAGGATGGTAAGACTTAAATTAAGACAGAGGAGAATATTTCAGGCACAAGAAAAATATTCTCCAGAAAGCCCAGAAGTGAAAATGTTGTTTTGTTTCTGTTTTTTTTTTTTTGGCTGTGCCTCGCAGCACGTGGGATCTCAGTTCCCCGACCTTGGATCGAACCTGTGCCCCCTGCAGTGGAAGCATGGAGTCTTAACCACTGGACGGCCAGGGAAGTCCTCAGAAGTGAAAATGTAAAGGACCATTTGAGAAACAATAAGTTTGACTTACAACCAAGGAAAAGAAAAACCAAGAAAAAAAAAAATTTCAGAATTTGGAGGTTCCTTAAATGTCAAGCAAAGGAATTTGGGCTTTGGACAGGGTAGGCAGTGGACAGAGGGGAAGAACGTAAACAAGTGAGTTGCTTCAAACTGTTTTCAACAGCACCACCATGACCAAATTCATGAATAGCCTGGCCAGCCTCCTCTGGACCAACTTTGCCCCTTCTCTTTGGCCCTGTGTTCTGAAAAAATCCTCCTGGCAGAATTAGTAGAGCAGAAACAAAAGGGCAGAACTGATAGGATTAGTCTTTTTCTTCTAATGGAACTAAAAAAGAAGGGCAGAAATGAAGTGATAGGATTTGGAGTGTTGGGGGAAGAGATGAATGAGGCAAGGATTCTATCTTTCAAGGAATTGATATTGAAAATTTACCGAGTGTACCAAGCACTCCCCAAGGCCCCTATTGGTGAACAAGATGGTCATATCACCTGCCATCATAGAACTTAGCAGGATGACTCTGAATTTCCACCCAAAGAGAATAATCATACTGCTGACCAAAAGTCTAGAGGAAATGAAGTTGAGGAGTTGTTGAGTTTTAGATGATGTACCACAGAATGAAGAGTTCAGTGGTAGAAAATGTAGAACTGAAGCTCAGGCTGGCGACAGAGCTATCAAGGTGATGGTTGGCTCCACACTTAAGACTTGATGAGTTCCCCAAAGGAGAGAAGAGACTAGATTGGGATAAGGCAGCAGGGGAACAAACAGCAGAGAATGAGAGGAATGACCAGAAGGCCAACCAACACAGGACCGTATGGTGGCGTCTCAAAACCAGAGGAGCCAAGTAATGGTACTGAACACCTCAGAAGTCAAAGAAAACGAAGAATGAGAAAACACACTGGATCTGCTCACTCTAAAAACAGTTCCTGTTGTTTGTGACTTTACCGTTATGAAAAAATGCAGACCAGCTGCTGCTGTTTCCCTGCATTCCACTGTTGTCCTATGTCACTCTGCCCTTGCTGTGCTTCCTGGAGGCTTCTCTGGGGGCATCTTCTGCTTAATATTTCGTAGCGTTGTTCTTGACACCCTCCTTTGTTCTAAGAGATGGAGATACCTTGAGCATCTTTATGTTCTTGGCACCTAAACTCTGCAGACACATGCACAATAGACTTTTATGCTGGTCCAAGAGCCATTTCATACTTGCATTTATTAATGACAACTGACTAATCTTTAAAGAATGGTAGAAAATAAACAAGATTTATCTCAGAAACAATGTTTAGAATGCTAAAAGTTTTGCAGTATTTATGAGACCGTCTAAAATTACAGAATTAGTTCAAATCCCTCATGTATTTGCAGACATCTGGAGATAGTGTTATTTAAAAAGCAAAAACCCAGAAAATGGTGGCTATAAATACAGGGTTTTTATTTCTATTTGGAGAATTAATCAACTAACTTTTTGTTTATTTTGGCAAGATTCAAGTATGCAGAAATATTCACAAAACAATTAATATCCAATGTAACCACTGCCTATAATACACATTTGTCATTTCTGCTTTGGATATATTTAAAAAAGGGAACATAAAAAAAGTTGAAATTCCCCTATTCTCATTCCTAATCCCATTCCCCTCCCTCTCTTGAGACAATAATAATTATCAACTTGATGTTTATCTACTGAGTCCACATTTTTATACATTGCCTCTATAAACAGTAAGCACAATAGACCGTATACACATACATATAAAAGGAATTGGTGGCCCATAGGGTATTAATCTTTATGGTAAGTTTCAATATCTAACAGGGAAAGCTGTCCTTATCTTTTTCACTATTGTTTTGGCTCTTCTTGAATGTCACTTTTAGAATCAGTTTGTCTAATTCACAAAAAAGAATCTTACTGGGATTTTGATTCAAATTGCATTGGATTAATAGATTAAATTGACATCTTTTCAGTTTGGATTCTTCCCAAATGAGAACATATCGTATTGTTCCTTTTTTTTCAGGTCTCCCTTTTACATCCTTTAATAATGTTTTAACATTTTCTCCCTAGGTCTCTAGTATCTTTGGCTATTTTTTCTGAGGTAATTTATAACTTTTATTGCTATTATAAATTATATCTTTTTTCTGTTTTATTTCTAGTTAGTTATTTTTGACATATGGGACAATTATTGATTTTTGTATTTTGATCTTAGAGCCAGCAACACTGCTGCATTTTGTTTTATAAATATAACTAGCTTTTCAGTAGATGCTTTTGAATTTTCTATGTAAATAATAATCGCATCTGTAAAAATCATCAATTTGTCTCTTCCTTTCTTATGTATATATGTGTGTGTGTGTGTATATTATATATATATATGCAGTTGTTTTTTTGTTTTTTGTTTTGCCAGGCCGCGTGGCTTGCAGATCTTAGTTCCCCGACCAGGGATCAAACCTGGGCCCTGGGCAGTGAAAGCACGGAGTCCTAACCCCTGGACAGCCAGGGAATTCCCTTATTTTCTTGTCTTAAAATCATTATAAAAATTATTACTTCAGGGAATAGTAGCAATGATAGTGGGCATCCTTGTCTTATGCTGGACTTCAATAAAAAATGCTTTTAAAGTTTGATGTTTGCTGTAAGTTTTAGGTAGTTGCCCTTTATCACACTATAAAACTTTCCTTCTATTCACGGGTTTTTTAATTTTTAAAATATATGAATAAGTGTTCCGTTTTATCAAATACTTCTTTATGCATCTGGAGATGATCAAGTGTTTTTCTCCTCAGTCTGTTAATATGGTAAGATTATAGTGATAGATCTCATAATATTGAATCATCCTTGTATTTACTCAGATAAACTCTACTTAGTTATTAGTTACTTAGGGCTTTTTTTCTCTTTTTTAAAGACACTGATGAATTAAATTTGTAACAAGAATTGTGCAACAGGATAATATGGAGCATAACTGATGTCCTGTCCTCAGAGGTTACCAGAGGCTACAGTCCTTAGAGGATTTCAGTGGAGATATTGTCCTGTTGAGGACAGTTACTCAGTTCTCCAAGACTAAGTTCAAATTAGACCCAGTTCTTGACTTGAGACTCTGGTTCCCACAGGGGCAATACAGGTTCAGCCAGTTTGGTAACTTTTACCATTGAGAGTTTAAACGGAGGACCAGGAAAAAATAGGTCACCCTTTGGAGGAACAGAGAGTTTATAACATCCCATACCCCCAACTAAATCTGAAACTTGTGATCATATCTTGTCTGGAAGTTGATGAACCACTCAACTGGCAGAAGAGACATAGTGAGTTTGAGTAGCATCCTCTGCCTTGATGTGGAAAGTTTGCAGGAGTTTCTCACAGGTCAGTGGTCCCTAAGAAGATGGCAGGGGTGTTAGGAGTTTTACTGGTAGCCCCTAAGATGGACACTGCCTTGTAATGGAACCCTGGCAGCAAAAGACTGTAGGATATGTATGGTGGAATGTGCTCAGTTGGGGCAAAAGAAATTGAACTTCATTCGGATCCCCCCTGTCCAATTTTCCGCCAGGACCAAGCCATAGGACCCCTTTGGAGAACTAGCTTTTGGACACCTGCCACATGGAGGGAACTGATGTCCAACTGGTATTAAACAGGAATCCAGGACAACCAACAGAAAGGGGACAGAAATGTCTCCATCATTTAGCTGGGATTGTTCATATAAAGGAACCATGATTATGTACAACTCATATAAGGGAAACAAACTTCAAGGGCAATCATTTTCCCCTCCTTCCACCTTCCCAACCCAATACCAAAGGAGTAATGTAGTGGTTCTCTATTGCTGTGTAACAAATCACCACAAACAGAGTGGCTTAAGGTAACACAAATGTATTAGCTCTCAGATCTATGCTCTCTAGAACCCATGAGCCACAACTACTGAGCCCACATGCTGCAACTACTGAAGACCACGCGCCTAGAGCCCGTGCTCGGCAACAAGAGAAGCCACTGCAATGAGAAGCCTGAGCACTGCAACAAAGAGTAGCCCCCGCTCGCCGCAACTAGAGAAAGCCCGCGCGCAGCAACCCAACGCAGCCAAAAATAAAATTTAAAAAAAAAAAAAAAAAGGCTCCTATGATTAGAATTGGCCAACCCAGACAATCTCCCTTTTGCCATGTGATGTAACATAATCATGGCCCTGCTGACAACTTGATTTCAGACTTCTGGCCTCCAGAACCCTGAGACAATAAATTTCTGTTGTGCTGAGACCATCTAATTTGTGGCACTTTGCTAAGACAGCCATAGCAAACTAATATAGTTGTTTCCAAGACTTACCACTCAGAATTATGACTAATGTAATTTTGTATTGAGTGAAAAATTATGATACAACTCAGAACTGGAAAATCTGGCTTAGGCAGAGATAGGTGTCTTTGAATGACAGGTCCACACGGACTTCAAATTAAAATCTCACAAAAGTAGTACTGCCTTGCAGGACTGTGGAGTAGTCTTTGATGGCATTAGAATCATCCTCCCAGGGCAAGTTGGGGTGGTGGTTGCCATGCTCAGTGGATGCCTTGAGTGGGTCAGAGAATTCCTGCCCTGGAGGTCAGCAGTCTCTGCTTGACTACTCCCTTTAAACTGTTGCTGGTCGCTGAGGTGTTTGGCATTGTCTAGCATCTACAGCTGGCTCCAGATGATTCTACCGTTGATGCTCAAAGTGGTTCAAAAGACACTGTGCCTTCTCCATGATGAGGAGCTGCCTCATAGGCACATGGACCTTCAAGTTTTTCCTCATGTGGCCAAACCTAGAAGGGGAAGCCAACTTCTATTTGTCTAGCTCCTAATTCAGGTCACCCTAACACTTGTGGGCTTCTTTGTTTTTAATGCCATGATATTTTTTGTTTCTTGATTGTGAGCCAACACTATCACTTACATAGATTATGTCAGACATTTTGGGTCAAACTGTTCCCTAGAACCCAAAATAAACAGCAGAAAGTTAAACAGAAAAAGCACAAATGACCCATCTTGCAGTACATGCTCAACAGAGGATAGCTCAGGATACTCATTGGCTGAGAGTCTTGGCAGCATAGTACACTTACTCTCATTGGCTGGAGCATATAGGACAACTGCCTTACCAACTCTAATTGGCTGTGACTGTAGATGGCACTGAAAGGATGGGGGAAATAGATCTGTAAACAATATTGTAATGGATTATTATATAACTAATGAGGTTGAAAATTTAACTCACCACAGCTCAGACAGGCAAATAAAAAATAACACTTTAATTTTGTCTATAATTATTTCTGAGGCTGTACTTGGAATATAATAGGAAAATTAATTAAATGTCCAATATTATTTAAATCTGGTTATTCAAATCATTTGAACAGTGTCCAGTCTCTTTTATTTTACTATTTTTAAAGGTAAGTCATAATTATTTTTTTTATTATTGAAGTATAGTTGATTTACAATGTTGTGTTAGTTTCAGGTGTGCAGCAAAAGTAATTCAGTTACACATACATATATATCTTTTTTTTCATATTCTTTTCCCTTATAGGTTATTACAAGATATTGAGTATGGTTCCCTGTGCTCTACAGTAGGTCCTTGTTCGTTATCTCTTTTGTATATAGTAGTGTGTAATCCCCAACTCCTCATTTATCCTCCCCCACTTCCCCTTTTGGTAACCATAAGTTTGTTTTCTATGTCTGTGGGTCTATTTCTGTTTTGTATATAAGTTCATTTGTATATATATATATTTTAGATTCCACATATAAGCGATATCACATGATATTTGTCTTTGTCTGACTTACTTCACTTAATACGATAATCTCTAGCTCCATCCATGTTGCTGCAGTGTCCAGTCTCTTTTAAATAGAAATGTTCATAGGAGCTTGTGGTATTTAACAGTTTATCCTAAGAGTTTCAATGATTAGTCATGCAATAAATAGTCTGGTTTTAAAAAATAAATAGGTAGGTAGATAGATAAATAGAAATGCTCATCTTTCTTTTAGATTTCCCTCATCCCTTGCTTTTCTAAGTTGGTATGCTAGTATTGGGGTGGGAGTGGAGGTGGTCCTGGCATGTGTTGTTCTGTGTCAATTCTGCTCACATCTGTTGCTTTCCAGCTGGCTGATGTCCTTTGACCACCTGGTTACTCCACAGTCTGTTAGCTTCTGATGCCACAATCTAGAGCTTATAGCCCCAACCCTACTAATAAAGTCTAATCCTATTCCCTTGCTCTGTGAGCCCCTTGGCTTTAGCACTTACTCACTGCTTAGATTTGGGGGCTCCCTGTTTATTTCTGGTACAAAAGAAAACATCTCTTTCTTGATTTCAAGTTATGCTATATATGTACTTGTGTGTATTTAAATTTATATTTATATGTATTTAAATTTTATTTGATGTTTTATGCAGCATCTCTAAGTGTTTAAAGGGAGTATACATATTTCATCTACAGCAGTTATTAATCAGAAAACAGACTAAATTTTTAAAAATAAAATTAAAATAAGTAATACACAAATTATCTTTGTTAAAAAAGGGGGCATCATTATAGATAAGAGCAAATCCCCGTCAAGTCCCACCCACACTCCTGTCCCTCATGGAAATATATCTGTAACTTGCTTTTTTACCCAACTGCATGCTGTGGAGAGCTATCCAGGTTGGCACAGACCTACCATACCCTTTAACTGTCTCAAACCACCACATACACAGTTTTGAGTGTATACGTTATTAGCCATTCTTCTATTCATGATTCAGTGTTTCCTGTTTCTCCATATGAGGAACTCTGCAATGGACATGCTTGTACATGTTTTCTTGTGCACAAGTGCCAGTGTTTTTCAAAAGTAGAGACTAATATCTGGAATGGCTGGCTCACAGCATATGTATATTTTTATTTTATTCAATATTGCCAAATTTCCCTGTTCAACGTGGCTCTGTCAGTTTTATATTCCCATTAGCAGTGTGTATGTATGTCTTCTCACACCCGTGTCAACCCGTTTTATTAATGGATTTAATTTTTGACAGTATAATGGTTGAAAATTATCTCAATATTCTAAATATAATCAAATTTTCTTGATAATTGGTGACATTCAGATTCTTTTTAGATGTCCATTGGCCAATTGTATTTATTTTTCTATAAATAACTTATCCTATGATTTTTTTCCATGTTCCCATTGGTTTATTTGAGTTTTCCATTTTTGTAGGTGTGTCTTATGGTTCACAAACTAATCTTTTCTGCATTATATGTATGGCAAATATTATCTCCTAATCTGTCGCTTGTCTCTGAACTACACTTAAACATATTGGACATATTATTGAAGGCTTATGACGCCTTTTGTAGTAGAGAACTTTTACATACTGTTCAAATTTATCCGTCTTGATGCAGTCAAACATATCAATTTATTCCTTTACGTCTTTTGCATTTAGGGCCTAGTTTAAAACGACTTCTAGTTTCCCAGCCATAAACGTATTCCCCTACGTTTTCTTCTGATATATTTAGGGTTTTGCTTCTTTACGTTTGGGTCTTTAGTCCCTCTAGAATTTATTTTCATGAATGGTGTTAGGTAGAGAATCTAACTTTATCAAAACAAATGATCAACTGTCCCAAAGCCATTTACTGAGTTGTTAGAACTTCCCTACTGAAACTGACTCCATCTTTATTGTACATACCATTCTAACTTGGGTGAAATAGCCATCTGCAGGCATAACCCACACTATGAAAAGGCTTACACGTCGGCTGCTGAAACTAGGCAAATACACCGGACTTATCTAAGAGAGCAGGATGTGTCCTTAAAATGAGAATAGTAACTTAGTTATTTCAGAGCCTCTCTGGAATAATACAATTGTCCCTTGGACTCCATGGGGGATGGGATCCAGGACAGCCCCACACCAAAATCCATGGATGCTCAAGTCCCTTATATAAAATTCTGTATTTGCATATAATCTATGTGCATCCTCCCACATAACTTTAAATCAGCTCTATATTACTTGTAATACTTAATACAATATAAACTATGTGTAAATAGTTGTACATACAATCTGATAGCTATGTAAAAAGTTGCCAGTGCACGGCAAATTCAAGTTTTGCTGTTTGGAACTTTCTGGAATTTTTGTCCCCAAATATTTTCCTTCTGAGGTTGGTTGAATCCCCGGATGCAGAACCTGTGAATACGGAGGGCCAACTCTATATAGTAAAGGAGGGTTACATTTATATACAGGAAGCATATAAAAAGGAGAAATAAATAGTAAGAATTTGATCAATTCACTAGAGAAATACATAAAATGTTCCAGGTCTTTCCATAGTTTGAAAGAAATAGCTTTCTACCTTAGTCTACTCCCTTCTCTCTGATTATATGCCCATTAAACTTTCAACTAGCTTATCCAGTTTCATAGGTACCTTGATGCAAAAGGAGGGGATGCCCATAAAGAAGATATGAGTAAATCTATCTTTCTTAACTGAAAAATTGATACTCTGTTGTACAAATCAGTCCTTTAAGAGACTTTAATTGTGTAGTTTAAACAGGTCAAGCCATACAGTTTTCTGGAATTCTAATTCTGTGGTTTTATCTCCAGTGCTTGCATAGTGCCTGGATATAGAAAATACTCAGTACATTTTTTGAATGAATGGATGGCTAAAACTATCACTGTTGTTTGGTTAGGTTAACAGTTGAAATGCTATGAATCATAGTCGTTTCCCCCCCTAGTATTACTGTGTAAATGATTTCTTTCTGCAGTAGAATACAGGCCTGCAGCTTGAAGCAGAGCTCATCACATTCAAGACAGATCGCAAATACCTCATTCATTTACTCACTCATACAATAAAAATTAACTAAGTACTGATTAACCACGGTGCTAATCTCTGGGGAATACAATTAAAAAACCAAAAAACAAAAAACACCACAGTTCTTGTATTTAACCAGAGTGGAAGGTAGAGGGAACTGCAATTGCAAGTAGTTGAAGTTCTAAGCAGCAGATTGAACACAGTGGGGAAACCAAGCTATCTGCACTCAGAAATGAGAGAAGACTAGCAGTCATTAACTGGAGAGGACCATGGACCTCCAGGGTCCCACTCATTCAGCTTAGGTTCATGTGTCAAGTACAAAGTTAAAAACTCCAGGCCTTTCCAGAAGACTGGGGAATCACACAGATTAGGGGACCAAGAACTGTTGGACATTTAGGTGCTTTCCAATTTTTTGCTATTATCAATAGTTCTGTGATAAACTTCCCTAGACAAAAATCCTTGTGCACATCTTAACTTCCTGCAAGTGGATTCTTTGGGTCAAAGAAAGGCTATGTCAATTTACAGTTTTATGAGCGATATAAGAGGGTACTTGTTTTCCCATACCCTTGATTACTAAATTTGGAAAGATATGGAGTTCTAGGTCTCTATGAAAATGAAAACAAAATGTTTGCCAATTTTATATGTTGAAAATTTCCATTTAACTTTTCATTTCAGAACTATTTTCATCAGTTAAAAAAACTTGTATGGTGTTTATAGAAAAAGGAATTCACTTTACATTATATTACAATGATTGCTGGAGTCTTGTTTGTTTGTATTAAAATTCCTGAGTTGATGGGACTTCCCTGGCGGTCCAGTGGTTAAGACTCCATGCTTCCAATGCAGGGGGCGTGGGTTCAATCCCTGGTCAGGGAACTAAGATCCCACATGCCACTCAACCGGTCAAGAGAAAAAAAAAAAAAAAAAAAAAAATTCCTGAGTCGAATCAGAAGTGCGCTTTAACTTGTGGGTTTAAGGCAGAGGTGTCTTAGAAGGAAAAAAGACGGAAAAGGTTAAGACAAAAATGTAAGACGATAGGAAATGGAGACAAAAAGAGCAAAAGTGAGAAAGGAAAATGATGGAGACATGAGAGGGCCCGACTCCTGCCACCATGTGCCCTGCTTGCACTTGCCCACTTTCTTGTGTATTTGCCCTGTCTGATGTTTTCGGTTCGAACATTGAGCAACTACAGCATCCTTTATCATTAGAGGAGGAAATGAAAGAGCAAGCATAATTACAGGCTGAGGAGTAATTACTGGGGCCAAAATGAGAAATCAGCACAGAATGTTTCTTTAAAGGGAAAATCCACATGTTGCAACTTGCTAAGTCATCAGGATTCTAGGGCTCTGACCCTCTGACTGTTAGTCGTTCCTTCCTTTTCAACGGTTCCCTCCCTAGTTTTCTAACTGGTCATTATGTCGTTAATAAACACAGCAGGGCCCTTCAAATCTCTCTGAAAAGTCTGAGAATGAATTCAAATTCTAATAAGCAGCATTTCTGAATATTGAAAAATAAATCAGTTGACTACTTATTTTATTTCTTTCTTCCTCTTAGGATTTTCCCCCTTTAAGGGAATTCACTGAACTAAAATTTAAAACTTTGAAGAGGCTTTGGTTTTAAGATGACAGAAGAGGAAGTTTCTCTATAAATAAGTTTAAGGTTTAGAAAGCCAACGGTAGCAATGGCTCCCTCTAACGACCAGAAAATGCTACAAACTAACCGTGGTTTTGTTTTCAACCTTAGAGGCCGTCATTTCTTTTAAAAATCTTGGTCAGGCTGTTTTCTATCTTTCATCACCTTACTTAAAGTGTCCTCATCACTTTTAAGTTATTTAGAGACATAAATCTAAATACGTCACATAAAAATAGGAACAGGGACTTCGCTGGTGGCACAGTGGTTAAGAATCTGCCTGCCACTGCAGGGGACACGGGTTCGATCCCTGGTCTGGGAAGATCTCACATACCGCGGAGCAACTAAGCCTGTGAGCCACCAATACTGAGCCCGACGTGCCACAACTATTGAAGCCCGTGCGCCTAGAGCCCGTGCTTGGCAACAAGAGAAGCCACCATAATGAGAAGCCCGTGCACCACAACGAAGAGTAGTCCCTGCTCGCCACAACTAGAGAAAGCCCGCGTGCAGCAACGAAGACCCAACGGAGCCAAAAATAAATAAATAAATAAATAAAAATAGGAACAAAAATTAATAATTTCAAAAAGTACATTTCTGACTATTTTTTAAAGTAGGGCTGGGGTAGGGGGATTGGGGAGACGTTGGTCAAAGGGTAAAAACCTGCAGTTAGAAGATGAGTAGGTTCCAGGGATCTAATGCACAGCACTGTGATTATAGTTAACAACATTGTATTCAAGCTGCTAAGAGACTGGATCATAAATGTTCTCACCACAAAAAAGAAGTGATGATTATGTGAGGTGATGGAGGTATTAGCTAATGCTATGGTGGCAATCATACTGCAATATATGTATCAAATCACATGTTGTACCTTAAACTGACACAGTTTTATATGTCAATTTTATCTCAATAAAAATAAAAAATAAAAGCAAGTTAAAAAAAAAACCCAAAACAAAAAAACCAAAAAACAAGATAGACCAATGGATATCTACTTAACAGAGTATTCCATCACTGAAAACTTTACAAACAATAAGTGCTGGAGAGGGTGTGGAGAAAATGGAACCCTCCTGCACTGTTGGTGGAAATGTAAATTGGTACAACCACTATAGAGAACAGAATGGAGGTTCCTTAAAAAACTAAAAATAGTAGCAATCCCACTCCTGGACATGTATCCAGAGAAAACCATAATTCGAAAAGATATATGCACCACAATGTTCCTTGCAGCACTATTTACAATAGCCAAGACATGGAAGCAACCTAAGTGTCCATCGACAGAGGAATGGATAAAGATGTGGTACATATATCCATATACAATGGAATATTACTCAGCCATGAAAAAAGAATGAAATAATGCCATTACAGCAACAGGGATGGACCTAGAGATGATCATACTAACTGAAGTAAGTCAGACAGAGAAAGACATACATCATATGATACTCATATGTGGAATCTAATATTTTTTTAAAAAGATACAAATGAACTTATTTACAAAACAGAAACAGACTCACAGACACAGAAAACAAACTTAACGGTTACCAAAGGGGAAACGTTGTGGGGGTGATAAATCAGGAGCTGGGGATGAACACACGCACACCACTATATATAAGACACATGACCCATGAGGATCTACTGCATAGCACAGGGAACTCTGCTCAGTACTCTGTAATGACCTATGTGGGAAAAGAATCTGAGAAAGAATGAAAATATGTATGTGTAGAACTGAATCACTTTGCTGTACACCTGAAACAAACACAACATTGTAAATCAACTATACTCCGATAAAATTTAAAAAGAAAACAGAGTATTGTAAACCTAAAGAAATAGGAATCCAGTTCAAGAGGCAAAGCGTCTATTCGGGATCAAAGAATTGCAATTTGGGGTACACAGATTTAGATAGAAACCCAAACAGGGTCTTGATTGCTGGAGAAGGGCTCAGGGTTTTTACGGGGAAAAGAAGAAGATGGGGTAAGTTGTTTTTTAAGAGGAGTTCGTTGGTGCAAGATGAGGTAATCGATCAGGTGAAGTGTTCATTGGTAAAAGATGAGGAAAAGCTAGCGGTCTCTAGGTCAAAGTCCATTGATATGTCCTGGTCCTTTCAGCAGAATATTCTCGTTTCTTTGCTGACTTCTTGGATTGTTGGCAGTTTGGTCCAGTTCATAAGTCAGAAAACAGGACATGCAAGGCAGTTCCTCTGGAATACCTGCTCCAGCTCTATTTTAAATGGCTCCACTTATATCATCTTCTGCGGTATCAATTTACTTGATTCGTGATATGTTTCTACATCAGTGAATGTTTAAAAACATTTATTTCTAAAATTTCAGTAAAGCCAATATGACTTCAATTGTGGAAGCAAATCCCTTAAAATTTAAACACCAATTTTTAAAAAAGTAGAGTCCTTATCACAATTAAAAATAAATAAATAAGGTTAAAAAAAAAAAAGAAAGTAGGATCTAGATCAGAACTGTGTCCGGCATAGTCATTTAGCAATAATGTGGAAAGGAAAGCGTCCGTGACCAGCTGTGTCAGGAGTCTCTTGCATTGCCACTGCAACCCTCTCAGCCAGGTATCAAAATATTTTAAGCAGGAATTTGGCTGTGGTCCTTAACTCATTTTTTTTAAACAAATATTTATACAGTGCAAGATGTCTGAAAGACAGCCTGATCAAAACACACAAAGTCCCCGCCTTTTTGGAGCTTGCAGGGCAGTGAAGGAGAAAGGCTAGAAACAAACAAGTAAATATATAATTGCAAATTGGGATGAAGATTTGGAAGGAAAAGAACTGGGTTCTTAAAAGAGAGACTAACAGAGGGGCATCTGGACGTAGATGTATACACAGCCTTCCTGAGATCTGCATTAGGGGAAGCTATCTAAGCAGAGGGTGGGGAGAGCTTTGCAGGAGACAGAAACTCTGACAGAGACACCATGAGTAATGATCACTTGATTAGTCAGAGAGCTGCAGCGTTTGGGGACATGTTAATATTTTCTTGTTCATATATGTGTCACTGCACAAC
Organism: Eubalaena glacialis; assembly: GCF_028564815.1. Lineage (NCBI taxonomy): Eukaryota > Metazoa > Chordata > Mammalia > Artiodactyla > Balaenidae > Eubalaena > Eubalaena glacialis. The sequence continues at coordinate 49,483,931 of NC_083726.1, forward strand.
AGTTTAGTATTTTGCATAGGGCTGTGTTCTCTGGACTTTAGATTGACAGCTCTGTGATGAAAGGAAATGTCTTCCATTTCTTTCTACTTTCCTGGGTTTAGCACAGTGTGCTGCACGCAAAGGACTCTTGACTCATGCTACCCACTGAATAAAGGACTATTTCTTTGAGTCTGCCTAGTTGGGAAAGTCCCCTTGGTTAGATTGTTTCACCCATGGATTTTGCATTCCTAGCATCTAACAGAGTGTCTGCCATAATCAGTGCTCAATAAATACTTGTGGAATAGTGAATAAAAGACCAAGTGGCTGAATAAATTTTCCACTACATTCAAATGTGTATTTCCATGTGTCCAGTGAAACCACTCATTTAGTCATTCAGTCATTAAATGAATAATCAATGAACAGGGCGTGCCAGGCATTGTGCCAGGGCTGGGGGTACAAAAGTGAGCAGAAACAGACAAGACCTTGCCCTTGTGGAGCTTATAGTCTACATATTACAAAAGTCAGAGGTAGAAAATTAATCAAGCATGTATTGTATTTTCTTTATTGTCAGGAGAGACTAGGCACAGTGTCACACCTTGATTTAGCCACATAATTTCCAGAAGCCCAGAGCAGGGCTCCTTGGTGAGTTGAAGCCAGAGTCTACTATTCAGGCTAAGGTACAGATGGTGAAACCCTGGACTGCGGTTGGCCTCTTATAAGAAACACGGTTCTGTTGCAATCCAGAGGACAGAGTGCCCACAACCAGGGAGTAAGTCTGATTTCAAGTGACAGTGACTTTTGGAGCCAGGTTCCATCCTTCGCCCAGTGCCTGCAGATTGGGGTGGCGATGAACTGAGAAGAAGCAAAGCAGAGAAGATTCCACAAAGAGAGGATTAAAGAGATGCCGCGGGTCAGCATCAACATCTCAAGAATGTGCCATGGGTGGTCTCACCGCCCTTGTTTGCAGGAAGGTTGCCCTTTCCCATCAAAGCTGACAGTTAGGTCCCCTTACTGAGGGCTGGGGTGGGGGTGAGGGAGTGGAGGGGTATCTCAGGCCAGGTTTGCTCCTAGAGAGGGAATTACAACCTTCCTGCTTCTCTGCATAGAGTTGGCAGTAGGACACCATCCTTTTGTAACCTCCCTATCAGACCACCACGGAGGTTAGACTAGTCACTCAACAACCAGCCTGCACAGAGGAACTTGTGCTGAGCAGACTGCTCAGCTTCAAAGCTCACTGCTCTTTGTTTGTATCGCATTTAGAATAAAACAAAAGCTTCATAAAGAATCAATGTATCTCGGACTGCTCACATTGAGAGAGAAAAAAAATATTTTTAATTAATTAATTTATTTTTGGCTGCGTTGGGACTTTGTTGCTGGGCACCGGCTTTCTCTAGTTGCGGCGAGCGGGGGCTACTCTTCGTTGTGGTGCGCGGGCTTCTCATTGTGGTGGCTTTTCTTGTTGCAGAGCACAGGCTCTAGGCACACGGGCTTCAGTAGTTGTGGCTCGTGGGCTCTGGAGTGCAGGCTCAGTAGTTGTGGCGCACGGGCTTAGTCGCTCTGCGGCATGTGGGATCTTCCTGGACCAGGGCTCGAACCCGTGTCCCCTGCATTGGCAGGCGGATTCTTAATCACTGCGCCACCAGGGAAGTCCGAGAGAGAAACTTTTTAGGAGAATTATTCAGAGAAACTCCTTTCACTGAGCTGATGGCTACTGTTCCTTCCTCAAATGACAGATTCCTGTCTGTGACTTGATAGCTTCTAGTTCTCCAGACCCACAGTAAAGAGGGATACATCAGATATACTACACACACACACACACACACACACACACACACACACACAATGTGTTTATGTGCACTAACAAGAAAGTTTTACCTATTGAGTGATTGTTTTCTAAAAAAGAGGCTCTAAAGATTACGAGTATAGGTTCCATGGCCATACTGCCTGGTGTTCTAGCTCTGACACCAACTCTCCCATTCTCTGCATGCCTCAGTTTCCTCATCTATAGAAGGGGATAACAGGATTACTGCAAGGATTAAATAAGTTAATACATATACTGTTATTATTGTTAATGATAATAACATGGGAATCCCCCCTAAAGGAATTTTAAGGGCCATAAAAAATAGTCCTGTTATCTAGCCCTGACTGCCTTCTTTCTTGTCTCTCTCAAATGCTAAGCTCTTCCCTGCCTCAGTGCTTTGGCCCTTGCTGTATCATCTTAGAAACCTCTTCCCCAGTCTTGTGCATGGCAGACCCCCTTTCATCCTTGAGCTCTGGGCTCAGATGTCACCTCCTCAGAGGGGCCTTCTTAAAAGCAGCCCCTCCTCCATCCCTCGAGACTGTCTATCACATTCTCCTTTTTTTTTTTTTTTTTAGGCTGTACTGCACGGCATGCGGGATCTTAGTTCCCTGACCAGGGATCGAACCCGTGCTCCCCTGCAGTGGAATGCAGAGTCCTAACCACTGGACCTCCAGGGTAGTCCCCTACATTCTCCTTGTTTATGCTCTCCACAGAGTCAATCATGCTCTGAAATCACCCTGTTTACTTCTCTACTTGTCGATCGTCTTCTATCACTGGAACTTAAGCTCCACAGGGGCAGTGACGTTGTTGTCTTGTTTGCCATGACATCCTGAAGGCCTCGGGCAGCGGTTCTCAAAGTATGGTCCATGGACCCCCTGGAAGGGTCTTGTAAGGTCAAAAGTCTCTTCATAATAATAGTAAGACTTCCTTTGCTTTTTCACCGTGTTGACTTTTGCCCTGGTGGTGCAAAGGCAATGGTGGGTAAAACTGTTGGCCCCTTGGCATGAAGTCAAGGCTGCGGCACCAGCTGTACTAGCAGTCATTAGATTCTTCTTCACCTCCATGTACTCACAGGAAAAAAAAAAGCCAGTTTCACTGAAAAGTCACTTAAGAATGTCCTCGAAGAAGCAGTCAAAATTATTCATTTTATTTAGTCATTACCCTTGAGTACGTGACTTTTCAGGATTCTGTATCATAAAATGGGAAGTACACATAAAACACTCTGGCTGTACACTGAAGTATGTACATTGGTTATTTTCAGGAAGAACTCACTCCGGATTGAGTTATGAGCTGGAGTAAAGTGCTTTTTTCATGGACATAATTTTCAGTGGAAAGAACAGCAATAAACCATGGACAGGAACACGGAACTAAAGATGTGGTTTTGAGAATTACCAGCTTAGAACTGATAGTGAAAGATAATGTCTAATTAGTATCTGACACTGGTTTACCCACTGGCTGACAGACAAGTTTTCTGCTCTCAAGGAGCTTCCTTTTTTTATTTTTTAATTTCTAAATTTTTTTATTTTTGTCTGTGTTGGGTCTTCGTTGCTGCACACGGGCTTTCTCTAGTTGTGGTGAGCAGGAGCTACTCTTCGTTGCGGTGCACAGGCTTCTCATTGCGGTGGCTTCTCTTGTCGCGGAGCACGGGCTCTAGGTGTGTGGGCTTCAGTAGTTGTGGCACGTGGGCTCAGTAGTTGTGGCACATGGGCTTAGTTGCTCCGCAGCATGTGGGATCTTCCCAGACCAGGGCTCGAACCCGTATCCCCTGCATTGGCAGGCGGATGCTTAACCACTGCGCCACCAGGGAAGCCCCTCTCAAGGAGCTTCTAAGAGAATAAAGAAAGAGTAGAGGTCAGGATGGAGGTTTGCTGAATATTCGAAGCTAGGGGCAAGGAAGTAAAAGAGAAGTCAACAGGAAACCACTTAGGAAATGCATTAGTTAAAGAAACATTTCTGCAAGCAGTATTGCTTATTAGCAAAGCAGAGCGGTTACGGGCTACACGCCAAAATGTTGAGACAATCCTCTTATAACTGTAACTGTAATGGTTTTATCCAGCAAAATGAGATTCTACTCACACTAATACTACTTTAAAGGATCTTGCTTTTCTTCCTTTAATAGAGAATCCTTGCTCGCCCAGAGAATTCTCAACACGAGAACATCCTGAATTAATGGGCAAGTGTCAATACCACAGGTATCCCTAATTACGAACACTTTGTCAGATTCACAATAAGAATGACGATTAATTTTTCATCCCTGTGTCACATACATCGTTGTATTCATTCCAAAAGTGACTTACGTAGATATATAACTGATTTGCTTTGCTGTACAGCAGAAACTAACACAACATTGTAAATCAACTATACTCCAATAAAAGTGAATTTTTTAAAAAGTGACTTACATTTATAGTGCAATCACAAACCTTATACTTTCAAAAATAATCCTCTTAATAAACTTAACTTGCATTTTTCTTCCCCAAAGACATTGGCCACAACCAGAGTTTAAACAAGACTTTCTCCCGTCGTCCGTGTTGTGACTGTGCATGCATTCTGGGTTAGCCCAGAGTCTGAGGCTGTTGAGCCTGAATCAGTGCCCTACGAGGCCGATGCTGGAGAAAACGAGTCTCATTTTCATAGGCTGAGGGCAGCAAACTGCATTCCTTCAACCTCAAGTGTCATGGAGAAAACTCTTCCAATTAGAAAAGAAGGCTCCTGGAAAAGCATATGGAACATTTTTAATTTTAATTAAAATTTTAGAAATTATGCATTGAGATTTTAAAATAAAATTTTAGAACTAATTTAAATAGAAGGAGTAACAGATCTAGGACAACCAGCTGTTCCACATTAGGAATAATATTAGAAATTGGGGCCAGAGAAGTGGCCCAAAATGTCCCTCTTGGTCACTCCATGTTTAGCAGCAACCCATATTTATTTATTAATCACATGTATGTATGTATGTATGTATTCATTCATTCTTTTAATCTTCCTGAGAAGTTCTGCAAATGGCTTCACCATTTCCCTCCTCCTGAGCTGTTTTCCTCACGCTTTGCTTACATCCTTTCTGGTTCCAGCCACATATCTTGGGTCAGAGAGTCCACTCTAAGACTTCTAATCTCACCTGTAGTGACTTCCAAAGCCTCCTTGAAGCCACAAGATCACCTGGTTCAACACCTGTACCTTGAAATCTGATCATTCAAGATTCCAGTCCAGGGGGACTTCCCTGGTGGCACAGTGGTTAAGACTCTGTGCTCCCAATGCAGGGGGCCTGGTTAGGGAACTAGATCCCTGGTTAGGGAACTAGATCCCACATGCATGGCGCAACTAAGAGTTCACACGGCACGACTAAGGAGCCCTCGAGTGCAACTAAGGAGCCTGCCTGCCAACAACTAACGAGTCCACGTGCTGCAACTCATTATTTGGAGCCGTGCTGCAGGGAGCCCGCGAGCCGCAACTAAGACCTGGGGCAACCAAATAAATAAAATAAATATATAAAAAAAGATTCTAGTCCATTCTCAGCATTAAGTATCCCAAAACAATAAAAGATGGCTGAAATTGTTTGTTTGTTTTTGTTTGTTTATTTATTTATTTTTAGGCCATGCAACGCAGCTTGTGGGATCTTAGTTCCCTGACCAGGGACTGAACCACTGGGCCCCCAGGGAATTCCCTGTTTTTTATTATTTTAATAAATGCACACAAAACAAAAAACTCTTCAACCTACCAACCATTTATAATACCATCTCTGTTAATCTTTACTGTTAAAGGGAAAGGTTCCACAAGCACTTGAAAAGAATGTGTGTCCTCTGCTTGTTGAGAAAAGGGTCCTCATGAAACCTGTTAGACAACTTCACTCTCAGGCCACTTGCTCTATCCACTTCTGACAGAGGTGTGTTAAAAATCTCGATTATCCTTTTAATTTTATTATTGCTTGTTATGTTGTTCATGATTGTTTTCTCTCTGTTACACTTTTCCTTTGCTTTTTTTCCCCTGTCTTTTCCAACTTTCTGTTGAAGAGATGCAAGGGAGGATCTGGATGCCTTGTTGCAAACTCCTGCTCTGATGGAAAAAAAACCCAGTAACTTCTGGCACAAATGTACTTTTTGAAAGTGGAGAAATAGATTTAGCCCCTCATGCACTCTGCTGCTTTGCCTACATGAAGTCCAGAAGTTTGTCAAAGGATGAGTCCTCATCCTTCACCTGTCACCTCTGCGTTTCTGGCCCTTCCTGAATGGGAGAATGGAATACAGGAGCAACGAAAGACAGCGAGACCCGGAGGGTGAGGCAGAGCACAAGCCGATCCTGCAGTTTTTAGTGGATAATTCAACCTTGGATTTTAGGGATAGCTCTTTTATTCCTCCTTCTCTCTCTCTCTCTCTCTGCTTTCCTTCTTCTAAGGTAACATTGAGGTTTAGGGGGAATTCTTCAGGGAATTAATAAAAGCTTCTGTAGGGAAATGCATTCATTCATTTGTCAAGTATTTAAGTGCCTGCATTTGTATATATCAATGAATAAAACAGACCCCTATCTTTGTGAAGCTTACACTCTGGTGTGGGGACGGACAGTAAACCATAAATATATGACTATGTTAAAATGGTACAGTATAAAGTTACAAGTTCTATGGAAAAAAGAAAAAAGTAGGGCAGGGTAAGGAGAGTCCAGATTGCTGGGAGTGAGGGTGAGGTAGGCCTCATGGCAAACGTGAGGTTTTGAGGAAAGACTAGAAGGAAGTGAGTTAGCCACACAGACAATGAAGAAAGGGCTTCCCAGGCAGAGCTGGAGCAAACACCCCAAGCTGTGAGCACGCCTGCAGCGTGCAGGGGCAGAGTGTGAGGGCCAATGGCGGGGGCAGAGGAGGGGCTGAAGGGTGAGAGGAGATGAGGTCACACGCTACATAGCCCTGAGGCCGCTCTGAGGATTTGGATTTTTGAGTAAAATGGGGGCATCACTGCTGGGTTTCAAGCAAAGGGGTGACACGACAGGACCGCTCTGGCTGCTGTATCGTGAACTGTGGGGAGTTAGGGTAAAAGTGGGGAGATCCTTTAGGAGGCCATTGCAATATAAGTGGAAATGGATGAAGAGGTTGGATTCTGGACATGTTTGGAAGGTAGAGCCAACCAGCCTGCCAGACTGGGCAAGAAGGTAAGAAAAAGAGAAATGTCAAGAATGACTCTGAGATTTTTCATCTGAGCAAACGGTAAGGGAATGTTGCAGGAGGAGTGGGTTTGGGGTGGGGGAAGATCAGTCTGGTTTTGGGTGTGTCGGTTTGAGGTATCTATTGGACTGCCCGGAGTCTATTGGACTGCGGAGATGTTGAGGAGGTCATCGGACTAACGAGCTGTATATGAGATGCCCCAAACTTTCCACCTCACATGCTCTCCTTGTTCTTCCACTAAACTCCAAGACTCTAGTGGGCAGGGGAGGTCTGGGAATTCAAAGCCCCTAAGAGAAGACCTGCGGTCAGCCAAGTAACTGAGAGGCCAGGCTTTAATCACAAAGCCCCTCATAATCAACTCACCTCATGGCCCAAACTCCGGCCATCTCCTTCGTATTCTCCCCACATGGGAGGAGGCAGTCCTGCACGAACTGTTTGAAGACGAGTTTTTTACTTTCAGTCCATTGCAGAGTGATACTTTTGTAAAAGACAAAATCAAATGCCTGGCTATCATAGCAGTACCCAACTGCTACAGAAGTTTCTCAACACTTATTCTCAATTTCTGTACTTACTTTGTTTGAACAGGTAACAAACTGCTCATGGGCTGGCACTGGTCCACAGACCATACCTTGAATGGCACTGGCCTAGAGGACTTTTATGGCCTGCATGATCCAGGAGTAGTTCATAAACCCTGTGATGGTCATTCTTTGAGTGAACTTCATTTCTAGCAGGTTCTAGATGTTCATCTTGACTTCCTGATTTCTCTGACCCCTTAGGGCAGGGAAATTCAGACTGTCCCACTTGGATGTGCATATTCACACCGGGAAAAAGGGGGAGACCAAGGTTGGGTTAGAATGGAGATAAACATGATGACATTCCAGAACCCATGATGAGAGGCCGTACTTCTCCAGAGCCACAGTGCTGTGTCAGGGGAAGAGTGGACAGAAGTTTTAGCTCATAGTTTCCTCGGCAAAATCCCTGAGTTTCAGAACAGCATTGAGCTTTTTCGAGGTGTAAGAAATTCACAGGCTTGACACCCCTGTGAGGAACGCTGTTTGAGTACAAGCACTGGATGTCCTCAAGATGTTCTTTGATTACAGAAGAATGGTCCTCTGTTTGGCTGAATTCTCCATGACAATCATTCTGTGATAATAAGCAGACATTTCCTTTCAGCACACAGGTTCTCACCAATGTCCATAGTCCTGTGTGTGGGCACTGGGAGACCCTCTAGTGAAGTTCCCTCTTCCTGTGGTTTTATGGAGGTCCTGGACCATTATTAGAGTGAGTTTTTCCTAGGTCCTCTTATTGAATATCTGTAGAACCTTCATATTGATGCCCGGCTCCAAGACCTAGGCATGACCTTGTAGTCACTGGTGATACTGCTTCCTTCATCTACCAACTCAACTTGAAGAACTGGGGGAAGTAGTGGGGATGAGGTAGGGACTGAATAGGTGTAAGGTTGCTGGGGCAAGGGGAGCACTGGGTAATTGGGGATGACCAAAGTCAGGGAGCACAAAGAGGATGGTGGAGGGCAAGGTAGGCCACCTCCCACTTGGTTGGAAAGTTTGTTCCTGGTTGGAACTGGTTCACTCACCCCAAGCCAGCAATAGCTCCATGTTTGGACCCCATTCGTGAGTCCCCAGGTCCATCAGATCATTCCCTCTCTTCCATCCACCTCACTCGCTGGGGTTTGGTGCTCTATGGAATGCAAGGATGGCTGGGGTCAGGCTAGCCACTAGCCTATCTTCACTTTTAACCAGTTACATTTACTTATTGCTTCCTGGATTGTAAAATCTATCAGATAGATCAAGTCCTCCATTTTTACCCATTTTTACCCTCAAAAGTTCACTGGCATAATTTTAGCTGGAAGTATCAATTAAAAGTGGCTTAAACAAATCAGGGTTTATTTCCATCTAGAATAAGAAGACTGGAGATAGGCAGCTGATGGCATTGCTTAAGCAGCTCAGCACTTCTGGATCAGGTTCTTTCACCGCTCCTTTACCAATCAGCACAATTCTAGATATCCACGTTCTGTGGATGTGGCAACATGGTAATAAGAGAATTTAGCATGTCTAGCCTATAGAGGGTAGGTGAACAAAAACAGGGATAGGTATTTGGTTAGGAAACCAACTGTGTCTTCCATAGCATTTTTGCCTATTTTTCTCTGTATAATGTTTTGGTAAATTGTATAAAGCATTCTGATTCTAACAAATATGGCCAAGGCGTCACTCCATAATTCTCTAAGAACTCCAGTCCCAAGGTTAGTCTTGCTTCCAAACTCCAGGCAGAGAAAAACCTGGAGAGTCTGCTCATTCCTGTGGTAAACTACAGTTCTGGATATCCCAGGAGATCTCAACAGACTCATTGATTTCGAGCCTCCCATCTCTTGGGTTAAGGCCCACCCATCACTCTCCTGCACCGAACTGCTGTCTCTAATTTTAAACTGAGAAAACAGGAATTGAGAAAACAGGAAACTGATTTTTTGGGGGGAGTGTAAGAACGAACAGGAAAAAAACGAAGACATTTGGTTGATACAGATCATTTGATTTTAAAAGGAAAAATAATCTCATGTAGGTTAACAAAATAATTCAAAATTTAGAAGTGAATATGAATCTAAAACTGCTCTTAAGAAATAAAGTCCTATTTATTTATTTATTAAAAAAAATTTTTTTTGACCGTGCTGTGTGGTAATTGTGGTATTGGTTATTTCCTAACCAAATACTTATTCCTGTTTTTGTTCCCTGACCAGGGATCGAACCCGTGCCCCCTGCAGTGGAAGCATGGAGTCCTAACCACTAGACTGCCAGGGAATTCCAATAAAGTTCTTTTTAAAAAAGGTGTAGTCCTGGTTGGTTAAATAACTATGCAGGCTTGTTCTTGTGGTATACATAGTATTTATGAGATATTTTTAGTTAAATAGAAAAATGTGAATTACTATGGTTTGGGTGATGTCCTGTTTTCCAAATTAAAAACAGTATAGCAAAAAACATCCTCCAAATACCCATAAATAATTAGTTGAATTGGCAATAATTCACCTCCCAGTGATTTCATGTGAAGTGTAAAGCAGACTGGATAAATCAAACGAAACCATGTCTTCTAATGTAACAAATATGAAAATTAATGTTTTGCATAGACTTTTAAAAAACAATATATGAGTAATGAAGTGCATATGAACAAGAAAACAGTTCTCATAAGGACCAAACAAAACCTTTCTCATTAATTTAATCTAATATGCTCTCAATGTAAGTGAATGAGAAATTACAATTTTAATCTGAAAAAGCAGAATCAGGGGATTTTGAAGATGGAGGGTCCCTTGGAAATCACCTGGATCCAAGACCTCATTTTATAAATGAAGAAACTGAGACCTAAGAGGCAAGGGAGTTGTCCAAAGCCAAAGGCCACCCTGGTCAAAAAGGCAGAGTCTGGACTGGAGGCCACGATCCTGATGTCTAAGCCAGCCCTGCTCCCAAACAGACTGGCCTTTCTCTTGGCAGGTTTCTTTCCCCTTTGTGAACCTCAGCAGTGATAGAGACAAGAAAATGCGTAACTGATCACCCCTTAGTGGGCTTGCAAGATTGTTTTTTTCAAGGTATGCTGGTGGTTCGCAAAAGTTAACTGTTGATTTTATTAATAGCAACCCACATTTCAAGTATATTCAGGAGCCAAAGCAAAACTCCTTTTCAGAGTAAAAGATCATCCCTGTTACAGAAGTATGTGCACTTCTTCCAGGGTTACACAGGGATATTTGGTGCTTTACAATTTTAATCCTGTAATAATAAATTAGCATTATGAAAAAAGTCGTAGACTCACACACAAAAAGCCCCCATTCATGTCAAGCAACATTCAATATTGCTTGAAATATTGCAGTTCTGCAATAGCAACAGAATTGTCTATACCCTGGGATCCATTTCCTTAACTCTCACACACTGACCACTCAGCTTTCTCCAACCCACTTTTTGCCTCCATCATGCCACTGAAACAGCCTTACTAAGGTCCACAGTAAACTGTCAATAAATACAGTGGTTATTTTTCTGTGCATATCTATCCTGACCTCTCAACAAAACTGTCACCTTTGGCCATCCTCTCTCCCATTATATCATCATCCTTGTTTTCCTCCTACCTCTTTGACTCTTCCTTTTCAGTTTCCTTTGCAGAATTACCTACCACTGCCAGTATATGCTGGAGTTCCTGAAGGCTCAGTTGTAGACTTTTTGCATTATACTGTCTTCCTAGGTAAGCTCATCCTGGTCTATGCTTTCATCCTCATCAGGCATACTCCAGTAACTACCCGTTTATCTCCACTCCAACCAAAACTCTCCTGTCCCCAATAAGACATACAGATGGCTAATAGGCACATGAAAAGATGTTCAATATTGCTAATTATTAGAGAAACGCAAATCAAAACGAGATATCACCTCACACCTGTCAGAATAACCATCATCGAAAAGTCTACAAATAACAAGTATTGATGAGGATGTGGAGAAAAGGGAACCCTTGTACACTGTTGATGGGACTGTAAATTGGTGCAGCCACTATAGAAAACAGTATGGTTCCTCAAAAAACTAAAAATAGAACTCCCATAGGATCCAGCAATTCCACGCCTGGGTACATATCCAGAAAAAAATGAAAACTCTAATTTGAAAAGATCCACAAACCCCAATGTTCATAGCAGTACTATTTACAATAGCCAAGATATGGAAGCAACCTAAGTGTCCATCGACAGATGAATGGATAGAGATGTGGTGCGTGTGTATACACACACACACACATGCACACACACATATACAGAAAATGGAATATTACTCAGCCATAAAAAAGAATGAAATTCTGCCATTTGTAGCCATGTGGATGGACCTAGAGAATATTATGCTTAGTGAAATAAGTCAGAAAAAAAATGAATGTATATAGCAAAACAGAAACAGACTCACGGATATAGAAAACAAACTAGTGTTTACCAGTGGGGAGAGGGAAGGGGGGAGGAGCTCCTTAGGGGTATGGGATTAAAAGAAACAAACTACTATGTATAAAATAGATAAGCAACAAGGGTATATTGTATAGCACAGGGAATTATAGCTATTACCTTGTAATAAATTTTAATGGAATATAATCTGTAAAAATACTGAATCACCAAGCTGTAAACCTGAAACTAATATTGTAAATCAACTATACCTCAATTAAAAAGAAAACACTCCTGACTTCTAGACCTGTATATTTGATTACTTGATTAATAATTTTAATTGGATTTCTCAAAGATGCCTCAAAATCGAGATGGCTATGTATGAACTCGGGCTCCATCCTCCCCACCCTAACCGTCTTCTCGCGTTTCCTACCTCAGAGAGTGGCGCCATCCTCTATCGAGCTGCCCAAATCAAACACGCGTGATTCTTGACTTCATCCCCTCCATATCCAATCCATCTCAAGTCTACTTGATCCCATCTACTAAATCCTCTTCATCTACCGACTTCGTCATCTCACCACCCCTTCAAGCGATCACGTCTCCTAGCATCTCTCTGGTTCTCTTCCAACTGTTTCAAAACGAAGGGGTCGACCGTGGTGACGTTCAGAACACTCCCTTCTTGCTCTTACTGGATGCCTAACAACGCCTACAAGGTACTCTATGGTCCGAGGCTGGCCTCCCTTTCCAGTCTCGTGTCATACCACATCTCCCCTTCCCTAAATGTAGCTGTTACGCTCCATCCTTTTTGCAGTTCTTTAAACTCATCATAAACTCCTCCAACCAATGGGCCTTTGTATGTGCTGTTCCCTTTTATCAGAATGCAATCCCCCTCTCTTTGCTTAGCTAACTTCTATATGCCCATCAGATTTCAGTTCAGTTGTCCTTTCCTCGTGGACACCTTTGCTGACAGCCAATCCTGGGCCAGATTCTTTTGTTATATGCTCCAGAGAACCATGTCCCTTTAACTATTTGAGTTTGTAATAATAAACTCACATTTTAATTTAATTAATGTCTATCTTTTCTGCTAGACCAATGTTTCTTAAGATAACAGGGAACACAGGAGTGTCTTTGCACAGTGCCTAGCACAGTATTTGGCACAAAATATATGTTCAATAAAACTTTGTTCAATGAATGAAATGATCATTGTATTCCTGATGTTAGCAAGTATAATCCAGTTCAAGTTTGGAAACAGAAATGCAAAACAGAATCTATCTAATAAATCTGGTCTTCATTCATTTAATCAGACTTTCTCCTTTGGCCATTCTGCATATTCATTCACCCAACAACTATTCACCGATGGGGTCAATGTGGAGTGCTCGATTAGTGCTGTTGCTTTCAAGTAGATTTTTTTTAGAAAACATGACCACTGATTTGAAACTAGCAAGATTTAAAAAGTATTTTTAAAAATGCAACAGGAAAAAGCTTGCTTCATTTCATAGAAAAAGATTTCTCCTTTATGTTATTTTAAAAGGGAGATGAGGATTTTGTTTCATTAGATGCTGCATATTTGGGAGCTGGACAGGCCACTGTTAACCCTGCATATACACAGAGGCCATCCTTCTTCTGTCGGTCCTAACATGCGACTTGAAAGTAAAAACATCAGGTTCTCTTTATTTATAACAGGTAACAGCTGAAGCCCAGTCATCGAGTATACAATAAAAAACAAGTGCAGTTACATCCGTAACAAAAGGACAGCCAGCATGTTTTCTTCCATAGCACTGCATTTCTGGTTTGTCTCTATGGTTGGTCCTTATGGTCTGGTACATTTTTCCCCCAGGAATTTCCTTTTCAATGGGAAGATGGTCTTCAGGGCAAAAAATGTTTATCAGACTCTAGTTCCAGGAGTACATATTTTATTCACTTATAAATACATACCCCCCCATGCTATCTTGTTCCAACCTTCCTTGCATTCCTATTGACATCAGTCATTTATTATAACTCTCCCCCAACATTATTATAAATCCCCTCCCCAAGTTGTATTTACAGTTAAGAAGAATTTGTACATGGCACAAATCAACTCAGCTGTTAGTGCACAGAAGTTGCATAATCCTCTGAAATACTGAAATACTTTTCTCCAGCTTTTGGGAAATAATTATATGTTAATTTAAACATACACAGAGAACATTTCTTAGACAAACATAACTCCTGAGGTTCATCTGGCAAGACAATCTGCTTTGTATTTCTTAGCACAATAAAATGTATCTTTGGAAACAGAGAAGAACCAAAAGTATTTAAAACAAAAACAGAAAACCATACATAAAAATCACACAACAGATTGACTGATACATTGAAATTCTGTCAAAATAAGATTTTCAGTGAGGCTTTTCATTTCAAACAGGCCAGGAAAAAAATAATCCTAAAAGGCATATTTTATACATGTGGCTCTTCGTCCTCCTAAGTGTTGTGTTCTCACTTGAAGTTTCTAAACAATGTTTAGAAAAAGAATTATTTATTACAAGAGGGATTACCTGTTTCAGTCAATTTATTGTGAGAGGTTATCAACAACTGCTTTGAATTCTCAAATGTCAAAAGTTGGAAGGCAGAAATAGATTTTGCAATTAAATATGTGGCACAATTATTTCCTTAAGTATCATGTATTTCCCCTATAACATTTTTTTAAATTATCCCTTTAAAAAACTCATGGAACTTGTTAAATATTGACTGTTTCTCTACTTCTCTTTCAAATCTTTCCTCGTATCTTCATCAAGCTTCTGCTTAGTCTTTGATAACATTTGCCTTGACTTGCTGCTCAAGAATTTTCCTCAGCCCCCTTAGAAAGGCTGACATAGTTCACTCCAAATCCTTCAGTGCCAAAGAAAGCTCCACGGATGCCTCACACGTGGCGGGTATGGAATGACAGCAGGAAGGTAGTCTTAAGAAATTACCAACATGAAATGCTCAAAGAGGCCAGAAGAACAGTCACCAGGATAAGAAGAAACCTGCTCAATTCCTCCCGTAGTCTTTTCTTTGAGCCATTTAAACATGGAGCTATTTTGTTTTTTAACTTCATGTATAGTTTCTAGAGTTCACTGAGAGCTCAAAACAAGAGAATACCTACAGAAACTGTAGTTTTTTTGATAACATCTAACTTCTTACATCAATTTTCTACTAGAGAAATGGTACTTTTAGAACCGGATTTTGGCTTATGGTCCCCTTTACTACACTTTGCTTTCTAGAAATGTTATTTCATATCTATAAATGAAAAAAGCAGGAAGTTATACTAAAACAACTAAAATATCAATAGAAATGCTAGCTTTAAATTCTGACTTGAATACTTTGGCCTAAATTATAACAGAGCTCACATTGGGGACCACCTACGAGCAAGTAGAGGAGTCCTATGTGTCCTTCCTTAAAAACCACTACACGTTTGTAGTACAGTGATCTGAATTCCTTTGTCACCATTACAGAACTTTAATTTCATGTACTTCATTTGATATAACCAAACATTCTGTGTACTTCATAGAATCATCTTTGAAAAGAAGCATGAGCCATGTTTTAGAGAATTACGTTTTTTAAAAAAGGTACTCTAAAAGAGAAAGTCATATTTATTTTACTTTATTTTTATTTAAATTTTTTTTTTATTTTTGGCTGTGCCACATGGCTTGTGTGATCTTAGTTCCCTGACCAGGGAGCGAACCTGCACCCTTGGCAGTGAAAGCGTGGAGTCCCAGCCACTGGACCACCAGGTAAGTCCCAAGAAAGTCAGATTTATGAATAAAATTTCCTTTGCTTAACTTCTTTCAAACCATCATTTAATGCATTTTGCAATGTAATTTTTGTTTCATCTTTGAAAGTAACTTGCACACTTAATACTTTTTTTTTATCTTCTTCAGGCGACTTTCTTTTCTCTACGAAAACCTAATTAAGGACGTTGCACCAATTTACTCTTACTTCCTTCCTGTTCACTGAGTTTAAAATGGGTATAGGCAAGAATGCCAAATAGTGTACATAACATGCCAAGACCCTGATTAATGGACAATGGATCCTTAAATAAAACATATCCTCCAAATAAAGTAATGCAGAACTTGAAGTGTCCAAACATGTTATAGCTGAGGTTTTTGGATAAGGATAAAAAAGAACAAGTTAGATGTTATATTCTCACACACACACACACACACACACACACCCACCCACCCACGAAGCAAAGGCTTCCTGTGCCTGGAGAGAAGTGCACGAAACGCAGACTAAACAGCGGCCCCACCCCTGCCCCCATCGCCCCCCCTCCCACCCCATCTAAAGAACGGGAACTTCAGTGAAGTGCTGGCTTGATCCTAGCTTCTTCAGGTAGGTTTTAGCAATTAATCAGTGACAGGAGACTGCCTCAACTCTCCCTGTTGACCTCTCCAAAGAAGAGAAAAGGGGCTGCAGTACAAGGGTGGGGAAGGGATTCAGAACAAGGTACAGAGAAGGTCTTTTTTTTTTAAAGATTTATTGATTGATTGATTGATTGATTGCTATGTTGGGTCTTCGTTTCTGTGCTAGCGCTTTCTCTAGTTGCGGCAAGCGGGGGCCACTCTTCATCGCGGTGCGCAGGCCTCTCACTATCGCGGCCTCTCTTGTTGCGGAGCACAGGCTCCAGACGCGCAGGCTCAGTAGTTGTGGCTCACGGGCCCAGTTGCTCCGCGGCATGTGGGATCCTCCCAGACCAGGGCTCGAATCCGTGTCCCCTGCATTGGCAGGCAGATTCTTAACCACTGCGCCACCAGGGAAGCCCCAGAGAAGGTCTTTTGTAGAGCAATTTGTGATGCTGTTTCATGGTGCCATTTCTAAACTTCCCTTGGCAAATAAGGTGAGACGTGAAAGGCGCCAGATGGCTGACACAAGGTCAACACAGCCAGTGTGCTTAAGTTTAGGAGGGAATCGGGGACAGGGGATGGAACACCACTGAGCACCAATACATGCCAGGCACTACGCCAGGTGCATATATAACACCATTTTATTTAAGCATCACATTTCCCTTCACTGTGGTATCACTCCTCCCATCTACAACTGTAGAGGCTTGAGGATTTTAAGTAACTTAGATCGCAGAGTTAGTAAGTGGCAGAGCCAGAGGCCAAACATAGATGGGTCTATTTAACTCCAAAGTCCATGTTTGAGATGAGTAGACTGCCAGTAACTTGCTGCTGGATTAGGGTGTTTCCAAATCACTGTTCATTTAAAAGACAAACTAAAGACACACAAATCGTTCCTTTATAAATTATTCTCTTCCCGTATTTTAAATAGTTTTTTATATATGGATTAGTACTTTATTATTTTTCAGATGTCTGATATGTACCCATCTACTCTTCCTAAAAACAATACTAGCAAGAGCTACCACTCTGTGCCTCAGCATCATTGTGAGGATTAACTAAGCTAATGTACGCGAGGCTTCGAGCACCCAGTAAGCACCCTATGGGTCAGCTATCAACAGCAGTACTTAGGCATAATAAACATCTGCCAGGTGCTGGACACATTCTCTCAAGCACTCACCCAACTTTGTAGGTACCACAACCCCCGTTTCATAAGTGATGAGAGTGAGACCCGAGATCTCCCACAACTCACGCAGGCCCACAGGCAGCGGCGGGGCCGGGCTGGCACACCTGGACCTGTCCGACCTCAAAGCCCAGGCTCCCCCCTCTGTTCTGAGCCCAACTAAGCAGCTTGGAAGTTGCTTCCGGGCAGGACAGCCGGGGCTGAGTCACCAGGGTACCTGTGCTGGCCTGACCCAATAGGGGTAATTTTCCTGCGGGATGGAGGACCTTCCCAAGGAGGTTAATTATAACCGTAATAAACCAGGCATCGTTCTCAATTATGAGCTATCTTCAAGTGAACCGGCTCCCACACTTCAGCATTTCCTTACTCCTCAGCCTCGCTTTGAAGTGGTCATGATCTGTTAAAAATATTTATACGAGAGGAAAGGCAAATTTAAAGAAATTCTTCAGGGCTTCCCTGGTGGCGCAGTGATTGAGAATCTCCCTGCTAATGCAGGGGACACGGGTTCGAGCCCTGGTCTGGGAAGATCCCACGTGCCGCGGAGCAACTGGGCCCGTGAGCCACAACTACTGAGCCTGCGCGTCTGGAGCCTGTGCTCCGCAACAAGAGAGGCCACGATAGTGAGAGGCCCGCGCACCGCGATGAAGAGTGGCCCCTGCTCGCCGCAACTAGAGAAAGCCCTCGCACAGAAACGAAGACCCAACACAGCCAAAAATAAACAAATAAATAAATAAAAATTAAAAAAAAAAAAAGGAATTCTTCAATGAATCTTTTTGTAAATTAGAAAAATAAAACAAAACAAAACGGGAGCAATCTATACCCGACATCTCCAATTCCTCTCTCTTATTCTCCACTCTGCTCCGCTCAGCTTCCACCTGGACACGCTGAGTTCTTGTCAAGATCGCCAGTGCCCTCCACCGCACCACACCCCTTCCTCCATGCATTTCCAGCCTTCCTCGAGCTTGACCTGTCAGCGGCCTTGGACACAGCGGACTCCCCTTCTTCCTCACTTGGTTTCTACACCCTGTCCTCCTTCCTTCCACCTTGATTGCTCCTTCTCTGCCCCTTCCGCCTGGCTCCTGTCATCTCTCCAAACTCTAAACACCAAGGTGACCCAGGACTCGGGCTGTGGGCGCCTCTTTTTCTTTCACTTGTTTCCTTGGTAATCTCAGCCAGGCTCACTGCTTCAAACCACATCTACACACTACTGACTCTCTCCGGAATACCTCCAGCCGAGACCTCGACCTTGAACTCAGACTCGTTTTACCCAAAACTGAGCACTTGGTCTTCCTCCCCACCCCAAACCTCCTGGGGGCTGTCCTATTTCAGTCCATGGCAACTCCACCCTGCCGGGTGCTCAGGCCCAAACCTGGTGGCAACCTTCTTTCCTCTCTCATTCTCCACATCCAGTCTGCCAATAAAACCTGCTGGCTCTACTTGAAAATATATCCAGAACCCAATCACTTCTCACTATGTCCACTGCGACTGTCCTGGTACCAAACCACCATGGCTTCCTGATGGTTTCCCTTCTTCTCTTGCCGCTTTCAGTACAGTGGTTCCCAACCAGGGGTGATTTTGTCACCTGGGCAAGGTCTGGACACATTTTTGGTTTTCATAATTGGGGAAAGGGGTGCTACTGGCATCTAGTGGGTAGAGGCCAGAGATGCTGCTAAACATGCTCCAATGGACAGGACAGGCCTGTCCACTGGACCAAAAAGGCCAATAGCACTGAAGTTGAAAAGCCCCCCCGGTCTGTTCTCAACACAGTAGCCCAGAAGGATCCTATTAGAACAGACATAAAATCATGGCATTTCTCTGCTCAAAACTCCAACGCCATCCTCTCTCACTTGGTGTAGGAGTCCTCGTGTGAAAGTTCTGCTCAGTCAGGCCCCCTGTTACTCTTCAGGGACAAAGAACCCACCCTTTGTTCTTCCTGCTCCAGCCACACAGGCTTCTTGTTCCTTCCAGCCTCTCACCTGCTGTTCCCTCTGCCTGGAATGCTACCCATCCTGCTCTGCACAGAGCAACCTCACTTCCTTCAGGTCTTTACTCAAAAGTACCCGTCTTGCTGAGGCCTTCCCGACTACCCTCCGTAAAACTGCAACCTTGCCCCCAACATGTCACATCCCCTTTCCTGCTTAACCTTTTTCTCCTTATCACTTAACACAACCTAGCCCTGTATATGCCCATTTCTTATTTTTCTTGTATATAGCCTGTCTTCCTCCCCAGAATTTAAGATTTTTGTCTCTTTGGTTCACTACTATATCTCCAGTGCCTGACAGACAGTAGATATTCAGTACGTGAATATTTATTAAGTCAAAGAACAGTTTATAGTGGGCATTCAATAAGTATTTGTTGAATGAATGAATGGGTGTTCTTAATCAGGGCACATACTTGGATGCCTTGATTTGGCAGCATGGTGCATAAATCCTGGGGCTAGACTACCTGGGCTCAAATCTGGACACCACACTTCTCAGCTGGGTAACTCCAAGTGAGTTATTCAACCTCTCTGTGCCTCTATTTCCTCTTCTGTAGAATAAAATGATAGAATTTATCTCTTCGAGCTGCTGTAAAAACTAAATGCTTAATACACACAAGATGTTTGGAACAGTGCCTGACACAAAATAAACATTTATTAAGTGTTGTTTATTTTTTAATTTTTAAAAAATATTTATTTATTTATTTGGTTGCGCCGGCTCCTTATTTGCGGCACGTGGGCTTCTTAGTTGCGGCATGCAAACTCTTAGTTGCGGCATGTGGGACCTAGTTCCTGGACCAAGGATCGAACCCGGGCCCCCTGCATCGGGAGCACAGAGTCATAACCACTGCGCCACCAGGGAAGTCCCCAAGTGTTGGTTTTTTTAAAAAATTATTATTATTATCACTGTTATTTACTGATAGTTGGCAAATACGTTGCTTTTTTACTTTGCTGACATCTTGGTGTTCACTCATTAAAAGCAAAATGTTAAAAATGGGCAGTTGAGTTTGATTCAGACATTCAAGTCATGACTCCACTTCTTGATTTGAAGTAATATTGAGAAAAGCAGGCACACCCATAGCCAGATAAGTACAAAAACAAGGTCAAAAGTCAGAGTAACTGGTCTGAAATTATTTTCTGTTATTTTGATTAACCACACCTTTACCTTATTATTATCGAACTATCGATAACTGAAAAGTGATGGAAAACATAAGTATCCACCCCATTATTCACTCAACAAATATTTATTTAACCCCACTATGCACAAGGAATAGTGCTCTATGTTAATTCTGATAAGGGAAAAGGTCACCTATTCCTTAAGAAAATTCAAAAGCATTTATCATACAGAAAGCTAACCCATTTCCCCAGTTCATAGGTCTTTAAATTTCCACAGACTCTAGTAAGAGACTAAAAATAACTCACTCTACTCAATTCAGGCATGCAATAGAAAGTGTGAGACTCAAATAAGGAAATCAATGTGACAGAGTTTTGGAGAATATAAAAGACTACGCATTTGTAAGTTGTTAGGAAAAGGATACGTGACTGGTGAAGTGTTCCCAATGATCCAATAAATCGATAAGTTCACCATGAAAGCTATTACTCCAGAGAGCAGGACCATCAGCTACAAATAAACCAGAAGAATCATTAATGCAAAGCAGCTGCAATCATTGCAATCATCAAGTGAAAATACACTTCATCAGGCACTTCTATCAACCATTAAAAACAAGATTTTTAAAAAGAGAGAATCAAGTTGGGAGACAGCAAGAACTGAGGGTTAAAGAGCAGAATGAGTAGTATTCACAAATGTAATTTTGTCTACAAAATGCAATGGAAAATTCTCCAACAATATCCTGCCTCTGCATGTAAATCTCCAGATTCATTTTTCTTATCTATCCAAAGAAAAATTATTTTGTAATAATTTCTTACTATAAAAGTAATATATATTCATTACAGGAAAACCAGACAATAAAGATGAGCAAGAAGAATATAAAGAATTCTTTTTTTCCTTCTAGTTGTATTGAGATATAATTGACATACAGCACTGTGTAAGTTGAAGGTGTGCAGCATCATGATTTAATTTACACACATTATGAAATGATTATCACAGCAAGTTTAGAGAACATCCATCATCTCACGTGCATACAAAATTAAATAATAGAAAAAGAAATAGAAAAAAAGGTTTTTTCCTTGTGAAGAGAACTCATAAGGAATTCTTTAAATCCCAACCACTCACCACTATTAATACGTTGGTATATATCCTTCCAGATCTTTTTTCCACTGAATTGTTCATATTTATTCTTATTTAAATTCAATCAGTAGGCATTCATTAGGTATCTACAAAACTAGGCCAGGCCTTGTAAGGAACACAATGGGTTCCTGCCCTCAAAGATCTTAGAAACCGCTTGAGGACATGATAAAAATCTTGATAATCATAGCTTATACTTATATAGTACTTATTATGCACCAAGAATTGTTCTAAATATTTTACATATATTAACTCATTTAATCATTGCAAACAGCCATGAGGGAGTAAAATATCTTCCCTTTATACAGACAAGAAAACAGAGCACAGAGAGGTAAAGCAACTTGCCTAAGACACACAGCCAGTAAGTAGAAGGGTCAAGGTACTGGAGTCCCTGCTCCTAACCTGCTCTGCTATGCTACCTCTTAACCACATGAAAGAGAGAGTGCAATACAAGATGAACAGCTCAGGCAAGAAAAGAAAATGAGTCCTGAGCTCTACCTCATTAATAGGCAAACAGACGATAGGTTCTGTAGGACTCTCTAGACAGGAGATGTCCTTCTGGGCTGCGAAAGCAAGAAAAGTCTTTGGATTTCAAATGCATGTTTTGATTAGAGAAAGAAATAACGGGGGCAGGAAACAGTATGGGTGAAAGCATGGAGGCGTGAAAGCCCAGGTGTGTGCATGGGATGGTGCGTAAACCGACTTGGCTGAGATGGGGGACCAAAGCGGCTGTACCACTGTAGCCACACACAACATTCTGTCCAAACGTATCCCACAATTTCATTTTAAAAGTTATAAAACCATTTTCTATTTCTGAAATAAGAGAATCTACAGAAAATATTAGTTAACAATTTGAATTAGTAAGAAGTTTAAATTCCAAAGAAAATGTCATATTTGAAGATTCTTTCTGTCCCATGTGGGTTTTCTCAGTTTTTAAATCAGTGCAGTCAGAAGAAGACCAGGGGAATTGGATTTGCAGCCTATTTAGGTAGAAATAGTAACACCTTATTTGTTTTACAACAGTGAGTTCCATTAAATCTTCAACTAAGAGAAACTTGCTCCTTAAAGATTTTAAAAACTGTTTCTAGAAATGTGTCCTTGTTAATTTTATTGAGCTCACAGAATGTCACATGCCTATTTCTTGATGACCTGGCACATCATTAAAAACACAATGACATGCTTTACTCTGAGGCAATGATGCCCTCTAGGGACAAGAAGGAATGCAGGTGACTTTCCCTTATTCAATGGCCGCAGACTGCTGTGCTCTTGTTTCTTTGACCTTTCTTATGGCCTTTCTGCCGAGGTCCTCATTTTCAAATCTGTCAGAGGGCCAGTCACATAAAGCCTCTCCCCTTCTAGTCTAAGGTGCTCAAGCTGCAGTGGTTGATAGGCAAGATGACCAAGATGGGTAACTCTGGTAAAAGTAAGAGGAGATATCACCTGAGAGATGGTCCAGTGATTTCTACCTTGGGAAAAAAGCGCAAATGCTAAAGTATATGAATTCGAAACAACTATCAATCTGCTCACAGGCAGCCTCACAGGGTGGTTAAGAATGTGGACTTTGGATCTGGAATGCATGGATTCAAAGTCTGGCTCTGCTGTGGACCTTGAGTCAGTTACTTAACGCTTTGTCTCTCAGTTTCCTCATCAGTAAACACCTAATAAAAGTTGTTATGAGGATCAAATAAGTTAATATTTGCAAAGAGCTTAGAATAGTGCCTGGAGCAGAGTAAGGGCGATGCAAGTTTGATAAATCAACACCACCAGCAAAAAAGACATTCCCATTGACTGTGTTAAAAGTAGGGGAAGCAGAAGTTCCTTTCCTAAATAGTGGGATTATACATTCTAACTTTATTAAAAAAATGTCCCCAAAGTACAGGTCCCTTTGATCTGGCAATTCCACTCTAGGACTCTATCCCATAGAATAAAAAGTACCAGTTCATGAGGACACATGTACAAGGATGTTTACTGTAATACTGTTCATAGTGGTTAAGAACTGGAACTATTATACAGGTACTGAAAGAATGATTTGAAGGGATTTTCATGGACATTGTTAAGTGAGAAAAGCAAGATACAGAAAATCATGTGTAATATGATCCCACTTCTGTAAAAAAACCAATGTGTAATTTATGTGTACATACGTGCATGTGTGCCTGTGTATGTTGTATGTGTTTACATGTGGGTATGCACAGCACGGAGAAAAACATGGAAGAACAAACACTAGAGTGTTAACATGACTTATTTCAAGGGGCAGGGGTGAGGTAATGGGATGTTGATGTGTGTATGGGTAGGAGGGCTGAGGAAAAGGAATCCATGATAAAAGCTGCATATATAGGGAATTCCCTGGCAGTCCAGTGGTTAGGACTCCACGCTTCCACTGCAGGGGGCATGGGTTCGATCCCTGGTAGGGGAAATAACATCCCACATGCCATGCGGCGCAGCCAAAAAAAACCTCCCCAAAACCCAGCATATATAATACGGTTACATACATATGAAATTAAACATACACACACATGCGTGTGTCTGTGTATATGAAAGAGATCCATGAAATGATCATCACCAAAATGGTAACGGTGTTTATCTTAGTGTGGCAGGATTCGGGGGGACCTTCACTTTATAATTTTATGTATGTTCAAAAATGCATACAATGAGCATGTACTACTTATACTATTACAAGAAAATCAACAAAGTTATATTTTCATCATTTAAAAAAAAAAAATGCCCAAAGTATTGGTGGGCAATAGCCTGGCGGGCTCAGCACAGTAACCAGATATCAGAAGACCTGAATTCTAGTCCTGGTTTGGCCACTGACTGGCAATTTAACCCTAAGCAAGTCCCTCAATCTTTCTGTGCCTCAGTTTCTTCATCTAATGAATAATCCTTACCTTGCCTCCCTTAAAGGGTGATTATAAAGACTAAATGTGAGAATGGATCTGAGCTAGTGCTCTGAAAACTAAAAATTGCATTAATAATGGAGAAATTATTATTATCTTGTTTCTTAGACACCAAAACAATTAGAACTTACCAAAGCAGAGACTGACCAGGGACCAAATATTCCTCCTTCTGCGAACACTGGCTCAAAGAAGGGCACGGCGACCAGCAACATGGCAGATGACATCGGGGCCTGGTAGTACAGCAGCTGCATCGAGTTCACTTGCAATTCATGCTGTTTGGCTCCTACCCACTGAAAATTAGGAGAGAGAACGAGTTAGGCAGAAAAAAATAGCATCACTCAACAAACAAAAGATGCAACTCTAGCCACAAACGTGGGAATGTGAGGCAGGGCGGGGGGAAGAGGAAATGCCTAATGAGTCTACAAGATTTCAAAGATCAATAATATATATGTATATCCTTTAAGCTCCCTGGATGAAAGGAGCTTTATAAATTCAATGTCTGATAATCTATTTTCTTCTCAATTATAAAGAAGAAAAAAAATCCTCTCTTCCCTCCTGATCCAAGTAGATGGGGAAAGTCAATGCATACCAGGGCCCACAGGCATCAGCGATCGTGGGAAAATTAGGCAGGAATGGAAATTTCTAAGCAGGCTAATATTTATAAGCAGGATAAGCAGGAATACAGATGCAGTGTCCGACTTCATTTCTTTCTAAAAATGGCCCCCAAAACGAAGACTGGGGGGCAGGGCGGACTCTAATTACAGATGGACAGAAACCTCAGTTATCCCAGGTGGCTGCCAATATGTGTGGCTAGAAAGGTATGTGAGGTCTTTTCATTCACTTCAGAAAACCCAATCGATGGTAGAAGGAACTTTCCTCTTTATGGCTGACGTTTCTGTGGGTAATCCCACACCAATACTCCTCAATAAACTAGATAATCACAAACTATAAAAGACTATCCTTCGGTAGAACCAACACCCCAAAGCCTCAAATCCCATCAGTTCTCAAAATGCTTCACAAATATAACTGAAAAGGAGGCTTTAGAGAAAGCTTGATCGGACTGTCTGAATAAGATCTGGCAGGAACAGCCAGGCTTTTGAATAACTGCTCCTACATAATCCTTTTTCTTGTAGGTCCGGGTATCCTGTTACATAAACGCTAAGTCTATAGAAATTCACCAAGACAAAAATAGAAGAGCAAGAAATCTGAAGCATACTCCTGTCAGCCTTAATAAGAGTCTGCTGTGAACATGAAGGACAAAGAATTGATTCTTTTGCTTGGGACACCGCAGCAAGCAAAAATGAATGCAGAGGGTATGTGCACAGCCCTGTGTTGCTCCAGCAGCCTCTCTGGGCAGCTGTGTGTCTCTGACACAGGACAGACAGCCTGGAATGGTGGTGACCCTCAGGCCTCCACCTGCCCTCACTGCCGTGCAGCCTGGCTTCTGCCCACCAACCCTCTCATGAAACTGCTCCCCAAAAGGGCACCTTCACCTCTAGTGGCCACATCGAAGGACTGCCCTCGGTCCCCTTCCGGCCGGAGCCCTCTGCAGTACCTGCAGATTTCTCTTGGAAGAACTTGACTTCTGGTTTGCGCTGCTTCCTCACTCACCTGTTCCTTCACTTACTATCTGTAAGGGAGATGTCTGGCTTTCCTCTTTCATCTTCCTGACTGATCTTTTACTATCCGCTGACATCTACAGCTCTGACCTCCTTCCTTGAGCATCCTTTAAGTCCCACCTTCAACAGCTTACTGGCCATCTTCAGTGAGATCACCTGAAGGAGCTTGTTTGAGATTAAGCTGATTACTTCCTTCTCCAAATTAGCTCCTCCTGTGTTGGTCCAATAATTAATGATATAATCTCCTCCAAGGATCAGACTCCTTATTTTCCTCACTCTCACATTCAGTTAGGTCCTACTAATTCTTTCTCCAAAAGGTCTCTGAAGTCTGTTCTTTCCTTTCCACGTCCAGTACCACTGTCCTTGTTCAGGTCCTTCCTGTCTTCCCCTTAAACCATGGAGCACTTCCTGACTGCTCTGCCTGTCACCCTGTCGTCCCTCTTATTCATCCTTCACTGCCACCAGAGTGAAGTTTCTAAAACACAGGGAGTGATCAAGTCACTGCCCATGTGAACTCCTCTCCTGGTACCTGCAGGATAAAGGGCACACGTCCTCAGCATAACACTCAGAACTCTGCCATCTGGTCTCACCCACCCCTCAGCCTTGTCTTTCCACCACGCAACTAGAGTCCGGTCCCACCAAACAAATCAAGTTCTCCAAAAATGCTCTGTACTTTCACACATCATTGCAAAGAAAGACCTCTGCTCTATTTCTTTGCTAAGCGAATTCCTCTGCATTCTTCAATTTAAATTGTTAACCTTCCCATAAAGTCTTACCTCACTACCACCCTCTTGCAGAACTACCCCTTCTTCCCTGGTGTTCCTCAGAACTTTCCTCATACTCTGAGCTATACTACTTGTCATCAGCTGTCTCCATGTGTTTCTGCAATGCTGGATTATAGCTGCCCTTTATCTTTGTATCAAGGTCGAGCATAAAGCAGAAGAAATGCCTGCTGAATGAATGAAGGAGTCAACCATCTTTCTACAACTAAAACTAATAGCTGGTCACTCATCTCTTAATTCCTTTTAATGCCCTAGCAGTATAAGAAGAAATAACTTAGAAATGATACCAGGTTACAATGGGAAAATACAACTTTCCTTAAAATGAATTTTGGGAGGGAATACACCTATTCTGTACCAGTACTTTTACCATTTACTGATAATCAAAAACTCTGCCCATGACTTAGTCTACAATCATTCCTTGGTCAATCTCATTTCAAATATCTACCTGAGAGATACAGAATCCTTTGATTCCACCCTACAGCAATTTTGAAACTTGTGTGAACAAAAATGGTCCTATTGGCACGGACCGTGAGTGCTCTGAATTGATGTGTAAGGAATGCAAGAAATTCTAACGTTCAACCAATAAAATTTCTTGCTATATCTAATAAATAATTAATCCATACTGGGTCAAAAATAAAGTCCATTTAACAAAAAAGAGAAATAGGAATGTTCACTTACTGTATCTAATTAAAAACTTTAAATTTAAACTCACTGAAGTATGCCCAAATGCAATTTTCTTAAAGCGCAAACCTGATCTTCCTCTGATTTCTCTCTGCAGTAAAAGACAGAATATCTTGAGGCCAAGTGACAAGATTGAGCGGGTTCTCCACCCTCTCATGTCACTGCTCTCTTTCATTTAAACTGCTTCTCTGCCACTAAGAAATGTATTCAACCCCAGAATTTTCACATAACAATGTTTCTGAAATGACCAGTACTAGAAAATTTAAGATGCTAAGGCTGTATTATTAAACTCCTAACATTCATAACAAGAATGCCTTAGTTTATAACCAGTGGATGTTTGTGAAAAAAGTAAAATTGGTCACACATTTTGGCTCTGATTCCCCATATGCAGGCACTGGAAACCAGAATTTCCAGTCCAAGGTTTTCAGTACGGAGAAAACACTGTTTCACTGTACCCTTCGCCATTCACTATTCTTTTCCCCACTACATAAGAAACAAACAAAAATACTTGTTGAGATTTTATGGTAATGAAGTAAGTGAATCCATGAACAAATGTCAAATAAATGGCTGTTACAGGCAAGGCACCGTGCTAGTGCAAGAAGTGAAATACCCATTGCTATAAAATATTGACAGAGAAAAATGATTAGAATATACAAGCTGTAACAGCAGCATATCTTCTGAGGCAAAGATTTATAAATCTCAGATTTTCCTTTCCTGTTCAAATTTTTGCACCTGTACTCACTCCTTCACAGTAATGTCACAATTAAAGAGTAAGTGGTAAATACAACCAATGGACTCAATCCTCAAGTAAAAAGTCTTACTATTCATTTTGTAAAGATTTCCCAGAAAATAATATACCATCACCCCAAACTCAGACTGTTAAGCATCGGTAATATACACTTACAAACAGGTAGGGAGGTACTTGGTGAGCATCATACACCCAAGTTTCTCTGTCTCCTTTCTTCTCTTCACCTTGAGTCAGACAATTTATGCAATTATGCTTTCTTCCCAACAGTCTATTGTCTCTATACTGTATTGTCTAAACCTTGGGGCACAGCTTCAAAATTTATGAAATCTGCTAAAAAGGGCACATAAAGAAAAAAAAAATTACCAACCACTTGATAAAGGGATGTAACTAAAACACCAAGAGCAGCAAACACCGTTCCAAGGAAATTAAACTTCACATCGTAATAAGAATTTAGGATTACACCTACAGTTATAGGAATCTGTAAAGAAAAAGAGGTAAACGTTGTTCAGATTAAATTTATGAGACATAAAATTAGTATTCCTTTCACAGTGTCTTGAAAGGTTAATCATAAAAACATCATTAGGAAACAATGAACCTCTATAAATATTTTTTCCATTAAAAAAAACGGACTGGTAATCTTATTTCTTCAAAATGAAATATGATAATTCTATATTTACGCTCACATTTAATTCTATTTAAAATTCTGGGTAAAACGAGTCGATGCATTGCACTTTGCAAGAAAATACCACATGCGTGCACATAGTAGTAAATGGACCCCAAAACCAGTGTCTAAACAATATATAAACATAAACATATAACAAAAGCATTAAGATTTTAAATGCTGTAAGTTATGAAGTGCTAAGATTATTTTAGTCTATCTTATTAAAAACGCTGAAGCCTCTGCAGTATGTCACCGAAAACATATCCTGAGACTTAATATTTTACGTTTATCATAAACGTTTTTCAGTTTTTCAGTTTGAGCTTTTGCACTTAATCCCATACAGATTTGCATCACCCAACACAGCTTTCTTTTCTTACCGATCATAGCATTTAAGGATTTCCATCAAACAGTAGTTATTAAAACTCACACAAGCACACTCTACTGGGCTAAAAGCCCAATAGAGCGCCAAGATGGCTTTTTTTCACCTTCCCCAAATAAGCCTGAAGTTCACTTGCTCACAAAGGACTCGTGTGGATTTCCAGATCACGGGAAAGAGCGTGGCGCAAGGTTAACCATTCAAATTTCCCGGGGAGAAAGGCCGTCCAGGAGGTGGGTTGTTAGAGGTGCGCCTCGCCCAACTGCAGCTACTCACCAGCGTGAGCTGTAATTTGGTGGAGAAGGTTTTCTTATAGCAGAAGGTCTGGATGACTATGATCACCGGCGTGGTCATGGCCTTGGCCAGCTGATAGGTGCCTATGGTGTTGTTCTGCAGAGATAAGTTGGTGAAGACCACGAAGCCACAGAAGCTGAGGGCCAGGAGGAGGAGCTTGGAAGGCGGCAGACTTTTGGGGGCAAACATGTCCAGTTTCTGGCAGACGTACAAGCCCAGCCAAGTTACCACGAAGTGCACCAGGGTCAGGCTCATGTTGGGGAAGCCGTAGTGGACATAGATCCATTTGTTGAGGAACACGATGCAGATGGACACCAGTAGGTTGAGCAGGAGCCCGGCGGCGATGCGCCCGCTGCCTCGTACTCTGTCCGCCAGCGCTGCCATGACCCCCGCGGAGCCGGGGCCCTTCACCCTCGGAAAGGGGCGCCCGGCCTATCTCCAGCTGCCCTTTGCCCCCTCCTCCGCCGCCGCGTCCTCGCAGCCCCCGGCTTTACGGTCCGGCCGGGGAGAGGCATGCAACCTCTGGGTCCCAGGCAAGCAGCAGCCTCAGCGAATCACACATGCTCTGCCACCGCCCATTCAGCCAGCGACTACGCGGCAGCACGTCCCGCGCGCTCCGCCCCCTTCCGCCCGCGGCCACGTGACTCGGGGAACCCGCGCTTCCGCCCTTGAACAGTTCAGGAAGCGGCCTCTACATGCGCAGGCGCGTTGAGCTCTGGGGTGCGGAGAGCTGCGTCCTTGGTCGACTACCTCCTGGGTTACCTAAACCTGGCTGCGCCAATCTGGGACCCCTTTCTTGTTTGGTATTTTCTGTGTCTGTTGAGTCGACTTGCTAGGTATTGTTGGTGCTGAGCAAATTTAGCCCTCGCCAGACAGGGGAAAGCATTACTTCTTGAAACCATATTTTTAGACATTTTATTTTAAAAATCCAAACATACAGAAGAGTAGACAGTATGATGAACCCTCATATACTCATCATGGTTAGTAAACTATTCAGATTTTTTTTTTTTGAATCAATGTTTGGTTTTTCATTGTCCTAGAAAAGTGTCCATTTTACTTAGATGTTCTAATATACTTGGTCAGAGTTGTATATGGTATTCTACCATATTTTCAATTTATTTCATCTGTTGTTACATCACTTTACTTATTCTAAACATTATGCATTTGAGTGAAACTTCTGGGTTAAAGGGTAGATGGTTGTTTATAATAGAATATTTGAAAAGGCCAATAAAATAGACAGTTATCCACAAGAATAGAAATAGTCAAAACTTTCCCCAAAGATTGTACCATTTTACATTCCCCAGCAATGTGTCCCAATCACAGTTGCTCCACATCCTCCCAAACATTTGGTTGTTAGTCTTTGATTTTAGCCATTCTGATGGATGTATAGTGGTATCTCATGGTTTTAATTTGCATTCACCATTGACTTGAGCACTTTTCACAGGCACGTGGTTAGGTATGTCTTCCTTTAAGAATCATCTGTTGTACTATTTTGTCCACTCTTTAAATTTTTTTTGGCCTTTTTGAGTTGTAAGAGTTCTTTATATATGCTGGACATGAGTTTTTTTGGTCAGTTATCCTTCTGCAAATATTTTCTCCCAGTCTGTGGCTTACTTATTTTCTTAATGTCTTTGAAGAGCAGAGTTTTATATTTTGATGGTCTAAGTAATCAATTTTTTCCTTTATGGTAATTGCTTTCTGTCTCTTGTATAGGAAATCTTTACCTACCCTTGGGTCCCAAAGATTTTCTCTATTTTTCTTAAAGGTTTTACGGTTTTAGTGTTTATATTCAGGTTTATAATCCATTTACATCATGTTTTCTCTTCGAGTCACATTCTCTCTTTTGGTCATCTCCCATTTTTAAGTCCTACACTCTAGTCAATTCAACATAAGTGCTGATTCATAAACATGCATTTACCATTTGTAGGCCTTGCTCATACTGATTTCCTAATCTGTAGTGCCCCACCCTTGTTGTGCTTTTATCTCTGTCTTTGCAAATTCAGTGCATTGCCCAGACCCCAGCTCAAATGCTACTGCCTCAGAAACCTCTTAGCTGGAAATAGTTTCTTCCTGCTTGGATTACTTGTATTTTAAAATGGCATTTAAAAATATATTTAAAAATATATTTATTGTATTTCCCCTACTGGAAGGGCTAGATGAGATCTTACTCACTGTGTATTCCCCAATTTATTCACTGCTTGCTGTGTGCCAGATACTATTCTAAGTCTTTACATGCTCCAACTTATTTTAGAGTAGGTTTGCTGAATGAGAGTTAATAAATAAATGAGAAATGTCTTCAAAATAAAGGAAACAATAGCATAATATTATTTTAGAAAACATTCTTGCTATGTTCATCTAATTAACTGTAATATTTTAAAAACACCAAATTTTATGATGAGGACTTATATACCTGGCTTAAAAATGTATCTACTTTCCATCCTCTTTATTTTAAGATTTCAGAGTACTTATGATCACAAGGAAAAAGTAGGATAACAGGAAATTTAATTTCTTATTACATAATAGAGGGATGTTCCTGGAATTCATATGAACAGAAAATTTTAGTTTTTATATAGTTTTATTAATAAACACAGGGAATTATATAATACATTAAATTTTCAAAGTGTCACCATAATATTCTTAAAAGTACAAAATTCAATGCCTAAATTTCATAAACATTTTCCCCATAAGGCAAAAGAAAAAACCCAGTAATTACAAATATATATATTTTACAGAAAAACTTCCATTTATCATGGAAATTATTGAGATTACAAACAGCAGATGAATTATGACTGAATTTCATATCCTAATGGATCAAGTCCCTGGTCTAGGAGCATTAGAGAGGATTCTCTTAACTTCTGTAGCAATTTCCTTAGTTCTTCCTTAGAAAACACCTGATTTTTAAAAAAGAGAAAAATGTTAAGAATGAGAACAAAAAAGAGTGTGAATTTACAGTCACCTAATCAACCTGATTAGCTTAATGCAAGAAGAAATTCCTCTTTAAGATTTATGTAGCCAGAGGCCAGTATATTAGGATAGCCCAGGACTTCAAAGCTACTTCTCTGGACCAGTCTATATACTTCTAACTGCTTAGAAATGTATACATATTTTGGATAAAAAAGCACAAACATTAAAACTGGATCCCTACTTTAAGAAAATCTAAGAACATCTAAAGAATATAAACACATCTCACAAACTTAAATATTATTACAGAGGTTATCAAATCACTAAAATTTAAAAGTGCAAATGCTCTAGAACTTACCAGATACAGCTTGTGGCGCTCAGAGGATACCATATCCGCTAACTGCAGGCATTCCTGATACTGACCGGTACTATGCAATATGGTGTGAAGCAGAAAACACAACATTGGCAGACAAAGCTTTCTCAGTAAAACCATTTGATATGTTCTTTCATGGTCTTCCTCAGCATCCTACAGACAGACATCAAGTAGTCATTCTAACAACTTTAAGCTAAATACCCTTACAAAAAAGTCAATGAATCAAACCAAAAAGCAACAGGTAAAAGCTAAAGTGTTTCTGTAAAGCTTATCATGCTAATTAAAAATAAAAGGCGGCAGGGTTTCTATCATGGTATCTTCAGAGGAGTCAGAAGTCTGATAATGAAAACAGAATGCTTCTGAATTTGTACTATGTCTTAAATAAAAACATGCATAAAAGGAAAAACAGTTAGAGACTAGAGCAAAAATCAGAACAGAAAATAACAACCGTTCCCCTGGATATATACAGAAGGAAATACAGACAGATACCAGGAGGACTGAGAGGGCTTTTCATACCAACAGCAGTGACTCCTGCTGGGAAGAAGGATCAGGAGGAGGGGAGAGGGGCACAGGGAGGACAACTTCATTGCACATATTTTGTTTCTTTAAACAGAGAATGAATTTATGATGTCTTTGTATAATTTATTAAAAATAGAAAAATTAAAAGAATCTGAAGATTTGCATGGGACAGAACTAACAGATACATGAGGAAAACACTGTAGAGAAAACAGTGAGCATTTCTTTATAAGTATACAGGGATCTTTCTAAAAAATTTTGTGGGTACTAAGAGTGCAGAAAAAAGAACAGACCTTTTATGCCCACTACATTTTCTTATAAAAAACTGAAAACTAAAATAATTAAAATAATAAAAAGGTACCCAACCACAATAGAATTTCTGAAATAATCTTAAAAATTAGAAGGAAATCCATAGGACTCATAGTGTAAAACAAAACAGAAAACAGGACAAGCAAAAATACCAACTGGTCCTTTGAAAAGCCGAATAAGACGCCTAATTAATTAAAAATTTTTTCCTTATGACAATTATATTAACCACTAAAAATCTCTTCATGTGAGAGACTATAATATTAAATTGCTAAAACATTTTCAAAGGTAGATGTAAGTGGAGGTGTGAAGCAACAGAATGTAATCTGGAAATTATACCAAGGAATAATTGTACTAAATCTGACATAGGTCAGGTTTCCACACATACGAAACATTAGTGTCAATCTTTTTGTCCTGTTTTGAGATATAGATACATAGAAGCAAATATTAAAACGCATGCTTTGTATTTTCTTAGCTTTAAAAGGGAAAGCACCTTCATTTATTTTCTCAAATAGGAACTTTCTACCTTCAGAGGTGGATTTAAAACACCTCAAGGTCTTACTCATAATTCATATTAGTGAATCCTACTAGGGGCCTAGTAAGAATAAGAAGACTGCTTCTTTCTGGGTCACTCCATTTGTACTCCAATGTACTCTTTCCCCCTATGCTAAAGAAGCAAAGTACCCCTGGCCCCTAGACTCCTTTCCACCTGCTTATTGATAACCTCGTTTCATAGGATGGATTCTGGCACCTGCCTCTCCGAAATCCTGTTGCTGCCAAATATCAGGGTGTGATCTCTTCTGCTGACTATAGGCAATTTCCATACCAGTGGGTTGGCTGCTATCAACCATCAACCAACCAGAATCATGCCTGATGGGCCCAGCAATTTGCCACAAGGAAAAGGGAATAAATTGCTCTGCTACAACCTATGATATTTTTCTCATCTGAATAAAAAATCCTGTAAATTTGAAAAATTTGAAAAATCCTGTAAATATATAAAACAAAAAGATTCTTTCCATCAGGGACATGTAGTGCTTTATATGTGAGAAAAGCTCATTAACTGATATGTGTTGATGTGTTTATGTACATATATGTGCATATATGTATATGTCCTATTTAGGATAGGGGGTTTGGGGGTGGGGCAGGGTCTCTAAAGAGAGATGACGCTGGAGCAGACTGCTGAAGGACGTAAGGAAGCCATCCATGCAGATATCTGGGGGAAAGAGCACTCTAGGCAGAAGAACGGCAAAGAGGCCAGAAGGCCAGAACAAAGTGAGGGGAGAGCAGTAGGATACAAGACTGGGGAGGCAGTCGAGGCCCAGCGGATGTGTGATCTTGTAGGTCAAGAAAAGAACTCTGGGTTTTATTCAAAGTGTAATGAGAAGCCATCAGAAGGGTCTGAGTAGGAGAGTCATACCTCTTCGATTTTAAAAGGATTACTAGCTGATCTATATGAGGAAGGGACTGCGTAAGAGTGGAAGCAAGGGAAAGACAGTTGAGGCTTCAACTAGAATGTGGTTGAGGCAGAGGTGGCAAAAAGTAGGTAAAGATGAGCTGCCTCCTCCATTCCCCCTGCTGTCCCTGTGTGCCACCAGCCTCCAACACGAATGGGCCCGTTCTGCAGTTATGTAAAAAGTGAGGTACAGATGTAAGAGTCAGCATATAAGGCCGGGGCTTTGTTGAACAGCTGTGCCTTGCACATGGTGCTAGCCAGGTGAGTGAGTGGGGGCTGAAATCTAATCCATGCTCCAGTCTACAGGTCATGTGCACTTGGCATGGAATCTATCTGTGTAAGAGAATGGATACCATTTCCTAATTTTTATACAAGTGATATAAGTGCTATCAGGAGCCCTGAATAATTTCCTGCTTTGCTGAGTATGTAAGAGTATTAAGCTAAACTCAGCTCAAAATATCATTATTTATCATTTGATTGTTCAAGAAATCTCTTCTTGTTTGGATTAGATTTGAAGAAGTGACTGAGACTGAATATTGATTTTTAAATGTTTGGTAAAACAAAATGGTATCATTCATAGCCTTCCACTCCTACTCTATTTTTAAAACACTCCAGAGTGTCTGTTTTGTGACTTTCACTATCTTTTTTTTTAATTTATTTATTTGGTTGCTCCGGGTCTTAGTTGCAGCAGGCGGGCTCCTTACTTGTGGCATGTGAACTCTTCATTGTGGCATGCATGTGGGATCTAGTTCCCTGACCAGGGATCGAACCCGGGCCCCCTGCATTGGGAGCTTGGAGTCTCAACCACTGCACCACCAGGGAAGTCCCTGATCTAAGATTAATTATTAGAATAACAAAGATTTATGTATAAATAAGGCATCAAGTCTTTTCAAACCTTAAATACCATTTAATTAGCATTTTGCAACACTAAAATTTTATCTTCGTGAGCAGCAGCATGAAATAGAAGAGAAAACCCAAGGAACCTGCTAAAGATTCAAGACTATTTATGAAGCCAGCAGAGTTACTGTATCAGGAATAGTAGCAAATAGGGGCTCAAATCTAGTCTCCTGTCCCTAATGTTTTTGCTTCTGGTCAAAAAAGGGAAGCCAGAGGAACTAGAAAAATGTAGTAGCAAAAACCAAACCAAAACAAACAATAAAAAAGGAGTGATGATCGCTTCTCAGCCTTTTGGCTAAGATCAAGTATAAAAAAGGAGTGACTATACTAAGATTCAGGGAATGCAGACGGAAAGATACCAAACATACTCCTGTGATTTTTCTGTTCAAAATAATATACCTAATACCCAAGAATCCAGCATTGACAATCCTCGGACAGATCATCAGGTCTGCAGAGGTAAAACTGAGTTACTCCCTGTTTCTGTCATGCCCCATGAGCAAGTCTCAATGCCTTTCCCTCACACCATTATTACCTGCAGCATCCTTCCTTTCTCCCACCTCAGCTCATCCGAATTTACCCAATTCGTTCAAGGTTCAGTCAAATGCTACACCTTTCAAGCATTCTGTCCAGATCTCTTCCAGGTAGAAGGAACCTTTTCTCTTCCTAAACTCACAAAATGCTTCATCTGTGCTTTTCTTATGGCATTTAGTACTTCTGTAACTGGTTTCTCAACCCAGGCTACACATTAAAGCTCTCCAGGTAATTAAAAAAAAGAAAAAAAAAAAAGCCAGCCAGCGCTATCTCAGACCAATTAACCCAGAATCTCTGGAAGTGGAACCTGGTATTTTTTTTTTAGTATTTAAAAATATATTTTATTTGAAAATCATTTCAAACAAACTAAATTACAACAATAGTACAAAGAATATCTCAATACCCTCACCCTTTGTTCAGTCTTTGCCCTGTTTGCTTTATGATTTGCATCTGTATGTGTATCTATAAATACACATTTTTTTAACCCTTTGAGGGCAAGCTGCATAATCATGTTCCCTTACCTCTAAATACTTCAGTGTTTACTTCCTAATAAAGAGAAGTTTTTCTAATATAATCACATTGCAGTTAACGATGTCAGGAAATTTAACAGTGACGTAATACCTTAACATCACTGACTCAACACTCTCCTTTATAGCATCTTTCTTCCTCCAATGCAGGAGCCAGTTTAGG
This sequence comes from Eubalaena glacialis, assembly GCF_028564815.1. Lineage (NCBI taxonomy): Eukaryota > Metazoa > Chordata > Mammalia > Artiodactyla > Balaenidae > Eubalaena > Eubalaena glacialis. The sequence continues at coordinate 49,521,231 of NC_083726.1, forward strand.
ATCACATACTACATTTAATTGTCATGTCTTTTCAGGACTCTTTAAAAGTTTTTTTTTTTAATACAATTTTTAAAGGCAACATTCCATTTACAGATATTACAAAATACTGGCTATATTCCCCATACTGTACAATATGTCCTTGTAGCCTATCTTACACCCAATAGTTCCTACCTCCCCCTCCGCAACCCCTATGTTGCCCCTCCCTCCCCGCTCCCCACTAGTGGAACCAAACCAGTATTTTTTAAAAGTTCTCCAGATCATTTAAATGGACAGCTCAGAGGTGAGAACCACTGCTTTATATATGTCTTACATCATTCTACTAGACTTATCTTCATATCCATAAATTGAGTTGAATACATATATAATTAATTTTTACATCCAGAACTTTAAAAAATTAGATTTGGGACTTCCCTGGTGGCACAGTGGTTAAGACCCCACGTTCCCAATACAGGGGGCCTGGGTTCGATTCCTGGTCAGGGAACTAGATCCCCCATGCATGCTGCAACTAGGAGTTCACATGCCACAACTAAGGAGCCCACTGGCTGCAACTAAGGAGCCCACCTGTTGCAACTAAGACCCAGCGCAATCAAATAAATACATAAATATTTTTTTAAAAATTAGATTTTACTATCCTGAGTGAACATATTAAATATGGAAAAATAGTTTACCCAAGAGTCAAACATTCCTATATTTCCTAACTAGTATTTCAGGTTAAATTATGGGATGTTTAGTTATAAGTACAAAGGTTATATAAGATCTGTAGCTGCTCCTGTTCAAAAAACTTTTAAAAAAAGACATTGTTTTTGCTTTTAGCTATAAACAATGCACACAGCTTACCTCTCTAACATCCACCATCCACCCTCCATCAACAAACAACAAGACATTGTACATTTTCTCCTTCACATCAGCAGTTAGGGCATCCAAATGCCCTTTCCAAATACCATAATCCATCTGCAAAACAAACATAAGGCAGATATATAACAGACTATAATGTATCTGTAAAGTACAGACAGGAATATACATATATGGAACATCATTCTAAAGAGTTGACATTCAGTAAGCCAAATATAAAAACAAACATCGACGGACTGCAGTTCAATAAAACACTAAAATGTTAACCATGTAAATGAGCACAATTGTCACCTGAAGGTATGTTTCATGTTTGGTTAATTATCTACAGAAAAGTAACTAAAGGGATGGCTTTTTTCCAAAGTAGAACAGTAATAAGGAAGATCACTTGTTATAATAGGAATATAACTGCTGAAAAAATGATCTCTAAATATATGACATATTTTTGAGATGCAACAGACATGTCACATCTACATTCAACTTACTTCATATTTCTTTTCTTTGTGTTCATGAGCCACTTTCTCAGTAAAAGTTGCTTGAGGTGTCAAAGTAGGTTTTTGTGGAGCTGAATTCATATGCTTAAACCACTCATTAAATGTTTCATGGGCTTCCTAAAATGCAAAATAGAGAAATACAAAAAAAAAAAACTGTTCACATATGTTCAACAAAGTTTTTAAAAATTTGGTTCTTAGAAATAATTTTTCAGTAGCAAGAAATAAAATCGTTTAATATTTCTTTTTTATACAAAAAAAAAATCATGGTGAATAAGTGTTTTGTTTGTGATGTTCACATGTTTATTTGTCTGTCTTCTTGACGAGCCTATTAGCTTCTAGAGGGCAAGGATAGAAAGACATCCAGAATTAGTCCTAGAACCTAGCCAATCACTTCATTATTTGTTGAATGAATTTTGAATGAGTATGTTGTTATTTTAGTCACAATACAGAATATCTTGCTTTTTTCAGTTACTGCCAAAAGCTGAAATGTTAAAGTCGAGAGAAGCATTCAAAGAATCTTAAGAAAACATACGTTTCAGACATCACACACACTATCTACCATGTGAAATGTTCTTAGTTGGTTAGCACTGATTAGAAGCTCATGCAAATGAAGACCAGGTCTTGTCTTCAAAGTTCTTATGGATCAGTCAGTCCCACAGTCGCAAGGGAGCTAAGATAATGAGTCAATCACCACTTCTGGAAAAACAGTTCAAGGTCTGAGACTGAATCAGGAAAGTCATCATAAAGAAAGGTTTTGTGGTTTTTACAATCTCACCAAGTAAGCTCTAATGCACAAATGTTCTCGGATAGCGTTATCATCTTCAGCAGGAAGTGGGCTCTCCATTCCTTGTTCCTCCCACTGGTTATAGATTTCTGCTATTGAATCCTGAGGAATTTTCACAAATACTTCTTTTGCAGCTTCGTGCTTTTTTGATGCTGTGTAAAAGATATACAGTTTTTCGATACATATGGATTTCCGTGTAATGGTTTCTAAAGGAACCAAATTATTGGTTTGCAACTTTCACAGCTACCTGTAACCATTTCAGGTCTCAAGGTACTTCTGTTAAAGGTCTGGGTGATCTCTCTACTTAATGGCTGGGCTTTTCCTTATTTCAATGTAACAGTCACAAAAGGATTCATTAAATGCAGTTACTTTTACATACTTTTTCTGTGTCTTAAAGAAAAGCAATTCAATTTTTTCAAAGCCTTGAGATTATATGCAAAATTGAGTAGGACATGAAAAGTCACTATTAAATATGTTTTGTTTCATAATACCAGCCATAACAGTGGCTGTTTTGTACCTTACCCTACTGGAAGGGTTGGAAAAACAAATGACAAAGTTCTAGAACAGAACAAAAACTTTAAAAAAAAAAAGAATATAAAAATACAGCATACCCAAGAATTTCCTCATTATGGCATTGCCTTGTTTTAGTGCTTCCGCCCTCTGTGATGGGTCGAATACCAACCAGTCAATTACATCGATTTTTAAACGGTCCTCCTATTCATTTAATTGGAAAAAAGAAATGTCAATTGCGTTTTTTCTAAGATATTCTGCAAATTAGTAGAACCAGCTTATGTCTGTACTTCTAGTGAATATTTTCCCTCAGGTTATACAAAATAATGAAAGTAAATAGCTTTTCTTAGTTTATTTTCACATTTAATGGGTCTCTATTAAATTATAGAAAAAACTTACTGGACTGTGAATCTGGAATTATATATTTGATGTCCCAACAACTTAATTATGTAATTCCTTTAAGTGCTACTCTAAAATATTTTTCTTTCCTAGATAAAACTTTCTATTCTTTTCTGAAAATAGGAATAAGTAAGCTACATAAAAGTTAGTGATTGATCGGGACTTCCCTGGTGGTCCAGTGGTAAAGAATCCACCTTCCAATGCAGGAAACTAAGATCCCACATGCCACGGAGCAACTAAGCCCACGTGCCTCAATGAGAGAGCCCATGTGCCACAAACTACAGAGCCCATGCGCTCTGGAGCCCACACGGCATAAACAGAGAGAGAAAACCCACATGTCACAACTAGAGAGAAGGCCACGCGCCAAAACGAAGGGCCCACCCACCACAACAAAAAGATGCCGCAATGAAAAGATCCCGAGTGCCGCAACTAAGACCCGACTCAGCCAAAAAAAAAAAAAAAGTGACTGATCAAGTATCTAGAATAATCTGATGAGCAAAAATCCAATGCTCAGGTTTTTCCTATTAAAGAAACTTCCCTTAACATAATACTACTATTAAGCAATTCCTTACCCAAGACCTTAAGTTTGCTGCCAATTTTTATAGCTTGGCTGACAAAGAAAAATTCTTAAAAAAAGAAAGAAGCCAGAGTATTTTAAGGTAGAAGTTCACAAAAGCATAACATGAGGGATTATCAGGAGTTATATAACACACCTCTCTCTTCCCCTCATATTACCTCAGTAGTGCCAGTATCTAGGGCTGGGGCCAGGTCATGATGACTGAATTCACCATTATCTTTCTTTCGAATATTCTCAACTACGGTTTTTGTTATAGTTGCAATATCCAAATCTAAAGAATTTTTTGAAGAAACAAAAACAAGAATTAATCGTTCACACTAATATCCTCTAAACAGTCAAAATGATTTGGTAAATTTGGGATAACAATTCTTTAAAAATATATAAAATACGAAAGACATTATAAAAGAAAATGCCAAAATTAAAAGATATCTTACATGAGTTACAGTATAGGTTATTTCTTCCTAAAACAGAATTTCACTGAAAACCTCATTCCTTTTTTACCTCGTAAGAGAAATAGGATTTAAAACTAGAAGGCTAAATGTTACTAAAGCCAAAATGATAATCTGCCTACAAAGCCCAGTAGATGAAGTTCTCAACCATTTTTACCTGCTTCTTTAGCCAGCTCCAGGCAATGGTGGCGCTGTTCAAATTCTGTAACACCTTCCAAAAATAATGCATACTGGGCAACAGCGAGGTCTTGAGGCAAATGACAGGTATAAAATGCTATGAGATTTGTATGTTTCTCATTTATTAAAAGCTAAAAAACAAAAAAAGGATCAAAGTATGTCAATAATAAAACAAGTTCTAGGATCAACAGTGCTTTTTAAAAAGTTCACTTCAAAATTTCAAATATATTTTAAGGAGAGACTCATACAGATATAGATTTGTGCTGCTAAACAGAATTTTAAATTCCAAAAGAAAGTACTTATGACAATTAAAAGACCTTTATGGATTTTGATGACACTCCTGTCACTAGATATTAAAATATTATCATTCTGATTTTTGTTTTCATTAAAAGGGTAAAAAAAAAAGAATATAATTGTGGTTTCTCAAAGTTTACCTGTATGTACGTCTTTAAAACCTCAATGGAAACTTCTTCCTTCATAGGAAAAAAAGAGACAATTATTAAATTATAAATACAACTCCTTATGTGTACCAGCAATATATCTAATAAAAATTCCGCTATAATGATTTAATGACTTTTAATATTTACCACTGAGCCATAACTACATGCAATAACTAAGTGCTTAGCAAAGCTCATGTATTGCCTTACCCTAACTCTTTGTGGGTAGTTACTATTATTGTTCACATTTTACAGAGGAAGAAACTAAGACCTAAGGAGGTTTTATTTACCCAGAATTACACAGCTAGAAGCTGCTGAGTAAGAATGTGAATCCAGGATTCTTACTCCATAACCCAAGCTTTCAACTACTGTATCATTCTGCCTTCTACATGTACTCTGACCAAAATGTTACCAATCATTTAGGACAGAAGAAAAAGAAAAAAGAAAACAAAGGTTTAAGATCTCAGAGAACTTAGTCTGGTTCAGTTAGCTTAGCTGGTTGATTTAGAGTTGGGTACTGATGAGGATTAAAGTTATAAACTGTCCAAAAACCAGGTAACCACCAGCATTCTGCAGCCACAGATTAGAACCCTAACAAGTAACCTGCAGTGAATTATCATCGAGTGACCATATGAGACTGTGATCACCATTTCCAGAAAACAACAACCAAAAAGTAGCATGTTTTCCTGACAATAGGTGTATAAAGCATCAGTCTTGTAGAGAAGGGTATACAGCTCATTTTTATTTACTTTGGTCTGTAGTCCCAGAGTGCGGAAAAACAAAATGAGGTGAGTCATGAAGCGAAGGAGGTGTCCAGGTAGATTGCTTCTGCTTTTGGAAAGCCATTTGCTAAATTCCTCCATCAGACCTATAAGCCATCAAAGCAAAGATGCAACAATAGGGATAAAAATCAAAAGAAGAGATATAAACACTATCCAAGGACATTTATTGTATTCCTATACCACTACCAGTTCACTATCTCATTGTTAAGAACCATCATATAAAACAGACTCTGGATTAAATTCAAACTTTATTTTCTAAAAATTAAGTAAATAGTTGCATTCAGATAGGTTGACATTTATAGAGATGATAAAATGTGGTAAGTCATATGCGCTGTTTTGATAACTTTTTACAAAATTACTAAAGAAAACAAAGAACTCATACAAAGTGAAATAAAATATATCTTACCATCAATGTCTCCCAGGATAAGGAATTTTTGAACTATATGATAATGTTCTTGATTCTCTTCCAGAACTCTCTGAAAAAATTTTTACATTTTCCATAAATCTACTATGGTCACTCTGCAGTATGTACTCATTGGTAAGCTAAAAATGTCAACTTTTGAAGGAACATATACAAAGAAAAAGCTGGAAATGAAGGGTCTTAGGAGACCAAAATAAAGTAAAATATGAGAAAGATACTGCCCTTGGAATATATACTCAAGGCTGAACATTATCTCTGAAAGCAGAGAATTGCAATAAAACAATTTAATCTCTGTGAATGTTATGAAACTTTTTTTATATTTTACTACAGTTTTCCTTGGCAGTCCATGGTGAACCAGAAAAGAAGGGCACATGTGACCAAATCAAATAAACTGTAAGATTTCCTTCAACATAAACAGTGGTTCTTGAAAGCATTCTTTGGGTATTCTCTTCTGCAAATGGCACCAAAAGTAACAAAACCCATCAAAATAGTGATTACGCACTGAGCAGAAAAAATTTACAAGTAACCTGCTGTTGGATTTTTTTCTGAAGCAAATAATTCATATATTTTTGGTCAAATATATTTTGATTTTTATTTGTCTAAATTTTCTTCCAGCATTTTTTCTTTTTTACATTCAAATGTTTGCTCCCTCTGGAACTGATTTTAATACATGGCATGAAGCAGAGATCTAGCTTTGTTTTCTTCCAGATGGAAAGTCAATTATGTCCATACCATGTTTGTAAATAAACCATCCCTCTTCCTCTGAAAGGAAACGTCATCTCTGTCATCTACATCTATTAAGTTCTCATATATATTTGAATCTAATACGGATTTTCATATTCCGATGATCTATTTATTCCTGTGATAATTCCATACTGTTTTATTGTATCTTTATATTGTTTTATTATTGAGGAAGGCAAATACCCTATTAACTATTGTTCTTTTCTCGCCATACTCACTTATTCTTCTACTTGGAAATTTTCTGTTCAGAAATAATGCCCCAAAGCATTAGGTTTCAATGTTAATTTTGGAATGACTGATATTTATATCAAATCACCTCATCCAGGAATGTGGTATATCTATTTATTTGTGTCTTTCAATAGGATTCTATAGTTTTTTTTATGAAGGTCCTCAAACCCTTGGTTAATTTTATTCCTGGGTATCTTATAGTTTCGGTCAGTAATTTAAATGGGACTTTTGCAGGGAGCTAAATCCTTTTCTAACTAGCTGTAACAATTACAAAAAGGATATGATTTTTTTCATAACTTTGTCTTGAATTTAGATACTTTAAAAATTCTCTTATTAATTCTAGTAACTTACTGCATCTTGAGTTTCTAGATTTACACTCTCATCATATGTAAATGCTCCCCCGTTTCTAAATTTGTATCTATTCCTTGACTTTCTTGTTTTATTTTCATTCATTGGAACCTCCAAAACAACAGACTGGTAAAAAAAACACTTGATAGAGAAAGCATTACATTTTTTTTACTATACAAAGAGCTCTTATACAATAATAAAGAAAAGATAAAATCCAACAGAAAAATAGGTGAAAGCTCTAAAGAGGAAATTCAAAAATGGTCAATAAACATAGGAAAATTTGCTCAGCCTTATGAATAGACAGAGAAATACGAGAAGAACAGTGAGTTTCTATTTCCCACCTAATCTGATGGATTGGCAAAAAATAAAAAAACTGTGATATCTGGGACTAGTGAGAATGCAGGGAAATGGCCACATTAATAAATTACTTGTAGGAGTATGAAGTAATTGCTACAACAAGGGAATTAACTTAATATACATATACCCTTTAACCCAACATTCCTGCTGCTTTCAGGAAACTTGTAAGAAACAGGACTAGTAGATAAGCATAAAAAAATAAGAATAAATAAACAAGAATGTTCATTGCAGTGCTAGAAGCAACCGAAATATCACCAAAAGGGGAATGATTAAAAAAAAAGGATACGTCATTCTATAGAACATTATATACCTATTAAAAATAATAAGTTAGGTTAAGTTAAATCTATATCCACTAACTCAAAGACAGTATCATTAAATGGGGGGAAAAAAGCGCCGTAGACTAATGTAGGTAGAATGATGTGAAAAACAACCTCAAAAACCAAAATCCTATACTGGAATATCTACATTAGCTACATATATTTGTAAGATTATGGAGAAGGATATGTAGGATACATATCAATGTTTTATCATCTCAGTGAATGAGAATAACCATAAAGAGGTTGGGAGGAAGTTTTATAAAGGCCTTACTTATACATCTTTAGATTATTTTGTTTCAAGTACATACTTTGGTTATTTAAAAAAATTTTTAAGAATATTACTTTAAAAAATACTAGATTATTTTGAGATCTAGGAAAAGGAAGTCTTGTTAATTTTCCATTATATATTTTAATTTTTCAAAAAGAAAGGGATAAATTAGCTTACATGTATAACATATATTTAGATGAAACCAATCCTAAACCAAATAAACAGAAATGATGTATCATTTAAATATGCAGTTAAGTTTTTTCTTTTTAAAGAGTATCTCTTATAAGAATAAGAGGTAAGGAAAGGAAAATATAACAAGATTTCACATACTTTTGTGCCTTTCAGCTACAGTGCACAACAATGTAACATTTAGTTTCGTATTCCAGTTATCCTAAAATATTAATATTTACCTTTTTATCAGTAGCTTGAAGTTCTTCAAAAACCTTTTCTAAGGTCCAACTTTGAAAGAAAGAACAAGGAAAGGGATAAAATAACGCTAATAAATAATATGAACAAAGACGACAAAATAAAACTGCACAGAGAATACTACAAATCCTCATGATGAAAAACAAACCAACTCACTCACTTTGCTTCCAAATATTCTCTAGGGAGTTCTTCAGTTTCATCCAGAGTTATTACCGATGTCCGGATCTCCTGTTCTACCAGACTGTCCACCATCACCCGAAAGTAGGCCCACACTGTGTCTTCCCAGGTGTCACAGACAGGAAGCAGCTTTACCGCATTCCAAAACAGAAACATGCAGACATAGTCAACAAAAAAGAAAGGAAAAGCAGTTACACCCACTTATATGGACTATAAAGTCACTATAATGACATAAGACATTGTGGATTGTAAAATACCATACCAAAATGACCTCCTTCCTCCACCCCTCAAACCACATCTCCTTTTTTTTTTTTGGCCGCACTGCACAGCATGAGGTGAGGGATCTTAGTTCCCCAACCAGGGATTGAACCCATGCCCCCTGCAGTGGAAGCTCAGAGTCTTAACCAATGGACCGTCAGGGAAGTCCCTCAAACCACATCTTCTAAGAAGTCTGAACTATTATGATTTTTTCCATGATGAGTACACAATAGCATCAATTTTCCATGCTGATATAAGATGGTGTTTCAACTAATTATGGTAACATTCCTCAAAACAGCTGTAAAATGTAGGGGGTAGTAGGAGTTGTGAGAAGCGCACACACATGTGAGACAATTCAAACAGTCATTGTGCCTTTGTGGAATACTTCTGGATAAAGCTATGGGAACCATAAGTCATCAATAAATGTGTATTGGAATTAAATTTACAATTCTTAGAAACTTAAATCTGATTTCATGTATTAAAACATCATTTGGGGGACTTCCCTAGTGGTCCAGTGACTAAGACTCCACGCTCCCAATGCAGGGGCCCCAGGTTTGATCCCTGGTCAGGGAACTCTATAGATCCCACAAGCTGCAGCTTAAGAGTCTGCAAGCCGCAACTAAAGATCCCATATGCGGCAAAGAAGATCCCACGTGCCACAACTAAGACCCAGCGCAGCCAAATAAATAAATTAATTAAAAAAAAAAAAGTAAGATTAAAATAAATAAATAAATAAATAAAACATCATTTGGTGTATGAGATACATCAAATTAAGTACCTCAAGTTACTATTCTATTTCATGATTATCTCTATCACTGCTATTATTAGTAGCTTAAGCTTATACGATTATTATATATGGTTATATATATGACATATATAATATATATGATTTCATTCCATAGAAAAAAAATTATTAAAATAAATTGCATACCTGCTTGAGATTCCCACTTAAAGCTGCATAAATTGCTCTCTCATATCTATTAAAAAGCTCCTGAAATACAATGAATATAAATAAAATTGAACTACTGTTTTTCTTAGTATGTCAACTTTTTTCATAATCTGGAAATCTGCAGTGTCTTCTAAAATGAACTTATTTACTCACCTGACAGTTTCTAAACTTTAGTAAAAGATCTAGTGGGGGAATAAGAAGGAAGGACCCCTTAGTTTGATATAGCCAATGCTGAAATCTTCCTGAAAAGTCAAATATCTAAATTTCAAATACAGAGTGAAAGCAGATTCAAATCTAATGGATGCTTTGATTATTTATTATAGTCAAATTTTATTCCAGATAGAATCTGTATAGGTGTTTTCCCCTATAAAGTTTATAAATACCTAATACTACCTGATACTGGCCTAAGAACAACATCCAAACAAGGCACACTTGGAGCCTGTCACGCATCAGTTTGCATCAAATTCCTAAGTAGAATTAATTATATTCATCAAATTATCCCATTTTACTTCTGGATTCTATTAATGACATTTCCTGTTTTCTCATCATCCAAACAAGAGACTTCAGAGACTCTCACTATACAACTGAGTCCTCCTCTGCGTTGTTTCCAGTTTCTGGTCCTGACCATTTTTGTTCCCTTCTTTTCTACTCTCCATATTAACCCAGGGCAGGCCCTTATTACTTAGTGTCTGAATAACTCTGACAGGTTCCTAACTAGTTTCTCAGTCTTTAGTTCGTTCAATTTTAAGCCTATTTTCCACTGCCATGCTAATCTTCTTAAAGCACTGCTGTCATGTGCCCTCAAGGTTTTGATGGCTCACCACTATCTATGGTACAAAGTTCCCATTCCTTAGAGCAGCACTTGAGGACCACCACTGCCGGCTCCTAATTTACCTTTTTCAATCATCTTCCCATTACAGTCAGTTCTGCTACAATGCTTGTTTTGAAAATGTGAATTTGTTCCAATGCAACTGATATATCAAGGAACGATTTGAACCTAATATAAACTTCCCATTTCCTTATGCTCAATTTTGTGCACAAGAAACATTAGCTGAATACAGAAAACAACACCTAACTGAACCAAGCCACTTGGAAATACACAAAACTGACACTCCTCAAACATCTACCAGCTCCCTGAGCTCTCCAGGTGTATGATAAGCTAAATCCATCCACAGCAACTGTTACAATTTTGTTTCATTTCAGATAACCTCCTTCTATCTCTTCTCAATAACTCACAAGCTGCAACCCTCTGACACCTCATTCCACAAGCAAACTCCAGTTCTTTTTCAAGGTAAACTGCCATATTTATTGCAGTATTTATGTGTTTATTTAACAGTGTGACACTGTGCTGTTTTTATTAAGTTTTTAACTTTTTATGTGTCACTGGTGGTTTTTGAGTACTGTGCTCTTAATTCCATTTTCCCTAAAAGCCCTGTGGATTTTCTGCACAATTTGTCATGCGGTAGTGATTTTCAGGAATGCGTAGGTGGCGTCATGACAGAACTGACTGTGTTTCCTCTCGTGAGCCTTCTGCTCCAACCTGGTAAACGCACCTTCCCTTGAGTTTTCCCAACCTAGGCATCCTACCTAGAGTTCCTTCCTCTGCTTTTCATGCCCAACAACTCAAATCCTAGTAATTTTTAAAAGATCGATTCAATTCTCTTTGGAAGCCAGCCCAGTGCTTATTCTGTGACTTCATTTGCTACCTTTTTTTGTATTTTTGCCTTATTTCAGTGCTTAATTCTTAGTACTCAGTGTGTCTGAATAACTGATTCGTAAAGCCTGCCCTGTTCTTCAATTTGACTGGAAGTTCTTCGAAAACAGAACTTTAGTCTTAAACTACTCTTGGGCTTCCCTGGTGGCGCAGTGGTTGAGAATCTGCCTGCCAATGCAGGGGACACAGGTTCGAGTCCTGGTCTGGGAGGATCCCACGTGCCGCGGAGCGGCTAGGCCCGTGAGCTACAACTACTGAGCCTGCGCGTCTGGAGCCTGTGCTCCGCAACAAGAGAGGCCGCGACGGTGACAGGCCCGCGCACCACGATGAAGAGTGGCCCCCGCTTGCCGCAGCTAGAGAAAGCCCTTGCACAGAAACGAAGACCCAACACAGCCAAAAATAAATAAATAAATAAGTTTAAAAAAAAAAAGATAGGAATTTATTTAAAAAAAAAAAAAAACTACTCTCAACATTTCATAGCATCTTCAGCAGGCCTTCAGTGAATTAAGAGTAAAAATCAGTATCAGTAAATATTTTATTATATCTTACATCTTCTGCCATTCTCCAACAACTTATTTTCCAAATGCATCTATATGGATTCCCTTCAACATGTTCTAATTCTGTTCCTATAAAACAGTAAAAGAAATAAAGTTTATAGTTTAAAATGAGATCTCCTAATTTCAACAATTTCTAAAAACAAAAGCTATACTTCACAAAATTGCCATTTAGAGCTAAATATATCCCCAACTCTCAGAATAAAATCAATTAAAATACCTCCATTAACATTGGGGTCATGATAGAGCTTCCAGCCTTCAAGTGTTGCAGCTCTCCATGCCTGACCACAGCGTTTGCAGAGTCGCTGTGCCTTTAGAAACAAGAAAGAGCGGTTGGTCATATAACCAATGCAGTACTAAAGAAGTACTTGTGCCTTATAGAAAAGTACAAGCAATTTATGAGGATTAGATAACTTATGGCATAGATGTCACAAAGGATGGTGTAGACAATCAGTAATGGCGTTTCACTTCAGCCATATGCATGTCTTTCTGTGGTCTCTGCCCGCCCGCCCGCCCGCCTGCCTGCCTTCCTTCCTTCCTTCCTTCCTTCCTCCCTCCCTCTCTCCCTCCCTCCCTCCATGTGGTCCCTCCCTCCCTCCCTCCCTTCCTTTCTTTCTTTCCCTAATAATCCCTTTGCTCTTTGATTCTGGGCTTACCACTAGGTGCCCATGGTGCCCACAGGCATGTAATTCTGCTAGAGACAAATGGGCTAAAGAGGCTGATGACCCTTGATTTATGTAAAAGTATTACAAAAACACTGTTAGTCTCTATAATGACAGGGTGTTATTGCTCATTCAGCCCATAAAGATGATATTTCTTCATGTTAAATGTGACCAATCAGATGAGCTTGATATACCAGTGAGACAGAAACATGTTTGTTGGTCCATCATCTCTTTAGGAACCATCTCTTCCCATTTAGTTCATATGGTTTGAGTAGGTCATATGATTCCATCTCTGAACTCAAGGATTAGGCATGTGATCTAACAAGAATCACTCCCAGGACTCTTGCCAGAGATATTGGGAAAGAGAGACACTCCTTTTGCTGGGGTTGCTAGCTTGCAGGAGGATGTAAGGTCGGAGCTGCTGCTGGTGGCCATCACTGACACAAATGGCTTCTTGAGAATGAAGCCACAGAGAGGAGTGTCAAGAGCCTGGGAGAGACAGTATCCTAATGACATCTTCTAAGTCCCCGAATCCTGCTTTTATAACCAGATATAACCCTCTATACTTCTCTGTTCCATGAGACAATCAATCCCCCACCTGTGAGTAATTTGAGTTGGGTTTCTGTCATTTGAACCTACAGAATCTGATTAATACAACCAGTTAAGGGACTTCCCTAGCGGTCCAATGGTTAAGACTCCACGCTCGCAATGCAGGGGGCCCGGGTTTGATCCCTGGTCAGGGAACTAGATCCCGCACGCTGCCACTAAGAGCCCACATGCCGCAACTAAAAGATCTCAAACGCCACAACGAAGGTCCCGCATGCCATGACTAAGACCCGGCACAGCCAAATAAATAAAAATAAATACATAAATATTAAAAAAAAAAATTGAACCAGTTAAAAAGTATCATACCCAAAACATCATTTTGGATTTATGACTTTTAAAAATTATGAAAGCTATGTAGCAACATGGAAAAATATTTTTAAAATATTTGATATGCTATCTAAAAAAGGCAGGACAAAATCTGAATGCAAAACCTTAAAAACATTTTTCTAAGTGAAATTAGCCAGACACAAAAGAACAAATATTGTATGATTCCATTTCCATGAAATAGCTAGAATAGGCAAATGCATAGAGACAGAAAGTAGATTAGGTTACCAAATGCTGAGAGCAAGGGGAAATGGGGAATTACTGCATAATGGTTACAGAATTTCTGCTTGGGGTGATGAAAAAGTTTTAGAAACACAGTGGTGATGGTTTCACAACACTGTGAATGTAATTAATGTCACTGAAATTTACACTTGAAAATGGTTAAAATGACAAATTTTGTTATATATCTTTTATCACAATGAAAAAATCAATACTGTAATATACCAAAACTATTGACTTATTTACTTTATTTATTTATTTATTTTTTTTCATTTATATACTTTTATTTGGGAATGTTTAAATCAATACAGAGAAAACTAAATTTCAGAGACACTGAATATCATTAGTTTGGATATCATTACTTTATTATAAAAGAAACACGGAAATTATTTACAGGATGAAAGATTTCAGAACTTCAGTGGCAGCTTCACGTGATGCCATTGGGGGAACGGGCAGCTTCACGTGATGCCATTTTAATAGTGACTTATTTTAGTCGACATATTTTCCAAGAATGTCACCATCTCTAAATAAGAAATAATCCTTGTCATCTAGAACTACTTTGGTGCCTCCATATTCTGGGAGAAGAACTTTATCTCCAACTTTCACACTAACTGGTTGAATCTCTCCACCCTTTCCTTTCGAGCCCGATCCAACAGCTACTACCGTTGCTTGCAATACTTTTCCTTGCGATTTTTCTGGAAGCATAATGCCTCCTTTGGTTACAACTTCGGGTGCACTTCTTTCAACTAATACTCGGTCAAAGAGGGGAAGAAACTTTCTAAATGCCTGTCCTGCCATGACTCGGGTTGCCGCACTTCGTACTCTCGCTCTCTCGACTTATTTACTTTAAATGGGTAAATTGTATGGTGTTTGAGTTATATCTCAATAAAGATGTTAAAAAAAAAAAAACCTTGGAAGTATACCATGTTTACGATTATATTAAAAAGATGTACAAAAGAAAAAGCCTTGTAAGTAAATTTTAAAATCCCACTATCTGTGATTATGTAAAGGTAGTGGGACCTTCAGAGTTTTTATTTTTCATGGCTTTCAGTAATGTAATTATATTTTTGTTTTGTTTTTAAAAATACATCCTTGTTTGCCATTGTGATTCCTAGTATCCTGCACATCACCTGGCAGAGTGGCTGGGACTCAAATATTTTCTGAACAAATGAGTACGTGGCTTGCAGGATCTTAGTTCCCCAGTCAGAGATTGAACCCAAACCCTTGGCAGTGAAAGCTCAGAGTCCTAACCACTGGACCGCCAGGGAATTCCCCTTCTTTTCTTAATTAAAAAATAAGAATGATGTTTAATAATCCAACACTTACTACTATAAAAATTACTTAATATATGCTAGTTGTTTGTAACACAGAAGAACAAACAACACTTTGAGCTAACGTATTTCTATCTAAAGAACGTCGCCGAGAGTACAGCAAAACAGGTACAACATAATATCTGAAGCTTGAAGCTCCTATGCATCAGACTACCTCATCTAAAAAGTTCACAAAGCCATCCAGTAAGCTGTCTAATCAGATACTTCACATCTTACACACAAGACCTTAACTATCACAAAGGAGGTTACATTTTTCTTTTTTTAAATAAATTTATTTATTTATTTGTTTTTATTTTTGGCTGTGTTGGGTCTTTGTTCTGTGCGCGGGCTTTCTCTAGTTGCAGCGAGTGGTGCGCAGGCTTCTCGTTGTCGTGGCTTCTCTTGTTGCAGGGCACGGGCTCTAGAGCGCAGGCTCAGTAGTTGTGGCACACGGGCTTAGTTGCTCCGTGGCATGTGGGAATCTTCCCGGGCCAGGGATCGAACCCATGTCCCCTGCATTGGCAGGCAGATTCCCACCCACTGCGCCACCAGGGAAGCCCAGGAGGTTACATTTTAAAGAGGTGAAGTTAAAAGGAAGAAATTTGAGGGGATCATAGTCTTCAAATGCTAGACAGTGTCAACTAGAAGAGCAATTAGGGTCAGACTTATTCTTAACTCTTAAAAATCCAAACTAGAAATAGGGACTTCCCTAGTGGCGCAGTGGTTAGGAATCCGCCAGCCAATGAAGGCGACACAGGTTCGAGCCCTGGTGCAGGAAGATCCCACATGCCATGGAGCAACTAAGCCCATGCACCACAACTACTGAGCCCGCACGCCTAGAGCCCGTGCTCCACAACAAAAGAAGCCCGCGCACCGCAATGAAGAGTAGCCCCCACTCGCCGCAACTAGAGAAAGCCCACGTGCAGCAATGAAGACCCAACGCAGCCATAAATAAATTTACTAAAAAAAAAAAAAGTCTTCATTGAATTTGTTAAAACAAAAAATCCAAACTAGAAATAATGGGGCTATGCCTAGGGTATGCAGTACACTAATGGGAAGGCAAAGTTTGATTTCTTACAAAGAATTTTCTACCAGAGTTGTGCAAACTGAAGTGTACTGCTTTCTGAAGCAATGTGTTCTTTATCACTAGAAATGTTGGAATAGGAGTTAGATCCAGAAATACTGTGAAGAAGATTACTGGATTGAGGAGGCATACTCAGTGGTCACAAAGATCCTTTCCAACTTACAGTCTGTGACTTTTTGATATTGGACAAGCAGGGTATACATCATTTACCTCTTCTGTCATTCCAGCACGAATCAGAGTGAAAAGATATTTAAGTAATCTGACTTCATCTTCTCTATCCAGATCATCAAGGGGCATCTTCTGTCTTATGGGAGCATCAGGGTCCTACAAAAATTAATTAATTAATTAAATCATCAACTATAAATTCTTTATATGCACATACAATTTAAACATCATCAAGAGATGATAAATGTCTCCTGAATTACATACTGAAATAAATTCACTGAATTTAGTTAAGTAACAAAGGGAATGAAAGTGTCACAAGTGTCCCAAATAGCCACATAGCTGTCTGCTGCCCATTCAAAACAGACTCTGTTGGCCCACAAAGGTGCATACTTCAGTCAGGCAAGCTGGAAACAGCTCTAGTCCAGCCCAGCAGCTCTAGAAATTCTACTCATAATTCAAGCTGACTTGAGCTTTACCCTGTTGTAGCAACTACATGGCCCAGTTAATCCTAAACAGAATTAGGCCTAGATGGAGAATGAGCAGAGGAGAAACTGCAGGAATCACAATGCATTCTGTGACTAGAAGGTGCTTAGCTGGTTCTTTCTGAGAACATATGAGAAGAGAGCCCAGTATGGGACTAATGCTACACAAAGCACATCAACACCCAACAAAAGAAATTTTAAAACAGATTCCTAATAAATACCTCCACCCTCAGTTATTCCTACCAACTACCTTTCACGAATAAAAAGAAATGTGCCTTTGAACACTGGGGATAACATAGTGTCCTCACTTTTGCGGCAAAGAGCACACATGATCTACATCAGCGGTCGCGAACCTTTTTGGCACCAGGTACCAGTTTTGTGGAAGACAATTTTTCCACAGACGGCAGGCGGGGTGGGGGAAGGGGATGGTTCAGGCGGTAACGGGAGCGATGGGGAGCGATGGGGAGTGGCAGATGTAACTTCGCTCACTCGCCTGCCGCTCACCTCCTGCTGTGTGGCCCGCTTCCTAAGAGGCCGTGGACCGGTACCAGTCCACAGCCCGGGGGTTGGGGACCCCTGATCTACATGATGAATTTCAGATGAAAAGCTATTTTAATGTGACTTTAAAAGAGGAGTAATTCTTATTCCAGATGTTACTGAGTAATATGATTATCAATTCAAAAACTGGAAGGCATAATAGGTCAATTGGCTAGTTTCACAAATATTTTGCAGACAGATATAATCACTCAATTTTGGAACATGGTTTCTTTCTGGCAAAAGGAAATCACCACTTTCCAGATGTTAAGGTAAATGTAAATGATTTTTAGTTGCTTGCTACAGGGGTAATTTTGCTACAGTTTATTACAAGAACTTTCAGTAGTTTCCAAATAATTTTCATCAAAACACACTTTTGTTACCAAACGGAATTTTACCTATTTTTTTCGACTGTTACTTACTTCTCTCACCCTTCACTATAAACATTTAATTCACATGCCTCCACCTATCACAAAGCTCTGTTCCTTCATTTCTACAATAATTAAGACTCCCGTTCTTTTCAAATCCACTGTTACTCCTATAACTCATATCCTAGAATGAATGACCCTTCTAACCTCAAGCTAATTCACAAAGCTTTATTTTTTTCCCCTGCTTTCTATATAAAAGAGCTTTCATAGGTCACCACCTTACAGCTGCAGAGTCAAACCTTGCTATAAAGTCAAAATTAATTTGTTTTAATGCTGGCAAATCAAGAACACTTTCTATTACTTTCTTTTACAATTTACAATCTATAGGCCACATATGGGTTCAAATATATGCCATCAAATTCAAACGCAACTTAGTAATTTTTAGAGTTAAAGGGTATATGCAATCCTTCAGGAAACTAAATCAAGGATCCAAGAAAATAAAAATTCTCAGCCTTTAGGAATAAAAATCACTTAACTTTGAAGGCAACTTCCATTTCAAAGAACACTTACCAATTCAGTGACAAGAGGACGGACACTTCCTATGTAAGAAGAGAGCTGCCGCTGTTTCAAGGTATGCAGAGTATTTTCCCTGAAAGAATAAGTACAACTCTTTTTTAAACGAGGAATTTTAATAGGTCTACTTAAAAAAATCAAGTCAAGGAAAGAGAGTACAAACTCAGAAAAAACATGCAAAACGCTAATATAAAAGGGCATTTTAGCTCAGATGACTAATAATGTTGAGCACTTTTTCATGCCTTATTGGCCATTCACCTATCTGCTTTTGTGAGCTATCTGCTCAAATCTTTGTCCTTTTTATCCGGCTGTCTTCTTGCTACTGAGTTGTAGTTCTTTTTTTTTTTTAATGGATTTTTATTTATTTATTTATTTATTTATTTATTTTTGGCTGTGTTGGGTCTTCGTTTCTGTGCGAGGGCTTTCTCTAGTTGCGGCGAGCGGGGGCCACTCTTCATTGCGGTGCGCGGGCCTCTCACTATTGCGGCCTCTCTTGTTGCGGAGCACAGGCTCCAGACGCGCAGGCTCAGTAATTGTGGCTCACGGGCCTAGTTGCTCTGCGGCATGTGGGATCTTCCCAGACCAGGGCTCGAACCCGTGTCCCCTGCATTGGCAGGCAGATTCTCAACCACTGCGCCACCAGGGAAGCCCTGAGTTGTAGTTCTTTATGAACTACAGGTTCTTTATGTTTCTTCCAGTCTGCGGATTGCCACCAATTCCTTTTCTCAATGATGTCTTTTAATGAGGTTTTAATTTTGATGAAGTCAAATCAATCTCTTTCTCCTGATTACTGCTTTCTGTGACAATCGCTTATTCGCCAAGTCACAAAAATGTCCTCTTATGTTTTCCTCTAAGAGCTTTACAGTTTTAGCTTTTACATTGGGGATTATGATCCATCTTGAATTAACTGTTGGGTACAGTGTGAGGGAAGTATCAAGGTTAATCTTTGTTCACATAGATATGCAGTTTTTTCCTGCATGGTTTGTTCAAAAGACATTCCTTTCCCAACTGGATTGCTTTGATGCCTCATTAAAAACCAAATGACCACAGAAGTGTGGCTCTGTTTTAGGATTCTCTATTCTCTTCTACTGATTGGCAAGAAAAGGAGACTAACTCGTAAGAAACTTGTAAAAACCTTAACAGGACATATTAACTTAAAAAAATTTTTTTTCTGAAAATGAAAATTTCTCTTTCTCTCAGAAAAACCACAACTAACAAAGATTTAAGATTAAAAAAAAAAAAAATTGGGCTTCCGTGGTGGCGCAGTGGTTAAGAATCTGCCTGCCAATGCAGGGGACACGGGTTCGAGCTCTGGTCTGGGAAGATCCCACATGCCGCGGAGCAACTAAGCCGTGAGCCGCAACTACTGAGCCTGCGCGCTCCGCAACGGGAGAGGCCGCGACAGTGAGAGGCCCCTGCTCGCCGCAACTAGAGAAAGCCTTCACACAGAAAAGAAGACCCAACACAGCCAAAAATAAATAAATTAATTAATTAATTAAAAAAAAAATTTGGTAGCACTAATTTCCTAGTTAAGCAGAGAAAAAAACAATTGATTTATAGACTTGATACATATATAATGTTACTGAATTCAAAGGCAAACTGAACTTTTTCTTTAAGTCTTGAAATAAACTGTCCCTTTAACCTAGGAGTGCTTGCTTTCTGGTTTCAAGGTCTTACAATAATTTAGAAGCACTGAAGGATGCAGGGAAAAGAAATTAAAAAACAAAAACAAAAACACATACAAGTAGCTAGAAACATGGGAGAATTGTCTTCTTGATAATCAAATTATGATTTTTAAGAAAATATGGCAAAGTGATTGTTTCAAAACGTGAATCAGACCATGTCATTCTTTTATTCTCAAGGCTTCCCATCACATTTAGAATAAAGTCCCATACCCTTACCTTGGCTACCTGTAAAAGTCCTATATGAGCTGGCTCTCTTCAATCTCATTTCCTACCATTCTTTTCTTTGCTGTGTTCACACTGGCCTCCTTGTGCAAATGCTTTACCTTCTTAGAGTCTCTGTAGTTCCGGTTCTTGCCCTGAACACTTGTCCCTCAAATTTTTGCATGTCTGGCCTCCTTTATTTCTTAAAAACCTCTTACTCTTATTACCTGTTACTTCCTTAGAGAGGCCTTCCCTGGTCACCTCTTCTACTTAAAGTAACTCCCATTACCATCCTCTATCCATCAACTCTGATTCTTTTTTTTCTTTCAAAGCTCTTAGCACCCAATAGGATATATATTTATTTGCTGTCTAACTCTCCTATACAATTATAAATTCCACAAAGGCAGGGTTTTTATCTGTTTTGCTCACAGACTGAGTTCAGTAAGAACTGAATAAATATTTGTTGAAAAATGAATAAACAAAACCAACATTAAATGACTTCAACAATAAAAGTTTAGTGACTTACCAATATACTGACTTTGCATAAAACTCAATATTATCTGAAAAATCTCCAATCTCATCTTTGGCAATGCTCTCCAACCAATCTACCACCAGCTAGGAAAGGGGGGAAAAAGAGTATTAACTATAAAATCTGTAAGTATTTTATTTGAAGTAGTATTACTCCTACCATTAATTTTTTAAAAAAAGGTTTCTAATTCAAAAATACCAAGTAACAATTTTTTCTATCACTGTTTTTACTTTTTAAAGTTGTATAAATATTATGGCAAAAGATATTTTCTATAGGAATAATACAGTTTTTAACAGGCTATTCCTGGAAATGGTGGGGCTATTATTTGAAAACAAAAAACAAGGTTCTTACTTCTTTTTAATTATAAATTAAAAGATCAAAAAGAAAAAAATTAAGAAAAAAGTTTGACTTAAAAAACTTCATTTCTTTTATGTCATTTACCTTTCTCCATATTTCACCAAAAAAAATGTAAAAATTCTAGTCATACCTGACTTTGTCGGACAAGTGAATCTCTCTGAAATAATGCTTCCACAACTGCTTTTTCACTGGCATTAAGAGCCTATTTAAAAAAAAAAAATGGTGGAAAGAAAGAAAAGAAGATCCTCAAGAACATTATTTCAACAGAAAGATAAGAGAATCTGAAATAAGTATATTTAACCACCCATAACCATTTTAACATAGTAAATCTGTACATTCACCTTTGAAAAAATTTTATAAGTAAGTTTCAAACTGCTAGATCAATGTGCAGCTGCTCTTGATATTTTAATTCTTAGTTATGCTTTTCCCCAGAGATGTTGTTTTTGGGAAAAATAAAACACAAAACAAAATGAAACAAATCATAATAAAGGGTAGGATGCAGTCATGGGGCATATTAGGAAATTAACATTTAAAAACATTAGGACTTCCCTGGAGGCGCAGTGGTTAAGAATCCGCCTGCCAATGCAGGGGACACGGGTTCAAACCCTGGTCTGGGAAGATCCCACATGCCGCGGAGCAACTAAGCCCGTGTGCCACAACTATTGAGCCTGTGCTCTAGAACCCGCAAGCCACAACTACTGAGCCCACGTGCCACGACTACTGAAGCCCGTACGCCTAGAGCCCGTGCTTCACAACAAAAGAAGCCACCACAATGAGAAGCCCGCGCACGGCAACGAAGAGTAGCCCCCACTCATCGCAACTAGAGAAAGACTGCACGCAGCAACGAAGACCCAACGCAACCAAAAATAAATAAATTAATTAATTAAAAAAACAAGGTAACTTCCTTCCAACTGGCAAAATCAAATGATTGATGGCAGAGTAAACATGTTCACACACTGTGAGGGTGTAAACTAGTACATTTCATTAGGAAGGCAACATGACAAACTCTATCAAAATTTGTCCTAACAATTCACTTCCAGAAATATAGGAAATACTCAAATATGTAGGTAAGTGTGAAGAATGTTCATTGCATTATTGATAACTATAGCAAAAATACTGGAAACAAATATGTCCAGCAGAATGTCTGAAAAAAATTATGGCACATTTATACTTTGGCATACTATGAAAAAATAAGGTAAATGTATACAAATTGACATGAAAAAAACTAAGAAATATTGATGAATAATAAAAAACTCTCAGTATAAGGTATAAATGAAATCATACTATATGGTAAAAAAGAAAAAAACACCAAACCAACCCCGCCCCCCACCAAAACTACGTGTATGTATAGAGCAGGGAGACTAGATGAAGCTATTGCCATAATTCCTGCAAAAAATGATGAAGGCCTTGGCTTAAGTGGTGGCAACAGGAACAGAGATGAGAGGTCAGAGTCGGAACAGAAGAGCTAGAGTGAGCAAGATCTGATGATGGACTAAATTTTGAGATGAGGCAGAGAGCAGGGTCTAAACCCTGGCTACTCAGAGTGTGGTTTACAGACCAACAGCATCAGCACCACCTGCGAGCCTCTTAAAAATGCAGAACCTTAGGCCCCTCCCCAGACCTACTGAACCACAATCTGCATTTTAACAAGATCCCCAGGTGACTCATGTGCACAGTAAAGTTTGAGAAGTGCTGGCTTAGGGAACACTTGGGTTCCTTGGAAAGTTGGCTATGGTGCCATCCACTGAAAGACCAAAGTGGGTTTGACCTTTGACAGGTTGGAATTACAGTGCTTGAAAATTATTTTGCTTTAAAAGAAAGAAATACAGTTGACCCTTGAACAATGCAAGGGTTAGGGCACCGATCCTCCTTACAGTAGAAAATCCAAACGTAACTTTACAGTTGGCTCTCTGTACTGCTCATTCCTCTGTAACCGAGGTTCTGTACCTGAGGATTCAACCAACTGCAGATCATGTAGTACTGCAGTATGTATTTAGTGAAAAAAATCTGTGTGTTAAGTGGACCCACACAGTTCAAACCCGTGTTGTTCAAACGTTAACTGTAGAAGGTGCTGACTTTTGAAGGGGGGCAATGTGGCTGAGTTCCCCTGGGTCTGCTGGGAGGAAAAGAAAAATATGGAAAGACCATTTACAGAATGAGACAGAGCCAGGGGACTCATTCCCTTCAGGCTCTATCTTCTCTCTGCTTGGAGTCTCTAGGAGAGAACAAAATATGTTCTAGCGCTGCAGAGAAGTTTGCACAATTTAACAACTTGACTAATACCTTTACTAGGACCCAAGTCACTGAATTCTGCAACACTTCACCCAGACTGCATTAAAAAAAGGCTTCTGCTGAATGGCCTGAGGGATAACTCCCTCAAATTTCCTAGGAGGTCAATGTTTGATTTCGAGGATAATGAGGCATAGCCTTCATCGTCTTGGAGGATCCTTTGTCTGAAGGAAGGCATCTCTAGAACACTGTGGTTGACCTTCCCAAGGTTCAACTAAACATTTCAAAATGACATTCTCAACTTGATCTTCAAAAAAAACCCCACAAAACTGTGTGTGTATATATGTATAACGATGCAGAGAAAAATGTCTGGTAGAATACGTACTAAATTGTTAGAACAGTGAGAGGGATGAAAGAGAACTTTAACCTTTTACTCTATAATGTAAATCAATTTTGATTATTGTATCTTTTATTTACTTGTAAAATTTTTAAAATGAAGAAACTCTAGATGGAGCGTCAAAAATCAAATTCTACTACTAAAAACATTTGTATTTTTAAGCATTTATAAAGGAAAAAATTTAATATAAAACTTACAGTAATTACAAACATACTTTCATCTTCTAATGCAGACTGTATTCTGTCTCTAGGGAAAAATAACACAAAATGAAGCCTTATTTCACATGAGTAAATGAAATCACCTTTTTAAGCTAGATACATGCAGAAACCTGCATTCCATCCACTGTAAACAAATGAGATTCCAATTAACTTAGTCAACATGCTTTTAAAAGCAAAAATCAAGTAGTAAATGCCTTCTGAATCTAATACTGACATCTGGACAAAAATGATATTTACTGAAGATACAAACTGCAAAGTGTTTAATGGCTACCTGCTAAAGCATACACCTAACTTTTCAATATAATGTTTTCACAGGGCCAAAATGAAAAAATATAATTTTCTCTCAAGATTTTCTCATTAGGATGAGAAAGTAACAGAATGAGAGCCAAAACCAAGGGGCATCTGAGAGAAGAAAAATTTGGTTAACTTCTCTCAAACTTCCACATTACATAAAGTATATCTGTCAGTTCTTTTTCTTAATCAATCCTCTTCTAAATATTGCCGTATTTTTAGCACTTTCCTTAAATCTTTACACATATCCAATTTTCGGTAGCTACCGGCTTTACGATTCATATTCCCCTCTTTCCTCGTTAACTCACTTCTGACAACTAAGGCATTAGAAATGATAAGTATCACAAAATGGCAGAACCTATTTCCAAACACATCTTACTCTAACTTCCAAGTTAATCTGCCAGTTTATTTCTCTTTGAAGTCCTACACAACTTTACCTATACAAAGAAGCCAGCAGCCTCCACGTGACCATCTCCTGCTGAAGAAGCCAGAGCATACTGGCTGTTTTTGAAAACTTTTGAAGTCCAGGTGTTGCTCGGCTCACTATTTTACTCAGTATATTCACCTGAATTAAAAATACAAATGTAATAAGGTTTTCTATAATTTTGAGTCACAACTTTGTATTCTTCAAGTACACAGTGCTAAAACTAATTATATACATTTTATATATGTACATATTTATATTATACATTTTTCCTGTCTATTGTCTTTTTTAAATTGAGTGTAATATAACATTCCCACTAGAAATGGCCTTAATTTGAAGTAAGGTGTGTTTATCTGGGTATATATGTAAAAGTTTAACAGACTCTAGGTTTCAGATTCAACAATAACAGCCATGAGTACGTTTTTCTCCTTGTACATCAACCCAGAAGATAAGCTAAATCTAACCTACACCCAACAAAATCATAACATGAACCAACAGAGCAGCAATGAAAATTAAAAATAAGGTATCTTCAAATTTTATCTGAAAAATTTATACCATATAAAAAAATCAAGAAAAATATTTTCCTAAGACTGGTACCAAAACATTGTCGTTTCTAACCAAACCTTAACCAAAATCCCTCCTTGCTGTAAAACAGTAGTTCTTAACCATTTGAGGACTTTTTGTGGAAGTCTAATGAAAGATATGGATGTTCTTCACAGAAACACACACCAAATTATTTAATAGGAGGTTTAAGGACCCAGGGTAAAAGAAACCTTTCTCAAAGGTTATGAATATTACCTCCTTATCAAGGGCAATTAAGAAACAGGATTGGTCTCATTCAGAAAATGAAGAATCACTACCAAAACAACAGGTTTCCCCACCCTTTAAAAAGTATTCACAAAGTAATGTTACTTCTGTCTTAAGGCCAGTGTTTAATAAAAGTATTATCTGTATTTCTCATTCCTTTAATAAATTCTCTATTGGAATCCTAACTCCAGTGATTCACTAGGTGATTATTATTGCTTTTGTTATTTAATGAAGCTACTGCTTTTATAATGGAACAATTCAGAAATTGGTTATTGAACTAATATTAAATGCTCAAAAAATGTTGGCTATTACTATTATTTCAATTATTCTTGAATGCAATAGTTTCTTGAAGTCCTTTCCTTTCCTTTAAAAGAGACTTAATTTTTTGAGCAGTTTTAGGTTTACAGCAAAACTGAGTAGGAAGTACAGCGAGTTCCCATTACCTTCTGCCCCCAAATACACACAACCTAACCCCCCACTATCAATATCCAGTACCAGAGTGGTACGTTTGTTACAGTCACTGAAGCTACATTGACATGTCATTACTACTGAAAGTCCATAGTTTACACAACGGTTCACTCTTGGTGTTGTACATTCTATGGGTTTTGACAAATGTATAATGACATGTATCCCTCATAATAATATCACACAGAATAATGTCACTCCCCTAAAAATCCACTGTGCTCCACTTTCCATCCTTACCACCCTTTGAACCCTGGCAACTGTTAATCTTTTTATTCTCTTTGAGTTTTCCCTTTTCCAGAGTATTGTATAGTTGCAATCACACCAAATGTAGCCTTTGCATATTGGCTTCTTTCACTTAGTGATATGCATTTCGGGTTAATCCTCATCTCTTTATGGCTTGATAGCCCATTACTTTTAAGGGCTGTATAATATTCCACTGTCTGGATGAACCACAGTTGATTTACCCATTCACTTTCTGAAGGCATCTTGATTGCTTCCAAATTTAGGCTATTATGAATAAAGCTGCTATAAACATCTATGTGCAGGCCTTTGTGTGGACATATATCTTAAACTCTTTTGGGTAAATACCAAAGAGTATGAATGTTAGATTATATGGTAAGAGTATGTTTAGTTTTGTAAGAAACTGAGACACTGTCTTCCACAGTGGTTGTATCATTTTCCATTCCCACCAGCAATGAATGAGAATTCTTGTTCTACACCCTTGCCAGCATTTGGTTTTGTTAGTGTTTTGGATGTTGGTCATTCTAACAGGTGTATAGTGGCATCTTGTTGTTTTAATTTGCTATTCCCTAATGACATATTATGTGTTTTTTTAAATTTTTATTTTATATTGGAGTATAGTTGATTTATAATGTTGTGTTGACATATGATGTTAAGCATCTTTTCCCATACTTATTTGCCATCTGTAGATCTTCTCTGGTGATGTGTCTGTTTACATGTTTTGTCCATTTCTCAGTTAGATTGTTCATTTTCTTACTGTTGAGTTTTAAATTCTTTGTATATTTTGGGTTTTCCTTTTTCAAAGATGCAGAATGCTTTTGTCCTTAAAAGAAATATTATACGGACTCTCAACGTGTAAAAAGCAGAGCTACTCTGGCTGACCTCCTAACCATGCCACACTTGTCACTACACCCCAAGACATCCTCCTTAAATTTGGCATAGAAATTCACAAGTTGATGCTGTTCAAAAAAACTTAAGACTACTGAAGTCTGACCAGCAATGCAGTGAAATTAACTTACCTGACTAATACAAATGTTTTCATACTCTTCCACCAGGTCAAAAACTGTAGTTGAAGAGTGCCTCAAAAAAGACTGCAGGAAATCAGAAAACATACTCATGGATGCTAGAACACAATAAAAAGAAAAGGAACAGAAAGAGTTAAACGACATACTTCTAGGTAATTCTGTTTGTTTTAAAAACTTAAAAACATAGCTACAAATCCTTTTTTTTAACTGCTGTATTTTTAAAAATATATAATTGTGGTAAAATACATGTACCAAAATTTACCATTTTAACCATTTTTAAGCATACAGTTCAGTAGCAGTAAGTACATACACAGTGCTGTGCTACCATCACCACCATGGGACCACAGAACTCTGCATTTTGCAAAACTAAACTCAGGATAGCCAAGGCAATCCTGAGAAAAAACAAAGCAGGAGGCATCACACTTCCTGATTTCAAACTACACTACAAAGCTATAGTATTCAAAACAGTACTGGCATAAAAATAGACACATAAACCAATGGAAAAGAATGGAGAGTCCAGAAATAAACTCCCACATATATGGTCAATTAATATTTGACAAGGGAGCCAAGAATATTGAATGGGGAAAGGATAGTTTCTTTAATAAATGGTGCTGGAAAAACTGGATAACTGCATGCAGAAAAACAAACTCAGACCCCTATCTTACACCACTCATAAAAATGAACTTGAAATGAATTAAAAACTTAAATAAGACCTGAAACTGTAAAATTCCTAGAAAAAAATGTAGGGAAAAAGTTCCTTGACACTGGTCTTGGCAATACTTTTTGGATATGATACCAAAAGCACAAGCAATAAAAGCAAAAAATCAACAAGTGGGACTATATCAAACTAAAAGCCTCTATACAACTAAACAAACAATCAACAAAATGAAATGGCAACCTATGGAATGAGAGAAAATATTTGCAAACTATATATCTGATAAGAAGTTAATCTCCAAAATATATAAAGAATTCATAAAATTCAAAAACAAACAATCCGATTTAAAAATGGGCAGAGGAACTGAACAGACATTCCTCCAAAGACATACAAATGGCCAACAGGTACCTGAAAAGATGCTCAACATCGCTAATCATCAGGGAAATACAAATCAAAACTACAATGAGATATCACCTCACATCTGTTAGAATGGCTATCACCAATAACACAAGAAATAAGTGTTGGTGAAGATGTGGAGAAAAGGGAATCTTTGTGCACTACTGAGGATAATGTAAACTGGTTCAGCCACTACGGAAAACAGTATGGAGGCTCCTCAAAAAATTAAAAATAGAACTACCATATGATCCAGCAATACCACTTCTGGGTATATACTGAAAGGAAATGGAAACAGGCTTTCAAAAAGGTATCTGTACTTCCACACTTACTGCAGCATTATTCATAATAGCCAAGACAGGGAAAAAACCCAAGTGTCCATCACTGGATAAATGGATAAAGAAGTGGTATATATACAGAATATTATTCAGCCACGAGAAAGAAAGCGATCCTGCTATTTGTGACAGGATAGACCCTGGATAGACCCTGAAGGCATTAAGTAAGATAAATCTGACAGAGAGAGACAAATACTGTACTATATCACTCATGAGGAATCTAAAAAAGCCAAACTCATAGAAACAGAGAGTGGAATGGTGGTTTCCAGGGGCTAGAGGGTGGGGGAATTGAGAGATGTTGGTTAAAGGGTACAAATTTGCAGTTAGAAGATGAGTAAATTCTGGAAATCTAATGCACAGCATTGACTATAATCAATAAATCTGTATTACATAGTTGAAAGTTGCTAGGAGACTAGATCTTAAATGTTCTCACCATAGAAATGATAATTATGTGATGTGAAAGTATGATGGAGGTGTTAGCTAACACTAATAATATGCAAGTGTATCAAAGCAATATGTTGTACACCTTAAACTTACAGAATGTTGTCAATTATACCTCAAAAAAAAAAGAAAAAAAAAATCCTAAAACTATAACTCCCCATTCTCCCCTTTCCCTAGACCTTGGCAACCATTATTCTACTTTCTATGTCTATGAGTTTGACTACTCTAGATGCCTCACATATGTGGAATCACACAGTATTTGTCCCTATGCCACTGGTTTATTTCATTTAGCATAATGTCCTCAAAGTACATTCATGTTGTAGCATGTGTCTGAATTATATGCCACTGTAAGTATATACCACATTTTGTTTATCCTTCATCCATCAATGGACATTTGGGTTGCTTCTACCTTTTAGCCATTATGAATAATGGGGCTATAAACGAGGGAACACAAATCTCTTTAAAATCCTGTTTTCACTTCTTTTGGGTATATACCCAGAGGTAGAATTGCTAAATCATATGGTAACTCTATTTTTAATTTTTTGAGGAACCACCACTGTTTACCATTTCACATTCCCACCAACAATGTACAAGAGCTCCAATTTCTCCACATCCGTGCCAACATTTGTTATTTTCTGTTTGTTTGGGGTTTTTCTGTTTTTGTGGGTTTTTATCACAGTAGCCATCCTAATGGGTTCAGGTGGTGTCTCGTGGCTTTGATTTGCATTTCCTTAATGCAAATTATTACTTAATGCAACATTACTGATGTTGAGCAAATTTTCATGTGCTTATTGGCTACTTTTATATCTTCTTTGGAGAAATGTCTATTCAAGTCCTCTGTCCATTTTCAATTGAGTTGTTTGTTTTCTGTTATTGTTGAGTTGTAGGAGTTCTTTCTACATACTGAATATTAATCTCTTATGAGATATATGATTTGCAAATATATTCTCCCACGCTGTGGGTTTCCTTTTCACTCTATTGTTCTTTTGACACATATTTTGATGTAGTCCAATTTATTTTGTCTTTTGTTACCTACAAGTCTTTTAAGATTCCAAAATGTATTATTCAGTAGTCTGTTGACCATTACTACAAAACCATGAGCCAAATTTTGAAACATCTGAATTATATTTTAAGTACACCATAACAAAGTAGCTGAGAAAGTTATAATAGATACTAAAATGACATGTTTTACTCAGGGAAAATACATACACTCTACTACAATACTGTATAATATTTAAGGCCTCAGCCATGGTTCATACTAAAAATGAAATATTCTATAGATTACGTACAAAGTACTTTTGAGTCACTCAATATTTGAGTACTTATAACTGGCAAATACTACAAAGAAGCAGTGGTCACCACAGTGTTAAGAGAAGGGCTGGGGCTTCCCTGGTGGCGCAGTGGTTGAGAGTCTGCCTGCCAGTGCAGGGGACACGGGTTCGAGCCCTGGTCTGGGAAGATCCCACATGCCGCGGAGCAACTAGGCCCGTGAGCCACAATTACTGAGCCTGCGCGTCTGGAGCCTGTGCTCCACAACAAGAGAGGCCGCGATAGTGAGAGGCCCGCGCACCGCGATGAAGAGTGGCCCCCACTTGCCGCAACTAGAGAAAGCCCTCGCACAGAAACGAAGACCCAACACAGCCATAAATAAATAAATAAATAAACAACAACAACAAAAAACAAGTTTCCATACATGTGGTATCTTAAAAAAAAAAAAAAAAAAGAGAGAAGGGCTCCGAGGGCTCTGGGACTTCCCTGGTGGCGCAGTGGTTAAGAATCCGCCTGCCAGTGCAGGGGACACAGGTTCGAGCCCTGGTCCGGGAAGATCCCACATGCCGTGGAGCAACTAAGCCCATGCACCACAACGACTAAGCCTGCGCTCTAGAGCCCGCAAGCCACAACTACTGAGCCCGCATGCTGCAACTACTGAAGCCTGCGCGCCTAGAGCCCGTGCTCCATGACAAGAGTAGCCACCACAATGAGAAGCCCGCACGCTGCAACAAAGAGTAGCCCCTGCTCGACGCGACCAGAGAAACCTGCGCACAGCAACGAAGACCCAACACAGCCAAAAATAAATAAATAAATAAATAAATTTATTAGGAAAAAGAGAGAGAGAGAGAAGGGCTCTGGAATCAAACTGCTTAGTTTCAAATCCTGGTGCCATCACTTCCTAGCCAGGTGAGCTCAAACAGGTTAATCTTTTTGAGCCGCAGTTTCATTTCCCTGAAAATGGAAACAGTTACTGTATCTATTCAATGGACCATGAAAGGAGTTAGTGTTCACACAGTGGTAAGCATACTGACTAGCACTCATATATGTTAGCTTATAATGATAAAATGAAGAAGAACCTATGTCATAATGTGCAGGTACAGAGACATTAAAAGCAAATTTTTTTTCCAAAAGGGAATGGTAATAACCAACATAAAGTTAGAATAGTCACAGTACTATTTGAAGAAACAACACTAGCATCCAGGCCAAATAAAACACGTCAACAATGTCAGATAAAAATTAAACCAAAAGGAAAAGAGAAGCTCTTTCAACAGCACAAATATGGAAAGAATAAAAATATTAGAGACTAGTCTAATAACCTAACAGGCTACTTACTATTTATACTGAAAGATTTAACGGCAAAATGCCGCTCCAACTGAGAACTAACGTGAGGTTCTCAACCTTCTAGAGCTACTACATCAAATGTCATAGCCATTACCATAACTAGTTGGCTTAACAAAAAATATTTTTTAATGATGTTCAGGAATAGGAGTTAATTTCCTTGATCTTAGTAAAACGACAAGCTACTGTGTTACAAACGAAGTTTTACCAGCTTCTCCAGGATCATCCTCCCGTAACATAACAGCACTGAGAGTTACATCCTCTGTTACACTGTGGGGCTCTGTGTTTGTGAAGAGCCCTGCACGCTGTGATGAGAATGCAGCGGCCCAATTACTGTCATCCAGATTAGTTACCTGAAAAAATAAAAGGAAGATACAGAAAAGTAATACGGTTATTGCTGCTGAGTGAATAAAGACTTTAATACTATTAAAATTTTTTAAAGACCATAGGTATGTGTTTTTCACTTTTAAAAGAGAGCCATGGGGCCATTTTATTAAGGAAATCATGGCTTTTTTTTTTTTGGCCATGCCATGAGGCATGTGGGGTCTTAGTTCCCCGACAGGGATTGAACCCGTGCCCCCTGCGTTGGGAGCTTGGAGTCTTAACCATTGGACCACCAAGGAAGTCCTGGTGGGTTTTTTTTTTTTAAAAAGGCAGTATATTCCTTCTTTTTTTAAATATTTATTTATTTATTTTTGGCTGCGCTGGGTCTTCCTTGCTGCGCACAGGCTTTCTCTAGCTGCGGCGAGCGGGGGCTACTCTTCGTTGTGGTGCGCAGGCTTCTCATTGTGGTGGCTTCTTTTGTTGCAGAGCACAGGCTCTAGGCGCGCGGGCTTCAGTAGCTGTGGCATGCGGGCTCAGTAGTTGTGGCTCGCGGGCTCAGTAGTTGTGGCTCGCGGGCTCAGTAGTTGTGGCTCGCAGGCTCTAGAGCGCAAGCTTAGTAGTTGTGGTGCACAGGCTTAGTTGCTCCACAGCATGTGGGATCTTCTGGGACCAGGGATCGAACCCATGTCCCCTGTACTGGCAGGCGGATTCTTAACCACTGTGCCACCAGGGAAGTTTCAGTCCCAGCTTTTTTGTTTTCTTCTTTGTACTACTCCATACTTAAAAAAAAAAGCCAATAAAGACTCCATTTTGTAATATTTAAGCTGATATTAATAAGTAAACTAATATCAGCTTTAGTCCTATTGCTCTAGGACTAGTTCAAATCAATTTTTTAATTTTGGGAAATAGTACCGGATGAATGACCCAGTTTCTACAACAAATAAATGGTAAAGAAAAAAAGAATGATGGAGGAACTTATAGATTAAAATACTTAAGAGACATACCAAGTAAATGCAATGTGTTGAGCTTGTTTGGATTCTGATTTGAACAAACCAACTTAAAAAATCTGACACAACTGAAGAAGTATGAACACTTAATGAAATACATATTGTAATGAAAAAAGTACACATAAAATGGCTATTTGAAATGATAAAGGACTTACTCTGTGTGTGTAGGGAGGGGTAAGACGTGTTAACAATATTGTACTTACGTTAAAGAAAGCATCCTTATGTCTCAGAGATACCTACTGAAGTATTTATGGATCAAATGGTATGAAATCTGGGAACTATAATGTGGGGGAAATGCTTGTGGGTGTAGATGAAACAAGATCAGCCATATGCTGATAACTGTTGAAAGTAGGCAATAAATACATGGAGGCTTACTCTACTATTGTATTTTTGGACATATTAAAAAATAGTAATAAAAATCTTTTTTAAATTTACCTTTACTTAAAATCCAGGCATGAGCAACTATAAAAATGTACCTTTAAATCAGTCTCCCCAAGGAAAAATGCTAAAGATGGGTGCTGGGGCCCTATATATTAGTGAGGTAGTAACTATGGGCTGAGGAGAGCTTAGCTTCAGCTACCGAAGACTGATTGATAGTTTACTCCCTTCTGGATACTCATCATCATTATTATAAAGATCAAACTGAAAACCTTACACAGCAGTGATATCTTGCATTCAGAAAAATACTTTGGTCCATAACCAAATCTTCGCAGGTAGACACATGGTAAAATCAACATAGCAAATACTGTACTTCCTTCAGGGCAATCTGTATATCTAAGACCACTTCTCACAGCTGATATTAAAATTGGCAAAACAGGGACTTCCTTG
Organism: Eubalaena glacialis; assembly: GCF_028564815.1. Lineage (NCBI taxonomy): Eukaryota > Metazoa > Chordata > Mammalia > Artiodactyla > Balaenidae > Eubalaena > Eubalaena glacialis. The sequence continues at coordinate 49,555,235 of NC_083726.1, forward strand.
GTGGTCCAGTGGTAAAGAATCTGCCTTCCAATGCAGGGGATGCGGGTTTGATCCCTGGTCAGGGAACTAAGATCCCACGTGCCACAGGGCAACTAAGCCCATGCACCACAACAACTGAGCTCTCACGCCTCAACTAGAGAGCCTGCACGCCACAACTACAGAGCCCATGCACTCTGGAGTCCGCACACCACAACTAGAGAGAGAAAACCCGCGCGCCGTAACAAAGAGACCATGCACCGTAAAAGAAAAGATCCCGCATGCCTCAACGAAAATCCTGTGCGCCCCAATTAAGACCTGAAACAGCCAAAACAATAAGGAAAATAAATATTAAAAAATAAAATAAAATAGGCAAAACAAATCAAGACAGTATCTTTGACTACAAAGTAATTTCCAAACATTTTGTAATAATCAGTACATATTTACTCTATCCTAGCCTTTAAAAGAGTAACAATTTTACTATTAATCTTGCAGTTCTGAAGCAGTAAATAATAAAACTCATCTTCTTTTGCTTAAACCCAGAAGCAGTCAATTCACTCATGTTTTTAAGAAGAATAAGAATAAACATTGCCAAAATAAACCAGTTTCATAAGCAAAGTAAAACTGTTCAATGACTAGATCACTGTTAGATATTAACACTCTAAAAATTCATAAGACTGTAATAAATATTTCTAAGATCGATTTAACCTTCTAAGACAAGGAGAGGTTTAACATGCAAAACCTCTTTTTAATAAGCCCAGAGCCAAATAAAGAGCCATTTTTATCTTGTTTTTGGAACTAAATGGGCCATAATACTCTACTACTCCAACAAAAGTCTTCCGTTTTCTTCTTCTCAGTTAGATACAATTCTTTCTTTTTCTATAGGGTATTTTAAGCACCTAGGTCAAGTCATTCTGTATCACAGTTTATAAGACATTTCTTTTGCTATTTTAACTATTGTATCACAGTGATTCCTAAAGAGTGTCTCATCTACTTCTCCCAAAATTTTCTCTTGTCTTTCCTTTAATGCTTTGTCCTTCTTCCTTATGACAGTCTTCATTGATTACTCCTGTCTTCCTTCTCTTCTATGCTTCTTGGGCTCAGCTTTTATACCAATAGCAACCAATCGGAATTGATTTATTCTGATCAGCAAACTGTCAGATTAACACATTTTGTCGGCAACTAACTGCCACTGGTGCCACAGCTTCCACCTATGACATGAGTATGTTTAAGGGTCTCAGTTTTCTGAAAGTCTTTCTAATCAAAAACTGATTTCAATTAACATAACCGAATTACTTTATGACAAGACTTCAATTCTCATTAAAAGCTTTTTAGCTAAATATCTTACGTTAATAAAAAGGAAGAAAATTTCAGCCCCATCTTTCTACATACCATAGACAGATTTCCCAAGAACCCCGAAGACTGTGTAAGCCGAGGAGACCTCCCTCCAGTTCCAAGAATGCAGAAAACATCTGGCTGCCTTAGTAAGCTTCGGTTTGTTGGAGTAACTACTAGGAAGAGATTAGTGAAAAGAATTCGAAATGCGTGAGCCTTGATCATGGAAGAAAACAAGCAAACAAACAATAAAGAATAATTTTCACTTTTCAATTATTTAGATTCTAACCAAATAAATACTTTCAATATTAACATTTCCATCATACGAAGATTCAACTTATTTTTCTAAATATGAACTTTTAGTACTACTGAGCCCACCAAGAAAAACTTTACTGCAAACAGAGATGCTTTCATTATAGCATAATTGAGCATAAAAAAAAGGGACACTAATGAGTCCATGAATTTGCCAAATTCTAATTTTATAAAGCATACTACAGTATAGAGGACATGGGCCCTGGAGTAAGCAGATTATGGTTCGAATTTTGGTTCCATTACTTACATACTTACCTAGCTATGTTATCAGCGTTAATCAACTTCTCTAAGTCTCACATTCGGTCTTGGCAAAATAGAGATAATACCTATGTCATAGTTAGTATGCATTTATGTAAAGAACAGTGACTTACACATGGTAAGAGTTCAACAAATAGTAACTGCAATCATTATTACTTGTTCTTAATTAAAGATAATTTATAAAATATAATATATATTACAGTATTAGTTGCTATTATTGTTATCATTATTAAATGCTTTAAAAGCAAAAAAAAAAATCTTACAAGGTTGTCGAAATGAGCTGGGAGTTCGGGGGATAACCTGGTCTCTTGGTGTAGTATTAGCAAAAATTTCATCTTGGGATGCCCGAACTACAGGAAAAGTTAAGAAAAGTTTTTCATGTAGAAAAGACACCATCAAAGTTAGAATGAACCATATTTACACTATTCAAAATATGTGAATACATTTTTCAAGGGCAAGGTATTTTATGGCTACCATATTTTCTATGCAGAGTGTAAATAATTCCCTCTCCCCTTTAAATTCTCAGTTATCAGTCTTAGGTTGCTACACATTGAACTAAAAGTTGTTAGTCAGATTTCAAATAATAAAAAAAATCTAATCTCAGCAGAAGCTAACCACAGTATGATGGTTAGCAGTAAAATGGAACATCCTTATTTTCAGGGAAACATGAATCTCACTGAATTTCAGCATTATACTTACGAAAGAACACATCTGGGAAGTTAAAAAAAAAAAAAAAAACTAAAACTAATGTCCATAGCATTTTATTATTATAGCTAGTGTTTAATATCTCTCATAAAAAGAAAAGTCTATAATCCTGATTCCAAACATGTTGCAATTTTTATAATCATGCTTAAAATGCAAAGGATACTTAAAACTCTTTTCTGAGCGCTCTGTTTTCGTGCAGTCCGAGTCACCTCTGCCTCCCGGATCACAGGAGATGACATCTCTCCAAAGTCACTCCTAAAATGGCATAATCAAGCTCATGTGAACGAAATGAGAATGTAGCATTTGCAAAAAAACTTTTTCATCATGATTGGACCAAAGGATCCTAAGTCAGTCAAGATGCAGATCATCCCAGTAGCCAAGTCTTTGATATTTTTGTTGATAATGCCCCTCTGGCTCCAAATCCTACTTATCCCTCAAAGTCCTGCTCAAATTTTACCTGCACAAAGACTTCTTTGACTTTCTAATACTTGTTATTTTCTCCTATGGAATTACTTTAACACGTGGAATCTAAATCTATATTATAACACTGTTTTAGATAACTGCTTCATGAAGGTAAACCTTTCCTCTTTGGATTGAGGTCCCTAAAATTGCAGGAACTCTTAAAAGGATCTTCTGTAGTTTCCAAAATACTTCAAACCATGGATACTACTATTTAAGCTGGTGACTTGGGAGGCTAAGTAAAAAAGAAATCTAGTAAATTGGAGAGAAATGATCCTTCAAGTTTTTTCTCCCCAGACTACACTAAGGGTGTCTCCTGTCTCAGCACTACTGTAGTCACCATGCCCTTGTCATTCTCTGCCCAATTTCCTAGCATGGTTTTTACAATCTGACCCCAGCTTACCAGTTCAGCCTTATATTCAGCCACAAACATCACTCCATACAAACATACACTGCATGTGACCATTCAGCTACGCTTTCATATCCTTACACCTTTGTACATGTTGCTTCTTTTACAGAGGCTTACATTTGCCCCCTTGGTCTACCTGGTGAATACTTACTCATCAAACAGCCTCCTGGAGTCTAGAGACACAAAGATCCAGGTTGGCAACTTGGTTCTTCTATTTGTTAGCTAACTAACTAACCTAACTGACCAAGTTCCTTAACCTTTTTTAGCCCCAATGTTAGGTGTAAAAAGAGGATCATAGTAGCTATCCTCACAGGATTGTTAGAAAAATTAAATTAGCTAATAATATATTTAAAGCGTTTAAGTTACCAGTGTAGGCTACTGCTACTATTCAAACACCAACTAGAAAGTATTCTCCTTTGAGAGGTCTTCCTGATACCTCCCATGACAGGGAGAGTTCATTGCTCCCCATTTCTTTTCCCACAGAGCAGTACAAAACACTTATCACTCCGCACTGCTCGGCTGTCTCCTCCACTACACATTCCCCCGAGGCCAAGAACCTTGAATAACTCATCTTTTACGCAGGTGCCTGGCATAGTGCCAGGGTCATAGAAAGAATTCAGTAACTATCTGGTGCTGGAACCTGTAATCAGAAAGTCTGGGCTGAGATCCCTGTTCCATCACTGACTGGCTCTGTGATCTCGGGCAGGTCACTCAGCATCTCGAATGCCGGGCCACCTCCTACCTCGCTCACCCCAGGAGCGAAAAATGTTGCGCGAAAGTGAGTAGGTGGCAGAGCCGCCGTGGAAACCAGGAGATTATCATTAGCCGTATCCCTTCCCGACCCAAGCGGCCTTTCTTCCATCAGATGCAGTCTCCCAGCCCGGAAAAGGAGTCCTAGGGCCAGCACCCGGGCCCTCGTCGGCTTCCTCTGGGAGTCGGGTTTCACCTGTTTCGTTCCTCCAACACCCTGGAGGGACAAGTGTCCGGGCTCGGCCGTCACCACCAAAACTGACCTGTCCATGGCTATAGCCTTCTCCCACCGAGAACCTTGCAAACTCAGTCCCAGCTTAGCCGCCGCGTTTCAGCCTTCCCGCTCTCCGGAATTACACCCTTTGACCCGGAAGCACGTCCTCGCTAAGCCGCTGTAGAAAAAAGAGGCGAGGGGCGGGAGGGGAGAGGAACAACTTTCCCATTCGGCGCATGCGCAACTTCTTTCGCCTGCCGCCGCTTGTCCGGTCTGCGCAGGCGCAAAGGTGTGCCAGCGGTTGACGTCGCTGGGCGGGGCGGGGCAGAACCGGGGCGGGGAAGGGGGCGGGGCCTGACCGTTTCGCCTCGCTGTGCGGCGGCCGCTTTGCTTGACTGGCATTTATGGGCGTGGTCCAGGCGCCGGGGTTATCCTGCTGGGATACTTGACGTATATTGATAGTCTAGAAAAATGTGAAGTCATTTCCTGGTATTCTCTGTCAGAAACAGCCTGGACCTGGAATTCTGACATGCAATCTCTGCGCTACACCTCGGGGGTCCCTGTCTCTCTCTTACTGTACTCACCTTGTTTGAACTGTAGTGTAAACCCCCTACAGTTTTTGAAATTGTTTTCCATAATGGCTATTTGTTCTTTACTTGGTATTTTTCCCTATTAAGGAGAAAAGGATCACCTGTCTTAAAAAAGCATAAAAGATGTTGGTATTGCCCTCTATTTCAAAGTGCAGGATAGGCAAAAAGTATATTCTGGCCCTGAAGGAATCAGTCGAAGTTTTGCCCTAGGCATTTACATTCCACTCTAATCCTGGGAAATGTCGTTCTAGGAAGGCTTCTTCATACCTAATTCCCGCTGAGACGACGTGGGGTTTTGAAGAAACGTGGCTTTGGGCTCCATCTAGGCTCGAAACCTCTGCGCTGCAGATTCCTCATCTGTAGAACAGAGGTAACGCCTTTATCGCAGTTGTTGGGAGGATTAAAACGAGATGTCAAATGTTCATTGCACATGGTAGTCATCGAAATGTTAATTTTCTTCTCCTCCAACAACTACTTGGGTCTCACCCTAGTGCTCTCTCATTTTTCCCATATCCTAATTTTCTTGTACAAAAGAACGCTTTTCTCTTATGGAAAATGAAATGTGGTCTTAATGGTTTTTGTCAGTGCCAGAGGCAGGTTTATTCAAAGTATGAGCCAGTGTTTCAGGTTCTTGCCATGTGTCCCCAGGCAAGTGAATGCCAATGCGTTTTATTCATGTAATGTACTTGAAGTGATTGACCATAAGGCACACAATAAAAGTGAAGAGCAGCTTTGGGCAAAGGATTAGCTCCGTGTTCAGTTCATATGCAAAGAGGGAACACTTGTTAAAAAGTGCACTGAGGTTCACTTTTGAAACAATCGATTAGTAGGCATAAACACCATACTGAAACTGCACAACTCGGATGGGATTCGAACCCAGCCAAAACTCAGACTTGGACTTGAACCCACTTTTAATTGAAATCCCACACCTGGTCTCAGGACTTAATGAAGCTCAGGGTCTTTATGTCTCGTTACAGAAAGAATTCAGTGAGAGACAAAGTGATAGGTAAGAAGTGGATTTATTTAGAGAGGTACACATTCCACAGACAGAATGCAGTCCATCTCAAAAGGCGAGAGTGAGCCCCGAAATATGGCGTGGTTAGTTTATGACTGGGTAATTTCATAGACTAACAAGTGGGAGGATTATTCCAACTATTTTGGGGAAGGGACGGGGATTTCCAGGAACTGGGCCACGGCCCACTTTTTGGCCTTTTATGGTCGTCCTGGAAACTGTCATGGCATCTGTGGGTGTGTCATTTAGATGCTAATGTATTACAATTACAATGAATGTATAATGAGACTCAAGGTCTACTGGAAGTTGAATCTTCTGCCATCTTGGACCTAGTTGGTTCTAACCAGTTTATGTCTTGTCCTCAATGGTTAGGCATTCTTTTAATGTGCCCTGCCCCCTTCCCTTCTGTTTCAGTTTTATGCCACTACGTTTTGGGGTGGCTTGTTATGTAGCAATAGATAACTGGAACAAGTGGGATCAGACTATAACACTGTTTTATAATCTGCTTTTTCACTTAACAGTATGAACATTTTAATCATATCAAATATCTTTCATCTGCATCATTGTAAATCTAGCCAAATATTTTGAAAGAGGAAAATTTGTCTCTATTTACACTGACAATGCAACTTAACACAGTCTGACTTCAACCCTCACTGCTAAAAGAAAACTGCTCCAAAAAAGGTCACCAATGCTCTCTTTGTCAATAAAAGTTTGTTTTTCATCTCTCATCATCTTGGGTGCATTTGACACTGCAGACCACTCTCTTCTCTGCCACAGTCCTGTCCCTAGGTCTCATGACTTTCCTCATGAGCTTTTTTAAGTCTTCTCTGGCTTCTCTTGACTAGTCTCCTACGTGGGCTTTTGAAATCTGCCTTTCCCTTAAATGTTAATTCATTTTCTCCAGAATTCTGACCTAAGCTCTCTTTTCTTCAACTCTGCACTATCCTCAGGCTTTAAACTACCAACTCTTTCCTCCCAGATTCCCAATCTATAGTTCTAGCCCATATCTTTCTTGCTTTTGTATTCCAGACTCATACGTCCAATTGCTTACTGGGCATGTTCACTTTGAGGACACAGAGTATCTGAAATTTAACATGTTCTAATTCTAAAACAGCAGTTTTCTTCTTTGAGCTCAAAACATTGCAAACATGCTATTAAAATTTCATAATATTCTTTTTATCTAAAGAAGTAGAATTACAGTAAGATTAAGTAATTTACTTCAGGTCATGGGCTTGAACTAAATTGAATCACAAGCCAAAAGGATAGTAAATAACATGAATCATGAATTAAATACAAATACCAGTTTTTGGCTGAACCAAAACCACATGTAGGTTTTAAGACCTAGCTTGGCTCAGGAGACAATATTGCCTGGCGGTTAAGAGCAGTCTTGGAAATCAGGTTTCCCAGGTTTAAATCTCAGTTCTGCAGTTTATCAGCTATTTAACTATTCTAAACCTCACCTCTATATAAATGAAAATATTCTCTTAGGGTAATTGTGAGGACTAAATACAAAAATAGCAATAGAGCAAAGTGGTCAAAAGCTCAGACTTGAGAGTTGGATTGACTTGGGTTACATCCTAGCTCCACCACTGCATACCAGCTACATGACCTTGGGTGCAAGTGTGTGCCTCAGTTTATTCTTTTTGGGTGTAATAATAGTATGAAATCATAAAGTTGTTAGGAGGATTTAGTGAGTTAATATGTGTAAAGCCTTAGAATAGTACCAGGCATTATATGTGTGGCATATTATACATGTTCAAAAATTATCTTATTCTTATTCTTACAATAATTATCAGTTCATTTTGCAACATCAAACTTAAGACATAGAGAAAGAGACATTAGTAACATAGATTGAACTGAACTAATTCCAATCCTTTTTTTTCACCTCTGACGCAGAAGCATTTTTCCCTGTTTATATAAAGATCTCAAAATAACTAATACTTTATATTGATAAATATAAATATAATTGCAAAGTCTCCTTTTGTTCTCCATATAAAGCAGCCCAGTGGTTATAATCCTGAAGAATCCTTTATTCAACCATTCACAAATAATTATCAAGTGTCAATTATGTACCAGGCACTGTGCTTGCAGCTGGGAGATATTGATTGGGGAAAAGGACATTTGCTGATTAAAAAAAAAAAAAATCATGTAAACTTACCTATTCAAATATACATAATTGATCATAAACTTGGAATACATAAATATTTTAGATCACCATTATAGTCACCAAATAAAATTTGGCATTTATTTTTTTTTCCCTTTGGTCGTGCTGTGGCTTGTGAGATCTTAATTCCCTGTGGAGTCCTAACCAATGGACCGCCAGGGAATTCCCTGGCCATTATTTTCTTAAAATATTCTTACTTAAAACCTGTTATGAGGTAAAACTGTTAGATCTCGTAAATTGATATTAGGGCTTGATTGGCAATGTTTTATTCTTTTTTTTTCCTTTTTGATGTCGACCAGCTCTTTTAGCTCTTTTATTTATTTTAAAAAATTGTGATGACATATATATCACATAAAATTTACCATTTTAGCCATTTCCACGTGTGCAGTTCAGTGGCATTAAGTACATTTCACATTATTGTGCAAGGAAATATTTTAGTCTTAAACATAGAAACCAAATTATAAACCAAAATAAATCCAAAATTATTTTTTATTTAATTTGGCTTCCTGCTCAAGATGCATCAGATCTTGGTAGTCAGAATAAAATGCTGACACACATTTCATGCACAAGTAGCAGTGATATTGTAAAGCAGTTATACATCAGTGATGGGAAGGAAAACAGAGCTTTGAATGGATTTTAGGGGGAATCTGCAAGATATGAGTTTGGTCCGGAGAGAACAGGGAGCAAAAATAGAAAAAATGTTAAATTTCAAGAAGAAGAAGCTCATGAATCAGGGGAGTAAAATAATATTTAAGTGTGGAGCGTAAACCGTGTGTGCCCTCGAAGATACAGATGTGTTATCGGAACCTCACATATAGGAGAAACGCTAATGGAAGGACTCCCTGAGACACTGATAGGAGTCTAGGAAAGGATGTGGTCGTGGTGGTGATAGCAGGAAGCTATTGATTGAGTACATTATGTCTTTTCCGATATGACATTTTTTGCCGGGGGTGGGGTGGGGGTAGTATCTGGTTTGAAGGAAAATGCTTTACCTTGAGGTCAAATGGGGTCAAAGTTTAAATACGGAGCCTAGCTGACCCTTGTGTGTCTATCTTGCCTGTAAAGCAGAGAGTGTAGTGTAGTGTAGTGGGTAGGGTCTTGTCAGTTCATATTTGATGAGTTATTTCACCTCTTTACACTTCAGTTTCCTCTTCCGCAAAACTGAGATAAGAGTATTGTCCTCAGACGTTTGTACGCGTGATTAAATATTATTTATGTAGCAATTTGAGAGGTGGCACAGAACACAGAGCCTCTTTGGGTTGAATCCTGGCTCCTCCACTTACTCAGTGGAGCCTTGAACAAACTACCTCTCTGCTTCTGTATAACATAAATGATAGTACTTACCTGAGAAATTTATCGTGAGGATTAAATGAGTTTACACAGACAAATCACTTAGAACAGCATTTGGTCTATAATAATCAATAAACATAGACTAATATTATAATGCACCACGTATAGTAAATATTTAGTATGTGTTTGCTCTTTTGTTCAGCTCCAAGAAGGCAGGGACCGTATCTGTTTTATTCATCTCTACCTTTTGTCACTTTGTAGGTGCTCAAATTTTTTTGAATGAGTGGGTCATTTCCAATCAATACAACTGCATTCAATTCCTCAACAAATATTCTAATAAGAATATCTACATTTATATAATCAGACTGAATTTATTTTCATTTATATTATATTCTATCATATATAGATACCTCACAGTACTCTCTACCACTTCAAAAGAGTTCTTTGTCATCTCAGTCTTGTGGAGCTTAAAAACAGGAAGAACTCTTGAATAATTTATGTGTTATAGCTTCTCCTCTTAATCCTTTCAAATTGTGTTCCATGTGAAGAGGAAAACAGAATGGTGAAATGTAAAACTTCATAATTTCAAGTTACTCTGTTATTGCTAAATTGTGATTTAAACAGTGATGTCTGGGAGATTTTTAACATGAAATCATAAATATGTTATTGCTTCTTAGAATTCTGACAGTAAGGGTGAGCTCAATACAGGTTTCACTGCAGCTTGTGCTTCTACTGTTGAAAGCATAGAGCAGTCAGTGACACTGTTAAGGTGGTAGTGAATTTGCTGACAAAAAGTTTGCCGGACAAATAAATCAATTGCAGTGACTCTTTACAGACATCTCAGGCGTCATCAATAGTGAACATGATATTGGGGGCGATCAAAAAACTAAAATCGTTAATCCCTGTTGATACAGGACATGCTCCAGCTAAACTACGAAACTGTTATTGCAGCTTCTGCATTTTGCTTTGCTGTTTTCGCATACTTCTCTGCTTGGCATAGAAATTCTGTAAATCAAATACACACTCACATTCCTGATGAATGATTTCTTAGGGCCTTTGAGACAGCATTGCTTTGTTCTGTTTTCTCTAAATAGCATGATTTATACTCTATTTAGCTTTTAATATGAAAAGAAGGTAGCTAGCATGAACCTTACCCCATAAATTCGACTGGCTAAGAAAAGTCACATTAAAAATTTTTTTTCTTATAATGGTCTTACTTCTTACTGAGCCCTCATCCTCCCTGGTTTGGTGGGTTGAAGGCAGGAAATTCAACCTCACACATCACAGGGGTTCTTTCCTCTTCTCTAGGGTTTGCATAAGAATCCATGCGGTGGCTTCTATGGTGCTAAGAACACAGATAATGGCATTCAGCCTTCAGTCCACTTTACCAAATGCAGGTCATTGTCCAGATCTCTGTGTCTGACGGTCAGAAAGATGGGAGGCACATGCTGCATACCCAGTGAGGTGGAAGAGGGTAGGGAGGGGTTAAAAGAACACAGCGAAAACTAACACATCATTATCTAAATGAAAACCTTTTGAGAAACAATGTAACAAGTAATTTAAAAACTTGAATGGATCCCATATATGTACAGTTATGTTTTTCTATAAGTAAATATCTTCTAATTAGATGATCTATGAAAATGTATGCTATGAATCTATTCTTTAACAACACAATTTTCAAGAGGTTATTTATTTATTTATTTATTTATTGGCCATGCTGTGTGGCATGCGGAATCTTAGTTCCCCAACTAGGGATCGAACCCGTGTCCCCTGCATTGGGAGTGCACAGTCTTAACCACTGGACCACCAGGGAAGTCCCAAGGGGTTATTTTAATGATTGAAAATGTAGTATATTTAGTTTGTAAATCAAGAGCAGGCATGGACTTTCAAAATACTTTGAGGATATTTTGAGCTACAAACATATTGACATATAAGAGCCAACTATGCAGGTTCTATAAATAGAAAAGCATTTAAAAGCATAAAATGATAAAATGTAAGTATTGGCAGTGCACTATAATGCCAAGAAAAAGCTGGGTCTGTCTTGAACACTGCCCTTGAAACTTGTTAGGAAGCTGGAGTCTGTGCCGCAAAAGGGCATTAGGTACTGTGCTTAGAAATCTGTCCTGGCTTCCTATTTGCAATTTTTAAAAGATTGAGTTTAATCTTCAGGAAACTGCCTGCCATCCTAGGGGAGTCCTTCTGCTTCTTTGTCCTTCACAAGATCAACTGAAGTTCTTCAGCCGTGTAAGAAGACTGAATTTCAGGTAATAGAAGAAAGTTAAACTCCTTTTGCTTTTTGAATGATGACTTATTTTTTTCTGATTTAGCTATGAAGTTATGACTTAATTACTTAATTTTTTAAAAAATTATTTTTACTTAAAGATAGCATAAGAATGTTAGGGAAAAAGAAATAATTCAAAAGTCATCCATATTACTATGGCTAGGACAGTTATTTTTATTATTGCACCTTATCCCCCATATGTTGATATTCATATTTTACATAGAGCAATGAGATTCATATAGCTTTTAAAATTTATATTCCAGAAACTGTTATTTACTTGACACTGACAATGAGGAATTCTCTATGCCTTTGTGATCCTGTTTTGTTTTCCCACAGCTGTATTTTTGCTTTTCTTCCCTTACCTACTCAGATCCCCCTAACTCTAACTTCCTCAACCCTCCCCTCCTCTAAAACCATGTTAACAACCTGGAATGTATTTTTCAGTACCTTTTCCAGGCTCATGTAACACACACACACGTAACACAATCCTTCCATGTATTTTGCTTTGTTCACTTCAAATACCTCATAGAAATCCCTCTAAATCAACCATTAAAAATCAAACTTGGGGACTTCACTGGTGGCGCAGTGGTTAAGAATCTGCCTGCCAATGCAGGGAACACAGGTTCAAGCCCTGGTCTGCGAAGATCCCACATGCTACGGAGCAACTAAGCCCGTGCGCCACAACTGCTGAGCCTGCGCTCTAGGGCCTGTGAGCCACAACTACTGAGCCCACACACCGCAACTACTGAAGCCCGCGTGCCTAGAGCCCGTGCTCCACAACAAGAGAAGCCACCGCAATGAGAAGCCCACGCACCCCAACGAAGAGTAGCCCCCGCTCACGCAACTAGAGAAAGCCTGGGTATAGCAACGAAGACCCAACGCAGCCAAAAATAATAAACAAATAAAATAAAATAAAATTTATTAAAAAAAAAAAAAAATCAAACTTGGACTGCCCTGGTGGCACAGTGGTTAACAATCTGCCTGCCAATGCAGGGGACACGTGTTCAAGCCCTGGTCAGGGAAGATCCCACATGCCGCAGAGCAACTAAGCCCGTGCGCCACAACTACTGAGCCTGCACTCTAGAGCCTGTGAGACACAACTACTGAGCCCGCGTGCCACAACTACTGAAGCCCACGTGCCTAGAGCCCGTGCTCCGCAACAAGAGAAGCCACTGCAGTGAGAAGCCCTTGCACTGCAACAAAGAGTAGCCCCTGCTCGCAGCAACGAAGACCCAACGCAGCCAAAAATAAATAAATAAATATATTAATTAAAAAAAAAAAAAATCAAACTTTTTTTTTTTTTTTTTTTTTTTTGGCTTGTAGGGTCTTAGTTCCCCGACCAGGGATTGAACTCTGGCCTTCCGCAGTGAGAGTGGCGAGTCAACCACTGGACTGCCAGGGAATCCCCTCAAACTCATTTTTAATGGCTGCATAATATTCTCTGTTATGAATGCATCATAATTTATTTAATCATTCTTTTGATGGTCATTCACCCTATTTCTGTTTTTCTACTACACTGTAGCAGTAAAGTACATATATATATACTTTTATTTCTTTGGTGTAGCTATCAGGAGTAGGATAGCTGGGTCAAATAAGCCTACTTTGACTTTCAATAGGTAATGGCAGATAGCAAATTAAAATTTTTGCTTACCAAAGGCTCTACAAGGCACATTTCCATCAGCAATATATGACTCCTTTCTTGCCCTCTAACCTCTCTTCTGGGCTTGTAGTGTTATCTTTTTGCAAATTTTCCCCGTGTGTTGGGTTCTTTGGTACATTGTTTTGCATCTCTCTGTCTACAAGTTAGTTTGAGCATTTTTTTTTTTTTAATGTTTATGGGCCATTTGAATTTGCTCTCCTCTGAACTGCCTAGCAATATCTTTCGCCCATTTTTCTTTTGGATTGTTTCATCTCAATTCTTAAGAACCTTTCGTATTTTATAGATATTAACCCTATATATTTTGTTATATTTTCCCAAATGAACTGACTTTGTAATATATTTTGTCAAATTTTAAATCTATAAATTCCTTAATTTCATTATCTTAATTTAAATATATAAAATATTTAAAAAATATTTATTTATTTATTGGCTGCTTCAGGTCTTAGTTGCGGCATGCAGGATCTTTCGTTGTGATGCGTGGGCTTAGTTGCCCCGTGGCACATGGGGTCTTAGTTCCCCAAACAGGGATCGAACCGGCGTCCCCTGCATTGCAAGACGGATTCTTAACCACTGGACTGACCACCAGGGAAGTCCCATAAATATATAAAATATTTTAATTTAAAAATAGCTTTTGAGTTTCTTAAATTGGCTAAGAAAGTCTCCCCTATCTCTAGACTACACTTCCAGTCTCTTAGATTTCTTTTTGTTTTACTTTATATTTAAAAAATTTAATATATCTGGAATTTGCTTTTTGTGCGATATAGACGTTGCACTTTCATTTGCTTCAAATGGATAGCTAGTTGTGCCAGCATTTACTAAGAAATTCTTTCTTACTGAAATACAATTTTGTCATATATTAATGTTATATACTAGAATCTACTTCTGGACTCAGTTCTACTCTACTAATTAATGTTATTTCTTTTTAAAAAATATTTATTTATTTATTTATTTTTGGCTGTGTTGGGTCTTAGTCACGGCAGGCAGGCTCTTAGTTGAGGCGCGCGGGCGTCTCTAGTTGTGTGCGGACTCAGTAGTCCCGCGGTATGTGGGAGCTTAGTTCCCTGACCCGGGATTGAACCCACGTCTGCTGCATTGGAAGGCGGATTCTTTACCACTGGAGGGCCAGGGAAGTCCCTTAATGTTATTTCTTCTTTCACTTGAACTTTAAGATCATTTAGTTCAATTTCAAAACTTCACCAGTTGAAATTCAAATTGGAATCATATTACATTAAAATGTTAATTTGGGGGAATTGATATTTTATGATATTGTCTTCCCATTCAAGAATATAGTTTGTTCAGATCTTGATTTATGTTCTTTAATGACTTTTTAATAACTCTTTCTTGTTTGCTTTATTCCTTGAGACATTTATAATTTTTGTCTGTTACAATATTTACCCTCATATCAACTTCTAAGTGCTTATTGTGAACATAGAAAAAAAAAGCTATTGATTTTTGGCATATTTAGTTTGTATCCAGCTACCTTCCTAAGTTTCTGAATAATTCTAATTGACTTTTTGAGTTTTTCAAGTATTTATTTATAATAACTTCATTTTCTAGTGTTTATAATGTTTTATTCTATTGATTTAAGGCATCCATTAGCACTAATAGGGGACACTAATATCCCCTATTTCATAGCATCGTTTTGAAGGCTAAATAAAAACCTGTGAAGTGCTTAGAGCAGTGGGTGGCACATGGTAGGGGTCCAAGAAATAACAAATATTGTTATTACTTCTAAACTATCAGAGTTTATGAGTTCTTGAATCCCAAGTTTCTCACCAGAACAACATGCCAAAGAACAAGAATTCAGCTATCACTTGATGGTTTTTCTTATTCTTTCATCATTCTCCATTTAAATTGGTTTTGGGGAGCATGGGTAACAGGTTTCTTAAGCTTTTATTTGTGATTCTCTCACCTTGATAGAATGACAGGAAAGGACAGCAGAGAAATAGTCTATGTTTGGGGATGATTCCATAGATTGTTATTATGTAATAATAACAGATTAACAAATAAAAATGATTACATAATAATGTTAGTATTTTATAACAACAATCTCTGGAATCATTATTATTCCACAGATTACCTTCCTTTGGAAAAGAGACGTTGTAGTCAAACTAGGTTTAAGGCTAGATACTGAATATGTTGTGGTTTAACTCATGGGGTGTTTTTGAATTTGTGTGCAGGTCAAGGAGACCTGTCACAAAATCTTTTGCTTCCTAGAATTTGTTACCTTTCTTCCTCGAAGTGAGATAAAGCAGTTGAGCCAATTGTGACTAATTCTACTGCTCCTCTCAGTGAGTTTCACAAGCAACTGAGCCAAGAAAAAAGTCCTTCCTTATGATGTAATAGCCTTGGGGAGATGAACTCTAGGGTAGCTATAGCTCTCTTCCGGCAGACAGTGGGGCGGGGAGGTGGCACTGTAAATTGTCTTCAATTTCCAGGGCTGACATGGTTTGACATTTTACTTCTATCGTATTTGGATGACATCCCGAGACCTGTCCTCTTTACCCTCCCTGAACAAGAACCTTGGCAGGGGGCCCAGGGCAACAAAATCATTAACTCTGTATCCGGCATTAGCCACATCCTGCTAAGGAGAGGATGCCCTGACCATCAGAATATCCTGTACTGGTTCAGAGTGGAAGGATGAAGGGAGGGGTGATGGGTGCCTCTTCCTTCTTTAGTGCCATCCTCTATGACAGCACTGGTGGAATGAAATTAATGGCGTGGTGGTAGCCAATATCATCTCTTTGTTTCTGAACAAGTTAAGAGCTAGCTGTTAGGTGTTTGACATAGTAATTACCAGCTGGTCTAGCTTCTGCAGGAGCCCAAGATGCATTTCAGGAATCATAACTGTCTTTTAGTCTAATAAAATAGACTCTATGTCTCCAGTTAAAATCTTGCACAATCCAAGTCATGCTTTAGTGAAGTCAGAAAACCCAACGGAATAAATGAACAAAGTAAGAACTTTTTCCAGAATAGTTCTGGTAGAGAATGACTGAATCAACCTCTGGGAACTATAAGTTTGTATCTTAAACACGTAAACCCCACAGATGGTTACTGTCTCCTTTTACCATTACTTCAAATAGTTACCAGAAATAATGAACAGATAAGGCCTATGGAGATGGTTCAAAGTCATTT
This sequence comes from Eubalaena glacialis, assembly GCF_028564815.1. Classification (NCBI taxonomy): domain Eukaryota; kingdom Metazoa; phylum Chordata; class Mammalia; order Artiodactyla; family Balaenidae; genus Eubalaena; species Eubalaena glacialis. The sequence continues at coordinate 49,571,785 of NC_083726.1, forward strand.
TTGAGAAACCTCACAGAAACCTAATGCAGGATGTACTAACAAATATAAAACCCCCAAATCCCACTGGGTTGAATTAATCCCTTATTTGCTTGAATGTTCAATGTACTTTATTCCAACCAAATGAATTTTTATCATTTAATTCTTGTGCCCATCCATTGCTCCCATTTCTAAAAACAAAGAAAGCAAGAAAGGCAGTAAATGAAACATGCAATTCAGTGCAGAGGTTGAATAAAATCTAAATCATGACACTGGTTTCAGAAGCACTCATTTTCTTCTAATATGAATCATTTATGTCTGATTGAAGGTGAGGGGGTGAGGTGGAGGCAAAACGCTTTTTTTGTCTAGAAATGAAAAGCACAGAAAATAAAGTTTACTATTTATATCACTCCTAAAACTAAGTCAGTAGAAGGGGGAAGTTTCTGTCATCACTGAATAATATAAAATGTTGGGTAGACTGGATGTGTGCTAACCCAAGTGGAAGGTAATTCAGTGGGATAATGGTTAACAGCATTTTATGGACACTATATTGGTTCTGGAATTGTGGAACTAGCCCAGACTGGACCTCTTATTGATTCATGAAGGTCTCCTCTGACTTTAGGTTTCCCTTAGAAGGATCTCTGCAGAGTAGCTTAATTCTGGGGCTTTCCTAGGTGGGATCTCTCTAGGGAGACCCTTAGGTCTGCTGATTCAATTTGGCATGTTTCGGATTATCCTAGAGTAGACCCATGCTGGTCTTTGTTACTGCAAAATTAGTAAAATGCTGTGTAGTAGGCTGATAATGGCTTCCAAAGATATGTTCCCATCCTAATCCCCAAACCCGTGAATGCTACCTTCATTTGAAAAAAGGGTCTTTGCAGGTGTGATTAAGGATCTTGAGATTATCCTGGATTATCCGGCTGTGCCCTAAATGCCAACATAAATGTCCTTAAAAGACAGATGAGACACAAAGGCGATATGAAGATGGAGGCAGTTTGGAGTGATTGCGGCCTAATGCCCACGAACGCTGGCAGCAAGGAATGACTTCTCTCTTGGAACCGCTAGAGGGAGCGACGCTTCGCCAACACTTTGATTTTGGACTTTGGGCCTCCAGAACTGTCACAGAAAGTTTGTTGCTTTAAGTCACCAAATTTGTGGTAATTTGTTATAGTAGCCCTAGGAACTAACACATACTGCTTAGCTAGGACACCAATGTCTTTTTAGAAAATAATAGAAACAAGTCGACAACATATGAGAACCCAGTTAATAAATAATAATTTACCACCCTAATGCATTTTTGTGGGTAAAACACCAAAGTGCCATTTAAGAAAGACAAGAGGAACAAACATGTTTATATCATTGGAAATGTAGGTGGAGAAATATTTCAATGACATGTATTTGAAAGATGCCTTGTGGACGTGGTACAGCTGAATTTGAAGTTTGTCAATACTGGCTCTGAAACAGACTTTACACAGGCATACCTCACTTTATTACAATTAGCAGATTATTGTGTTTTTTACAAACTGAAGGTTTGTGGCAACCCTGCAGCAAGCAAGCTTATTGGAACCATTTTTCCTACAGCACTTGCTCACTTCGTGTCTCGGTGTCACATTTTGGTAGTTCTTGCAATATTTCAAACTTTTTCATTATTATTATATTTGTTATGGCCATCTGTGATCAGTGATCTTTGATGTTACTATTTTAATTGTTTGGGGTGCCACAAATCATGCCCATATAAGGCCTCGAACTTAATAAATGTTGTGTGTGTTCTGACTGTTCCACTGATTGGCCATTCCTGTCTTGCCCTTTCCTCAGGCCTTCCTATTCCCTGAGACACAACAGTACTGAAATTAGGCCAGTTAATAACCCTACAATGGCCTCTAAGTGCTCAACTGAAAGAATGTGTTGCATGTCTCTCACTTTAAATCAAAAGCCAGGAATGATTAAGCTTAGTGAGGAAGGCATGTCCAAAGCCTCTTGTACCAGAGAGCCAAATTGTGAGTGCTAAGGAAATTAAAAGTGCTACTCCAACGAACACACAAATGATTAGAAAATTAAACAGCCTTATTGCTGATACGGAGAAAGTTGCAATGGTCTGGATACAAGATTAAACCAGTCACAACATGCCCTTGAACCAAAACCTAATCCAGAGCAAAGCTCTAACTCTCTTCAATTCTAAGAAGGCTGAGAGAGGTGAAGAAACTGCAGAAGAAAAGTTTGAAGCTGGCAGAGGTTGGTTCTTGAGATTTAAGATGCCATCTGCATAACATAAAAGTGCAAGGCGAAGCAGCAAGTGCTAATGTAGAACCTGCAGCAAATTATCTAGAAGATCTAGCTAAGATAATTAATGAAGGTGGCTACACTAAACAACACATTTTCTTTTTTTTTTTTTCACACACACACACTGTATTTTATTTTTACAAGAGATAAACAGACTGACACCAAGCACTGTAAAAAATGCTACATTTTCAATGTAGACAAAAGTCTTCTATTGGAAGATGCCATCTAGGACTTTCATAGCTAGAGAGAAGTCAATGCTTGGCTTCAAAGCTTTAAAGGACAGGCCGACTCTCTCGTTAGGAGCTAATGCAGCTGGTGACTTGAAGTTGAAACCAATGCTCATTTACCATTCTGAAAATTCTAGGGCCCTTAAGAATTATGCTAAATCTACTCTGTGCTCTATAACTAGAACAGTAAAGCCTGGATGACAGCACATCTGTTTACAACACGGTTCACTGAGTATTTTCAGCCCGCTGTTGAGACCTACTGCTCAAAAAAAAAAAATATTCCTTTCAAAACAGTACTGCTCATTGACAATGCACCTGGTCACCCAGGAGCTCTGACAGAGAGGTACAAGGTGATTCATGTTGTTTTCATGCCCGCTAACACAACATCCATTCTGCAGCCCATGGATCAAGAAGTAATTTTGACTTTCAAGTCTTATTATTTAAGAAATATATTTCGTAAGGCTATAGCTGCCATAGTGATTCCTCTGATGGATCTGGGTAATTTGAAAATCTTCTGGAAAGAATTCACCATTCTAGATGCTATTAAGAACATTTCTGATTCGAATGGCTATCATTAAAAAGTCTACGCAAATAACAAATGCTGGCAAGGGTGTGGAGAAAGGGGACCGCTCCTACACTGTTGGTGGGAATGTAAATTGGTGCAGCCACTGTGGAAAACAGTATGGAGGTTCCTTAAAAAACTAAAAACACAGTTGCCATATGATCCAGCAATCCCACTAATGGGTATATACCTGGACAAAACTATAACTGGGGCTTCCCTGGTGGCGCAGTGGTTGAGAATCTGCCTGCCAATGCAGGGGACACGGGTTCGAGCCCTGGTCTGGGAAGATCCCACATGCCGTGGAGCAACTGGGCCCGTGAGCCACAACTACTGAGCCTGTGCGTCTGGAGCCTGTGCTCCGCAACAAGAGAGGCCGCAATAGTGAGAGGCCCGCGCACCGCAATGAAGAGTGGCCTCCGCTCGCCACAACTAGAGAAAGCCCTCGCACAGAAACGAAGACCCAACACAGCCAAAAATACATAAATAAATTAATTAATTTAAAAAAAACCCCAAAAAACTGTAACTGGAAAAGACACATGCACCCCTATGTTCACAGCAGCACTATTTACAATAGCCAAGACACAGAAGCAACCTAAATGTCCACTGACAGATGAATGGATAAAGATGTGGCACATATAATACAATGGAATACTATTCAGCCATAAAAAAGAAATAATGCCATTTGCAGCAACATGGATGCACCCAGAGATTATCATACTAAGTGAAGTCAGAAAGAGAAAGACAAATACCATGTATCACTTATATGTGGAATCTAAAATATGACACAAACGAACTTATTTACGAAACAGACTCACAGACATAGAGAACAGACTTGTGGTTGCCGGCGGGGGCGGGGGGGGAGCATTGGATTAGGAGTTTGGGATTAGCAGATGCAAGTTATTATATACAGAATGGATAAACAACAAGGTCCTACTGTATACCAAAGGGAATTATAAACCATAATGGAAAAGAAAAAAGAAACATTTCTGACTCAGGGAAAGAGGTCAAAATATCAACATTAACAGGAATCTGGAAGAAGTTGATTCCAGCTCTCATGGATGACTCCGAGGGGTTCAAGATTTCAGTAGATAAAGTAACTGCAGATGTGGTGGAAACAGCAAAAGAACTAGAACTAGATGTGGAGCCCAAAGATGTGACTGAATTGCTGCAATCTCATGATAAAATCGCAATGGATGATAATTTGCTTCTTGTGGATCAACAAAGAGTGGTTTCTTGAGATGGAATCTACTCCTGGTGAAGATGCTGTGAAGACTGTCAAGATGACAACAAAGGATTTTAAATATTACATAAACTTAGCTGGTAATACAGCGGCAAGGTTTGAGAAAATTGACTTGAAGTTTCAAAGAAGTTCTACTGTGGGTAAAATGCTATCAAACAGCATAGATGCCACAGAGAAATCGTTCATGAAGGGAAGAGTTGATCCATGTGGCAAACGTCATTGCTGTCTTCTGTTAAGAAATGTCCACAGCCACCCCACCCTTCAGCAACCATCACCCTGATCAGTCAGCAGCCATCACCACTGAGGCAAGACCCTCCACCAGCAAAAAGATTACACCTTGCCAAAGGCTCAGATGATGATTAGCATTTTTTTAAGCAATAAAATACTCTTAAATTAAGGTTTGTAGTTTTTTTTTAGACATAATGCTACTGCACACTTAATAGACTACAGTATAGTATAACTTTTATATGCATTGGGAAACTAAAAAATTTGTGACTTGCATTATTGCAATATTCACTTTATTGCGGTGGTCTGGAACTAAACCTGCCATATCTCTGAGGTGTGCCTGTAGTTGCTGAACAGACATCCACAGACCTGGTACTAATCAGAGGATGGTACTTCCAAAACTATCCTATCATCTCCTTAGATTAGTAGCTAATTCCCCACCAAGAAGTATATGAAGAGACAGATATAAATTATGATGCAACGAGAGAATGAATTACTGCTGGCCTTACCAGTGTAAACCAAGTAGAGGGGGACACTGTCTTCCCATTAAGAATGCTGTATTTGGGGGCTTCCCTGGTGGCGCAGTGGTTGAGAATCTGCCTGCCAATGCAGGGGACACGGGTTCGAGCCCTGGTCTGGGAAGATCCCACATGCCACGGAGCAACTGGGCCCGTGAGCCACAACTGCTGAGCCTGCGCGTCTGGAGCCTGTGCCCCGCAACGAGAGGCCGCGACAGTGAGAGGCCCGTGCACCACGATGAAGAGTGGCCCCTGCTTGCCACAACTAGAGAAAGCCCTCGCACAGAAACGAAGACCCAACACAGCCAAAAATAAATAATAAAAAAAAAAAAAAAAAAAAAAAGAATGCTGTATTCTCTGACTATAGAAGGCTATTTGCTGCCTTCTACGCCCTTGTCTTTGTAACAGCAATCCTTTGTACTCCAACCTTTCTCCTCCCCATCCCACTGAGGCCAGGCTTTCTTATATTTCTTTCTCTATACTTAATCCTTATGAAAATAATTTCATTCACACTCATGGTTTCAGTTGCCTCCTGTATGTCAATGACTTCAAAGTCTAACTGTTAAAATCCACTTCTCCTCAGAAGATACCCTTTAAAACATTTCACTTAAAATAAACTTCATCATACCAAAAAGTTGTTCCGCTCATGTACTAAAAACCACGATTCCTTGTTGGCTTCTGTATTTTATCATCATTGGTTTCAATCCCTCTGGTTTGGCTCATATAACCCGGTATTTCACTCTTTCCTTCAGCTCCCACATCTAAGCCATTAAACAATTCTCCAGTTATTCCTTTTTAAAACTTTGTGGGCTCCCCTTCTCACCACAGCTCCAACGCTATCACTTCATGCTTACAAACCCAAGCAGCCTACAAACTGGCTGGGTTACCTCCAGCTCGACCATTATACCTCCTGAGCTATCTTTCACACAGCTGTCAAAATCTGTTGATTAGTCATATTACTCCCACTCTGTGTTGTACCCATCTGACCTTGCTCCATTTCTAGTATGGAAAGACACTCATTTTTTTCTGCCAGCCATGTAGTTTTCCATCACTGGTTGATTTGCTCAGAGAATCTAATTAACACTGACCTGAGTAAAACGAATAGAAATATAAATCAAATAGTCCATACAAGCAAAATACAATTTTTACTCCTAGTCACTTGGATTAGTGTGGATAATGGAGCATGAACTCTCTGTGGTTAGATATGAGGTACTATATTTTTGCTTATTTGATACTTTCTGACTGGCCTTCCCCACCACTGATACATTAAGCACCTTGCCAGCAGGGACTGGGTTTATTCTCTCATTTACTTTTTGCTACTCCCCTCTCCTCCAAGCACAACACATTTCACATTCAACAGTCTGACAGAAACAGAGTTTCCTGTTCTGAACTTAGTGCTCCCAGGGGGCATAAACTACCACACTATAAATAGAAAGTTCAATGGGTAATAATGGTAGATGACAAAAACACTGAAGGCTTTGATGTCTGCCTATTTAAAAAACTGCTGTACCCTTTTGATGTAAGTGAATACTCTATTCACATTAAAATGTTGTATGATCTGCTTTGTTTAGTCTTCAGGAAAAAACCTGCATTTTGACCCAAATGCTTAATATGGATAATTATTTCATTTAAGTCACTGTATGAGGAAAATCAGGTTAAACTAGGTTTGTAATATAACAAAACAGTAAAAATTCTCTCCACACCCTTTCAAAGAAATCAGAATAGAGAAATGAACTGCCTACAAATGATAACATCTTTATACATATTAAAAACGATACCATGCTTTTCTAAAATCAAGTTGTCCCAAACAGAAAGTTCTGAGGCAGTTTGATTGTTTTACCAATTGAGTTTTGCTCATTTGTTGACTCCCCCATCCCACCAATAGAATGTAAGCTCCACGTGAGCAGAACATCCCTGCTGTATCCATGTTAGCATAGTGAACAGTGCTTGAACCATGGTAGATATGCAATACCGAATGTGTTTGTTGATTCTTGAGATACAAAAATCAGGTGGATATCCCTAATTTTGGAAAAAGTCTTTAATTTTTAAGGTCAGTAATCTATAGGCCACACAAAGGGTGTTTTAAGGGAACAAGTTCAAAGTATGTGCAACATATGGATTACTTCTGCAGCATTTAGAAAACTGACCTATTCAGCAATAAATATTTTATTTCTACCTTTCAAAGATAAATTAATGTCAAGCCTACAAACTTAGTTGCTCCATTAATAGGTTTAGAATTTTGACAAGTATCATCAATATCATAAAAAGGACTCATACGTTCTTTCAATGGTCAGTTAAGGGAAAAGAAGTTTAGTTCTATTTTCTATTTCACTTCTCTCATACATTCATAAAATACCAGATGTACTGATGCACTGTAACAAATTATAGAACAGATTAAAAAAATTTTTGAGTCTTACAAGTCACAGTTTGTTAAGGCTCACTGCTAGTTTGAGAGATAAAGACTGCAAACATGGGGACTTCCATGGTGGTGGTACAGTGGATAAGACTCCGCCTGCCAATGCAGGGGACAAGGGTTTGATCCCTGGTCCAGGATGATCCCACATGCTGCAGAGCAACTAAAACTAAGCCCGTGCGTCACAACTACTGAGCCTGCACTCTAGAGCCCATGCACCACAACTACTGAGCCTGAGTGCCGCAACTACTGAAGCCCGCGCGCCTAGAGCCCGTGCTCCACAAGAGAAGTCACCGCAATGAGAAGCCCACGCACCGCAATGAAGAGTAGCCCCTGCTCACCGCAACTAGAGAAAGCCCGCGTGCAGCAACAAAGACCCAATGCAGCCAAAAAAAATAACATTAAAAAAAAAAAAAGACTGCAAACACTATGATTATTTCTAAGATAAGGTCGTAGGAGTATTAATTATAAAATACTGTAACTCTACATTTCCATGATTTAAAGAGTGGCAGAATAATAGATAGGGATTAAATTCAATGAAGACACAGACAGATAAACCAGAAGAAAAAATGTTGTAGTAATGAGTTTTGATTCTAAGCTTTCTGCCCCACATCTAGAGACGATGATTTAAAAAAAAGCAAAGCAAACTTATTTTCATAAACAGAGGTTTTAAAACTTCCTACTCATAATATCCACGTGTGGTAAAGATTATATATTTAAGAAAAAGAATTGAATCAACGTGAAAGTTAAAACAGGGTTTTTACACTTTTTAGAAAAATTACATGAAATACCACTCTGTTTTTCTCCAAAAATTTGCTTTTCTCCAAGTATCCTTGGGGACATAAAAGGGGACTCATTAGTTTTCTGACTTATTTTAATATTTTTGCCCATTTAAGTACCAGAAAAGTCAATCTACATATGATTTGCATTCCTAAGCTGCAGTTATTATTTTGTATGGGAGACAATGGTGCTTTCTGCCAAACCACAGCCCCATTTCTGTTAGCAAAATACAAAATAAAAAGCAACAAAAATATTGACCTGGAGGATGACACTGGCCATGTACTCCACTCTCTTTAACTCCTGTGAAGTACATGCTACTATCATTCCTATTTTACAGATAAAGCAACTGAGGAAACTAACCAGGGTCACATGCTAGGAGGTGGCAGAGCTGGGATTAGAAACCCAGGAAATCTGGTTCCAGAGCCCATTCTTATTCACTAAACTGTCTGCTTTGTACCCCTAACACTCATCTGTAATTAATGTGTTGTTTCCCACCAGATCAACAGTTCTCAACTGGGGCAATTCTGCCCTTCAACACCCCTCTCCCCTTTCCCTGAATCTAACTGGAGGACACTTGGCAATGTGTGGAGACAATTCTGCTTGTCTCAACTTGGGGGCGGGGGTGGTATTACTGACATCTAGTGGGTAGAGTCCAGAGATACCGCTAAAAACCCTATAATGTACAGGAAGCCCCCGACAAGAAATTACTAAATTTATCTGTTGGATATTTATCTGTTTTAAAGAGCCCAGAACGCAGCCTGGCACATAGCTGGTAGGTAACAAACATTTATGAAGGTAACTGAATTAATGGTGGTGCCCTCAAAGAGGGCCAAATGGATGTAACAACAGGACATAATAAATTGAAGTGATTTTAGTGCTCCATAATTCCACTTCTGGCGGATTTAATTTTCTCCCAGTGACTATAAATAAAACCAGTTCTGCCAAAACAAGTCTCTTAGTTAAGTGGGGTTTCTGAGAGAGCATTTTTTTCTTTAGATAACATGGAACCTTTCAATACATGGAACTCTGTGAGTGAAATATGTAACGAATAAGACTTTTTTTTTAAAATGAAAGCTTTTAAATGTCCCATTCAAATACCAAGTATTTAGGGGATTAGCAGACATCCCTAAATTAGATGGTATCACTAGTTAATTGCTAATACACTCAGTGGCTGGAAAATATTTTGATAAAGTTTGAGTTAAGATTCATTTACAGATTTCAAAAAAGAACTGAATTACAGCACATCTAAGACAAACACTCATTATATAAAAAGAAAGTAGTACTTGAGTCCACTTCATTAAAAGATCTTTATGACCACAAGTATAACTGAGCCCTATAGTTTTAAAAAAATATAAGTTTAACACCTGCCAAAGTATTTTCAATTCTTCCTCCTATACCTCAAAGAGCTACTGAACGTTGCCCAGAAGGCATACGTTCATAAGTAATATTGCTTGATTTACAAAATTCTTTCCAAAGGAAAAATTCAAAAGATGGTTATGTGGATATTCAAACAATACTAAGAACAATATCTGACATCTTTCTCTCATCATTTCTGTAATTAATGAGTCTGCCCAAATGTTAAATTATGAAACCACGCTATGCAAAATGCACCCATTACATTTAAAAAGAAGTTAAACCCATATTTATTTACTAGCACTGTTAAACATTACACAAAACACATTCAAGTGGCAAGTAATTATAATGCAAGCCCTTGCATGGCAATCCAAATTTATTGAACTACTGATGCTAAGTTATACAAAATTGCACCACTTTAATTAAGGCTTTTAGTTTACATTTGGCCACCTCAAAAGTAGTTGTAACATTAGGTTGGTCAATTTAAATACTGTGGCTCCCTGTTGGATAGACACACAATCTTTACACCCAAACGTTAATGCATACAAAGCAACAAGGCATTGTTAAATAAAACAGCAATAGTTACTGCAACTTAGGCCTTGTGACCAATTACACATGATTAAAATTACTTCCCACATTCACATCCACAGTACTCGTCCACCATTTAACATCTCAACCAAAACGTTACACATGTGAAACAATCACTAACAGGCAAAAATACTAAACCTGTATATTTGGTATTGCAAGTACACTTATGCATGAGCAAGCAGGGGATTCACAGTGAGAATCTACAGCTGCAGAAGCCTGAAAATGATTTACAAAAATTGTTAAATCATTAAAAAATTGTTTGAAAATATACACTTCTTGTTGTAGACCCCCACTGTACACACAACTATAAACATTGTTCCCTATGTAAACAAAAAAGGAAACATATAATAAAAGATTTGAAAAGTCTGGACATTTCCTTCCCAACAGATATTAAAGGCAACGTCTTTAATCTAAGACATTATACTGAAAGGACTATCATATTTTAAAGACAAGATCACTGTCTCCACAGGTTTTTAAAAATTAAAAAAACTATATAGCTGTGTTAATCAAAGCGCTTATTTGTACAATACAATGATAATGACCTTGAATTTCTTAAAAAAAATTACAATAAGCTACAAGTATCAAAGAAGCGAAGTTATCTGGAGTAGTCTATATAGGAGCTCTTTGGACTTTCTTTTATTATGCTAAAATAGTGGTGCTTTTAGGATTTACATTATTGTACTCTCCAATACAAAGTATGGGGTGTGTTAAAGTATACAGTACACCATTTTCATACATGTACAACATTGGTGGATGAAAAATGTCTCTTAGCAGTAATACTGGATTGTAGCCTCTGGTTTTACCAGCTGCATACTCTAGGACTATTATATAAGTAAAAATCTCTCTTGTGATACTGGAAAGTGATTAGAATGTGCAAACTGATGTAGTAGCTTTCATCCGCCTCTTAAAGGGTACCACCACAGAAAGTCCATTTAAGATGTTGGTAGGTTTAACAAAGTTGGAATGCTGGCACTGTTGAATTGGGCAACAGTTCTTCAGACCTGTCAAAATGAGAAAATTAAATTAATTGAAAACATGGGGTGTAAACAGCAGAGTAAAGATCCAAAGGACATATTAAGACAACAGTGCTAAAGTGTCAGAAATAAATATAATATAGGTTCTTATCCTCGTCATTACATTATGACCATGTACCACGATTCATAGCAAAGCATGGGTAGACATTTTCATCTTTTTTTGGAATGACTTCATCTATTCTGCTGCCTTCTTCAAAGTCAGTCAAATGTAAGTTGAGTGTACCTTAATGCAAATTTCTCTGTATTACCTTCCAAAGATTAAAAGCAAGGGAAAAACAAAAACAAAAACACCACATTAAAATTTTACATTAGGTCACCTTTACTAGAATTAGGATTATAAAACAGACAGCAATATTAACAAAATGGCTGATGTGTAAGTGTTTACAACCCTAGAATTACATGACGAATACAGAATGCACATCTAACCAGGCTTTCTAGTATTAGAAAATCAAGACTTTTCTTCCCTACTCTTCCCATAAGAGTGGCTAAAAAGCTGGTGCAGAGAAGTGAACAAAATAGAATTTATTTCACAAAGGCTCTCTGCAGTTGACAGCTATATACTTTTTAATTCTACATAAAGATTCTACCAACTCCTAAGACAGATGTCAGAAAAGGCTGTGATTACACTAAAATCATACCTAATTAAACTTAAAAAAATTTGAGTGATGTAAAGAAGGTAAAATCAGAATTCACGGGTCTGTCATTTATTTATTTAACTTTGGATGATTTTCTGCACACATGCCTGAGCTAAAAAAATGTTTCCTTTTTTTTTTTTTTAACTGGTTTTCTGGGAATCAGATTTGTTGCAAGCTCCAGAAAGGTTGTTAATATAGATGTAGCTGATGAAATAATTTCCACAAATGCTTTGAACTTTAAGCCCTCGTTTGGAGTCTGAATGAGTTTTCTAAGTTTTCTAAATCTTAGCAGGTTGAATGTAGCAAATTGGAAAGGACAGATGGGAGTGTGTGAGCTCAGGCACATGTGTGCTGCTAAGAATGGGCACGTGGTTGGAAATGAGAGGATATAAAAAGTGAGAGGTTGTATCTCTAAACAGAAAGCCTTAAATGGAGAGTAGGGACAAAAACTCTAGAGAGATACAGAATCAGAGTTCTATGGTAGTATAGGGCCATTTAACACAGGAAGAAGCAGAGCTACAAACATTCAAAGTTCCCAAGTACAGTAAGATATGGTTTAACAATACCTGGCAAACAGCAGCTAATAGGTAAGGGTTTACCATGTGCCAGGCACTGAACTAACTGCTTTACAAGTATTAACTCATTTAATATGACTGTTTTCAAAAACTATGTTACAGTGTTGTATGCTCAGTTTTCCTTTGCTGTCTCATCTCAGGGTTGTATTTGTGGTTCTCTCTTCCTGGGAACTCTTCATCCCCTACACAATTTCTACTTATCCATCAGATTTCGACTTAGATGTATCTCATTCTGACAGACTTTCCCTGAATCCACAGTTCACATCTGACTGGTCTGGTGCCCCAGTTAAATGCTCCAATAGCACCCATAATAGTGACCAATTATGGACTTGGGAGCCAGACCAGAGTTCAAATTCTGAGCAATGTACTCAGATCACTAGATTCAATTCTGACTCTGCTATTCACTAACTGCAGGGCTTGAACAAGTAACAATCTTTCTGTGCCTCAGTTCACTCATCTGTAATACGGGAATTATAATAATTCTGCCTCACAGGATTGTTGTGAGAGTGCAATTAACATATATAGGCAGTACTTAAGAGTGCCTGGCACATAATATATCAGGGGTTTTTTATTATCAGTACCATGCTGGACTTATTCTGCAATAGCATTTATCATATTTTGCAATTGTTTGTCTAATTCTCCAACTAGACCTTAGTTAGCTTAAGGCAACAAAGAAGAAAGCAGAGAAGATTGGTTTTCATCACCACTGTATTGTCAACACAAACCACTGACCCACTGAGGCATGAGTATATACTGGATAAACTCATCTAGACTTCTTACTTATGTGGAATACCTTACTTCTGATGATGATATATAAATGAAATAATTATTTTAATTACTAGGATATCATATTAACTCATATCTTAAAAAGGAAGTAACCATTTCTTTTTTAGAAAAGAAAATTCTGTATTTGCTTTCTTAACCCTTAATAAAGTTGAGGTTAAAAATTAGAGGAAACAAACAAACAAACAAACAAAACAGAGGAAAAGATAAATTAACATACCTGGCTCAGAGCTACAATGCATTTAGTATATTAAAGCAGCTGACATGACGACTTTTTGCGGGCCTTCCCAGGCACTGGAGTTTTTCTGTTAATTTGCCGCACTAGGTCATAAAAGATCTGCAAACATATTAAATTTTTAAAAAAATTTACAGGGAAAAAAAGCTCCCAAAAAACTAAAAGTGAAAGAGTAAAATGAAAAAATTGAACTTTCCATGAACTTTTCCCCAGAAAGCAAATATTCTGTTCAGTTAAGGAATGAGAGTAAAGCCAGGTATTCTTATAATCGCCAAGTTCTTTTCTGTTTATTTTTTGGGAGGGCTAAAAATGGTTCTCCTTAAAATAAATACTGAGTTGAATGAGCTGCAGGGATCTTAGTTCAGACAGAACATTCACCACCATCCAAAGAGAACAATTCTGTAGTCTTCTTCAACTCTATGTATCCTTACTCTACAACATTATTTTAAGTCCCTTCAAGGCAACAACCGTTCATGCCTTTTTGAATTTGTCTTTGCCTTTTACATAACATCCTTCATATACCTGAAGACTTAATCTGTCTTCCCCACCCCTATCATTTTCTGTCCAGTCTTTCTTCATTTTATGGTAAATTCCACTGTACCAGTATTTAATAAAGAGGCTCAAAGAGCGTTACAGCTTATTAACATGCATGTACTTAACACAAGACTTTTGCCTATATGATCAACAAAGCACCCTGAGTACAAATTAACCTGGGGTTGTGTTAATACAGACTCATTATTTTCCATTAATTTTGAATGCTAAATTCCAAATCAAGAGTTCTATTTCACCATACCTCATTTACATTTATTTTTGATTTTGCAGAGGATTCTAAGAATGCACAGTTGTTCCATTGTCTTGCTAAATTTTGACCTTGTTCCTTTCCTACAACTCTTTCATCTTCCAAGTCACACTTATTACCAACCAGAATCATTGGAACCTAAAAAGGGTAAAAACAAATAAGTAAATAAATACGCAATATAAATTCAAATCAAAATTCAAATTAAAATGTTTCTCCTAAGGATTACTTTTTATATTATGCCAGAGAAAAATGTTAAGTTAATAATGTGTAATAAAATTTACAGTTAAATATGAAAGTCTTGACAATGTTAATTTAAGAACTTTTCACATGAAATTTTTTTAGAAAACAAGCTATGATCTACTTATAAAAGAGGGTGAAAACTCCTTAAAACTATAACACAATGGACTTTTATTTTATTTCGGCCACACTGCATGGCATGCAGGATCTTAGTTCCCCAACCAGGGATTGAACCCGTGCCCCCTGCAGTGGAAGCTCAGAGTCTTAACCGATGGACCTCCAGGGAAGTCCCTCACAGTGGACTTTTAACTAATTATAGTAAGCAAAACACAAAACCTTTTTAAAAGGAAGTGCAAAAGGGTATACCAAGAAAAGCCAATATATTCCACAATTTTAAAATGTTTCTCCAAGGGACATAAAGCAATTTAAAATTTTCTGGTTTCCTAACATGTATTTATCAAATACTCATTCCCAATTTCATAACACAAAAAGGAGAAATCTGGAAAGCCCCCAAAGCAGAATTTTTAGCTTCTCATACAGTCTATATTAAAAAGCCAAAAAGTAAAATCATCTTAATTTACTAAAAATCTAGACCATATTTATCACGTGTTTGGATACATGTGATGTTTGTAATTTGAGAAGGACACTACAGGGAAAAATAATACTTATGCTGCAAAACTTCTATTAATCATTTAGAGATTGTCTTTCTAAAGAAGTTTTGGAAAAAATCCAAACTAGAAAATCACGAATTTTGGCTTTTTAAGGAACAGATATATAGTATTGTATTTATTAATATACAATAATGCAACTGATAGAAAACCATAGTAGTTACCAGAGACACTGGTAAACAGCTTTACCGAGGTTGCTGTAAGGATGTCAGGGTCCCCCAAAGTTCTCCTGCTTTAGAAGTCCAGGAAATGGCAGCATTTCCCATAGGTGCCCTCAAGCTCTCGAAATATTTGCTATAATTAAACTATACGTAGTACGGTGGTTCTTAAAAGTGAAGTGCCCAGGCCAGCAGCATCAACACCATTTGGAAATCTGTTAGAAATGCAAATTCTCAAGCCCTATCCCAGACCTACTGAATCAGAAACTCTGAGAGTGGGGCCTGGCAATCTGTTTTAACCAGCTTTACAGGTGATTCTGATGCAAGATCAATTCGATGCAAGATGAATTTATATATAGTGTGAGGAGGAATTAAAATAATTCATTTGAAGTTCCCTAAAGGGATTAAACTCCATTATGGCGTACTCTGAAGGGGCACGTAAATTTACATTAGAATCGAATATATTTGTTGGCTTTCTTTAAAAATTATTATCATTATGCTCCTTCTGTCATAGTTGCTTGAGATCTGTTCATATGTTGTTTTGATTCTTGTTAAAAAGGCTCTTAAATCTGCCAGAAATGTGGCCAGAACATCATATGCTCTATTAGTAATATTTGCCACCAACCCTCTCCTTCTTCTCCACCAAATGCATGATTTAAAAACAGGAAGGGTATAAAATTTACTTTACACAGGGGAGAAGAGGGTATTTCTCACTTTTTACGTTACATATAGTGTTAAAGATATGCTTTTCCCCTTCAAGGAAAAAGCTTTTGAAAAACAAACAAAGCCCCCAAAATACATTAACTTTAAACTGGATTTAAATTCAAACTTTTAAGCTGGATATCACTGTAATAAGGGTTTGAAACAAAATATATTTATTTATTACGAAGCCAGCTTACATCATCAGTGTCTTTAACTCGAAGAATCTGTTCTCTCAGATCTTGTAAATCATTAAATGTGGACTGTGCTGTGATGGAATAAACTAAGGCAAAGCCTTGTCCGTTTTTCATGTACAAATCCCTCATTGCTGTAAATTGTTCCTACAGTAGAAAGAAAGAATCATTAAAGAACAATAATGTTAAAAAAAAATGTTTTGACAGATAACTTGACAATTTTCAAAGTCTATAATTAGAGCTCAAAGAAGAATGTAGTAGTGTTATGTAACATCTCTTAAAATTACAGTCTGTGGCTATTTGAAAAAATCAGTATTTCAAGAAATAAGTGTTTTACTTAAAAACAATACACCAGAGCAGATTTATGTGCAGTAAATATACTCAAGTGGAACAGAAATGTCCTGTCTCCAAATGCTACTTAAAGGCAGCTTTTTAATATATCATAATATGTAAGGCACCCAAATCAAATCACCAAGCTACCCACAGCTAGCTCACAATGCTCTAGTTCTATGGGGTCCACCAGCACGTTACCTGTATCTTGCCATTTTCCCCCACTTTTCCTCCTTCACTAGACTGTGAGCCTTTGAGTGTAAGAATACAATCCATGGCACATATCAGGTACTCAAACATTAGTTGAATGAATACCACATATCCAGAATAAATTTTCCCTTCACCTTCAGATACCAACAAATCTAGTTGGTCTGTAAATATATTGAAGGAGGAAAGATAACATACAAAATACTTCACACAGCCACTGAGGAATAAATGTATACTCTAATATTATTTTCCACATTATTTAATAAATGGTAATATAGTTTAACTTGTTTTAAAAGTACTAGTGGGACTATGAAAACTTTCATACAAAGTTTCTACTTATTTCTTCAGTAAATGACCCACTGCAATGGCAAAGCACACACACAAGAAAAGGAGAATTCAAGAGGATAAGGAAAACAGCTTTAAGATTTAACGTAAGCAGTACTTTTAAATAAGCTTAACTAATGTTTGTCTACAGAATACTAGCATCTAAAGGTCAATACTGCACAAGCTGTGCATATACTTTGGTACTCTGTTTTACATACCGTTCCTGCAGTATCCAAGATTTCAAGCATACACTGTTGTGCATCTACTTCAACTTGCTTGGGGAAAAATTAAAATAGATATTCATTTTTTTAAATGTATACAAGACTACTTTAATATACCCAACAGCTAATATGATATTTAAAACAGAGACACAGATTATAGCAACTTTACAACTAATTTCAAGCAATACTTACTTTAACAAAACAGGAGAAAAAAATAGCTAGAAAACAGTTCTACTGACTCCCAAACTGCATTAGGTGCAAAAACCATGTGTTCTCAATTTAACACAAGGATATCTATTGATACAAGATACACAAGATCCAACCTCAATAGGAATCACTCAGCACTTAAATCTGGAGAGAAAATGATTTCAAAATAGCTCAAAAAAATCTTTTTAAAACCAGTAATAGTTCCAATAATATCAGAAGTAACTGTCTATCTCAATTCTTCCATACTTTAGATATACCTTCATTTCTCTAGATAACCACATCCCCTTCACCATATTAGAACAACAAAATTTCTGGGAGCAAGGAAGCAGAGGAGAGCTATCAAATAAATTATATATCCCTGCTACCCTTTTTACCTAACATTTCCTAGGGAACAAAGTTATATACGTGGAAAGAAGAGTAATATTGCCTCACTGCTGGGGTGCAGAAAGGGGTTTCCAGTTTGCTTTGGTAGACTGTGGACACAGAGGGAGGAACGGAAACACAATGTCTGCACAGCAGCAGGGGCCAGGCTGGCCGCTATGTCAAGGTGGGGGATAACTCTCTCCCTGCTAAATAAAAAATCTCTGCACATTTAGTTTTATTGTCACATGCTGTATAAGTGAACATATTGACAGAAATAAACCTTTCTACTATTATGAGCAGTGGAACTTTCTCAAGGAGTTGTAAGTAGGAAGGTTAGGGAGACGTTTGTACTTACATCTTTATATTAAAAAGAAGGGAGCCTGAGAGTATTCAGTCTTTGGGGGGCAGGAAGGGGAGAGAAACATGGAGCTACCATTTGAAATGCATGGCCCAGCTCTAAAGTTAGTGTGTCAAATTACAATTTTGGGGTCAGTATAAACTTAAAATTCTTTGAGAGAGAGAGATAAGACAGAGAACGAGAGTGACTGTTCAAGATTCTCATAAGCTGGTAAACACACAATGCCAGGAAATAATCAGGTGTGATCTTTCCCCACTAATTTTTAAAATTTATTTTTATTTATTTATTTTTGGCTGCATTGGGTCTTCGTTGCTGTGTGTGGGCTTTCTCTAGTTGTGGCGAGCGGGGGTTGCTCAGCAGTTGTGGCGCAGGGGCTTAGCTGCTCCGCAGCATGTGGGATCTTCCTGGGCCAGGGCTCGAACCCGTGTTCCCCGCATTGGCAGGCAGATTCTTAACCACTGCGCCACCAGGGAAGTCCCCCACTAATTTTATAAATTAACTCTGTTTCTTCATCCTACTCTGTAAACAACATTTAATAATTATTAAGCTAAAAACAAGAATTTATATTTATAGTGAAGTCACAAGCAAAAGGCCTTCTAAAGTAACATACCTTTCTATAAGAATCTTCTATCGTAGGATCATATTTTTCAACAAAAATTCCTTGAACAAATTGTACAGTCTGAAAAAAATTAACATACCATTATACTCCCCCCAAAAAGAACACATTCAAATCTGCACATTTTAAAGTATTGATTTCATATAGGTAGTTATACCATTGATTAAAAAAACATAACCACAACTACATTTGAACATACGCATTTGGTGGGAAAATTACCTTAGAAAGCTTTTGTTAAAAAAATTAATAATCACCAAGCTCCTTATTGGGTAAGTCTAAATTTAGAGATCATATATTGAAAAATCGTTAAATGGCTCCTGTTTCAGTCCTAAGGGCTTAAATTTGAATTTTAGTTAGAAAGCGGCTAATTATCTTGTGTACACACCTATGTGCACACTCACAACACCTCCCCATCACTTTGGATATATTTACAAATGAAAAAGCAGTTCATGCCCCATTGTACACACTTCTCAGTTTGATCCAAGCATGTCAAATTCTGTGCTAGGTGTTTATTTTAAGTGGCGAAGTAATGGTCAATCTATCTTACTGTGGGGCTTTGCTAAACTCTGAACTGTTCACCAAGTTATTTCCCCTAAGTCTTTCCCCTTCCCCACCCACCACTGTCAAGTTGTGTCTTCTTTCTTGCTTTACTATTTCTTGATACAGAAAACATGGTGGGACAGTCAAAGGTAATCTTTGAAAAAGTTTTTAAAATAAGGTGTATTTAATTTTTGTAACATAAAATTTGTATTGTAAGCCAACTCACAATGAGATGGACCAAAATTTATTCCTGTCTGGCTCTGAAATGCAGACACCCATTTATATGCGCTGAAAGTCAGTCAGTTAAGAATGGACTCACTTTGGCATAATATTTCTTTGTGCTAAATCTCTTTATATGTTCTTTCCCTTCTGTGCTTAGTCCAAACTGTATTCTGGTCTGGAACCCATGTTCCAGAGAGAATATGATCTACCCAGATACAACTAAAAGCGACTAAATTACAAGAAAAATATATTACTTCTAAAATCATTATGAGATTTCACCTTAACAAATAAATAAAGACAAATAAGCAAAACCTAAAACTCAACAGAAAAAGAACATGTCTTGGAGTAAATAGCTTGGGTACAGTGAGAATGTCTTACCAGAGCAGATTTTCCAACTCCTCCAGAGCCAAGAACGACTAGCTTATACTCACGCATGGTGCAAACTTGTAAAATCTAGTACCTTATTAAAGAAAAAAAAAAAAAGAATTCTTAAGTACTATCTTTGTATTCATGTCCTTCTTATATAAACAAGATATTCAAGCATTTACTTAAAATGACTACTATACCATATTAATATGGAGCATTTCATAAACAGACTTACTAAAGGATGCTACTGGTAGTGCCCTTTATAAAACATCAGAGAAAGAAAGATACTGCAGAATTATAGATGTGACTTTTAGCCCTATCCTAAATTCAATTACAATAAAATATTTCAGAAGGCTGAAAAACAGCATTAAGGGGCATTCTGTTAGCTATAAGATGGCAGTGATAGACATGTTATCCCCCTTTTCTGAACCATCTGCAACCCTGAGTCACAAGTAGTTAAGTGCCTACTAAGTACAAGGATATACCCAATGAACAACAAAAAAATTCCTGCCCTCAACTGAGCTAACATTCTGGTAAAGATGAACACGATAGGGGAGGGGTCTGCAAACAAATCCAACTCACTACCTGTTTTTGTACATAAAGTTTTATTGAAATACAGCCACACCCATTCATTTGTGTATTGTCCATGGCTGCTATCTTGTAATGGCAGAGCTAAGTCATTACAACAGAGGCCATCTGGTTCACAAAGCCTAAAATATTTACTATGTGGCATTTATAGGAAAAACTAGCTGGCCTCTGAGATACATAAATGGTAAGTGAGTTAGCAGAGAAAGCAGACCAAATATCTATTCCTGAAGTGTGTGTGGGCTGTGGGGTGTGGGGTGTTGGGTGTGGGGTCGGGGGATGGATGGGGTGGTACAAAGAAACTGAAATGGTCAGGAATCAGAAGCAGATCTCAAGAACATGAAAGCCCAGACTGAAAAAGTCTACTGAGTGTTCAGTATCCTGAAATGGTGGAAATCAAAACAAAATAAAACCAAAAAGAAACAATCCATACCAAGGCTCATCATTAGAAAATTTCAGTACACTAAGGAGAAAGAAAGAAGATCCTGTAAGTTTCAGGGTGGGGAATAACATGAGAATACAAAGCTCCCACATTCTTAGAGAAAAATAATTGGCCAGTGGCCATGGTGCAAAAGTAGCCACCAGAACAGGTTTTAAACCTTCTTAATCAAGAAATGACAGTTCTTTAGTCATAGTGACACAATACCAGGACTGGTTTAAACACATTTAACCAACCAATAACCATTTGCTTCAGTGAATATGCTTCTGCAAACCAGCCTATTACTGATAGCCCCTTATTTCTGAAAGTCAGTCAGTTAAGAATGGACTCACTTTGGCGTAATATTTCTTTGTGTTAAATCTCTTTATATGTTCTTTCCTTCCAGTCCATACTCTTAGAAGACAGCATTTGTTTTACCTATCTCTATATGCCATCTCTTTATTTCTCCTCAGGACACCATGTCTAATACCAAGGACTTCTTTTCAAAAATTTCTCCTTCACTTCCACCTTTAAATACATGGATTATTTCCTGTGCTTTCTCCATTCCTTAATGCGGGGGGGGGGGGAATGAGGGGGGGCGGGGAACCAAATATAAAAACCACCAAAGAAGTCGGCTGCTGACATTCCCACTTACTAGTCCCTACATTTTATTTCTAAACTTACTGAACCCATTATTTCCATAGACTCTTCTCCAGTTCCGGAACACTGTCTCCGTAACTTTTGTGAACTGCATGGTTCTTACCAGATATGATTTTAGGAAAAAGGATATGAAATAAAAGTTGAATCAACTTCCAGCTTTAAGAATATTCCACATGGTAGTGTGCATTTAATTTGGGACAAATAAATCTTCCTTTGTAAACATGTAACTCAAGTCAGGTTTATTTCTTTTAATGTAAAAAATCCTTTAAAAATAGGATTACTTAGGTGATAATTCTATTCAGTTCCATGCACACATTAGCCAACCACATGGACCTACATTAATATTTGAGAAATATTTAAAAATAAACTTAGGATTCTCATGAAAGACGCCTTCAAATAAATTTGTTTCTGAACCCATCTAGAGGGAATATGGTAACTTTGGGGACAAGAATTTCCTAAACATCCCGAAGAGCAAACCAACTAACTTTAACACAAATAAAATTAGACTCATCTCCCTGCATCTTTTATCCTTTAGGTACCTGGGCTGTGTCACTTTTTGATGCCTTCTTTGTCATTGTTTATCATTAACTTAAAAAAAAAAAAAGAAAAAAAGACTCACTTCAGTGAACACGCAGCAAAATGCCAACCAATCAGCAATTGCCTCACTTGAGTGACACTGCTCTTACTGTTGACATTAACTCACTTTGAAAGTCTGTGAATCTTTGGACTCTGAAGTTCTCTAAAAACCCTATAAGACTAGCAGCCTGCTCTGCTCAGGAGAGGCAGTATCAGACCAGGATAGCTTTTCCTTAAGTAATCAATAATTTCAGCTTTGTGTTTTTGTTTAGATATTGAATGGTGTCTCTCATTCTTTGACAGTCAACCTAAGACCCTCATTTGGCATCATTCCAAATGACGCCCTTAGGCAAACAAGTGTACTGAATGGGCTGCCTGTGTCCAACTTGTTTGTTCTTTGATTTTCCTATCAGATGAGTCAATCTCAACAATGACGGGTGCTCCAATCAGTGTCTTGAGCTCACACTGCTAACTCTGTTACCCTAGGATTTGTACCAAGTAGGTTTTTGTATAAGGCAATTAGGCCTTTTGGCTTTGGCTTGGAGTGTACTATTTGATAAATATTTTTGCCATTAGTTTACAATTCTTCAGCTACTTGCTTTGCTTTTGTTCATCTACCTGCTCAAAATTTTGTCTCACATGTTTTGTTTTGTCCTGTACTGTCTTGTTTCCATTCATTGAATAAGGGAGTGCTCCGTGTGGAATGGATGGACGCATAGGCCTGATAGTCTGCAATGCAATTCAAACTGGCCCCAAGCACTAAAGGTTAAAGATGAGTAAAAACAGTGACCAATTCAGGCAAAGTTGAGTGATGGGCCAAACTTCATCTCGGGTCACTTAAACTTTCATGACAGCATTACAAGGTCAATAACCATGGGGTTTATTATGCGGCACCTTCCTAACTTCTGCTTGATCAGGGAACCTGAGAATCTGTTTGTAAGGACACATTTGTTAAAAAAAATTTTTAACTTTCTGCCATCTTTCTGTGCTGATATAATGGTGCACACGAAAGTCCTAGCTGATGCTCTCAAGAGCATCAATAATGCTGAAAGGAGAGGCAAGTGCCAGGTTCTTATTAGGCTGTGCTCCCAAGTCATCATCCAGTTTCTGTGATAATGAAGCATGGTTACATTAGCGAATTTGAAATCAATGATCACAGGGCTGGGAAAACTGCTGTGAACCTCACAGGCAGGTCAAACAAGTGTGAAGTGATCAGTCCCTAGATTTGATGTGCAACTCAAAGACCTAGAAAAATGGCAGAAAAACCTGCTCCTGTCCTATCAGTTTGGTTTCACTGAGCTGACAACTTCAGATGGCACCACGGACCATGAAGAAGCAAGATAAAAACACAAGAGAGAAAATCCTGGGATTCTTTTTCTAGGGATGTAATACAAACATGCAAATAAAATGCCTCAATGGGGACTTCCCTGGTGGTCCAGTGGTTAAGAATCCGTCTTCCAATGCAGGGGATGCGGATTCGATCCCTGGTTGGGGTACTAAGATCCCACATGCCCCAGGGCAGCAACTAAGCCCGCATGCTCTGGAGCCCACCCTCTGGAGCCCATGCGCCACAACTAGAGAGAAGCCTGCGCACGGCAACAAAGATCCCACGTGCCTCAACTAAGACCTGACACAGCCGGAAAAAAAAAAAAAAAAGCCCCAATGGAAAAAAAAATTTAAAGCACTCTTAAGTCATTTTTATTTAGGAATAATTTACATCCAGTAAAACAAGCAGATCTTAAGCATACAGTTAAATGAGTTTTGGCATATGCCAATACCCTCACAACCACAAACACAGCCCTCATTCAGATTTAAAACACTTCCAGGGACTTCCCTGGTGGTCCAGCGGTTAAGAATCTGCCTTCCAATGCAGGGGATGCGGGTTCCATCCCTGGTCGGGGAACTAAGATCCCACATGCCATGGGGCAACTGAGCCTGTGCGCCGCAACTACTGAGACGGCGCGCCACAACTAGAGAGAAGCCTGCACACTGTAACGAAGGATCCCGTGTGCCGCAACTAAGACCCGACACAGCAAAATAAATAAATAAATAAATAAATATTTGAAAATTTATATTAGAAAAAGATTTAAAACACTTCCATTACCCAGTTTCCCAATGTGCCTCTTCCCACTTAATTACCCCAACACCGTTTTCTTCACTCTAGTGATCTCTTATTTGCCAAGGCCATACCTTTTCTAGGGAAAACTTCTGTGTCTTTTATAAACTTCCAATATAATCTTGACTCTTGCACTTACATTGGTAAATTACAAAAACAGTGACTTTGACAACTGCAACATAACAACAGGACTTACGGCCAACTTTTACAATGTCAAAATTAATACTTTAAGAGGAATTATAAATATAGAAAAATTATGAGACAAAAATAACATTCAATAATCAACTTCTCTAATTGGTATTCTGAAGCCTCAAAATAAAATGACTAAGATTGTCTCTCTTTACTCCCCTGTTCAAACCTTTGGAAACCTACCCTCCCCGAATCATTGTCTCTTTATACTATGCACAATACCCTTCTATTCCATCTGTTCCTTACCCATACCTCTGAAATGAACTACCTTTCTTGGGGGTTTCTCAGCAAAGGAAAAATTATACTAAACAACAGCCTCTTTAAATTGCTGGAGTAGAAGTCAGAGCTATAGAAACTGAATTGAAAGACTAGTCTAGAATTTAGTTGGGAGTTATGTTTAAAGATTTTTCTAAATCTCAGGTAGACTGACAGAAATTTGTTGCAGAATCCCAACTTACTTAGTAATTACTTAATTTCATCATAGGGGAAAAAGGTTAAAAGCAGCAGGATAGTAAAGACCAGATTCAAACAGTCCAGCCTGTTAAAAAAAAATTGGCCTTGAAAGAACAAGAACCTATTTAGGAAATACACTATTTCAGGGGTAGATTGGTCAACATTTAATATTGTAAACAAAATGAACACTACTTGATAGGAAACAAAATAAAAATTGACTTTAGGAAATTTTAAAGGGAAACATGTCCCTTCTTTCTGTAAATGGGCTCAGACCTGAATAGGAAACTGAAAATGGAAAATTAGAAAATCTGCAATAGTTGAGCATTTTCAGAGATCCTCACAAAGTAAACAAGCTAGAAAGAAAAATTAAACCAAAAGGTCTTTGTTTTCTAAGAAATGGGGGCCTATGGGTGAGGAAACTTGTACATACTGACTATAAAAAGTAAACATTTATGGGAACTGCATTTCTTAATGCGATGCCTGGGGTCCTACTTCCCAGTTGCTTCATTTATCCATAAATGAGTATTACTTGTTGCTAGAATGAGTCAGGTTCATCCATATTATTGCTTCTATCAGTAATTTGTTCCTTCTATCTCTTATTATTGATAAAAAGCAGATCCACTGTATGGATATAGATAACATTTTCTTTATCCATTCACCCGTTCATGGACATTTGGTTTGTTTCCAGCTTGTGGATATTATAAATAACGCTTATCAATTTGTTTTAATTTTAGTAACTCAACCAAGAATTTTTACTGCAGATCTCTAAGATCACAGGAAATTGAAAACATTTCAAGTTTTGAAGTAGGAAATACGAAAGTCATCAATAGACTTTCAAATTTAAAAACATAGTGACAAAACACATCTAACTTACCAATAAGCAGCTTTCTAACAAGGAACACTGATAAGTAAGAACCACAAATGAACAGTCATTCTCTTTCATTAATTTTTTTGGCCAATATTTCCTTATATGGACAAACAACCAAAATATTTTTATTTAAATCCTAATAAATACCAATACTACGGATATTATTTTCCTTAAAAAAAAAAAAGTCTAGCAGTATGAAAGCCAAAATTTGAACTAATACCTGTTTTTCAAATCTCTGCCTTCTACTACACCAGCTTTGAAAAACTGTTTACATATTCTAAGCCTGGGATAAAAAGTGGATTTCATTATGAATGCCAACTCTGATTGACTGGCAATGACCATTACTTCTGTTTTTAAAATTTCATGCACAATTTTAAGATGGGTAGAGTTATATCAGAATTTCAAAGGGATTTGTGATAACTGCTGTTTGAGACATTGAGAACAATTGTTCTCTTTCACTGAACTCCAAAAGAGGGACAATTCTGACAGCATAGCATAGTGGTTCACAGCACCTAAGTTTTAAATCCTCGTTCTGTATAACCTTGGGCAAGTCATGAAACCTTTCAGAGCTTCACTTTCCTTACAGGGAAAATGAAGACAGTAATGCCTACATGGTAAAGTTGTGAGATGGATACACAAGAGCATAAACTCCACAAAAACAACAATTTTTGTCTGTTTTATAATATCCCCGAACCTCAAACAGTGACTGACATATAGTATGTGCTCAACTAATTAGAGAATGAAATATAGTGATTTCCCTCAAGACCACGTACACATAGTAATAATCAATAAAAGATAGCTTTTAAAGTAATTATAACAGCAATGGTCTGGGCTACTGCTCAGTACAGTGTAGCAGAACTGATGTTCCCTCAGTTGAGAATCACTGCTCTACCCTTTCACCTACTAGCTTAACAAAACATTAAGAATGCAGGAGGAGGGCTGCTATCCAGCTTTTGTCTAATTTATAAAGTTTCCTCTAGTTAGACAAAGAGATACAATGCATAGCCTAAAACTATTTTCCAATCATATGTGGGTTTCTATCCTTAATTTAGTCCTCCTGTCACTACAACCAGTTTGGAACATGTTAAAATCAACTGAACTATATTATAATTCTTTAGCTATACTTACTATTTAAGTATCATCTAAGAGGCACTTTTAGAATACATTTTAACATCTCTGAAACTTGAATGTACCTTATAGCAAACTCCCGTGTCAATACAAAAAGCTAATTATATATCAGTATTTTGAATCATTTTAAAATGTAGTTTAGGGAGAAAGACTGGGAAATTACTCTCCTGTAAGTCTTTAAAAAACATTACTATGCAAAAATCCTTTACTATTGGTGTTTTCCCTGACCCTTAATATTAATTATGCGAGTCAATATACTTTATTGTACTTCAAAGTTATGCAGACTGTAATTCTGACAACCTGGGATGAATTTCAGTATTACTACTTTAGGAGTAGTGAGAAAATCTTGAGCTTGTAATGTAAAATGAATTTTAATTCTTTTGAACTTTATTTATGTAAATATATGGTGGTGGATTGTCTTTCTTCTTTTGCTTATGTTTTTTCTGACAGTTTTATTACTAATGAACAGTAACTTTTTAAAATACACAAATGAAAATTAAAACTGAAAGGTGAAAGAGGAATTGTGGAGTTGTCTTGTAATTACTCCATTTTAATTGTAACTTAAAAATATTGGTAACTATTGGCATTTAAAAAAAGGGGGGGGATTGGATGAAGGCAGTCAAAAGGTATAAACTTCCAGTTATAAGTGCATACTAGGGATGTAATGTACAACATGATAAATATAACACTGCTTATGTTATAGAAAAGTTGCTAATAGAGTAATAAATCTTAGGAGTTCTCATTACAAGGAAAATATTATTTTCTATTTCTTTAATTTTGTATCTATACGAGATGATGGATGTTCACTAACTTATTGTGCTATCATTTCATGATGCAACTAAGTCAATTCATTATGCTGTACACCTTAAGCTTATACAGCACTTGTACGTCAATTTTATCTCAATAAAACCACGAAAACAAAGTGGCCATTAGAAAATCAAAAATGCCAAGTTTAGCCTGTCAATCAACTCACAATGAATTATAATTATAAAATACTGACGTTGGCAAAAAAAGTATTTTTCAGATAAATAACATGCTGATTGTGACGTATGTTTAAAGAAAACAGACAAGCTTAAAAGAAGAACCAATTAAAATTCTTTCAATTCTATTTTTAAACCTTAATAACTAGTATGCCTCTTCTCAAAAAGGGCTAAGAATTGACTACTAAACATTACAAAATTAAACTTATTATTTTCAGTGCTTTATAGAAAAAGAAATACTCTATACAATGTAAATATTGACATTTTAAACATTTTCCTCTCTTATGTCGAAGCAGTATTTATCTTTTTTATTAATTATCATGCTAAAAAATCTAGAAAGAAAAGATAAATAGGGTAGCAAAGGATTTAAGTTCTAAGTACTTGGATTGTATTCTGAGAAGCCTGCTGATCTGTTGTGTCTTCTTGTACATAAGTAGGAAATAAGGATTAAGACACACACAAAAAGATACAAAGTATCTTAGAAATTATTAGAAGTATATTAGAAATTACTGACAGATGGTAACTAGACATCATGGTGATCATCTCCTAACTTTCATAATGTATATAAACGTTGAATCACTTGAAACTAATATAACATTGTGAGTTATACTTCAGTAAAAAAAAATTAACAGAGTTTTGACTATTATGTATTATTGCAGTGGACTGCTATTTAAAGAGATGGGAAGAACAATTAAAACTATTTTATAATCAACAGAAAAACTGACACTGAAAGAGACTTTAACAACCTTCAAGTTAAGGGCAACACCATCAAAAAGTGTTAGATGAAGATGTCAGCAATGGCGGATATCTCGGCTAAACATTTTGCCAAGAATTATGGTGCTATTGGTCAACTGTAAAACATTCTAGTTTGATTTCCATTGTAGGCGATGGGATCTGATTTTGTTGGTTTATATATGCTCTCTTTTATGGCATTTCTTGTACGTAATGGCATTTATCCAAAAAATCTGAATGCAGTTTGGAAGTTATCTGTAATGAATTATAAATTAACAATAACCTGTTTATATGTTAATCTGAAATTCCAGAATTATTAGAATCAAGCTTTAATCTATGAACTCACCAATTATATTAACTCATTAGTTAATGAGGGAATCTCAAATCCCCATTTTTTTTGGGGTGGCTAAACAGGCAAGAACATAGAATACGTGCAAAATGAATTTATCAATAGTGCCATTTCTCATTTATACTTCATCAGCGAGAAAGTGCATATATACAAGTAGACATTTATCTAGTTATAAATATGAAGCATGATTCACACAGCTTCTCCAACCATCTAACATTCCAGATGAAGAAAATCAATTAAATTTGTAAAGAACTATCAAAACACGGAAAATTCCACTATGGTTACAACTGGAAGCATTTTCTACACTAATTTTTCAAATGTGTGACTATTTCTGCTACTTATCTTTGAATAAAAAAATTTGGGGGGTAATTTTCGGTATTATATGTCATTTGCATTTAAAGATTCCTAATTTTAGTTACTTATATAGATCCCCTAAAATCTGTATGACTACAACCAACTCCTGGATGAATCAAAGTAAGTGATACATTAGAGACTTATCTTTGCTTTCATTGGTTCTTTTTATCAGTTTAAGCAAGTGTTTAATTCTAGTCTCAGAGAAAATCATAGCAAAGACATGTAAAGACAAGAAAATAAAACCCCTAGGGTTCCTTCTCAAGTCAAGTTTCAGTGGCTGCTTTGTAATTGCTTGAAATGAAAGTTGAGAAAAGAAGACACAATCATATTCTACATAAAGTTCAGTAAATTTATCTAAGATAATATTTCATCAATCAGAAATGACTGGCATTTTTACAAAAATACAAAACAATAATGGATGCTATAAAGATTCTGAGCAGAAAATTCTGAAGACATTTATGAGTCAAAGAAAATAAAAATTCAGTAAAGTTTTAGTCTAAATGTATTCACTATATAAAAAAGCAAACAACTGATTCAATTATCTACCATTCTATATTGCATATTTTTCATTAACAAGACCTAGGGCACACCCAAGTTCAGATATTACTGTCCCCAATTAAAAACTATAAGAGTAAATCTAAATATCATCGGGGGAATTTTAAAAAGCATTACAAAATGATAAACAGATGTACTAAAAAAACCTCTTGGCTATTTACTTCATGTTGACATTTACTGAAGACCTACTCTGAACCCAGAATTGTGCTAGAACCTGAGGATTAAAAAAGAAAATCTAAGACATGACACCTTCTAATCAAGATTACTGTATTATAGCATTCAATATTCAACATTCATATGTGAGTGCCTTCTGTATGTTAGGCTCTGTTCCAGGCAAAGCGAATAAAGCAGTGAATAAAAGACACTGCCCCAATAATTTACTGCCCCGGGGGGGGGAAACAAATAAAATCAATATAAAATATGTTAATTTGACAAGCACTACGGAGAAAAACGTATAAAACAAGTTAAGGGAGATAGTGTGGGAATGGAGAGATTATATAGCTCAGTACCCAGTCATTTCAACAAATTGATATTAAATCCTATTTTTAACAAAACACTCTACCATTAGGCTTTGTTCTGTTCAGTATTTTTAAATCAATATTTTTGGTGGGTTAATGTTCCAACTAATTTGTGGCTGAAGTTAAATTCGGATTTGGGAGAGTCACAGAGATTTGTCTAGGATCCACGAGAGAGCTCATGGCTTCAATGCCCCTTCTTCTTTTGCTAATAGGGGTATAAATGGGATTTCTGGAGGAATCTAAACATTAGCTGGTCTCATGAGGTACCATTATTCAACATGTACAAAATGCCCCTCGGTGATTTCCTTTGCCAGCTCTGGACAGGAGGATATTCATGATTCCCCCCATTGTGTAGAAAGAATAACACATAGATCAGAATAGAATAGAATGCTCCTGACTCACAAATACTCAGGATGCAGTCCTTAGGAGGGTAGTGTCAAGGAAACACCTTTGAAGTATTCCTCGCACTATCTCAGCCCACAGTGATCGTTCCTCTTTCTGACAGGCTGCACCAAATACTTTAGGACTTAATTATACACTACCTTGTCTTCTAAGAGGAGAAAAAAAGCTGTAGAAAGCAACATTATCTTGTGATTTAAGAGGCTTGGCTCTATTTTAGAAGTTAAATAATTTGAGATAAATAACTTTATTCTCAATTTCCAGGTTCCTTTGTCTGTAAAATGAGGAAATAAGGGAAAGTGAAGTATTGAGCAGAGGTGTCTTACTCAGCCAGGTAGGCATGTAAATGCCTCAAGCAGCAAGGTGTTAATATTAGGGAATGGTGTGGATTGCGGCCAAATAGAGTGAATGCTTATACAGCTAAAGCCTTTCAAATCCTAAAAACTGTGAATATTGTGAAAACCAACAAATCTATTTGAGTTATGGAGATTTGGACACCAGTTTTTTACTTCTGGACTGGATTAACTCTAAGGTCCCTTTCAATTCCAAAATGCATTGTTACATCAAGTTTTGAAGAATTATACACAGATATAATTTTTGAAGTATCCTAATGTTATATTCCCTCTTCTTAATATAAAAAAACGATACACAGTTGACCCTCAAACAACATGGGTTTGAACCATGTGGGATCCACTTATACATGAATTTTTAAAAATAAATACGTACTACACAATTGGAGGTTGGTTGACTCCTTGGATGCTCAGGGCTGACTGTAAAGTTATACTTGAATTTTCGACTGCATGTGGATCGGTCCACCTAACCCTCGTGTTGTTCAAGGGTCAATTGTAAAATTCTATGTTTGTAATAAAATTTAATGATAATGTAAATATTCTTTTCCTAACTTCATAATGCAGGTTTAATATTATATAGACATTTTAGAATTATCATCTTTCAAATATAATATAGATAAAACTAAATAAAAAGACTGGAAACAATAAGGACAATCTCCCTATTCATAGGCTGTCCTATGGGAAAATCCGTCAACAACTACTGGGCATTCAACCAAGGCAAGATGCAAACGCCTTCTACATTTTCTTCTTCCTTCTGGCATGCTAGTCCAAGATGCTTTGTGCAGTTAAGCTTTCTTTCAAAGTAATTTAAGATTAGGGCATGGGCATGAGATTCTCCCTCAGGAAATATACTTCTCTTCAACTATCACCCCAAATGAAGAGATTGGTTGTATAGGGGATTATACATACTGATTATGGGGATTAAGACTGGGAAGTAAAATATAAAAAGGAAAAAGTGGTTGTAAAGGAAAAGTCTATATACAAAATATGCAAAAAATGTGGAGTGGGGACCAAATGTCACAAGGCTGACCCATAAAACATTGAATAATAGATTCTAATTAAAGACTGCTTTAATTCTATCCAGGACAAAATATAATACACCATCAAACCAAAGGAATTAAGGAAACTTTCGTTATATTAATCCAGTAACAAAATTTGTATCCACAAGGTTACCTTGAAAATGCTTGAAATCAAGATTATCTTGAAAAGCAAATACAATGATTCTTTTTTTTAAATGATGGACCTATGTTTCAGCAACACAAAGCAATCCTATATTTTAAGCAAAACAAATAATCAACTGATATTTTTAGAGACATTCCTTAACCAACTGTGGCTAATTCATTATCAATAAATAAAGAAGCCATTTGGCTAAGTTTGAGGACCAAACTTAGTTTTTCCTTATACCATAAAAGTAAAAATTATACTACCTTTGTAGTCCAGGGTGGTAAAACATGGATTCTAGAAATAAGAAGACCTAGAACTGGCCACCTATGCAATTTACAAGTGACCTGTCACTTATTTCTAGGCTTGTGTTTTTTTGTGTAAAATATGGACAATGATAATACCAATTTCACAGAGTTGATGGGCAGATTAAATAAGAACATATATTATCTATAAAAGCCTTAAGTGTTAGTTATTACCATCATCAACCAGATGCAGAGTGGCCATTATTTATTTATTTTGGTGTTCCCTATTTGGTCTAGAAATGTTTGTTGAATAAAAGAATGACTATCTAAAGACTAATAATTCGTTTCCAGCAAAGGAAAGAACTACTTAGATTTTTAAAAGACCACTAACAAGTTACTTTTTTAGGTAAATTGCCATTTAAGTTCATCAGTTATTGACAGATGTCATGAATTCCAATGGAATTCTTGACATTAAAAAAAAATGAGGGGGGCTTCCCTGGTGGCGCAGTGGTTGAGAATCTGCCTGCTAATGCAGGGGACACGGGTTCGAGCCCTGGTCTGGGAAGATCCCACATGCCGCGAAGCAACTGGGCCCGTGAGCCACAATTACTGAGCCTGCGCATCTGGAGCCTGTGCTCCGCAACAAGAGAGGCCACGATAGTGAGAGGCCCGCGCACCGCGATGAAGAGTGGCCCCCGCTTGCCGCAACTAGAGAAAGCCCTCGCACAGAAACGAAGACCCAACACAGCCAAAAATAAATGAATAAATAAAATTTAAAAAATTAAAAAAAAAAAAATGAGGGGGACTTCCCTGGTGGCACAGTGGTTAAGAATCCGCCTGCTAATGCAGGGGACACGGGTTTGAGCCCTGGTCCAGGAAGATCCCACATGCCGCAGAGCAACTAAGCCCGTGCGCCACCACTGCTGAGCCTGCGCTCCAGAGCCCGCGAGCCACAACTACTGAGCCCGCGAGCCACCACTACCAAAGCCCGCGCGCCTAGAACCCATGCTCCGCAACAAGAGAAGCCACCACAATGAGAAGCCCGCGCTCTGCAACAAAGAGTAGCCCCCGTTAGCCACAACCAGAGAAAGCCTGAGTGTAGCAACGAAGACCCGATGCAGCCACAAATAATAAAATAAATAAATTAATAATAATAAAAAAGAGAAGACTTAAAAAAAAAAAAAAAATGAGGGGACTTCCCTGGAGTTCCAGTGGTTAAGACTCCACACTTCCACTGCAGGGGGCATGGGTTTGATCCCTGGTTGGGGAACGAAGATCCCGCATGCAGTGCAACTTGGCCAAAAAAATAAATAAAGAAAAAAAGAAAAGGAAAAGAGAGAAGGGGAGGGGAGGAGAAGAAAGAATATATGAGATGCTTTGGGCATATAAAAAAAATATCTTTTTTAATATTAGTTTCTTATATTTGCCCTGCAGGAATTGTAATTTCAGTAGAAAAGAAAATGCTCTGGGCTTCCCTGGTGGTGCAGTGGTTGGGAGTCTCCCTGCCAGTGCGGGGGGACATGGGTTCGGGCCCTGGTCCGGGAGGATCCCACATGCCGCGGAGCAGCTGAAGCCCAGGGCCTACAGCCCGTGCTCCGCAACAGGAGAGGCCACCGCGATGAGAGGCCTGCGCACCGCAATGAAAGAGTGGCCCCCACTCACCGCAGCTAGGGAGAGCCCGTGCGCAGCAACGAAGACCCAAAGCAGCCAGGAATCAAAAAAAAAAAAGAAAAAGGCTCTACAGCAGGAATAGTATTAAAACCAACAACTTTTGGGTTCCAGAGACACCTACTCTCAACCCCATAATCTGACTTATTCTTTATTATTATTTTTAATCTGACTTATTCTTTAAATCAGTCTCATTAATAAATGTAAAAAATAGATAATAAGAATCAATACTTAAAAAGTAATCAGCGACATCTCATAGTTCCTTTCCATTAAAATTCTCTAAATAGCTACAGTCAAATTAAGATTCTCCCAAAACATTGGTAACTCTAGCAATTTTCCTATCCTCAAGTTGTTTAGCTACGACCCCCCTTTCATACCCCCCCAGTTTGAAATTCTGTGATCTTAAATTATAAATAAAGGGCTAAGTAAAAACACTTAACTACTGGTTCCTGAAGTCAAGTGACACTACTTCTCCCACTGAACACCTTCTGAGGAGATGACACTTGATTTCTCCTTTCCGCCTCCAACTCCCGAAGTAGTATTTTAGCAGCTAAAGAGGATTACTGTGCTCTCTTCTCACTCCTAAATAAAATTAACTAATTCAAATGTTAAAAGAAACTGGACTAATCTTTTGGACACAATGACAGTGTTCAAAACTTCTGAGCAGATTAAAAAATTATTTTTTGGAGGAAAAATTAAGAGGTCCAAACATTACCTCACACCCTCTTTTAAAAATGTTTCCAATCTTACTAACTTAAATTCTGCCAAGGTCTTCTCTGTGAACTACATTTCTAAATCTAGTCGAGCATAGAATTTGTAGACTGTCAAACTGTTTTACAGCATTTTCTCTATTCTGACCATATTTATAACACCTCATGGAGGAAAAAAATTCTTCCTTTGCCCTTTTCATGGACTAATATTGCCAGTAAATGAAGCTTATTCCAACATATACTATGACACGCAATTTAAAGTCATGCTTCCAGTTTTATTATTGGACTTTTCACTGTAGTTACCTTTCAAAGTTCAGTACTTGATCACACCTCTGAGAGTATATATTAACTACAGTATAAAAATTTATCAGTAATCTGACAACTGCAGAAGAACCATATAAAGAAATCTTAATAGATTTCTCAGTCAACAATACGTGAGCAAGGTAGTTAAGTGACAAAAAAACGGAGATCCCAAAAATGTTTCAAAATCAGGCAAGAAGAAATAATGGGGGCTCAAGATCACCATATTAGTTTCTATCAGATCCCTGCAAACAGGTTGGATTTGGAGGGATCTGACAGATTCCTCTCCCCTGCTCCCCAGCTCCTTGGACATGTCCTAAAAATTAACCTGTCAGTTTTTCTCCTCTTGTCAGATCTAGCTGTAAATTCTATAGGCATACATAATAACTCAAAATCTGCTGTATCTTCCGAACTGAATTTAGGTAACACAAGTATGGACATTAACTTTATTATTTGCTATATATCTTAGAATCTGATACACACACACACACACTCACTCACTCACTCACACGGAGGCCTTAGTTAACTGTATTTTAAATTGAAAAAACAAACAAACAAATGGTAAAATAGGAAAATATAACAACAGTTAAGAGCACAGGACTTCCCTGGTGGCGCAGTGGTTAAGAATCCACCTGCCAACACAGGGGACATGGGTTCGAGCCCTGGTCTGGGAAGATCCCACATGCCGTGGAGCAACTAAGCCCGTGTGCCGCAACTACTGAGCCCACATGCCACAACTACTGAAGCCCGCGCGCCTAGAGCCCATGCTCCTCAACGAGAAGCCACCACAATGAGAAGCCTGTGCAGTGCAATGAAGAGTAGCCCCCGCTCGCTGCAACTAGAGAAAGCCAGCACGCAGCAACAAAGACCCAACGCAGCCAAAAATAAATACATTAAAAAAAAAAAAAAAAGAGCATAGACTTTAGATCTGATTTCCTGAATCAGAATGCTGGTTCTAACACATATTAGCTAAGTGACCTTGGTCATGTTATTTTAACCTCTCTGTGCCTCATTTCCTCATTTGAAAATGGGAAAAAACAGTACTTCTTAAAATTAGAAAAATTTCAAATAAAATAAATTATTCCATGCAAAATGCTTAACACAATGAGTAACACATAATAAGCAGTCAGTAAATGGTACTTGAAAATTTTTTTATCCTATCTAGCTGTCTACAGTGCTTAAAACTTGAAGCACCTAAAAGACTTCAAAAGCATACTATACTATACTACAGAAAATTGTATACCCTGAGTTGTCATTTGTCTCTCTTCTCCACCCCATTACCAAGTCTGATACATTCTACCCTGATGTCTCTGAAATCAACTCCATTCTCTCCACTCCATTACCTCATAAGAGCTCTCATTTCTCATGTGGAAAAAAGGGGGATACAGGATGCAAATATGAAGGGAAAATGTTAACTTATTATACACTTGAATATCCATGAACAGATCAGAGATGTTAGTTTTAACTGTGAAGACAAAGAGGTAGGGCATTCCAGAAATTTGAGAAAAAACAAATATGACAGCTATATTTCAGTGGCTTTTACATCCCAGAAGATGCTTTGTAAGTATGGAACTTTAAAATGTTTATAGTGTTTGTACTGTGTTAGCTCGCAATCAAGACAATTTTACAGAACAAAATGCTATGGGTGCAGAGAAGAGAACTGTCTGCCTGTAAGGATATATCAGGCAAGGTTTCACTAAGTGGATATTTAAGCCAGACCAGTGGATATTTTAAGGGAATAGGGAGGTTCACTGAGAGGTAAGGGCATTCCAGGAAAAAGGACTAGCATGAGAGAATTCATTACATCATGAGTACATGGGGAAGGGGGTTAGGTACAAGAGGAAGGGGAGCCTTGACCTGCATTCTATAAGAAACTGAGAAACAAAGTTTGCAAGCTGGGAAATGATATGAACATATCTGTGTTTTAGAAAGAATACAGAAGCAGAGTATTAGTTTCCTGAACTCTGGGAATTCAGTAGAGTTTACTGCAGGTAAGAGATGGTGACCTAAGTCAGGGTAGTGGCAGAAGGAATGAAGAGAAAGGATATTTGAGAAATTTCTAAGTCAGAATCAAGAGAACATGGGGACAGACAACACTGGGTGAGGAAAGGAAGATGAGATGCAGCATGATCAAACAGATGGATAGTGACACCATTAAACCAGATAGGGAACCTAAGAGGAACACACTTGGTTTAGTAGGTATCTTTTATTTTTTGGAATAGTTCTCAAAGACAGTGGAGGAAAAACTGACAATAGTATGGACATGGCAGTAGCATCTTTTATTCTTAAAGCGATTAGAAAGAAGATGCTCAATGCCTGTGTTCAAAAGGCTTCAGGTACAGAACGGACACTGATTTGTTTAGGAAGATTATAAATGCACCATGTGTAATTTGTTTCACTCAATATTTCTGGTGTATTAATTTGCAATATACAATTTATTTAGACGATTACAAATCTCAATTTAAGGTTTTATAATTTTAGTTGTAAGCCTTTATCTAATGAACTTTGATGGAGTCTTTTGCCAGTTTACGAGAAAAAGAAACATGAACAGAAAAAATTAGCACTGTACAAAACCAAAAATCTTTCTAGGCTTAATGAGCTTCTCAGTGTAAAATACTCAGTGACTAGCTTGTATTGTATGTACAATAAACCATAACATATAAAAATCACTTGCCTAGACTGTGTCTTTGGACTTGGTCCTTGGTCCTTTTCCGCTTTATCTTAAGCCTTCTGTAAACAGGGCAGAAGTAAGCACCTTACATCCTATTTCTGATTTCTCTAGGAATAAATAGATACTACGGCTATGGTGACACCACTGCCAGTGTTTACTCAACATTCTTTTAAGGTCTAGTCTAAAAATAAAACGTACCTATTAAAAATCAACAAAAACTACTACAAGCAAAGAAATGCAGATTTCCTCCTTCTCTTGTGAAAAGGACACCATTCTTTTTCGACTTTAATCTAAATGTTCCCATTTTCTTGTGTTCTCAAGTCTTTTCATCACCCAAATCTGACCTTTACATTTCTATACAGGAATATAATGTTGGATACACTTGCTTTAAAGGCTCAAGTAATTTTTCTACAACAATGTGGTCCACGATATAAGCTGGCAAGTCTCACAAGGTGGCAAAAAAAAGAACCATAAAAAGCTAAAGTAACAAAAGGACTCTATTCACATTCTTAAAACAAGAAAGATAATGAAAGGATAACAACCAAGCAAACCATCCCAGAAGAGCCTATTTTAGCCAACAGATTAATCAAATTAAGGACATCTTTTTGGTATAAGTATCAATATTTTTAATGGCTCCTTTTCATCAATACTACCAGGCACAGGGCATGTCTCAGAATAGTTTATGTCCCACAATGGCTCAACTGCTGACCAAATTTGTAAGAATTTTTAGTAGCCACTTTAAGTTATATACCTGCTATTAGAGAGATCTCAGCCATGGTGTTCTCTGATTTACGTAACACGAACACATACAAAAGCTAACTGCAACACAGGAATGACTAGGCACACACTACCCTAGATGTTTCCTTACAAACACCGTCTCTGTTAATCTGTGATCAAAGCTTAAACCGCTTTAAGAGGAAAATTTCAAGCTGCCGAGGACTTTGCTATATCTAATAAAGTACATTTAAATAAAGCATTAATCATCTGACAGATGATACAATTTTTTTTTTTAATTTATTTATTTTATTTTTGGCTGCGTTGGGTCTTTGTTTCTGTGCGAGGGCTTTCTCCAGTTGCGGCGAGCGGGGGCCACTCTTCATCGCGGTGCACGGGCCTCTCACTGTCGCGGCCTCTCCCTTTGCGGAGCACAGGCTCCAGACGCGCAGGCTCAGTAGTTGTGGCTCACGGGCCTAGTTGCTCCGCGGCATGTGGGATCTTTCCAGACCAGGGCTCGAACCCGTGTCCCCTGCATTGGCAGGCAGATTCTCAACCACTGCGCCACCAGGGAAGCCCGATACAATTTTTAATTAAGAAATTTAGTAGCACCACCTTCTGATAAGGACACCATGATGTCATACACAAATATATTCCTAATTAATCAAATGCACTTTTGTATTTTCATTTGAATATTAAAGAACGTCTATCCAAAATAAATAATATTCAGAAACTTAAGAAATAAAAGCCCAAGTGTCCCACCACCCCTCTCCCACTAAGCCAACTGTCTAGTTACCAGGCATTTATTAAACTGTGCTAACACAGTGATAAGCAAAAAAGATAGCCACATCAAAGTGAAATCAGCGTGACCAACAGTCCTGATCTTAGCATTCAGTCTTATGTCCCAAGAAGTCCTCAGTCCTGAGAAAAACAAGGTGGCTGGTCGTCTTTTGTGGAATACATATTGATAGGAATTTGCTTCCTCTCATGTTTCATAATTTTAACCATGTGGAACTGTGAAGGCTTAGAAAACATCTTGCAGGGACTTCCCTGGTGGTGCAGCAGTTAAGACTCCATGCTCCCAGTGCGGGGGGCCTGGGGTTCGATCCCTGGCCAGGGAACTAGATCCCACATGCATGCCGCAACTAAGAGTTCACATGCCACACCTAAGGAGCCCGCCTGCCACAACTAAGGAGCCAGCGAGCCTCAACTAAGGAGCCTGCCTGCCGCAACTAAGACCCAGCACAACCAAATAAATAAATAAATAAAAACATCTTCCCAGCAATCAATATAAAAAAAAAAAAAAACCTTGCAAATGTACTACAAGCTTATTTTTTTTCACAACGTGATCATACTCTTCTCTGAAATAAAACATGGACATTAAAAACCAAACTGTGTACATCACTTAGTGTAAGAGCAAAGTTTGAGTGTGTATGGTAACAAACAATATTTGTATAGCCTTTACAATTTACAATGTATTTTGACAAAACTTTTCTCATTTGGATAAAAATCCAAGGAATCTGTCATGAAGGAACACTGTCCCTTGCTTAATTAGAAAAGTATAGCTTTCATAGAATTAGTATCTGAATATGCATTAAATGCAAGTGATCACAAGGGTTACAAAAATGAACAAAACATACTTGCTCTCAAGAAGCTCACAATTTTGTAAGAAAGGTGAGACAAAAATCATGGAAAATATCATGAGAAAAACAAAAATACTATGGAAATTCAGAAAAAGGTCAGGAACAGATTTATGAAGAAGATGGCAAATGACTAAAAGTTACAGCATGAAAGACAACATACCAGGGAAAAGAGAAGTGAGAGTAAAGGCACAGAAGGCAGCAAAATATAGGAATATGATTAGACTACAACAGAAAGCATGGTCTGAGTGGACCTCAAGGTACAAAGGGACAGGAAAAAAAAAATAGCAAGAGAGTCTACAGTTAGGATAATGAAGATCTCTGAGTATTAGTCAAGAGATTTGACTCATTTTGTAATGAACAGTACTGGATATTTTGAAGAAAAACATACCAATATTGAGAAAAACTAAAGCTACTTTTTAAATAAAAGGAGTTCTAACAGAAATCTGGACAATACATCTAGAAAAGTTAAGCATTTTATTAAATATGATTAATATGTGGCCTTTTAAAATGCATGGATTGATTTGCAAGAAAAACCTATAATAAAATGAAAACCATAATTAAGAGGTCAGAAACAATATGCTGCATAGAGGAAAGAAGTTGCAAGAGACTGGCAGAAGATAGTTAAGACAACTGGTAATTTGTTTTATCCCACAACGCCATACGAACACTAAGTACCTACTATGTGCAGGCAGTACAGATACTAGATAGACACATCTTAAGCCCCCCCCCTTTTAATAACAGGACGTTAACTTTGATACCACAGCATCTGATATCTAAAGCATACTGAGATTACTTTTAGTTAACACCACTACCACAGAACATGGCACTTAGAGTATTTGCCTAAGATCTCACTTGTACTGACAAATGAGGCAGATGTATGGGCCAGGCCATATTTTTCCTCAAAAAGCTGCTTTGGATATGCCTAAAGCATAAAAAATACTCAGTTAAGGCTTAAATATTTCATGGCCAGAGATCTATGTACAATGTTAATTGCTGCATAACCAACACTTAACACAGTGCCTGGAATACAGAAGGCAATTATTTGTTGAATGAATCAAAACCAGTTTCTTGCCCTACAGCAGGGGTTGGCTAATTCCAGCCCACAGGCTAAACTTCACCATGTCTGTTTTTTGTAAATAATGTTTTGTTGGAACACAGCCATACAACTGCATACTGTCTATGGTTACTCCTACTAACACAGCAGAGTTGAGTGGTTGTGACAGAGAATACGTGGTCCACAAAGCCTAAAATATTTATTAACCGGCCCTTTACAGAAAGTTTGCTGATATGCCCTGGAAGAGATAAGGATAGATCTTGTCCATTAATTCACTGGTGGCAAATGGGTTTTAGCTCAAACAGCAACTCAAAATATTAATGGCTACCTGGAGTGCAGTGTTAATAACGATTCTGGACTCAAAGGGAAAGAGTACAGTTCTCAATTATCAATGTCTACTATGGTTTAGGGAAAGAAGAAACAGGACTGTAACTAAAAAACATTTAAAAATTTCTGCTGTAGAATATTTCACATAGTTAGCATGTTGTCTGATAGTTTTACAAAGATGAATTAGTTAGCTGCAAAATAATATGCAAAAACCTCAACAACAACAACAAAAACCTTGAAAGGAATCACTGAGGATGGTCCACCTGAATGCTTAAGGCTGTATCAAAAACAATTTTGGTTCTGGCATAGTTGATGTTGCTCTATTTTACAACATTCAACAGGCGCCTTATACACTTAGTCAACAGATTCAGCTGTCAAGGCCATTTGTGAGGATGATAAAACAGTGTTATTAGGGGAACCTAATGTAAGACCCCAACATATCCCAAAACTCCATCAAGTTTTACAGATAAAACTGAAAAGGGCATCTTGGGTAAAGCACATTCTTACATTTGGAGCTAAATCTGATCTATTGAATCTGCTCACTTTGATTTTGGAAGTAGTTAACATAATAAACAGCTTAACATTAAAGCATTCGTGCCACTAGGGCTCTGCAAAGTTTCCTTTCAGATTTGTTTTAGAAAAATCCTTTGTTTCTTGGTCCTATGTCAAGTACTTGCACCCTAGCTACCAAGGGAGCTGAAAAACCTACCATTTTCATTTTCTATAAAGCAAGGTTATACACCAAGACTCATTTAGGTCTGTGTCTTTTCAGACACTGATGAGTCTCTCTAAAGATAAATGTAAACACACACATCTGTATGTCCATATAATAAGACATTTTTCATCAGATATTATGTTTCTGTTAGATGTAGCCTGGCCCATGTGGGCCACACCCTGGCATGATAGGAAGTTACGGAGCCATGCATAGGGTATTTGAGGAGGTGGCAAAACAAAGTCACTGATGGGAATGGTGGGAGGGGACATTTCAAGGTCAGATTAAATTTAAATCTGAAGACCCAGAAGCCTGGGAGAAATTAAGTGACATCAGAGCAGTAGTTTCTCTGATTATCGTAGGGAGTGTGTGTGTGTGTGTGTGTGTGTGTAAGTTTTAAAAAGCACCTCTGGAAGACTCTTAACACCTCCCTTCCTCCTTAAGACCCTAAGACCTATATCCCTAGCAAAGAAAGATCAGGGTCTATCAGAGCCCATATTATTAGTCTTCTTTGATTCCAAGTAAGTGTCCCCTAATTTAGCACAGAAAAGGAAGGTCTCTGTGTTCCTCAGGTCTCCAGAAATCAGTATTTTAAATAATCCTCAGTCATTTAAATAATCCACTCTTAACGTCTTAGCTCCCACATGTCACAGAAAAAAAGAGACGCCACCACTGCAAAGGGATAAGAAGGTTAACCAGATGTTTTACTATGTTCCTAGTGAAGCCACATTTTCTCCAAGTCTCCTGAATTTGTGATTCCAGAATTTAACACTTACACCGAAGGTGCTCAATAATGTTTGCTGAATAGGTTGCAGAATGAGATGATTACATCAACCACAGAGATATCCCCATTAGTTAGGGAAAATATGTGCTTTCATGCATTTTAAGAAATCAGAAGTGAGGCTCTTTACTACCAGCAGACAGACCAGAATTCGAGTTAAGGGTAAGGACTCCAGAACAAACCACACCCACTTTTATGACTGGAAGAATGCCACAAATATTTCTTTTAATATAGATACTCAGATTTTATAATACACCACCCTCCACAAGGATGGGGGAACATTTTAAAAACAATTTTACAGTCTATTTCAACACAAGGTTGAATTCAGAAATAAACAGAATTAGTCTTTCATGAGAGAAGGAACAAATGACTACAAAAATTTTTTTATTTCATTTTACTGTTACCTTCCTAAGATTAAGACAAAGCTTAATATGACTGCCCCCAAATGCATCTGAAACCATAATAAGAATGCCATAATTTCAGATTGTGGGTTTATAATCTGCATGACATTCTAAATGAAATTTCAAGACCAGGACATTCCTAATGGAAAATCCCCTAGTAAATGTGCCACAAGCTCAGAGGAGAAAAATTAACCAACTAACAAAAAACAGTGGAAG
Source organism: Eubalaena glacialis (assembly GCF_028564815.1). Lineage (NCBI taxonomy): Eukaryota > Metazoa > Chordata > Mammalia > Artiodactyla > Balaenidae > Eubalaena > Eubalaena glacialis. The sequence continues at coordinate 49,615,551 of NC_083726.1, forward strand.
CACAGGTACTTCCCATAGTTTTCTCTAATAATTTTAACATATTAATCTAAGCAGCAGTTTATGTTAGCTAATGCCCACACTGGCTTGTGCAGCTAGTCGTCTTATAAAGTTGTTTTAGACTAATGTAACAGTTCTTCCTTTTATACTCTAGCCTCTTCAGTTTATTCAAAGAGGCACTTAGTACCCAGTATAATAAAGACCACTTAGAAAAATAAAAGGCACGCTACACTTTGTAAGCCATAAATAATGCTTACATTTGGCTTTTCCATACATTATTCCACTTACTTGCATAATTATTAGGTCAGTAAGCACTTTTATTTTTTATAAAGTAGCTTTGAAACATGCCTATCTTGGCAATTCTATAAGATACAAGTCAATATACAAAAATAGCACACACATGTCTTCATTCTTGGACATTAATATACACCAAATGAATGGATAAAGACAATGAGGACTGAATCTGGGTGTTAATTAGGTTGCAAGAATAAAGAGAGCACATGGGGAAAACACAGAAAGTGAGCAGGCACTTCTTATAATCAATCCTGAGTTTCAAAGTAGCATCTTCAAATATTTACTTCTTTCCTTGTCAATACCAAGTGATTCCATCAAGGATGTTAAAACAGATTACATTAGTCTACAATATTCCTATTCTAACCTTCTCTTGCGCTCTTATCTCACAATTAAATGTATTATATAATTCTTACAAATCTATCAACTGGGAGACAAACTGCAGGGTTTAAGACTTTAAAAACTGATAAAGAAGAAATCGCATCTAAAGTATGAGCTCTCAAGCATTACACTTTTTTTTAACATTTACTATTTTCCAGGCACCTATATACACTGATGAATCTCCACTACTTCCAAACATTTAACTGGACTCTAAGGAATTAGGTGGTTCTCCCATACCTGTAAAGACTCATCGCCCTCAGTAGTGCCTTCCACCCTGAGTCTGTCAAAAAGAATTCCTTGGCAGAAACTGTTTCTAAGCTAATTGCCTCAAACTAACATTTTCAGACCCTGATGTCCTCCCCAAAGACACAAAGTAATAAAGAGTAAAGCCTTTCCAACTATTTCAGACCCATTTCTCACAGAAATTCTGAAATCAGAAAATCTCTGAAATCTGCAAGTTTAATTTAGCAGCAAAACCTGACCTAACATAAATTTTTTACACAGCAAAACTTCACCCAAGCACTGATGTGCGGCTATTTATAGTTTTTATTTATCCCATTAAGTGTAACTATTCATATTTCACTTTAGAAATATTAAGTGCTTGATTACTCTTACTAAAATTCAAAATAAATCTTTCCAAAAAGTTCTGAATTCCAAAATACCTGGCACCAAGGGTTATAGGTAAGGTATTACGGACCTATAATCCATTTCACAAACATCTACTAGAGCAAAATACTCCCTTAAACATACTCTGCACTTTTCAATTTCTAAATTGTCTACCCTGATTCACTGTTAGTCTAAAACTTACGTACCCTTTTAATATCATGTACAGATCCCACCTCATTTTTAATGTCTTCTTGGACTACAAAAGCCTGAAGGTTTTCACTTCTTCCTTTGATTCTATAAGCACTCATCTATATCACTCATTTGGGTATTACTATTATTTTGAACTATTTACATTTCATGATGATTAAATTTTCATGTCTTTGCTAAGAACCTTTTGTGCATAACTACTCAATTTAATCATAACATACAGCAACTGAGATCAACCAGCTCCAATTATAGGCAGTCAGATGAACGACTCCTCGAGACAGATGCCCTAAGTAATGAGGGATTATAGTTGGAAATAAATGTAACACTTAAAAAAATTAGTGTAAGAAGTAGCCTATGATGGGAATTGATAAGGACAAAGCACCGAAGTTTTCATGTATTCTTTCAATTAAGATAAAACAAATTTGAGCACTTACTATGTGTGCCAATTACCATTTGAGACTGTGTTGGACAAGTGACATGGTGTTCCTTCCCTCTTGAAACAAACATTTTAGAGGGGAAGAGAGGCTAGATGAATAAATAAATATAATTATTTGGTAAGAACTGTGAAGGTAATAAAGAGGGGATATTCCTTTATATAAGGTGATCAGGAAAAACTCTGTAGATGAGACATCTGAACTGAGATGTAAGGTTCAGACTAAGGCAGAACTGCAGACAACTGAAGAAAGAGCATGACAGACAGAAAGCAGTTGTAAGCACCAAAAATTCAAAAGGTGGTAAAGGGCTGGTGGGGTCAAGATCAGAAAGAAGTCCAGTATGGCTGGAGCTTAGTGAGCAATGGAAAGGAGGTAAAGTTGTGAAGTAAGCAAGAACTGGACCTGGTTTTTATTTTAAGCCACTGGGGTAGGAAATTGGGACTGGAGAGTATTACATGATCTGGTTTACATTTTTAAAAGATGACTTTGTCTTCTGGGTGAAGACTGAGGAATGGCAACAAGTTAGGAAGTTCCTGTAGCAGTCCAGGCAAGAGATGACTGCGGCTTTAAACAAGGGTGATATCACAGCAACACAGGACTTTAGACCTCAAAAATACCTTAACAACAATTAATCAAACTTTGTCTACATAAAGGTAAGTTCTAAGAGAGGAGTTAATTTGTTCTAGGCTTCATGGCCAGTGCCAGAGGGAACTGAAGCCTAGATCACCCAGGTCAAAGTTACCACTATTAAACCATGCTACTTAAACAGCATAGAATCAAACTACTCAAAACTAGCACATCAGGACTTCCCTGGCGGTCCAGTGGTTAAGACTTTGCCTTCCAATGCAGGGGGTGCGGGTTCGATCCCTGGTGGGGGAGCTAAGATCCCACATGCCTCGGAGCCAAAAAACCAAAACATAAAACAGAAGCAATATTGTAACAAATTCAAAAAAGACTTTAAAAGTGGTCCACATCAAAAAATAAATAAAGCATATTCTAAAAAAAAAAAACCAAACAAAAAATGCAAAACTAGCACATCATTTCTCAGAGTTAGCCCTCATGCTCAATGGAATCAGTTAAAACTTATGAGAAAAAGTGAAATAAGTAAGTGTCCAATCCGAGCACCTGAAGGTTCAGAGAAAAGTGCATAAAGGCTGTTGGGAGTAAAAACAGCAAAAGTACTCTCAACTCACACTGCATAATTATGAAACTTCTACTCTAATACCATCATCTCTGACAGATAATATCGATTTATCCTCTACATAGGACCCACTGGTGGACAAGACGTATCAATCACTAAAGCACCGCAAGTGCTTTTCAAAGTAGAGTTTATCATTTTTGCTCAACCAGAACTCTAAAGTGAATAGCAGTAACAGCAGCCCTGCTCATTAGAAAGAGAACCTCTTAATCACCATCTTCACTCTCTTTTCTGTTCTACTTCCTGCCCTTCCACCTCTTCACTGACTATTATCACCATCATCACTTTCATGTAAACAATAGAAAACTTTTATAAATGCTCTTCCGCCCTTAAAAGCTTGCAAATCCTGTATTCTCTTTGTTCAACGAAGATCAAGTAAGGTGACAGGGCTCTTGGAGGAAAAAAAAGCTTAAGTATAAAAAACCTAAAATACAGGGAATTTCAACCATTTTTCAGCTAGCAACTTAAACTATATAAGCAATAGTGAGTGGCAACTTTGTGACTAATTTGGATGTCAAGGACATAAAAAATGATCTCAGTATGTTCCCTAATTCAGACAGCTGACCAGTTAATTATTTAATATAGGGAGAACTAAAGCTTCCTATTAAATGAACGCCCCCTACTGTGGGATTAGCTCATGGGGGCAGGAATTCTATAGTGCTTACTCCCTGAAGCTATCCTGAAGCTAGATTTTTACACTTATTTCTTCTCTAAACCACTCCGAATCTCTTTCTTTCTCTGATGCCAACCCTGTTCTTTCAAACAGTGGTGTTCAGACTCAATACTCTCTTTATTCACACCCATTTTATTATTTCTAGGGAAATAACTGGCACTAAATTTCCAAGAAACTGGGTGCAGTACAAACTACAACTTACGTATCTTACTTCTTTCATAACCTGAAACTCGTTACTTGAACCAAATGCAGGTTGTCCTAAAAATCCTTTAAAATTTGGAATGGTCCTAAGCCATGACTTTCATGAAAATAGTTGTTTAACAAGGATTGCTACAATTATTCTTAAATAAACATGAAAAAGAAACAACTTTCTCCCAGAAGGTAAAAACATTCTCATTTGTTTTGGAAAAGTATCTAGACAACACATCAAATTCTCAGGTCAAGGACACATTATTAAAACTAGAAGTGGGAGAAAGTACATAGCTTTACTACATGAAAGCCACTACATATCCTAAAATTGTGAAAGTCAACTATTAAAAATCTGTTTAGGGTTATATCAAAACTTGAACATATATGCAACCTATCTATGGTTGAGTAATCAGATGTACAAAACAAGTATTAAAACCAAAAATTGACTTAAAAAATAACAATTACCTAATTTCCTACTGCAATCCAAAGTTGAATGGGGGGAATTCCCTGGCGGTCCAGCGGTTAGAACTTGGTGCTTTCACTGCCAGGGCCTGGGTTCAATCCCTGGTTGGGGAACTAAGATCCCACAAGCCACGCAGCGCAGCAAGTTGAATGGACTGCTCAATGGAAAAAACTGCAAAGAAATTAAACTTAAAATGATTATATATTAATAAGAGATTCCAAGATAAAGCACATGAAAACACTGCCTCATATTTATCTATGGTTCCTATTCTTCTCTACTCCTCCAACAAAAATATGTTCAATATATTGCAAAGCATGGAAAAATGAGTAATACAAAAGAGTAAATAATAACCAAACGGACATTTGGGAATATTTTAATGGCCTTTCAGATAAATGTGGATATTCTCCTTTGATACTATACCAAAACTCAATTGGCTGAAATATATTGGAATCGGTAACCTTATCAATAAACTTTATGTTCTCTATAACATTAAGACCCATTGGTCTTGGGGGCTTCCTTGGTGGTGAAGTGGTTAAGAATCCACCTGCCAATGCAGGGGACACAAGTTCGAGTCCTGGTCCAGGAAGATCCCACATGCCGCGGAGCAACTAAGCCCGTGTGCCACAACTACTGAAGCCCGCGCGCCTAGAGCCTCTGCTCTGCAACAAGAGAGAAGCCACCGCAATGGGAGGCTCACGCACCGCAATGAAGAGTAGCACCCACTCGCTGCAACTAAAGGAAGCCCGTGCGCAGCAACAGAGACCCAACACAGCCAAAAATAAAATTAAAAAAAAAAAATGACCCATTGGTCTAGCTAGAACTTTCTTATCCTTGCATGATCTTATAATATCATGCACTGGTGACTTGGAAAATATTGGCTTACAGAGTCATGTAGATCTTCAAATATTGACATATTTCATTATACATCATTTTAAAAACCATGTCCATCAACATCACTAATATCATCAGAAAAATCTTCCAAAATTCTAATTTTCACTTGAAAACTAGAACTTTATCATTGCCCGTAAATACTGTCAATCTTTTCCTTTTAAAGATTCAGGTTCGCTTTTTGAGAAAATGTCAGTCTAACACCCAATTCTGAAAAACTTCTTCAGTTTGTCAAGCATTTTTTCAAGTAAAAATGGTGTTCATGAAAAAAGTGGCTAATTCACCTTGCAACTCAAAAATCACACAAATGCTTTCCCTAGAGGCAACCATATTTCAGTATGACAGCAGAAAAAGCGTTTTTAAGCATACTTCCTATTTTGTCACAGTACATTAAAATGATATGTACAAAGTTGAGATCTGATAATTTTTTACTTCTTCATCAAGTGCATTTAGACTTTCTTTGTTTTTTTAAACTGTGAGTGCATGGCACTGAAGGATATGTACCATGACTTCTAATACAGGGAGGTACTCTCACCTGATTTGTTCTCAGATGTCAAAAGTTTTACCCACCTTTGCTTTTGTACATTGGTACAGATGTCAACACAGTGAAAAGGCAAAGGACATCTCAGTATTATTGTAAACAGTTTTGTACTTGTAGACTCCCTCAAAATGTCTAGGCAATCCCCAGGATTCCTTGGACCATACTTTAAAAACCACTGAGCTACACAATTTATTTGTTCACAATCACAATTATTCTTCCTTACTTCTCATTCATACCTTAATAGGAATCTTAAAAATTAAGCAATCTAATCAACTTCAATTGGCACTAGCGATGCTACAGGTGAACAAAAGCTTTATATGTCATCTTTCCCACTGAGGAAGCAAAGAGGTTCGGAAAGCTTACAAACTTCGCCTAAAAACTCATTGCACTGGTATGATTACAAGCAATACTAATTTTCTTCATTATACTTTTCTGTATTCAAAACACTTTAGTGCAAAATCTCAAGTTCAACAATTTCAAGAGCAGCAGAATAACAGATGCACATGTTTATATACCTCATTACTATCCCTTGTTATTATCTGTACAGTACAGAATTCAAGATTCCTGAGGGATTCCCAAGTTTTGCTATAGTTACTGAGGAGCTTAATGATAACTTATAAATCTGAGAAGCAGCAGCTATAACTATGTTAGCATAATGTAGTCTCACTGCAATCTTACAACACGTAGGTAACAGTTGGATGCGATATGCACACCACTTTGACACCTACAAACTATTAATTAAACAAAAAGAGCTTATATTTATAGTCTTCATTCCCAGTAACTAAGAACTTTTAGAAACTCCCATCCCCTTTTTTAGAATACAGTGACTTGAAAAATATATTCTAATAAGAAGGATAAATTATAGAAAACTCAGATAATTCGAATTTTGCATAACATCTTCCATTTCCTTTCTAGAAGCTTTTGCCAAAAACTGCTATTAAATGGACAAACAGGGCTTCCCTGATGGCGCAGTGGTTAAGAATCTGCCTGCCAATGCAGGGGACAGGGGTTCGAGCCCTGGTCTGGGAAGATCCCACATGCCGCGGAGCAACTAGGCCCGTGAGCCACAACTACTGAGCCTGCGCGTCTGGAGCCTGTGCTCCACAACAAGAGAGGCCGCGATAGTGAGAGGCCCGCGCACCACGATGAAGAGTGGCCTCCACTTGCCGCAACTAGAGAAAGCCCTCGCACAGAAACGAAGACCCAACACAGCCAAAAATTAATTAATTAATTAATTAAAAAAAAAAAAGGTTAAAAAAAAAAATGGACAAACAGATTTTCTTTCATCTTCGTGCCCTTCCCACAAGGCAAAGAAGAGGAAAGCAACAGGTAAAGGTGATCCACCAATGGGGCAATTAGTTCACTGTATATTTTCAGAATAAAGTTACTTAACAAAATGCTAAATTTTAAATAGAAGAGAGAAAACTATTTTATTAAAAGTACATATTTACTGAAATAAATATTCAAGGCAACTACTGAAACACTCAGCAAGAAGCTCCGTGATGTAGCAAAAGTGACGATTTGAAGAAGTCAATAATTGAAAGTGTTCAAAATTACATATAACTGCTTTTAATGGATGCTCTCTTCCTTTAACATCTTTAGTCTGCCTGTACAACAGTTAAAAACGTTCTATCCCCACCACTGGAAAAGATTACCTAGCAAGTTATCTCACGGGATCAGAATCCAGTTTACATTTAAAAGGTCTCACTGAAATAAATAAATAAATAAATAAATAAATACGCACACACGTACAACTACAAAACAGCATAACTACAAGAGTTAAGAGTTAGGAAGCAGCCCAATATAAAATTCAAAATCAGAACGTTAGATAATTATTCTGTATAGTTAGACTAAGATTATTAATTTAAAAGTGAACACATTTCTAGTACTCGAGCACCTCATATATAATTTTAAGTGTGGTAATACTCCAGAATATTGTTCTGTATAGTAAAAACCAAATGGAAATTCTGCAATTTATGTTGTAATTTTTTTTTTTTTTTTTTTTTTTTGCCGCCGCGTGGCTTGTGGGATCTTAGTTTTCTGACCAGGGATTGAACCCCGGGCCCTCTGCGGTGAAAGTGTGGAGTCCTAACCACTGGACCACCAGGGAATTCTCCAAATATTCATTTCTTTCTTTTAAAAGTTTTAAGGTTCCTTGGAAACTGTTTAAAAATTTTGATCCACTATTGATGCAAAGAAAAATTCTTCATAAATCACTACTGAAATAATAATCAGTTGCTGTTGTAGCCTTAATTTGACTAACATTGGGAATAAACACACCAGTGTTAGGAAGTATGGAGAAGTGGTATTTCTTTTTGTTAGTGGTGTATTTTAAGAAGTGATTTTAATTTTTTAAAGGCAGCACAAAAGTTCCTGATAACCTTTCTTCTCTAAAATACAAATTCTATGACTAAAGGGATGTCTTAGAATCCAGTGATCAACTAGGTTCAAACAAAGTACAAGAGATTATACAGCAAGCCAGTCTTTACTGCAAATAGATAAATTCATCCTATTCCTTGCACTTAATGCTTCCATTGCGTTCATAACATTTCCAAAGAACTAATAAATGAAAAGACTTAAGTTCTCAAATGGTAATAAGTACCTTTAAGTACTATTGCAAAATATCTTAACACTGAAAAACATCAGGCTTTCAGCACAAGGGTAAGCCACGGTACAGACCTCCTGTGTGCTGAAAAATCTGTCCAGTGTTAACAATGAATCACTGCATCAGCCAAAATATCTGTTTCTTAACTTTTTCTAAAAGAAATCCAATTTGAAAAGGGTAACTGTAAAAACTTCAGCCTAATCTTTGACTCTAAGGGTCTCAAAAATGATAGGAGGGGGGGACTTCCCTGGTGGCCAGTGGTTAAGAATCCGCCTGCCAAGGCAGGGAACACGGGTTCGAGCCCTGGTCCGGGAAGATCCCACATGCCCAGGAGCAACTAAGCCCGTGCACCACAACTACTGAGCCTGCGCTCTAGAGCCCACGAGCCACAACTACTGAAGCCCGTGCTCTGCAACAAAAGAAGCCACCTCAATGAGAAGCCCGCGCAACGCAATGAAGAGTAGCCCCCGCTCGCCGCAACTAGAGAAAGCCCGCGTACAGCGACAAAGACCCAACACAGCCAAAAATAAATAAATAAATAGATTAAAAAAAAAAAAAAATGATAGGAGGGGGAAGAAAAATCAAGGCATAAATTTAGTCAAAACCCTATATGGTCTTACAAAGTTTAAGATCAATCTTCATCAAGATTTTCTATAGACTGAACATGTGACATTATTGCCATAATAGAAAAGACAGCTTTTGAATATTCAGTTCATAAATACTAAACTCTTCCTGGTGCCAATCAAATCTAAAACTACAGATCAATACCCACCCCTTCTTTACCAATACATAACACAGAAACACATTATTTTAAGCCTTTGGGAAAATGACGACACATGCATAGCAGTAAGACCTTGATATTCAATGATAAAACTGCCTACTTACACTTTTGGAAGAAAAATAAACGACACCTTTGCAAAATCAGTCAAATCCCATTTGTATGAGATCCAGTTTCCCTATTTAATTTCACTGCCTTAATAAATATTGATCAAATACCTACAACAGAAGTCAAAGAAAACTGAACATGGACAGTTTCTCATTCAAATTTTAGACTTTATATTTAAAACAACATGTATAATTAGTTACTATGTTATCAATCTCTGCACAGGTCTTCTACCAATCTTGAATTATACTGGAAGATACACTTGTAAGATCCAACTGTACATGGATCAAAGTTTTTTTATGATGAATTCCCTATTACACCTCGCTAGACCCTCCTTACATGGTGGCTCACTTTCCCTTTATACAGCTAAGAGAAAATACTGAAATTCCACAGTAAAGGACTGTTTTGAGGATAAAATAAAAATCAATTTGTAAAGTTAAAATGATTCCAAAACCAATGTGGAAATGCTTCTTTTTGAAGGAATACAAAGTTCTCTTCAAATATCATCTCTTTAAATGTTTATTACAATTAATCCCTAAATCTAAGTGCTAAACACTTACTATGTGCACAGGCAAGGTTCTAGTAACTAAGATACAGTAGAGAATAAAATGGACCAAGTCCCTACCCTCATGGTGTTTACATTTAACAAACTGGTATTGTCTCTGTGCAAAGAACACATCCTGTCCATGGAGTTTATAATTTAGTGGGATAACAAAAAACACATATAACGATAACAGGAGGTAGGAAGTGATACTTGTCACAGAAAGGAAGAGAGATGACTTTCATAGGGTGGGGGAGGGTGGGAGGGGACAGAAAGAGCAATCATTTTCATGAACCCATACCACAGTTTAAAATTAAGCCAGTTTATTACTGGGTTCTTCAGTTGTATTCCCATACTTGGCACATTAAAACCAAACTGGATACACGTGTTTCAAAGACTTACTTTCAGGCTTCTTCAGATAAGGGAGCTTCACAATATATTATGAATGACAAAAAGAAAATGCAAGTGAAACCACTTTCCTGTAGTGCAGAGATCAAAAGCATGGATGGGCTCAAATAAGACTATCATTCAGGGCTCTGTGTCCTTAAAGTTAATTCACCATTCTGAGTATCAACTTCCTCTCTTAAAACCTGGTAATGAAACTACCCAAATGGTTCTACACTGTTTGACTAACGTACTCACCTTTTGTGGGGTATGATGGGACGACTATCCTCTGTAAAATGTAATTCACTATAAAAATGTCGTATATTTTCCTCCAGGTTCTCTATTATGGATAGGTTACTGTCCTACAAGTCAGCAGGACCACTGACTAGTTATCTTATCTTTTCCAGGCCTCAGTTTCCTCCTCCGTAAAATCAGAGGGTGGGACTGGATGATCTAAATAGCCCTTTCCGGCCCTTAAAAAGTCCCATGACTCCATTATGACTCAAACACAATTCAAGGGTCAGCTTTTAGGAGTGATACCAGCTTTAAGTTAAATGAACGTCTACCCTTTTTATGTTACTTCTTGCTAAGCTAAGGTTTTGTTGAACAAGTCCAAATAGCATTCTAATTACAAAAAAGAGGGTTAAAAAATGAATTTACGAGTTGGAAGCTTTAAGTTTTATAAGCATGATAAATTATATTTTAGATATTTATATATTAGATGCTATGCTACTAGCAAAACAAAAATCCAATCAGTCTGAATTAATTTTAAAATATTAAAATCACAATCTTCATTTAGCGTTAACTTTCTAACCCGTTAAAAATGTGATTCCCAGTTACTGCAACACAGAACTGCTTATGTTCACACAAGAGCTGCAGGGCAAAAATGCTGTTCTGAACTAATAAAAGGGGGTGGGGGATCAGGAGAAGGGGAAGAAAATCGTCTGCTTAAACTCAGCAAGGATGATCTTTTCTCCAAAAGCCATCAGTTTGTTTGTTTTTTTTCCACAAGAAATATTCGGATGGGCCGATTCACTGTGGGTAGTTTTAAATAAGATTCACGGCGCTGACAGTCAATGTTAGGATTACACACATCGAGATGGCGAAAAAGAGAAGACAAACTTCCTGGATTTTCTCTCCCTCTGTAAGAGAAAGAGATTTTCTCTTGCTGACGAAGGGAAAGGCCCCTTTAACAGTTTTTCTCTACGCGGTGGCCGCTGCCAGACTAGGTGGGGCTCCCTCCGCTGCCTTCCTCCTGCCACTTCCCGCAACAAATGGAGCAAACCAGCCCCGTTTCAGGCAAACTTTTTCCTTGTCAGGCTCGAGCCCGCAGGGCGCCGGGGAGTGGTTTCCCCCGAACGCTCCTCGCCCCAGCTCGGGACTGGGGGAAGCTGGGTCTACGCAAAGGATAACTTTCTGGTTTCCGTTCTAACTTCCACTCACACCCGGGAGGAACAGAGGCGGCCGGCGAGGGGGATCTGGGGCGGGGGGACGAGTCTTACGGGGAGCCGGCGGGGGACCGCGGGCAGCGGGAGAGGCTGCGGCGGCCGCGAGCAGGAGGGAGCAGGCGGGTGGGGGGGGGGGGTCCTCGGGCTCTCACTTCCTCCGCCATATTTCAGACATTTGACCCCTTCCGCAAAGCGCGCTGTTCCCCCGCGACGGCGGCGGCTCCTGCCCGCCAGCCTGGGAGGCAGCGCACTCGCCGGCCGGGCCCGGGCCCTCGCACCACCTGCCGCGCTCCGAGGCCGCCGTCGCCGCCGCCTCCCCGGCCCCCTGACCGCCGCGCGCGCGCCCCGCCCGGCCCGCGCCGCACCCCACCCGCTCCCCTCTGCCGGCGCCCGGCCCCCGCCCCGTGCGGCCACCGCCGCCGCTCCCCTCAGCGGCCACGCACGCACTCTGCGAACCTCTCGCGCTGTCACCGGGTCCCCGCAGCCAGCGTCGCCTCGCGCTCCCTCCGGGTCGCTGCTACCGGCGCCACGGCGGTCCTGCCGCTACCGCCGCCGCCGCCGCTCCGGCTGGCTTACACGCCTGACTCTGGGCGAGGTTTGGCGGTGTCGCCTTGACGTCAAGCGTTCAGCCTCGCTCTCGCTTCCGCCCGCGGGCGGGGCGCGCGGGTGCGCGGCCCGGGAAGGGGCGGGGCCGAGGGGAGGGGCGAGGGGAGCCGAGGGGCGGGGCCTTCCGCGTCCCCGCAGCGCAAACCGGGAGCGCGCGGCGCCTTTCGCGGCGTTTTCTCCGCGGTGTTTTTCTGTGTCTTTTACTGCCTCTTCGGCCTCCCCTCGGCTTCCCAGATCCTAGCGGGTTACAACGGTGCGAAGAGCTTAAAAACCGTACGAATTCAAAACGTGCCTTTCATGCAAACTGTAATTCAGTCACCAACGCCACCAAACATTTGGTGCTCCCGTACTCCTTTGTGCTGGGGAAAGTGGCTGGAGAAGTAACAGCGCTCAATTTCCACACCTAGAGCTCCCGTGAGGGTGCCTTGGCTAGGGCACAGTCTTTTTCATTCTTGAAGGGGTTTCTCTTGAATTGTCAAGCGTCTTCACCCAGGACAACTCTTTGCAAATTACCCTGTCAAACTCAGTTAACTAATCCAAGATTCCAAACAACTTTTTACCTAAATCAACTATTTATATGAGTAAAATAAATTGCACATTTAAATGCGTGACTCGAGTACTTTAAAGGGTTACCCATAGGTGGTTTATGATGTGACTGCTGGGCAACAGAAAGGACTTTCTGTTCCAAAATGCCTTGTTTCAAAAAGGGTGGGAACTTAACAGTGGAATTTACCATTATTAGAGAAAAGAGTAAAATACGACTACCCTTTATACAAGATACTAGCTTTTTTATGAAAACTGGGTTTTGATGGGCAAAATATTCAAAGAGAGAGCAGAAATATTCAAAGATGGGCAAATATGCAGGGAAAAGTAGGGGTTGGGGGGTCATTAAAGGCTAATTTTTGCTTAGTTCAGAGTTTAACTAGGCCCTGTGTTATAAGGCATTCTTGAAATAAATTTTTATGAACTTTTATAAATTTGGAAGATTAGCAAAAAATATGATTAATTTCACTCCTGTTAAGAATACTAGTAATTGAAAACTAAAGGAATAGATAAGAATGAACTATAATTATCCTAAGTTTTCTGTATAAGTGCTTTCTAGGTGTTTCACGATTTAGGTTAACTGAATATGTTGAATATTTTGGTAATTTCTGTTTCCTTAGAAAAACCATTTTTTGATGGGAATTTCAAAGGCAAGTGTCAGAGCAGTCTGTAGGAAATACTGTAAATTCCGAATGAATGAATTTCAAATAAATTTGACATTACTAATTTTTCATTATTGCATGAAACTTTGAGAAGTCTGAAAGCCTGAAACTGAGTTCATGGGAGAAAATGTTACCTGGGTATACTGTTTTTTCTTTTCTCTCTCTCTCTCTTTTTAACTCTTTGACCTTTGCGCAATTGATTTTCTTTTTTCCCCAGAAAGAGTCAGTTTCAGAAGACTGGAGCTAGGATTATTTAGAATTTGAGAGAATATGTAAAATAGTGAAATTAAAAATACCTTTGTTTTCTTCTATTACACTGGAAATCGTTTCACTCGTATTAAGCTATTATCTCTATGCAGAGAATGCCAGACTGTACATCTCTTAAGCACTGAACTCACTTTTGGGTTTGAGCTCCTCGTTCCTATCCCCTTGAAAACTTCACCAGGATATTCCACTGGCAACTTGAACAGGTCATGTGTGCAAACTGAACTCACCTCCTTTGTCACCAAACCAGTTTCTTCTCCTTTTGTTAATTGTATCGCCATCTTTTAAATTACCCAGTCTTCAATCCTGATACTCCTTTTTCTGCCTTTCCTGAAACCATCAGTCAATTGGCACCTCTATTAGATAGCAACTCATTTCTACTGAAACCACACTTGTTTGGGTTGGCATTACTTCTCAACTCCTGGACTTCAGGTGCACCTTCCTACCTTGCCTGTGGCCTCCTGTCTGTTCCTGCTGTGATCCATTCTACACATTGTTGCCAGATGAATTATCTTAAAGCATACTGAGCAAGTCACTCTCTTAGTCAAAGAGCATTCAGTTACTCCCCTGCCCTAGTGAAGTTAAAAATCCTTGTATCTTATTTTTCCTTCACTTAAAAAATGCCTTACGGTCAGGCAGACTTCTCATCTTGCCCAGACATAGTGCTTTCCCACTTCTCTGGTGTGCAGAGGTGATTTCCTCTGCCTGGAATGCCCCTTCCCACCTCTGCCCGTTATTCAAGGTCCATTTACTTTCTCCAAGAAAGAGCACCTTTTCTGATATTTCCAATTTAATGTGGTCTCTCCTCTATTGAATCCCCATAACACTATTGCTCTCTTTTTTTGTCACTTGTTTTCTACTTTCCTACTAGAACAAGGGCTTGCAAACTTTTTCTGTAAAGCCAGATAGTAAATATTTAAGGCTTTGTGGGCCAGATGGTCTTTGGTACAACTACTCAATCCTTTGTTGTGCAAAAACAACCATAGGATACATAAAGAATGAGTGTGGCTATATTCTAATAAAACTTTATTTATGGACACTAATTTGAATTTCATGTAATTTTCATGTGTCACAAATCTTCTTTTTAAAAAAATCATTAAACATGTGAAAACTATCCTAGCTCATGTCTGTAACAAAAACAGGCAGTGGGCTGTCATTGTGTGCCCTTTTGTACTCAGGGCCAGCTTCGTGGGCATCTGACAGGGCCCTGTGCTTAGAAAGTCCCCATGATCCTTTTAATGCTCTGATGGCACCATCTTGAAATTTTTTTTTTTTTAATTTATTTATTTTTGGCCGCGTTGGGTCTTCGTTGCTGCACACGCGCTCCCTCTCGCGGGCTCTAGAGCGCAGGCTCAGTGGTTGCAGCTCACGGGCTCAGTTGCTCTGCGGCATGTGGGATCCTCCCGGCCCAGGGCTCGACCCCACGTCCCCTGCATTGGTAGGCGGATTCCCAACCACTGCGCCACCAGGGAAGTCCCATCTTGAAATTTTTAATGATTTTTGAACAAGAGGTCTGCATTTTCTTTTTGCCCTAGGTCCCTCAAATTATGTAGCAGGTCCTACTGGTACTAGGAGATAAAGTCCGTAAGATAAGGATATATATTTCTCATGTTTGGTATGGTGGTTTTCATATAATAGGCATTGTTGAATTTTCTGTTCCTAAGGTACTGTGGAATAGTGGAGAACACGAGAGTCAGAGTTCAGCTCCACTGCTTATTAGCTGCATAGTCTTGCACAAATTCCTTAATCGTGTCGAGGCATAGTTTTCTCATCTGCAACGTGGGGATATATAACCTCTGCCTTACAGAACTGTTGTAAGAGAAAGTAGAGAAAATAGCCATGTCTTAGTCCCTGAGACTAGAAGAAGCTCAAAATTAGTTTTTAGGGGAAGTGAATTAATAGTGTGCTCACCCATAACTCTTGCTGTATTTAACCTGATATGGTATTTCTGATTTTCCATGTATTTGCCTCCTTAGAAGTTTTACTTCAAATACCATTTATATCTCATTAGTTTCATTTAAAAAGTCCACATAAGTAAAGGTCTTATTGCAAATGCAAAATTAGATTTTAAAAAACCTTCACATTTACAATTTTCCTAATTAACAGTTAATGATTATTTGCATTAACAAGAGTCATGCTGTTTAACTTCCAATTAAGCATGGTTATCAGTAGCATTGAGAGTCATTAACCCTAAATATTATTATGTTATTTCATTCACAAATGAACAATATTGAAATTTGATCCTTCAAGGCACTTTGTTACCGGTTTTTCCCTCTGTTGTCTAAGTGTGTGTATGTGTGTGTGTGTGTATGTGTATAGAATATGATTATATAAATGTAGTTCTATTTCTTTGCAACACCTTGCATAGCTGGGGTTGGAGGTTGAGAAGGATAAGAGGGCTGCTTGTTGATACAAAAGAGGAAAAACAATGACTTAAATCCCAAGTTAGTTTTGTTCTGTTTTCTTGGTCCAAGATTGTTTCAAACGCTATGCAGTTATTTTAGAAATTCTAGCACTTAATCACGTGAGAGACCAGGTAAGAGCATAGTAGATCATTGTTATTATAGGAAAACAACTCAGGACTCATACTCTCCTAGGGTAGTTTGTGTTTCTCTAAGATTTCTGTTTTGGGGAAACCATGAGGCAGTTTGGCATGTTTTCTACTCTGTAATAGCTAAAACAACTGCTTATTTGTCTCAAGACATATTTTAAATTCTGTCTGTACTCTCTTTCAGCAGTTGTAGGCTTGACCACCAAACCTGCCTACACCACATTAAATAACTCTAACAGTTCTGTAATTTTGTCATTGATAATGTCTATGGTGTAAGGAACAGACTATACTTAAAATGTCCCCCTTTCTTAAGCTGTAGCTGAGAAAAACCATACAAATGAAAATGACATTCCCAGAGCCATCATGTAAATGAATGTTGAAGTAGAAAACCACTGGAAGAACC
Organism: Eubalaena glacialis; assembly: GCF_028564815.1. NCBI lineage: Eukaryota > Metazoa > Chordata > Mammalia > Artiodactyla > Balaenidae > Eubalaena > Eubalaena glacialis. The sequence goes on from NC_083726.1 coordinate 49,632,309, forward strand.
AGCTTCATGAAACTCCCCCTGTCATGAAATTTTCAAAAGAAATTTAAATTAAGAAAATCTTCAAAAACTGCATATAAATACTTTCAGAATCTGGGCTGTCTCCAAATCAAACAGCTAATAAAATCATGCCAAAGATGCTCAAGAGTTAGGCATCCCCTTAGAACTTATCATCATGATAGTCCTGGCTTCTACTCCCAGTCACTCCCAAGTCTTGTGTATGAATCACATACCTCAATAATGATGACCAAATTTCAGGAGGTTGGTTTGAATGATCCATTATACAGATGAGAAGCCTAAAGCTTAGGAAGGCTAAGTGACCAAGGCTATATATAAATATGTGGGCAGAGTTGAAATTTATATCTTAGTTTGCCTGCCTTCCTTTGGCACCATGCTGTGCTATTATTCCTTTGTTAATGCTGTTCTTTCAGCCAGAAAATCTCTCCTGTCTCTTTTATATTTATCTAAATCTTAGTCATTGTTCTAGATCTAGTGGTTTCTTGCTTCTCTGAATCTCCCTAATAATTAGTTTGTACCACTCATTTGGTACTTATCAGACATTGCCTTACTTAAATTGCTTTTGTCTTCTCTCTATCCTGAGATCCTTGAGAACCAAAAGCATATCTTACACTTCTTTGTATTTACCATACTGCCTGGCATCACATATTATAAATAAAATGTAGTCTGGGGGGTCTTGCTAATCTTGGTTTGATTCTCCAAGCTGATCATAGTGGATTTGTGACCTCTGGCAGTTATTTAACCTTTCAGAGTTTCTTATTAGTAATCTTTAAAAATGTACCTAAAAGTATCTAAAGTGTAGGGTTTTAATTTTTTTAAAAATAAGGGACCAGGTATAAAAACGGAAGTAATACAGGGTAACAGTTAAGTGGATTGGCTCTGGAGTCAGATTGCAAATTCAAATGGAGGATCCATTCATCTTAGGGAATTTACTTCTGGTGCCTGTTTTCTCATTTGTAAAATGAATACAACAATAGAACCTACATTATGGTATTATTGGGAGGATTAAAAGAGTTAACAATACAAATAGAATAGTGCCCACCACAAAGTAAGCACTCTGTAAATGTTAGGTACGTCATCATGAAAAGATTCTCAATAAATATTGGTTCCTACTACATCCTCTGGCACAATAAAACTTTGTACAAACATGGTAAGAGTTCAACAGATGCTTGTTAAACTTTCCTTTTGCTTTGCTTATGACAGTCCTCAGTGAAGGATTGGTTGTGTTCTAAAGTTTCTTTATGTCAGTAGTTTGTAACTTGAAAATACTTATGCAATGGAAACAATGCTATAAAGTTTATGGTGTGGGTACCTTAAAATATTACCTGATTATTAAGAAAGCTGAAAAAAAACCTGTTTTAATCCATTGACACTAAAAACACAGTTCCAAAAGTACTATTTCAACTGCTACTAATCAGCATTTATAACACTGTTCCCTTAGTTTTCATGGCACCTTATTCTTGCGGTTTTGTTCTTTTCTCTCTAGCTTTTTCATCTCCCCCTCTTTACGCTATCCCTTCTTCCTCCTGACTTTTAAGGGTCGGAGTCCCCAGAGCTTGATTCTGGGTCCTTTTCTTCTTGGATACTTTCTTCTAGGCATTTCTAGTCTTTCCCATGGCTTTATATGCCATTTAAATGCCAGTGGCTCATAGATCTATATCTGCAGTTCAGACTTCTTTGCCAAGCTCCAGTTGCATAGGGCCAATTGCCTCCTGGAAAGCTTTCCTTGGTTGACCTCTCCAAATATGCTCTTCCTCCAGGAATCCTCCATTCAATAAATGGTACCAGCTCCCTAAAACAGAGAACTATCACTTCCCTCTGCCTTATTCCACATATCAAATTCTTCACCAAATCCTGTTGATTCTACAGTTGACCCTTGAACAATACGGGGGGTTAGGGCCACTGACCCTCCACCCAGTCGAAAATCTGAGTATAATTTGTAGTTGGACCTCCTTATGAGGGGGGTCCTCCAGATCCTCAGTTCCTCATCGGCAGATTCACCCAACCTCAGATAGTGTAGAACTGTAGTATTTACTATTGGAAAAATATCCTCATAATAAGTGGCTCTGTGCAGCTCAAACCCATGTTGTTCAAGGGTCAACTGTACTTCCCAAATCACTAAAATATGACCACTTTTCTCCATTTTCATTGTCTGATTGGTTTATGTACTTTTGCCCTTCTACCCATCCATTGTCTAAAAGTGGTCTTAATTTTTTAAAGAAGCTTTTTATAATGGAAAATTTCAGTTACACATAGAGGAGCCCCTATGTACACATCTCTCAGTCTCAACATTTATCCTAATTTTTGCTACTCTTGTTTCATCTGTCCCCTCCCTTTTTTTTCCTAGTTGGAATAGTTTAAGGAAAATCCTGTAAATAATTTAGTATGCATTTCCCACAGATACGAACATTTAAAAAATATAACCACAATGCCGTTATCATACCTAACAAAATTTTAAAAGTTTCCTTAACAGAATATAATACCTGGTCCAAATTTAAAATTTCCTGATTGTATCAAAGATGGCTCCTTACTGCTGGTTTGTTCAGTTTGTCATCCAAAAAAGTCCAAACATGATATTTAATTGTTATGCCTCTTAAATCTCTTTCAATCTCTAATAGCCCCTCCTCCATTTGCTGAGTGGATGACCATTTGTATTCTGCTTTTGTGATGTGCCTTTCCTTATCTTTCAGCTTCTCTATAAATGATATCACTTTTGGTGGATATCTGAGGCAAAAATCCTATAGCCTTGATATTACACATCTTTATCTACAAATGCTAGATTGAGTAAGTAAGGACCTCCCTTTCACATATTTACGTTATGTGAAGAAAATGTGGAAGATGGATTGAAAACTATTTATTCATATCAAAATCCAGATAAGAAGTGCATATACTACATACTAAGAACTTACCTCACTTGATCCTTTAAAAAATCCTTTGAGTTTTTTATCCCTGTCTTCAGGTTAAGAAACAGATTGAGAGAGGCTAAGTAAAAAATACGGGGCTACGGTGTCAGTCTGAGACAGGGCCAGGCCAGAATTGAAGCCCTGGACTCTTTTTCCCAGGAACTCATGGTCTCTTCATCCAGTCATGCTGCTGTAGTAATAAAGTAATGAAGTAATGAAGGATGGTTTAAATAGGGGGAAAACTACCAAAAGACAATTCTGGTAGATGCTTTACCGAGATAAAAATAAAAAAAAAAGAGTCCTACCCAAGTGTATGTCAGGGGGAGTAGATTATTTTGGTGTAAGGTGAATATATTTGAGAAAATAATTACTCAGTGGGATTCTGATAAAAATTGGTAAAAGTCTGATGAAAGTTGAACAGTGGCAGAAGCAGCCTTCTAAGGGCATTTATCTCTGAGTGCCCTCCTGCTCTATCTGACTCTGTCCATTTCTTTTTTCTTTTTAAATTACATGCTTTTGCCTTTTTAAGACGGACTTTAACATCACTAATGTGCTTATACATTTCCTTCCTGCTTCGCTGTAGGCCTCAGAACCACAACTTCTTTTCACTAGGATCCCTTTCCTCTCCTAACTATATCTAAATTCTTCAGTGGCTTGTCATGTCCTTAATGCCTAAAAAAGCTTGTCAAAAGACCATGTTCCAAGGGAGAGAAATTATTTTTAAGATATATTTGGCCTGAAAAGTTCTGTTTCACCAGTCTGCCTGCATGTGCCTACATCTACCCCAGCTGTGAGTTAGCCCAGCCTCCTCCTGCTGTTCTTCATGCTACTAGGTTAAGATAACACAAGAATCTCCCTAGCTAATTACATGTTTATAACTGATTCATACATGGAGACATCCACAAACAACAAACAAAAAGCAAAGAGTAACTGACCAATAGCAAAGAGAAGGAAAGTATTTTAAATGTCTTGGTTAATGGATATATTCCCCCCAAAATTGAAATGTCAGGGAGAGTAGATTACTTTGTTCATAGCAGCATTGCTCACAATAGGCAAAAGGTAGAAGCAACCCAAGTGTCCACTGATGGATAAATGGAGAAACAAAATGTGGTGTATACATACAATGGAATATTATTCAGCCTTAAAAAGGAAGGAAATTCTGATCAATGCTACAACATAGGTGAACCTTGAAGACATTACTATGCTAAGTGAAATAAACCAGCCACCACAAGACAAATTTGCATGATTCCACTTATATGAGCTCCCTAGAGTAGTCAGATTCATAGGGACAGAAAGTAGCATGGTGGTTGTCAGGGACTGGGGGGAATGGGGAGTTAGTGTATAACGGGTACAGAGTTTCAGTTTGGGAAGATGAAAATATTCTGGAGATGGATGGTGGTGATGGTTGCAGAACAATGTAAATGTACTTAATGCCACAAAACTGTACACGTAAAGATGGTTAAATTGGTAGATTTTAGGTTACCTATATTTTACCACAATTTAAAAAATTGGTTAAGAACCTGGGCTCTGGGTGAGAAAGCCTGGGTTCAAATTCTGACTCCATCACTTATTAGCTGTGAGAATCCACACTATTTCCACATCCTGAGTTTGAGTTGCTTCACCTAAAAAATTGGAATAAGAAGAGTACATACCTAAACGTATGACAGGGAGAGCAACAATTCCTAACCAAACTTGTCTCCTCCCCAAAAAACAAACAAACAAAAGCCTTGTGAGGATTAAATAAAACAGTCTATCTAATATCCTTTGTACATTGCCTTGCACATAGTCAGCACTCAATCAATGTTAGCCACTATAATTTTATGATCATTTATTTACATTTAACTCACTTTTAAAGATTAGATGGGTAGATTTTCTTATGTGTTTTAGAAACTTACTCCAGATTTAGATCTCTTAATTATGTGGTTCCAGGAGGGTGATTTCAGTATCTAGATCAGCTACAAGGATGGCTGATCCAGAGATACTGATGAATAGCATGAAGTTCTAATGAGTTTGCAAAGTTTGGTGGAAAAAACAAAGGTATTGGAGTAACGATAAAAGTATCCCTTTATGTTTGGGAAATGAAATTTTCAGCCACTTTCTCTCAGCTCTCCGAAAATAAGTAGCAAGGAAAATAATATTGATTTTTGAGTATCCTGAAACTTGAGATAGTTTTTCAGTTGTTTGGTAACATTTGTTGTGTAATCCAAGAGATACTCTCCAAGTTGCAACCACAGGAAAATTTCCCCCAGCCTAGATCATGGCTCTCTAGGAAGCTGGCCACTGAGTATACATCTGCTAACTTGAATAATTACAGAACCATAATTGTGAAATGTCTCAATTTTACACTCAGAATTATGATCCCTTTGTGAATAATTTTGCATGTGTGTGTGTGTGTGTGTGTGTGTGTGTGTGTGAAGGAGAAACAGTGGAAAAAGCCGTGGAGTTACTGCTTTTGGAAAAGGGTAAACCTGAATAATACAGAGGAGACAGTGTGCCAGGCTTTTTGCAAACGAATCCTCAACCCTTCAACATTGCCACTATCATCACTGCATTTTAAAGACGAGGAAACAGGCTCAGAAGTTACCTGTGTGAGCAGTGAACTGGAATTTGAAAGTAGGTTGATTTGGCTCCAGGCTGTGTTCTTTCTCTCAAACCACACTCCCCAAACCAGAACTTCTTGCCACTTGTTACTGTCACTGGAGCTAGTGTCACTTTTGGAGCTGCTCAGGTTCTGAAATCACCTTCTGGAGACTGCTGCCATCCCTGGACGATTGTAATGGTGGCTCTTTGCTCGCCAACCCACCCTCTGCTAAGAGGGAGAAGCTGCTCCTCAGAGGAGGTGAAACAGAGGGCACAATAAAGCCCCTATTGCCCAGAAATATTCCTTCTCCTCTTTTCTGACCTGCAGTGGCCACTGTTAAATCCACTCAGCACAAAAGTGCCATTGTCTTCAGAAAGCCCCTGTTACAGTATACACATGCTACCTGGGAGTCAGAAGCAGGCAGAGATTCTTCCAGCTCTCTCTCTCTGTCTCTCATTAGCACAGTTTAGTTTATCAGATAAACTCGTCTCCTGGAAAGCCTAGAAAGACCATCTCAGGGAAGACATACTTGACAAGCAAGTGTCACCAGTGCTCCATGAGGCCAGCAGGTCTGGGGAGGGGTCCTGAGACCCACATAGTGATGGGACCCTGGGAGTGGGCCTCAGTCACGGCTGCCTGGGGTGGTGATGGTCTGTTGGTTGCAAGTAGGAGATACCAATCGGAGCTACCTGAAGCAGAAAGGGAATGGATTAGAAGAATTAGGGAGGTGTCTCAGGGAACTGTGGAATTATGGGACAGCCAGCTCTCAGGAAGGGAGGAGCCAAGGAAAGTCCTGGGACTGCAGTGGCAGTTGGTAGAAGTCCTAGCCTATAGCACTCAGTGACTTGACTTGGCTCCTGATTCCAATATATCTTAAGCCTCAAGTGAGAGTGAGAATATGATACGTTCAGCTTAGCTGATTGTTCACAGTTGGCTTGATCAGCAATGGTTGTATGGGGGGAGGGGCAGAGATTGGTGCAGTGAGAAGTTCACACAACAGAAAGAGGAACCCTCCCTGTGGGCAGATGAGGCAGTTTCCAGATAAGAGGGGCTGGGCTGACACTGTATTAGACACCTACCACATATTCCTTAGATCTTATATGGGGAGTCATTCTGGAGGGGGAATTGCTTAGAGGCAGTGCAGCGTGGTGGTTAAGATTGCTGGCTTTGGAGCTGGATTGCCTGAGCTTGAAAGCCAGCACCGCCACTTCCTGGGCAACTTGCTTAAGTATTCTGTGTGTCTGTTTGCTTCTCTCTAGAGTGGTGATAATAATAGTACTTACTACATGAGAGCATTAGGATTAAATGAGTTAATACCAGCAAAGAGCTTAAAACAGTGCCTGGCACACAGTTAGCCCTGGATAAAATCACTATTATTATCTGGCTTTTGAGTCATCATAATATTCATTGAAATTGTCAAACAGGTTCACCTTACTTTAAAAATACCCAGTGGGGCTCTTTTAACATGTAATTTTATGAAAGAAAGAGGAACGCAATGAGATAAACACTTTGTTATGAAATACCTATTTGGCTGAACTCAGGCATAAATACAGATGCAACAAATATCAAATATCAAGAAAAGAAGTAAGACAAAGAAAATAAAAACACTAAAAGAAAAAATATGGTTGCAACATCAAAAGCACAGCCCACAAAGAAAAGAATTGATAAATTGGGCTTCATCAAAATTAAAAACTTTTGCTATTTAAAAGGTGCCATTAAAAGAATGAATAGACAAGCCAAATATTTTGAGAAAATATTTGTAAATCATATATCTGATGAAGAACTTGTATCCAGAAGAAAAGAACACTTACAATTCAATAATGATAATGAGACAAATAATAAGACAAACCAACTAATTGAAAAATGGGCAGAAGATTTGAAAGACATTTCACCAAGAAGCTATCTGAATGGCTACTAAACACACAAAAAGATCCTTGACATCCTTGTTTTGGGAAATGCTGATTTAAAATCACAGTGAGATACCACTATAAACTCTTTGAAATGACTGTGATCCAAAAGATTGACTTTATCAAGTATAGGAGGTGTGGGGAAACTGGAATGCATACCTACTACTGGTGAGAATATAAAACAATGCATTCACTTTGGCAAATACTTTGGCAATGTCTTAAAACAGTAAAACATAAATTTAGCATATGACCCAACCATTCCTTTCCTTGGGTATATACCCAAGAGAAATAAATATGTTCACACAAAGACTTGTCTAAAAATGTTCATAAAATCATTATTCATAATAGCTAAAAAATGGACAGAATCCAAACGTCCATTGACTGGTTAAATTGAATGTGGTATTATATAATACCATTCAGCAATAAAAAGAAATCATTAATATATGCACAACATAGGTGAATCTCACAAACATCATGCAAAGTGAAGGAAGAAAGACACAAAAGATTATATCTTGTATATTCCTATTTATATGAAATTTCTGGAAATGGTAAATCTACAGAGACAGAAAAACAGAACAGTAATTGCCTGGGCTGGGCATGGGAGTGGGGATTAACTACAAACGGGAATGACAGAAATTTTGAAGGTGATAGAAATGTCCTAAAACTAGATTGCAGTGACAGTTGTACAACTGCATGAGTTTACCAAAATCACTGAAATATATACTTGTTAACAGGTGAATTTTATGATATGTAAGTTAGATCTCAATAAAGCTGCTTCTGTCCTATATTCAGTCATTTTGACAGAGTTACCAGTGAAAACTACAACTAAAAATAATTAAGAAAGAAATCTCAATTATTAGATTAAGAAATCTAAAAAATCTTAGACTGAGAAATCTCTGTCTTAGTCCAACACTATTTGCTGAACCTCGTTTTGGTTTCATTATGTTTTATGCCCAGTCCCACCCCATCCCCCCACTGATCCACCCTAGTGTAGTGACTTTCTGTTATCAGGGCTGGTAAATCATGTATAGACAATGGAGTCTAAGAGTACTCTGCATCGAAACTTTAGGGAGGGTATCTTACAAAAAATGTATTTATATAGCTCTAGCTATTCCCATTCTTATTTGCTATTGTACAGATTCAAGTATTACTGGAGTGTAAGAAACCATTCTCCAAGGACAATTCTGATTTCTACAGCTGCCTGCGAATACCCAGGAATTTCTTTTCTCTCTCTTCAATGTGTCATACTGCCCTAACCATGACAGGAAGAAAACAACTTTTAGGTTGAGTGCGACATCAAAAATGCTTCTCCTATAACTAAAAAAAAAAAAAAAAAATTTGCTTTATAGTTATTTCCTGTGTCAAACTATCAAATGTTTCCCCTGACTGCAGCCATCTGGGGGTTTGTTGTTTGTTTCATGCCAACATGTTAACATAAAGTACCTGAAGGGAACGACATTCATTCATTTATCCGTTCATCCATCCATCCATCCGTCTATCCATCCGTCCATTGACATATTCGACAATGATTTCTTGAGTACCAGCTATATATCGTACACCATGCTACTAGGGATGCAAAAATAAGTAAGAAAGACATGGTCTCCACCCTCACAGAGCCTTAAAGTCTGTTTTGGATGACAGCCAAAAGCCAGCACTGAAGACACATTTTTCCACTTTCCAGGTTTTCTCGGGCTGGCCTCAGCTCCTCCAGTGGCGGCACTGGTGGCATGTCAGGTGACCTGGTGACTATGTGGTACCTCTGGTAGTGGAAGCAAGGAGCTCCCTGCTGCCGGCAGTGGTTTTGATTCATCGGCAGTGTTACTGTGGCAGGCTTCGGAAGGACAGACTTTGAAGCAGCCTCCTCTTTAATGGCAAGTGGGAAAGTTTTAGGGGGTGGCTACAAGAGGTCTTAGGTGGCATCTGTGGCCTCCAGCACCTCTGCAAATTATGTAGAAGTCAAATGCAAGTTAGGAGGGTTTTTTTAAGTGAAAATATGCCTTCTGTACTTGCTTGGAAGCATATCAGATCTGAAGGTAGAGATGAGAATTCATTTGTTTCTCAAATATTTCATATTTTTGTGAATACATAGTAAATCAATGTTGCTCTACAACTCTGGCAGTATTTTCAGTTCAGTGGTGTGAGGTAGCTACGCAATGTCATTATATAATGTTGTCTTTAGAAAGGGAAATTAAAACTAATGTGCTCAGTTGGGCCTCTACAGAGAAAGACGGTAAGTAATCAGCCAATTTATAACTAGGACCAAAAGATAGAGTTCCAACCTTTACTTTTGAAGGAAACAATAAGAAAAAATACAAAAATGGGACAGTGCTTTAGATAATATGTTAGTTAAAACCTCGTAAGAACACAGAATTTGCTGGATAGCATTTCTGGCCTAAACTGACTCTGCCTATGGTGGAGTCTGAGGCTTCTTGAGTTAAATGATTTGCAGAATGCTGTAGAGTCTGATCTACTTAAATACATCAGTCACGTGGAACTGCTATGGTAGTTCCTTTTCTCCTGCCCCTCTGGAGATTCCCACTATTGAAAGTACTTCCTGTGAGGTCAAGGATGACAAACACATGGCAGACATGCCCATGCCCAGAGCACCAACTCACTATTACAGTCCTCTCTACCACTGAGCCCAGGTATGGCCTCAGCATCCCAGGTCCCACTACCAACCAGTTGGAATTAACACATGAGATGAAGCCTACTTATCACCCTTGGACTAGAGAATGAAAACAGTGGTGTTAACTTTAAAAGGTTATAGTGGAATGAAAACATACTTCCTGACAAGGAAGAGATTGCCTTGACCAGGAGTAAGAGCTTCCTTTCTATGAGATTAAGACTTGGTTCTGAAGAATCAGGACGGAGAGTCTGAGTAAGAGGAAGACAAGAATGATAGTGACCAGGTCTGGCAGCCTGAGGGGCAGGCGCGGCCAGGGATGCAGCACAGAGAAGAGTGGGAGATGAGAGAAAAACCAAAAGTGGCTTCTTTCACAATTCCCTGGGGTCATGATGCTCTAGCTCTGTCTTTCCTTAGCGCTATCCTGAGGAGTTCGGTGGAGAATGACTCAGAATGAGGGCTCTGAACAGTGAGTCACCTGCCACTTCCTGCATTACCTGGACGCTATCCTGAGGAGTTCGGTGGAGAATGACTCAGAATGAGGGCTCTGAACAGTGAGTCACCTGCCACTTCCTGCATTACCTGGACTTTTTGGGAAGCTTTCCACCAAATATCTGTTAGACAGCGTAGCCGCATCCACCTTGTGACAACTAACAACATCGTGCTTTGAAGCAAATCTGAATAAATAGTCGAACATCCATGTGCCGATCATTCCAGTAAAAAGAGAAATAAAGCTTTTAGTGACTTCAGAGACAGTGAGGTTTGTGGCCTTACAACGGATGGCTTGAAGTCTCGTGAGCGTAGCCAGCCAAATCTGGGAACTTCCATTTAAAGTTCTCTGATAAAGTAACTTAATGATGGGGATAATTTTATTGGCCCATTTAATAGAATGATAAAGACCATAAAGCAATCTCACAAATTGGCACTTTTTTTTTTACTAAATGTGTGGCCTTGGGCAAGTCTTTCTATTTCTCTATTTTCTTACCTATAAAGACGATTCCTTTCATATAAAGAAAAGTGATAGCAAAATGTATTGAATATATACTGTCTGCAAGACACTGAGGTTGATCCTGGGGAGTCATCAAAGATGGAATAAGCATAGATAGTGGTCTCAAGGAATTTAAGACTTAACAAAGAAGAATAAAGACAAGCAGAGCAGTAACAATACAAGGCAGACCAGGAGATGGGTTTCAAGAGAAATGCAAAAATAGAAGTGGTAGACGATAGATCACTGACCGCTTCCCAGTCATTGAATTTATTTGGGTTGGAAAGGTGTTCAATAAGAGCTGGTAGAGGTGTTTTTTCATTTTTAGTTTTGTTTTTGCTAGTGGAGAAATAAAAGGCTGATTCCACGTATTTTATTCTCTTATGCATTATTCATGGAAGAAAAAAACAGTGAGGTGGTAAATAGTTTGAAATTAATACATATGAGGCTGTGGTGTATGTTTCAAAATTATAAAGAGCTCAGCCACAATACATTAACGCTGGGAAACGTCAAACTTCCACCGACATAAGCCAGAGGTTGGGAACTAGTAATGGTGTCGAACAAGGAACAGAACACAGGTCTGATGTCTTCAGATCAAACCGTCTGCTCATTAGAGCCAAGCTGCCGGTGTGAAAGAAACTTTAACCTTTTGTCACTTTAAGAAACATTTACTCTTCTTTTGACTCCAAGCTGAAAGAAGCACTTAAGAATTTTAGGCCAGCTAAAAATAAACTGGGGATTCCCCTGGTGGCACAGTGGTTAAGAATCCGCCTGCCAATGCAGGGGACACGGTGTTCAAGCCCTGGTGCGGGAAGATCCCACATGCCACGGAGCAACTAAGCCCGTGCGCCACAACTACTGAGCCTGCACTCTAGAGCCCGCGAGCCACAACTACTGAGCCCGTGTGCCGCAGTTACTGAAGGCCGCGTGCCTAGAGCCCGTGCTGTGCTCTGCAACAAGAGAAGCCACTGCAATGAGAAGCCTGCACACTGCAACGAAGAGTAGCCCCCGCTCACCGCAACTAGAGAAAGCCTGCACGCAGCAATGAAGACCCAATGCAGCCAAATAAATAAGTAAATGAATAAATAAACTGGTCTTCTATAGTCCTCTTCCTGTCAACAGTAGGATTCTACTGTTGAATTAACAAACTTATTTAAATGAAAATAAAATTGTGATCAGTTTCCTTACGTCTTCCTTCTTCTCTCTTCTGTTGAATCCCGCTGTAATTAGCATTTTAAAAAAATATCTAACTTTAGTCAAGAAAACAAAATGGAGGATGTAGGCTGTGTAATTTGCTAGAATTTTATTTTGTTGATTAACACAACTCTCATCCAATGGGTTTCATATTTCTACAGTTTTGCACACATTTTTTCCCCTAGAACATGAAGAGTAACCCTAAAAGAAGAGACCCAGTAGCAAGAATTCTCTATCTACATCTCTTCTTATTCACCTTAAACATGAAGCAGATTACCATATTTGAAATACACATGTTTAGCCTCAACTCAGCTGAAACACATTGAAAACGAAGTCAAACAGAAATGGAAGAAATCATGTCACTGATATTTCATTCAAACTGCTTTTCTAAATTAAGAGTTTCAAATGCACTATGAGGGCCTAATTGTGGTTGTATCATCATTTCTAATGTATTAAAAATGTTTAAATAATTTACTGTAAACCACATAGTAACTTAAATAGGGCTGAAACAGAGCCCAGAACTGGTGATTTCTAATGAGAAGGGGCACCTCTGCCCTACGACATAAGATGTCACATCACCTGGCTTGTCCAATTGTCCACATTCACAAGCCTGCAGACTCCCTTCCCAATTCCTACTAAGTAATGCATTTTATTGCCTATGAAACCCTTATTTCCTGTTCTCATTTGCAGGACTAGACTGGTTCTTTTGTCATTAGAGCCACAGAATATATATCTGAATTTTAATATATATGATAAATATACGAACAGTATGCTTTTGTCTCAGTAATGTGTTTCATTTATTTTTGTTTTTAAAGTATTTGATGGACGTTTTTATTTATCTTTTAAATTTATTTTTGAAATATTTTCCTATTCATTTGGAGGTTTACAGCTATATCCTTTTGCCTTAGTTTGAAGCTGTCTTCCTCCCTTTCTTTTCCTTGCTTCCTTCCTTTCTTTCTTTTCTTCTTTCTTTCTTTCTTTCCCTTCCTTCCTCCCTTCATGCCTTCCTTCCTTCTTTTCTTTGTGGAATTTCTATTATTTGATAAAAATTATGTAACAAAAACTTAGAAATCTAATAAGGGTCTCAGATGCCTAAGTATTTTCCCTTAAAATGTGACTAACCTTGCTTAATATTGCATTCAAGGGTCAAGTTCAGACTAAATTATTTGGTGTCAAATACAAAAACAACAGCAAAAGTCTACTTACCAAATGTCAGGAGGACAAAGCAGTGGGTGAGATGCCCTCTCTCTCTCTCTCTCCCTCTCTCTCTCTCTCTCTCACACACACACACACACACACACACACACACATAGCTCACTTGATAAATGGTTGGCAATTTTTGTGGTGAATACTCTGGGGCGTGCTATTTAAAACAGACCTTATTCAAAGCTTTTTTACTTGAAGTAGGTCATTCTATACTTTTCAACATTCAGATACAATATTCTCTACAAAATCTAGGACTTTTGAGGCTAGAAATTAAATTCACTTCATCAGATAATATGTTGACAGTTTCTTATTATAAATATTTAAAAATATTTACAGAGCTGAAAGAAATATATCTTTATCAAGTTTCTGTTTTATGTCAGGCATCTTACATTGAGTCCAGCACCTGAAGATAGACTTTGTAGATTGAAAACCGAGCCCTGTCACCCTCCACCTGCATGAACTGGGCAAATTACTTAATCTTACTGTATCTTGGTTTTGCCATCTGTAAACTGGAGATAATGACAGGGCTCAGTTCATCTGCAGTTGTGAGCATTAATTAGATAATACCATACAATATTTAGCACAGTACCTGGTCCTTAATCAGCATTCATTCTTACTGTTGTAGTTAGCTACCTTCACTTAGAGTAGCTCCCGCAGTCCTTATTATCCTGTGAGACAGGCATTATTGCATCTATTTAACAGATGAGTAAACACATAACCAGTGAAGTTTAGTAACTGACCCCAAGACCCGGAGCTTTGCACCAGCAGAGCTGGTATTTGCACTTCATCTGTCTAGTTCCAAAGCCTATGCACCTCACTGTACTGAGTTCTCCTTCTGCATATAGATTGTAAATCATTATAGTACATTTTCTATATGATTTTTGACTTTTAGGATAAATTAATAAACTTGAATTTATCAGGTATTCCAACAGCCAATTAATTCCAGTAACAGGAATATTTGTGGCCATTCTAAACTTTTATGAGAAAGAAACAGATGATAAAAAAATCAGTTGAGGGCTTCCCTGGTGGCACAGTGGTTGAGAATCTGCCTGCTAATGCAGGCGACAAGGGTTCGAGCCCTGGTCTGGGAAGATCCCACATGCCACGGAGCAACTGGGCCCGTGAGCCACAACTACTGAGCCTGCGCGTCTGGAGCCTGTGCTCCGCAACAAGAGAGGCCGAGATAGTGAGAGGCCCGCGCACCGCGATGAAGAGTGGCCCCCGCTCGCCACAACTAGAGAAAGCCCTCGCACAGAAACGAAGACCCAACACAGCCAAAAATAAATAAATAAATTAATTAATTAAAAAAAAAAATCAGTTGATAGGAAAATTTAGCTGAAGAAGATGGAGGAGAAAAGAAAGGAAGAGGAAGAGGAGGAAACACACACACACACACACACACACACACACACACACACACACACACCAAGCATGAATTCCAAAGTGCATCTCAAATTTGGGACAGATTCAAACCAATCTCTTGCCCCATTTACATTATGCAAAATTATTTTGAAGGCATCACAATGTGGCTTGAAGAACACAGACTTTGGAACCATATAGAATCCAGTTATTTGAAATCCAACTCTGCTGACTTGGGGAGCTTCAGCCTCTGTTTTCTTATCTCTAAAATCCGGGCAATAGTATATGCTTCATAGGTTTGTTAAGAAGATTAAATGAGACCAGGTTTGTGAAATGCCTGGGATGGTGCCTAGGACAGATATGATGCCCAGTGAATGTCAGGCTACCATAACATACATAGCTTTTATAATAATTTTTTGAGATTGTATAAGGTTCTCAAAAGTCTCCTTAATAATGTTAAAGGATGTTCAATATTAGCATAATCACAACACTGTGGAATTTTAGAGATGGATGGTAAATTAGAGAGCTTTATAGTTCAATTACTTCATTTTATGTTTGAGGAAATTGAGACCCAAAGAGACTAAGGGAACTGCCCCAAATCACATAGCTAATTATAACCAGAGTTGGGACTAGGACCTGGCCTCTTAATTAATGGTTCCCCTAATATTTTTAAAGTTCTCAGTGAACGATCATACCACTTGAGCAATAAATTATGAAATATGAATATCTGTGAGCAGAGTTTAGGATTTCAAAGAACAATTATAATAAAGTTAGACATATATTTAATGATAGCCATAATTATTATTGTGCTGCATGATAACACGGCATAAATGGTAAGTAGTTCATATTAAAGTGTCGTAATTATTTTGCACAACCAAGCCCAGAGAGGGGAAAATAAAATGAAGAAGAGCAGGAAACTGCTCGGAGTGACTCTTTGCAGGCCTGTGAATCTGGGGCCTTGGTAGCTGTGGTTTTCTGACAAAAGGTAGGGGGGCTGAGAGGTGGTTTTGGAAGGAGAAGGGACAGGAAGTTCTCTTGAACTCTTCTTCTCTTGGGAGGAGGGACAAGCACTCACCTCCTTCTGTATTGATGGAGGAATCAGCCAGCATTCTCCTCCTCTTTCTCCATCAGCTTCTTGCTGGGATCTGGAAGTTTCAGCTACCAGAATCCAATCCTTAGTCAGCAATGCCAGAGTCAACACCCAGCGTGGAGTGATGGACTAGCTTTGCTTTTAGCAAAACTATCACCTGTTTTCTATTATCACTGTGTCTGGACCCCTGACACTTCGTAGTCATCACCCTGATACACTGAGGGCCTCCAAGAGCACCTGGGCCATGGAGCAACCCCCAACTCGGCCACATGGGGAGATCTGGCTGCATAATTACCCCTGTGGTCCTTGAAGAAAACCCTAGGTTCTCCAATTCCTTCTTCTCTTACTCCCAAGAGGAATGGGTGAGACCGCCCTTTCTCCACTCTCCATCAGGACTCGCTCAAAGATGTGCTTGAGGGAAAGGCCCTCAACACAAAGCTATTTTCTCCACAACGCTCACCTGGTTCCTATCAGACATTCATCTGGAGGGGTCCCTGAAGTAGGACGTCTATTATTTACACTTGGGATAAGTGAGTTTAAGCAGAGTGCTTTTCTAATGTTTAAACAGGGGGAAAGGGACTTCTGAGGAGGATGGGGGAGGTGAGAGAGAAGCAAGAGGTACATTTTGAGTGGTGGGAGTTTTAGGGGAAAAGAAGCCTTTATTGGGGGCCCTCGAGGGGAACTTTGGGTAGCCAGATTGTGGGGATGAAAGAGAAAATGTGCCAAGGGATAGGGAACGTGCCAATGTGCAGAGAAGGAGAGGAAGAGTCTAAAGACCAACTTCCTGTGCATGCCAAATCTTTCCAGGACCTCCCTTTCCCTTCCTTCTGTCTCTGTTCCTACTCTTCCTAAGAAAAAAAAAGAAAAAAACTGATATTTAAATCTGTTTCAGTCCCTGACACACATCATCTCTGGAGGGGTGAGACCATACACATTGCTCACTCGGGGATGATTTGTGGAAAGATCTTTGCAGAGACAGGCCCAGGACAGCTCTTGGGCAGTGGGTGAGTCTATGTCTTAGAAAGAGTATGAGGATATTCTCCGCCTGTGCCTGGGTGCAGTTCAGCTGGCTCTGTCACTGGTGACCCTTCCCCTGCACCTTGCTATTTGGGTCGAATTGGTGCTTATGTTCATTGATAGGCCTGCCTTCTTGATTCAGGTCACCCAGTCAGTGTGTGGGTAACTAAGTGGGCTGTGGGGAGGGCCCAGGTGGGCATGCACTCTGGGCCTCCTCCGAGCTGCGTTACTTGGGCCTGGTGGCAACTCTAGCTTTCCCACAGATATTGTTATTGTCCCGGCCACCTCGTCTTTGCTCCTGTCACTCAGGCTGTCATTTTTATTGTTCTTGCTTTATTCCCCCTTTTACTGCCACCACAAGCAATGCTGTCAGTGCGAAGACACTAGCTCAGCATTGCTGCTCTTGCTGGGCTGACCCTGGAATCAGAAGAGAGATTTGCCTCTAGAAGGTGATGGCTCTTCCCGTCAACCCGGGCTAGTCTAACTTTTAAGTGGGGAATGTAAGTGTAGGTTTTGGAACTGGGAAGACCTGGGTTTGAATCTTAGCTCTGTGTAATCCTGTGACCTTGGGCAAGTTATTCAAAATTTGGGACTTTGTTTCCTTACGCATAAATTGGAGACAATAATGCCTCCTCACATGATTGTTATGAGAAACAGAGGTACTTTATGAAAGATACCTGGATGGAGCAGAAACTTAGTTAATGGTGACTGAGATCATTATTTAAATGGGCACAGTTCTTTTGGTCAGTATGAGATAGATAGCTCAGAGTTCCTGAGGTGGGCATGGAAACTAGGACACTTCTCATGACCTTGTTATAGTTGATCGGTGATTTATGGATGGTGTCTAGGGTAATCTCTGTTCCCAGGAAATGTAGCTAACTTCAAGATCTTATTTCTAAGGCATTCTGGATAATGGGATTTTATGGAAAAAATTTTTCACCACTAACAAATTAATAAATCATTGGACTGTTGAGCCTTTTCTTAATGAACCCAGCTTGAGCACAGAAATAGCTGGTTTTTTCAGAGCTGGCCTTGTGGTTGTAGGGACCAAAGGCAGTGTGACTGTCTCAGGTATGTTTAGTTCCTTGCCAGTAGGATATCATTGACAGAGACATAGTATTAGTATTGCATGGCCCTATTGCCTGAACCCAAAGACAATGGCCCTGGGTCTGTGGCCATGGCTGTATGTAGCCATGGAATTGTTGATTTGGAATCCATCTCTAAAATATGCCCAAAGAAAGATGGTGGGTCCCAGCCCTCATCTTCTTTGAGGCAAGGCAGGAAAGGAGTTCCTCAGAGCAACAGTATATCAAGGAGGGGGTCCTCACCCTGGTGAGTGTTCCAGGATAACATCATATATACTGATACCAATATTGATATCCAAAACAATACAAATGCCCTTACTAATATCAATATTCTGTTAATGCCGATGCCAACACCAATTCCACTATTATTAAATGCCAATACTAATGCTCCTACTATTTCTGATACAAACTATCATTTCCTGAGCATTAATATATGCCAGACACTATGCCAAGAACTTTGGAGGTAATATCACATTTAATCCTCACAAGACTTTTTTGATGATAGAATATATAGTGCTTGAAACATGCCAGACGTGGTTCTAGGCGTTTTACAGTTATTTACTTACTTAATTCTCCTAACAACTCTAAGAGACAGGTACAATTGTTATCAGGAAACTGAGGATCAGAATGGCTAAGAAACTTGCCCAAGCTCACAGTTAAGTTAAATATGTGGCAGAGGAAAGATTTACATTAGGTTTCTCTGACTCTAAATCTGTCAGATTTAGTATTGTGTAGTGCATTTCTGTGTTTAGAATTGCCAGGACACATTTATATATTTTCTGTATGATTTCTGCATCTATTAATGAAATTTCTGATAAATTATCTCAACAGAATACATCTTTTTGTTAAAAGATCATTTTATCCTCAAGTTTTGCTCCACTTAAAAATATCTTTTAAATAAGAAATATTTTCTCTTGGTTTTTCTTAATTTCACTGAACTTATTGAAGTTTAGGCTTCCAAAATTATGCTAAGGCTGGGATATTGTCCATTTTTATAAATAACACTAAGGCTGTCTTTTCAGGTCTCCTGTATTTTTGAAAAAATTTCAAACATATTCTTTGTGATGAGAACTTGATCATCTCTTACTTGGGTATGTCTCTTTAATAGTAGACAAAGACACCAGAACTATTTCCTTCAACTGTTCTTATCAAGCATCACTTTATTGTAGAAATTTCTTTCACTAAATTGGAGTTTGGGGAGTAGAGCTTAATGTTTATGGGGAACTTTTGAAAGAATTTGATTTTTATTATTTTTCTTAGTTTCATATTTGACTTTAATGTTCAGAAGGATGCACCCAATAAGGCCTTTGAGACTGAGGTCTTTTATCTGCAGATCAGCCAAAACATAATCTTTCCAGAGAAAATGTACAGCCATTTTCCTGGGTCTCAATGAGCCACTAAAGAGATCCTCAAGGGGCTGGCTGGTAGTTCATGTTTCCTTTAATCCATGCACTGGCCTATAACTGCAGTCTGATGTCATTTGTCGTTTGCAGTGGAATTAACATTTTACAACACAGGCCTCTCTGGATGACAGTGGCTGGAATCAGACATCCATACATTACGGCTTTCACAAGGTTCTTGAACTGTGAAAGGTGCTAAAATCCAGGACCAATCCTGTCAGGCATTAATCGTCTCACAAACCAGAACTCCTATGTGGTCTCTGATGGAATGCAGAAATCACGAGGATTCTTTCATGATTTAAAGTAGGGTTCTTAACCTGGGAGTCATAGACTCCCAAGGCAACTGTGTTAGAGTTAAGTGGTCCATGGACCTGACTGGAAAAAAATCCATATATTTATTTTCACTCATCTCTAGCCGAAACTTAGAATTTCCTTTCCTTGTGAAAGTAGGCTACAATCCACAATAGTATTACCTATTGATAATACCTGTGATTCTGTCTCCAATAGAAATCATAGGGATTTTCCCTTTATATTACAGTTGTTACCAATGTCACAAAATATCATTTATCCTCCTCTCTACTTTCAGTCGTCGTAATTATTTGACATTACTGTACATCTTAAAATTTAATGCTTTAATAAAGAAGCACATATATTACAATATCAAATTCAAAAAATATGTTGATAACCGTACTTCGATATTATTGGCTTGCAATCCTATTACTTTAATTTCATAGATTTGAAAACGTTTTTCTAAAAGGGCTCCACCAGATAAAAGGGAGCCCTCATACATGTAGGAATGTAAACTGGTGCCACCACTAGGGAAAACAGAATGGAGGTTCCTTAAAAAACTAAAAATAGAACTACCATATAATCCAGCAATTCCACTCCTGGGTATATATCTAGAAAAGTCAAAAACTCTAATTAGAAAAGATACATGCACCCCAATGTTCATAGCATCACTATTTACAATAGCCAAAACATGGAAGCAACCTAAGTGCCCATCAACAGACGATTGGCTTAAGATGTGGTGTATATATATACAATGGAATATTACTCAGCTGTAAAAAGAATGAAATATTGCTATTTGCAGCAAGATGGATGGACCTAGAGAATATTACGCTTAGTGAAATAAGTCAGAGAAAGACAAATACTATATGATATCACTTATATGTGGAATCTAAAAAATAGTACAAATGAATCTATATACAAAACAGAAACAGACTCCCAGACATAGAAACAAACTTACGGTTACTGAAGAGGAGAGGGAGGGTGGGGAGGGACAAATTAGGAGTATGGGATTAACAGATACAAACTACTATATATAAAATAGAAAAGCAGCAAAGATTTACTGTATAGCACAGGGAAATATACCTGAGGGCACTCTGGTCAAATGTAGCCTCTAAGCCAAACTCTCTGCGTGGTGTCCAGAGCATCTTATGAAAGAGGAAGAGAGCCTCATTAATCTTTCCAGCTTTCAGCAAGGATGATTGACCCTCAGTCTAAGAGATCTGAGTCAGAACTCTTGAACATAAAGAAGACCAGCCAGCCCATGGCCAGGGATGCGAGCAGGTCCCAGGGGTCAATAGCCAAGGTGCTTCTATCCACAATATACCAGGCATGAATCCAGGTGCATTGTGGATTTCTGTATAAGTCCTCCTATACCAAGACTGAGGGGAATACATAACATGTATAATATGCTGACTCAATTTAAGTCCTTATTCTTAAAGATGCATACAGCTTTTACTCTTCCAAATTTCATACGGATCTAACAACATATCCAGAGGTTGACTCTGAACTTGGGACAGCTATTATCTTGAGACAATCACCCCATTCTCTGATTACTCATTGGTGACAGCATTTATTTAAAAAAACCATAACCTTATGGGACTTCCCTGGTGGCGCAGTGGTTAAGAATCCGCCTGCCAATGCAGGGGACGTGGGTTCGATCCCTGGTCTGGGTAGATCCCACATGCCACAGAGCAACTAAGCCCGTGTGCCACAACTACTGAGCCTGCACTCTAGAGCTCGCGAGCCACAACTGCTGAAGCCCGTGTGCTCTAGAGCCCGCATGCTGCAACTACTGAGCTCGCATGCTGCAGCAACTGAAGCCCACGCACCTAGAGCCTGTGTTCCGCAACGAGAAGCCACCACAATGAGAAGCCCGCGCACCGCAATGGAGTAGCCCCCGCTCGCCACAACTAGGGAAAGCCTGCGCACAGCAATGAAGACCCAGAGCAGCCAAAAATAAATAAATAAATAAATTTATTTTAAAAAACCCCATAACCTTAAAATAGAAATGATTTAGGAAAATTATGTGTATCAGTTAGGATTAAGATCTGCTGCATATAATTGGAAACCCCAAATCACAGTAGCTTAAACAAAATAGATATTTATTTTCTCTTGTGTAAAAAAAAGTCCAGAGGTAAGAAGTCTAGGAGTAGCACACCTCTGTAAAGTCACTGTCTCAATTTGGGACATCTTGGATTGAGGTGCCAGAAGACATCCAAAGGAAAGTGCCAGGGAAATGGTTAGAAATGCTGGCTCAGAGCTCAGAGGAAGTGCCTGGTGAGAGGTACAGGGCCAGGAGCTCACTGTGTGTAAAATGATGGGCACCCAGACCAGGGGTGTGTGAGATGGCCCTGATCTAGCGAATACCATTAAGAGAGGGCCAAGGAGAGAAACTTGGAAACATTAACAAAATTAAATTTTTTTCAAACAGAAAGATAAAAGAGTTCTTCTCTCAGCTGACTTGGCTTCTTTTTAGCAGCCTTCTCAGTAAGTAAACTATTCAACACTTCTGCTTATATTTCATTGACCAGAACTTAGTCACACTGCCCCACCCAGGTTTAAGGGAGACTGGGAAATGTAATCTCATAATTAGGTGTCTTGTTGCCTCCAATTAAACTGGAGTTTTACTTCTAAAGAAGAAAAGAGAATGGATACTAGGTGGTAGCTATGGTTCCTATGACAGTATATACATGAGGACTTGGGTATATATATGCTTCAGAGAAATACTCGAGAAAGAGCATCAGACTAGCAGACAAATGCCCTGGGTCCTATCCCTGCCTCCACCTTAAACAAATTACTGAGCTTTCTTGAGGTTTAGTTCTTTCATTTTTAATGTGGATGTGACCATTCTTTTCCTGGTGCTTTCCATTTGTTGTGAACCTTAACTGTGAAAGTGCTTTTACAGCTAACTATAAAAGCACTGCATAAATGCAAGGTATGTTGTGTCTGCAGGATGCCTGAAGTTGTAATCAGAGAACAGTAGGTTCAGCAGATCTCCCAGTAAACCAGTCACACCTGAAACCCTGAGCCAAGAAACAATCCCATCTCTATATTGACCTGTCAACTTCTGATAATGCATTTTCTGAGTCTCGGTAGAAATTAAACTATTGTGTCATCAAACCATTAAATGATGCCAGCTACATGTCCTATAATTGTGATATGGGAAAAGAAAGTGATTTTCAAAGATAGTATCACGTCTGATAAACAATGCCTTAAATGCAAGTCTTGGTCACCATTGAGAGGATAGAATCAACTCTAACAAGCAAAAGCAGAATGGAAGGTGTTGCAGGATTTTAAATGGCTTACAGAATCACTGGGGAGAGGGAGCTGAAGAAATAGTCCCTAGGCTGAGCTTCAACAGACAACTACCAAAGCCCCCAGAGAATTGCACTGCTGCTCCTGCCATGATCAAGAAACCATCTGTTAAACCATGAGTCTTGCTTGAGGTCCTGGCTCCAGGGTCACACAGCTGCAGCCTATATCACATCCAGCCTGATCCACACTAAATGGTGCCCCGTGCTCTTTCTCCCCTCACTTAATTCCAAAATCAGTTCCCGCATGATTGGATCTGATTGGTAGATGCTCAATCAATCCAGAACCCTAGCTTCAAGAATGTAAGAAATAGAGCTTTTGCCTTTACAAGCTATGCTAGAAGCATGTTGGAATATATGCTATATGGGCCAATTGTCAATTCACAGTGTCTGTCAGAATGAATTTTATGGGTACCTGCGAAATGGAAATTGCTATGTGAGGTCCCAAAACACTGGCTGCATGACTTAGAAATGAAATGATCTCAATGCAACATAATAGAATGAGGGCAGAGGAAATTCATTTTACTCAAATATGGATTGAATGAAGAGGAAGAAAACATAGGAAACATTCATGTACATATATCTGTAGCAAGTTATTCTTAAGTTAAAACATTTGCACCAGCATTAAACACGAGTTAGGCAAGTGGATGGTTCATTAAGGATAATATTTGCTCATAAGTATAAATTTCTCCTTACTTTCATTGATTAGGACCAGAACAACTTACTCATTGTAAGGTATTTACACATATGACGAAACCACAATAATTCAAGTTCAACACGTGCATGGAGATGATCTAATGAAATTTTATTGACTAGGAGACGTCCCAATAATTATCTTTCGCTTGAACAGCTTAGCTAATACAACAATGGGCTAGAGTCATAGAAAAATGGCCACAGTTCTTAATGATTCTAAAAATATTGTGGGAGAAAAAAATGTATTCATTAGAGTGAGAAGATATTTTTGTTGTAGTAGGTCAGAGCAGCTTCCGAGAAGGGCAGGTTCTCCATTTGATAATGCAGAATTTCCTCTGTGATAAAGCCATGACCTGCCACTGAATGGTATATGGGAGAAGCAGACAAAGATGGCCAGCAGATGGAAGAATTAGATGGACATTTCTAAAGATTGCTTAGGCAGAGCTGCTGGAGAAGGTGGGAGAAAAGGGAAGACTGGGCAATGGGGCAGTGAGAAGATCCTTCTTTCTAAAACCTGTTTTGATTTTCCCTAAGAGAATGGTTCTCAACCTCTTTAGTCTCAGGGTCCTTTTAAATTCTTAAAAATTGTAGAGGCCTCCAAAGTTTTTGTTTTTGTAAGTTATATCTATCAATATTTACCATATTCAATTAAAACTGAGAAATTTGTAACTATTTAAAAGAACAATCATAAAACTTTTACATGTTAACATAAAGGTTAGTTGCGATCTGAACCCATAGCAATAAACTTTTTGTGCTCTGTTACATTAAAAGTCAGTGGTTTGGGGAATTCCCTTGTGGCGCAGTGGTTAAGAATCCACCTGCCAATGCGGGGGACATGGGTTGGGTTCGAGCGCTGGTCCAGGAAGATCCCACGTGCCGCAGAGCAACTAAGCCCGTGCGCCACAACTACTGAGCCTGCGCTCTAGAGCCCGCGAGCCACAACTACTGAGCCCACGCGCCTAGAGCCTGTGCTCCGCAACAAAGAGAAGCCACCGCGGTGAGACACCTGCACACCGCAACACAGTAGCCCCCGCTCTCCGCAACTAGAGAAAGCCCGTGCAGCATCAAAGACCCAACGCAGCCGAAAAAAGAAAAAAGGTTATTGGTTTATCTCATACTTTGTATAAATCTTTTACAAATTTTGATTTTGTAACATCATTCATTGGTCATTTGGAAAATTTTGGTTCACTGAATTATGCAAATATCTCAAAGACTGACACAATATATCATACAATATCAAAAAAATTACATTCGTTAATGTCACCATTGATGTCATCAGGAAAGTCTTTAAGCATTGGGAATCTGTCAAGCTTAATGTGGTGGACATAAATTTTCCATAACTCTTATTTTCACTTTATCCTTGAATTCTATCATTGGCAACAAATACTGTGAGGTATTTTCCTGGAAGTGACAGGTTCACTTCGTTCCTTTTTTGAGAAATTGTCTGCCAAATACCCAGGTCTGAATCATGATGGTTCTTCTGTCAGTTGTTCTTTTAAATAAAAACGGTGGTCCATGAAAAAAAGTGGCTTGTACAGCGTCGCAACTCAAACAATTGTACAAATGCTTCTTCTAGAGACAGTTATTGTACTTTGGTATACAGAAGTGCTTTATGCGTACTTTCCATTTCATCACACAAAATGTACCCAGAGGTCGAGGTGTAAGAAACTAATACTTTTTACTGCTTCATCAAGGACATTCTTAAGTGGAAGCAGCACCATTTTTTTTTTTTTTTTTTTTGCTGTGAATGCATGGAGGTGATGAATGCCATGACTATTATTACAGTTAATGTCACTTCCTTGATTCGTACTAAGGTGCCAGCAATTTTGTCCAATGTCATTGTAAATATCAATAGAGTGAAAAAGACAAATAATGCCTTAGTTTTTCCATGAAAATAAATCTGGTCTCATGAATTCCCTGAAATACTTCCGCAGTAGTATTTGAATTGATGGTTTCTAGGTAGGTCCCATACTGGGATCTGCAGTAATTGACATTGGCAGGGGCATTTGGGTTTGCAGTGAGGAAACCACCATCTTGTGCTAGTCCCAATGCATGAAATATTGAAAGAATATTAGATTATTATTTGTATATCATTAACCTTAATCATGAAATGTTACCTGAGAAACACTTTCAAACAAAATTCATTAGCTTGATAAAAACTTAATTTTGTTCGTGATTCTAAGGTTCTCTCCTTGGCCCTCTTCTAATGGTATACACTCTTTCTGGGCTATCTCATCCACACCCCTGGCTTTCATTTTGTACACAGTTGACTCCTAGTTTGGTACCTCCCACCAGGCAGCTCCTCTGAGCTCTGAATTGGCATATCCAACCATTTCCCTGGCACCTTCCCTTGGATGTCTTCAGGGACCTCAAAGTCAAAGTATCCTGAAGTGAACATCTTTCTTCTCAAATCTACTTTGCCTTCTCTAGTTCCTCTCTTAGGTGCCCAAACCAGAAATAGAAGTAAATCCTAGACTTGCTTTCCCCCCAGCTCCATTACTAACTGATCCTTAGATCTTGTTGACTCTATTTTCTGGCCTTTGAATCACCCTGCTAACCTGTAGCTCCATTGTGAGTCCCTGGAGAAGTAACTGCCTCTGGTATCCTAACTGATCTCTCTGCTTTAGATTTGCCCTACTACAATTCAACCCTTTTTATAGACACTAATATTTCTTTTTCCTAAAGCCAAAAAGACTGTGTAACTCCTCTGCTGAAAATCCTTCACTGGCACTTTCAGGACCAAAGGGAAACTCCTTAGCATCGCATACAGCATCCTTTAGTATCTACTCTTGTCTCTTCTAGCCTTATTTTCCTCTATGTCCTCTGTGCTCCCAGCCACAACATTATTCTAATAGTCCCTTTGAAGTACCAAACACTTTCCCACCTTGGTGATTTTGCCCATGCAGTTCCCTCTGCATAGAAATTCTTTCCCCTTCATTTCCTTAGCTGTATTACACTTATTCTTCAGTATTCAGCTTAAGTACTCAGTGGACACATTTTGACCCTTCAATCCATGCCCTCTAGTATATTCCCAAAACTTCTTGCACAAATCTCTAGTAGAGTGCTTGCTATACTATATGGTTATCATTGACTTTCTTGCCAATCTCCTCCAGGACACAATTTTTTAGTACTGAATTTGTCATGTAATGTTCATCTCTTTCCCTAGTGCCTACCATGCTGTTGGGCACATAGACAAATTTTTAAAAAATTGAACTAGTTAAATTGGGTAAAATAATTTTTAAAAAAAGAATTAAAAAATTTTGTCTTTACATTTTTTTAGAGGGTAAGTATCTATATGATTCTACATCAGCATAATTAACAAATTGCGGTGGAATAATGCCACATTTTTATACAATACAATTTCACAGTTCTTCTCTCGATTTGATTGGGTTTCAATTGGTTTCATCTACCTAACTCCTTTGTGGAAGCAGCATCATGTAATGGATAATAAAGGGTCCCTGAGTTGGGATGAGGTCAGTAAGAAAATGTCTTGGCTTCGCATAAACATTTCCCTTTTCAACAAGGATGGCCAAAGTACTCCTGTGTAGTAGTTTCCAACTGCTTGAGGTAGGCTGCGTAGTGTAGGGTTTGGGTTGGGCAAATCTTACCATAAAGCTTAATCCTAGAGAGAGGAGAATCTAGAAGGTGGGGTCCTTTTCCCTTGCTTATCTGGAAAAGCTTTTTGAGAGCGCTCTCCTGGAGATCAAGGCACTCATGATTGCCATGAATTGGCTTCAGGTTGATTTGCATCCTAGCTGTTCTCAATTATGGCTGAACTATAGAGGTGAGAGGCAGAATTAGGAATTCCACCAGGGATTGAATGATGCTGTGGAAGCCACATTTGGGAAAGCTTCTTGAATACGCAGGAAATGAAGTGCGTGTGTGATGTCCTGCGTGTCATTAGGAGAATCTCACAGTCTTATGTTTTCTCCTGTGAATTCGTAGAAACACACAGAAATTATTTACTGAATGTGAGGAGTCTTCAACATTTCACAGCTTGTTGGTTAGAATTTACTTTAGCTGGTTTGATTTAGCCACTACAGACTCCTACCCAAAATTAAAAGGGCTCTCATGTGAAGCGGAGGAGAATTTGATTTCAACAAACAATGTTTCTGACTTATCACTGGGAGGGCCCTGGTTGGGGTGACTATGGAAATCTTCTGATATTTCAGAAACCTTATCACAATCTTTTCTTTGGTCTACTTTTCTTCTCTCCTCCTCTCCCTTAAAAAAAACCAAAAAAAAGTCTTGTTCAGGTTGGTCCCTCCTTCTTTATACTTATTGTCACAAGATGATGAAAATATGTTTGGTCCATACCCTTTTTTAGTTGAATACACTATCTTACGCAAAGCTAGATCTTTTCCACAGTAAATACTTAATTTTCTGTCAGGATTTTTGAAAACAAGGTATCTCTCATTTTCAAGAATAATCAAATTTACTTTTTAACCTTACAGTTTTCTATGTAATAATATATGTTCGTTTTTGTTGAGGTCTGGAGTGGTTATATGTACATTCTTTTTTTTTTTTTTTTTTTTTTGGCTGTGTTTGGGTCTTCGTTGCTGCGCGCGGGCTTTCTCTAGTTGTGGCGAGCGGGGGCTACTCTTCGTTGCGGTGTGCAAGCTTCTCCTTGCGGTGGCTTCTCTTGTTGCGGAGCGTGGGCTCTAGGTGCACAGGTTCAGTAGTTGTGGTTCACAGGCTCTAGAGTGCAGGCTCAGTAGTTGTGGTGCACGGGCTTAGTTGCTCCGCGGCATGTGGGATCTTCCCGGACCAGGGCTCGAACCCTGCATTGGCAGGTGGATTCTTAACCACTGCAACACCAGGGAAGCCCTATATGTACATGCTTTTACTCCTTTTTTGGGGAATCTCGAATGAGTCTCCAGTCTATCAAATGTGTTTCCTATGGTATTTTTGTTTTTCGTATAATCACTAAATGTGGAATAATGCCTTACCTGCCAGTACCTCTGTTAAATCACGTCTCAATATTATTTTTGTCATTTTACCAAAATTTTTCTCTAATCCCTAAATATAGATTTTAATTCCCCAACACATTTTGTTTTCTATGTTTATGTATCTCAATTTGTATAGTTTCTATAAATTATATGGTTTCTATAACTACTTGAAACAATGGGTTCATAGACTGTCAAATAATGTCACAAGAAGGAAATGCATAGAACTAGAGTTCCCCTGCATTTCATTGTGTTATTGATTTAGCAGTAATCTCATTAACTGTGCTACTTTCCAAAGTGACCACAAACATTACTTCAGATTGCTAAGCAGAGAAACTGTCCTTTGGAAATGAGTACAGATAATTTGCAGAACGGACACAGTCATTGTAAAGCATGTTTTAGCTAAAAGCTAAAGCAAACAAAACCTGCAAATGAACCAATAAAAAAGAAAAAAAAAAGGGTTTGCAAAATAAATCCTGTGATGCACTTAGGGAAGAGCTGTATGACATTTCCTTTTGCTGTAATAATGGTATTCTATTTGGTTGACCAGCTGGCCAGCCAGCCCCTAAAGACTTCATATCCTGTTTTCCAATTATAGGACTACAAATTAATGCATCTCCAGTGTTGAGCAATGACATTTTGGATCATTTAACTAACTCCTTTGTACAGGTTACCTTCCTTTATCAGCACCATAAAAATGAGACTGACGGCAGCATTTACAGTCACTGCAAAGAGTAGCCTAATAAGCTGGTTGAGTCATGAACTCATTCTTTTCTGTTGCCCAGCATTTCTAGCAGAGCTGAAAGGCTGAAGGAAAATGAACCATACATTTTGTAAACAGACAAAGAAACGTGGTGCTAGGTTGCCTTTGACAATTTTAAAGCTAGGATGAAAAATCATTTGTTCACCATATTTTAAAATTAAGGAAACCATTGCTTAATAATGAGGCTCAAATTTACGTAATTGGTAGAATCATGACATGTATCAACTGACAAATATACTGAAAATCATCTGGAGCCATAGACATCTGTAGAATTTTTTCCTCATAGAGAAAAATGCCTCATAGGCAGTTTATTTTAAACCATATTTATGTAACATTTTAATAATTTCAGAAATGATGTTAGGATATTAAGTTAAATTTTTTGTGTTGCTACTATCATAACATTTGACAAATGAATAATATGAATACGCTTGTGCTCTGCCATTGACTTGACTGGCATAGTAAAGGCTTCTTTTGTTTTCAGGGTTTAAATTGTTGGATTGGACAGTATGGGAGAAATAACTGCATATTGCATCATAAATTCTTCTTGATGGGATGATGCTTTCAAAGGAACTCAGACTCAAGCTCCCTTCTTCTTGTGAGATTTGAATGGTCAAATTGGAAATCCAAAATCTAAATCTACCTTTTTCTTCCTTGTTCTAGAAGAAAGCACATTGTCAAGTATTTTTTTCCCTCATAGGGAATAAGGTCTTATCATGTCTGGGAATAGTCATATTCACAAATAGCATGAAATTTGGATTTTTGATGTGCCACCGCCAAGTGTGGTCATATGTAGAGTCTCAGTGCCAGATGCAGTCTACGACTCTAAATGTGTATATTATCACTGTGTATCTAATCCCCATGAATTATTTTTTTAGAATAAATCCTGCAATTATCTTGTGACTATCACATTGTTCGGGGGGCGGTGAGGTGGGAAGAGTGTTAGAAGTATCACGTTGCCAAATGTTAACATTTATGTAATTTTTGTAACCCCGTTCACGTATTTTTTTCCTTTTTAATGAGACAAGAGGCTCACAAAGAAAAAGAAAGTGGCTCTTTTTTGAACTCTGAGAGACTTCAAGAATATATACAAAGAAAAGACTGATGACCTAAATGATTTTTCCCTAGAAATACTCAAGTATGTTTTTTAGAACAGTGAAGTAATATTCAAGGAAAGGCAATTAGGGAAGAGAAGTTGGAACTAAAAAAAGAAAAAGGACTAAAAAAGAGAAAGGACTAAAGCTATCAAAATATAAACATTAGCCAGCCATGATTTCGAGAAGCGTTGTTCACCTTTTGATTATCCAAGTACTGACTAGGACACACCTGCACATTTTACTCTCCCGTTTAACCTGGGAATGCCCTTTTTCAGCAAAGCACAAATGCAATTAATGTTTGGACCCTACACAGTGTTAGTATTCTAAGTTTAATACCAAGGAAGCTATTTTCCTTCTTGTAAACTGCTTCATCAAGCATCCAAATTGTAAATTGTAAGTGGTGATATTTTTCTCACAAGTACTTTCTCCCATTGTGTCTTCAGTGTTTCTTGTTCTTTTTATGATGCTGCTTCCTGATGCTGTTTCTTTTATATCTACCCTATCCATGACGATTTGCTGCTCAGAGCTCTGCGTATAGCCCTACGTGTACTCACAGTCCCAGGCTCATATCTTATTTCCCCCTGATGGCACCAGTTGCGATACCTCCCCAGATGTGCAGAACTGACATATACTAAGTTCTCAAAGTGTGGTCCCTGGACAAAGAGCATCAGCATCACCCAGGGACTTGTTAGAAATGCAGAATTTGGGGCCCTACCCTAAAGAATGAGAAACTCTGGGTATGGGGCCCAGAAATCTTAGATTAAAACTCTACAGGTGATTCCAATGCATGATAAAAAGTGAATATTTATGTTTTAACAGGAGGCAATATCTTCACCCAACGAAATGCATTTTTTCGTAGAAGAATTCCACAGTTCAGGTTATCAGGGTCAAAGGGAAGTTATTCTACTGTCTTCAGATTATAGCACTAACTCCACCCATGCATAAAATGGATGTTGCTTTGGGTGCAAATGCTAAAATAAATCATTTAAAGCTGCAACCATTCAGATGGTAGGCAGGTAAGAGTGGGTATAGTTGCTTAGAAGTAGGTTGGAAAAGACTTGGTTTCAGTTAATTGAAGTAGGGAAAAGATTGAAAGGAAATTTGCTACTTTTTTTGCAAACAGGGCAAGCTTTGTTTTTTGTTTTGTTTTTTTGCTCTTTTTGCTTTTGACCTTGAATGATTACAATAATGGCTACAAAGCCTCTAAAAATTAAAGCTCATTTTGCTACAAAGAATTTTTATGCAGTAGCTTTAATGTTGAACTTAAATTGAACTAGATTCCAGACTGCATACTGTTATTAACTTTCTTGGTAGTTTAATGTAAATGAATTAATTTGTCTCTCAATTTCTCTTTCAACTGTAGATGTTTTCAATATATAGGCATAGTATGGGAATAGAGACCGTTAATAAAAACTATCAGAAAGTGTTTTTATAATACTTTACTCTTTCTAAGACATGATCATGAATATCAGTGTGCATATTATATTGACGTAACTAAAGCATGTTTTCTCTTTTGTGTCTTTTACACAGCTACTACTTGTTAACTGCAGTTAGATTACCTCGGCAACCTGGGGGGCTTATATGAACTATATACTAGTCAAACTATCACTGTGGTTGAGAGTTTACGCACTATTTTCAGCCCTGGTTGTGTACTGCAATGATACGTAGATGAAAAATGTGTAAAGGCACAATCTCCTTAACAAGAACAAAATGCAAAAGCAACTCCAATGGCTGATTGTTTTGTGGGAACCAATCCCCTTTCACCCCTTTTTTTGTGGGAGCATGTAGCTGGCACACAGTAGTAGGCTTATGAATTGAATAATTGAATACTTTATTAAAATAAAAGCAAATTAAACAGAAAGGATTTAGCTCATCTTTAGTTAAGAACACGAGTGACATTTAGCTCTGGGAGCATATGCTGGAAGGACAGAAAAAAGTGATCACCTGGGCTTCCCTGGTAGCGCAGTGGTTAAAAATCCACCTGCCAATGCAGGGGACACGGGTTCGAGCCCTGGTCTGGGAAGATCCCACATGCCGTGGAGCAACTAAGCCCGTGCACCACAGCTACTGAGCCTGCACTCTAGAGCCCGTGAGCCACAACTACTGAGCCTGCGTGCTGCAACTACTGAAGCCCGCGTGCCTAGAGCCCATGCTCCGCAACAAGAGAAGCCACCGCGATGAGAAGCCTGCTCACCGCAACGAAGAGTAGCCCCCGCTCACTGCAACTATAGAAAGCCCGCACACAGCAACGAAGACCCAACGCAGCCAAAAATAAATAAATAAAATAAATAAATTTATATATAAAAAAAGTGATCACCTAAGTGATCAAGTGTATGAGGATCCATGAGGTTTTCACATAGATCCTGCAGAGTTCAATTTGATAATTATGCGATTGCATTTTGTTTACCTGCTTCTGAAAGAGTGTTCAGAATTAAAGGGCAGTTTGAGGAGCAGGGGAGAATGAGAAGAACACCAACTTTCCCAGAAGCTGGCAAGGTAGTGACTATGGCTGGCATACCGTTAATATCTCGCAGGGATATCTAAACCAGCAGCTTCACGTAAGGGTCCAAAGTTCCTGACACGTGGGTGACAGAGCAGTCAAACCAGTCCAGTTTATGTCTGATCCATCTTGTGGCAGAATAATTTTTTTAAGCTAGCATTTTTCTTCTAATTCTCTCAAAGCACCATGCAAATAATTATTGATCTTCCCAACATCTGACAAAGAAGATAGCAAAGCAATGTATTTTATAAATTGCTGGTGGGTGGATGGGTATACTAGGAAGGAATTTAATCATCTCTTGGACTTCACGTCCTCAGTTCTATCTACCCTATGGTGCTACCTATGTGATAACATAGGCAGTAGGTGATAGAAGAAAGAGTGACTTTCCAGTCAGAGATCGGGGTCTGCACCCCAGACCAACCACTTAATTAACCTTGTGACATTGGACATGTTACTTAACCTTTCTGAACCTCAGTTTCTTCATTTGTAAAATAAGCATAGTAATGCTCGCTTTTGTAAACATTAAAAATGCTACGTGTGACCAGTCAGAATGGCCATCATCAAAAAGTCTATAAGTAATAAGTGCTGGAGAGGGTGTGGAGAAAAGGGAACCCTCCTACACTGTTGGTGGGAATGTAAGTTAGTGCAGCCACTATGGAAAACAGTATGGAGGTACCTCAAAAAAACTAAAAATAGAGTTACCACATGATCCTGCAATCCCACTCCTGGGAATATACCTGGACAAAACTATAATTCAAAAAGATACATGCACCCCTATGTTCACAGCAGCATTATTTACAACAGCCAAGACATGGAAGGAACCTAACTGTCCATGGACAGCTGAATGGGTAAAGATGATATGATATATATATAATGGAATATTACTCAGCCATAAAAAGGATGAAATGATGCCATTTGCAGAAACATGGGTGGACCCAGAGATTACCATACTAAGTAAAGTAAGTCAGAGAAAAATAAATATCATATGATACTACTTATATGTCAAATCTTAAAATAATGATACAAATGAACTTATTTGCAAAACAGAAACAGATTCACAGACATAGAAAACAATCTTATGGTTACCAAAGGGAAACTGGGGGGGAGGGATAAATTAGGAGTTTGGGATTAACAGATATATACTACCATAGATAAAATAGCTAAACAACAAGGACCTACTGTATAGCACAGGGAACTACATTCAATATCCTGTAATAACTTATAATGGAAAAGAATCTGAAAAAGTATATATATATATATATATATATGACCCTAACCCTAGCTGAATCACTTTGCTGTTTACTGGAAACTAACACAACATTGTAAATCGACTGTACTTCAATAAAAATTTTTTTTAAAATGCTGTGTGTGAAGTGTCTGGTGTCCGGCAAGTTCTCAACACTTAATAAAAGCTACAACAGTTATTTTATCTTTAACATTATCTATTATGTCACACGAAGAGAAAATGCTCACACTTTCTGATCTCGGGCATCTGGCATTTGCTGTCTTCAGCAGGATTTCTCAGTTGTGCATAGATCATAGTCCCGAGTCAACTTTTTAACCCCTGTGACAAGGCATCATAATGAAAAAAATTCTAATTTTATGTAGGATGTATTTGTTAATCTGTGGTCAACTTCTTAGCCAGATCTTTTGCAAGATTCCTTTGAAAGTCCTCAAAGAAAGAATTCATTTGGTATTTACACTTGATCACTCACATTTTATGTATTTTAAGAGTAAGCAACATCTGGAATCAAGGTCTATTTATACAGTTTGTTTTTCTTTTTTTTTAGCCAACAGATGACTCCTGCTGGCACTCTTCTGATGTGACTTGGTCCAAGCCTGCGGGGTGATATCCTGGGGACCAGCCACTGCCCCCTCACAGCCTCCTCTGAGGGAGCAGGCCCAGCTGACCTCTGCTGGGCTCCCTGGGTCTGGCCCCTGCCTGGCCCTCTCTCCCTCTCTCCGGGCTGTCCGCTCGGCCTGGCCCACTCCAGCTGCTTCCCCTTCATTTCCCGGCTTCATAGCTTGCAGAGGGCTTGGGAATACTTCCCAAGTGAGGCAGTGATCCGCATTCTTCACAGCGGGCAGTCTTCCGGCCAAACGGGAGTCTTCCTCCTGCAGCATCGCCCACCTGTGAGCAGCTGAATCGCTTCTGGAGGCGTCCCAGGCAGCCAGAGCTCAGAGCACGTGACAGACCTGAGCGGAATTCCTGCCTCCGTTGTCGGGAGGCCACCCACTGCACACTGGAAATCCCCCCTGCCCGGCTTCCCACCTCCGACCCGAGGGGAAGCATCATCTAAGCAGATTTCTACACCGTTCCTGTTCTGCCCTGGTCCCATTTCCCCAAATGAGAGCCCCGAGGAAGGTCAGCAGGGCTTGGAATCAGCTAACCAGGGTTAAATCACGGGAAACACCAGACAGGAAACAGGAGCCAAGAGTGGTTTCAGATAGTTGACAAAAATCAGGATGGGCTGAACATTCACCGCTGTGGATAAGTGGAGCCCGCCTCTGCCCGCTGCGATCTTTGTGCCTCCGCCGCCGGGGAACTCCAAAGGCTTCACGCAGTGCCTGAAGCTCTAGTTCCTAGCCCAGCTTCCTTTTTCCAGTAAAAGCAGGGTGTGGTGCAGCATTTTCCAGAGTGTTCTGTGGAACAAGAATCCCCTGAGATGCTCCTTGAACGTTTCCATGGTTGAACAACATTGTGCAACGCTGCACACTGCCTCTGGCTCGAGCAGATTTGCAGAGCGCCTTCCTAGGCTAGAGGCTCTTGGAAGTTCTGCTTTACCTGGAGGTTCTGAAAGTTACTGGACCACAGAATGCTTCTGTCAGGTAACACCTCATAACAACCAGTAAAATTAGTGTACGATGAATATCCTGTTCTTTCAACCTGCCAAGCACACACCCACCTCAGGGCCTTTGTCCTTGTTGGTCCCTCTGCCTGGAATGCTGTTTCCATGGATATTCACATCACTAACTCCCTCACTTGATTGAGGTCTCTGCTCTAGAGGTGTCTTCCAGGACTATCCTATCTAAAAAAGCCTCCTCTTTCACCCCCATCCACTCACTTTCTATTTATCCCCTTCCCCTGCTTCATTTTTTTCATAGCACTTATAACTCTCAGCAAGACAAGTCAGTTATTTGTTATTATGCAAGAATTAACTTAGCTTTGATAAATCTACTGTAATTTAAATTAAGCTCTGTGAGGGCAGAGACACTGCTTTGCTCTGATGCAGCTTCAGCTCTGGAATGGTGCTCAGCACAAAGCTGACATCACAACAAATAATTGTTGAATGAATCCATGAAGAGTGGAAAAGGGCAAGGGATCTCAAGCAGAAGACCTGGCATTAAACCCTGACTGTACTCCTTTCTTTCTTGATGTGACCTTGAGCAAATTCCTTCAATGCTTGGACCCTTGATTTCTTTATATAAAATGAGGAGAAAAAAATAACACGCATCCTGTCTATCTTACAGGAACATGAGAAGGATCAAATGAGGACTTGGCTATCATGTTGCTTTGTAAACTGTTAGGGGCTGTCTTAGTCCATTCAGGCTGCTATAACAAAAATACCACTAACTGGGTGGCTTATATGAACAACCGAAATTTATTTCTCACACTTCTGTAGGCTAAGTCTAAGATCAGGGTGCTGGCAGATCTGGTGTCTGGTGAGAGCCTGCTTCCTGCTTCATAGGTGGCCTTTTTTTTTTTTTTTTTTTTTGCTCTGTCCTCACATGGCAGAAGGCAGGAGGGAGCTTTCTTGGGGTTTCTTTTATAAGCGCACTAATCGCATTACTGAGGGCCCCACCCTCATGACCTAACTACCTTCCCAAGACCCCACCTCCAAATACAATTGCACTGGGGATTAGGTTTCAACATATGAATTTTGGGGTGATGCAAACATTCAGACCATCCAGGCTAAGCAAATATAGGTTGTTATTATCAAAGGTAAAATGCAGAAAAGAAAAAGGGAGGTAACCCCCATGGTAGGGATCAGATTCTCTGGTAGTGTGAGGATAGGTCATTTTGACAGAAGGGAAAGACAGAAGAGGTAGTTTGATCTAGAGAGGAAAGACCCCTTGATATTGTCCTCGGTTGCAGGGAGCTGGGAGTACTTGGGAGTGTGGGTGGGGGAGAAAATGCACAAACAGGCTGGTGAGTGCTGCTACGCCTCTGATACATTGCTTTTCAAACAGAGTTTATTTAATTCATCTGAAAGCCCTGATGGGGTAAGTGTTTTATTTATAAGGTAACTGAAGCAGAGGGGGTTTCAATACTGTACTCAGGGCCATATAGGAAGTGTGAGTCCAGATCTCAATGCTGCTCTGAGGCTGTGTGACAGTGCAGTCTTGGCTCCCACAGAGCCTAATGGGGTCTGCTCCTCGCCCTGTTTGGAGGTGGCCCCGTAAGAGCAAGGGCAAGGGCCACCAGAGAACATCTGTTAGCCTCTTCCTCAGCTCTTAGAGAAAAAGAGTTTGAACTACAAATCTACAGATACTGCTGAGACCTAGGACCACCCACTGGGGTTGCTCTCTGGTGGAGGGAGCAGGGGAATGAAAGAGGAAGGTAGGAAGTTGTTAAGATGTAGCACTGGTTTTGACTTTGTTTTTAGCGGAAATGTGCATATGTTCAGAAAGCGGAAATCGGTGAGGCTGGGGCAAGTGGAGATTGCAGGTCGCTTTGTTTACTTGTTATTTTCTGTTGCTAGGGCTAATTTCTTCTCATATCTTGTTTCTCTTTATTTTTTAATCATGTGGGATTATTATTGTTTGCATTAACTAGTTATCTGTGTGTCTCCATCTGAGTCAACCTAAAAATCATAAATGACTTCAGTAACAAATCTGGGAATTGTGTCAACTGAAAGAGATCTAATATTCTTCTCTGTGTTACCAATGTTTACCTAATCAGGATTTAAATCAACTTTGAAAAAACCTTAATGTATTTGGGTGTTAAATTCAATAAAGTTTTCCTACAAATCCAGCTGTTAGACCTGATGTGTGAAACTTGCCCCCACTGAAGATGCTGGGAACTTTGCCCATAAAATAGGGGACCATGGTTGGAAATCAACTCTTGACATTTTTAGAAAATGGAATAAAATGAGCATGATTAATGTTGTTTCTACTCCATGGAGCTCATTTTCCTTATAACAGTTGTCAGAGTGAGTCTGGAGGGAAGATTTGATTATATGTGTAAAGTGGCAAATCTAAGCAATGATCAGGATAATTCAGCCCCCAACCCAAACCTTTCACTTGAAATAAATAGGTAACTGATATTTGGAGGTGAGAATGGGCAGAGGGAAATGTTTTTCTCTATTTTTTTTTTTTTTGGTTTTTTGTGAATAACTCCTCAGTTTTCTCAGTTCAAGTGAATGGACATTCTGCTTGTGTGTGTGTGTCTGTGTGTGTGTGAGAGAGAGAGAGAGAGAGAGGAAGCATTCTAAGCTTTTCAAAATTTCTCTCCCGCTCACGTCATGGGCTCCCCACTCCCCGCAGGCCCCATGCACATCTCTGTCTCTGTGTCATGATCATGATCATGGGTGCTGTCAAGCAGACGGACTAGGGACGGAAACCCTGGCTGCAGACTCAGGATTTGAATCCTGGCTTCAGCACTTTCTTCTGGCCTTGATGCAGTTTTTAACCTGTCTCAGTTTTCTCATCTGTAAACGGGGATAATAACAGTCCTTATATTTCCAGGTTGTGTTGAAACAAATTTCTAGGCTCAAGATGAAGTTGCTCCTGCCCGGGTATCACGTCAGCAAACAGAAACTGAGATAACTTTTGTGTCCCTGTGAATGTTCCTCTTGACCAGAAATGCAGGATGTCCAGTCAGCCAATCCCCAAACGCCAAGCCAACTCTGGGCCTTCTCACCCCCAAACAAGGCGGACTATGTAGACCCAGCCAATCAGATATTTTCTATTTGTCTTTCCTTGTTGTTTATTCTCTAGCCTATCAAAGCTTCCTGCCTTCTGTCCCTTTTTGCAGTTCTCAGGAAACTGAGAAACTGTCCACTTCATGAACTGTCAAATAAAGTTTGTTTGTATCACCTAAATTGTCTTCTTTAATCATCTTTTGAATAGTTGTCATGAAGATTATATAAGATAATCATGTGGGGCATCTGGCACATGGTAAACCACTCAGTAAATACTAGTCAGAATTATTCTTACTACTAAGATATTCCTTTCTTGAGGGAAAGAACTATTTTACTCATCTTGTCACCCTCACGAGACCTTGTATGTGGTAGGTGTTTAATAACTGTCTATTTAATGGAATGGAATCCACATTTTAACAAGACTCAGTGTGTTGCAACTGGCCCTGGGGTTTCTCAAAAATACGCCATAATCTGCATATTCTCCTTGCAGGTATTGTCAGGTGTCAGGATGAGAGTTTGAACGCTTCACGGCCCTAAACATAAATTCATGGTGTATTTCTCAAAAGCATATCCTATGCATCTAAATGTCACCTTATTTTTTGAACTTGCACTTAGGTAGATTGGATCCTACTGTTCTGTGGTCTTCCCTGGGAGCCCGATCTTTATGGAGCTGGTAGGGGCCCTGGGCACATGAAGAGATTCGCAGTTGTGGAAATCAGACAATTGAAGTTCTAAACAGCTTTGCCGAGAAAACAGTCATTTCTGTTTCTTCTAGGTTACATTCTTGTCACCTGCTTTTCCATGAGATGGTCAAACAGAGGCAGAGGAAAACTGATTAGGAGACTTATTGCTATTATTAGTAGTATTATTAATACCTTTGAAAGGCTTTGTAAATTGGGTGTTTGCAAAGGAGAACTGCTTTAGAAACAGTACAATCATTCACTGTCCATCTGGGACAAATAATTCTGTGGTACTGACTGCAGAAATCATTTAGGTTGTACAGCTCAAGCTCCAGGAACAGCATTTCATTGCAGAGAGATGGCAAGAATTGACTGTCTTATTAAGAAGCAATGTGATGGTAAAACATGATTAAAGTGAGTCAAAAGAAATTACCAAGCAGCGGCCAAGAAAGAACGGAGGGAGGCTTGATCATGGATATATAGGCCCAGATAAATTAATTCTATGGGCGTTTGTTTATAATAATTATGCATAAATATGTGAATAATAATCACACCCCCGAGTTAACTGAAAATTATACTCCTTTCAATTGCATGAAGTTTACATGCCCGTTATCAACTGAGCCAAGGAACATGTAACGATGTGAAAACTAAGAGCCCCATGAAATGTTTCCATAAAAAATGACAGTCAGTTTTTCCTTTACTTACATCTACTTGTCAATTTCAAAGGACTCAAATTTCATTATACCTTATAAATAAAGTATCCTGAAGGCACTAGCTCCTGCTGTTTCCGAAAGCTACCCTATATTTAGAAGTTTTCTGTGGCTTTCAGATAAATGTAGTTCCTTTAGAAAGCAGTTCTCATACCCTAACCTAAGTGGACAGAGCAAGGGCTGTTTCTAATGAAACTAAGGAATTCGTGATGTCATCTTGTGTGTGGCAATCCCTCAATTAAGAGGGGAGGATCAGAAAATGC
This sequence comes from Eubalaena glacialis, assembly GCF_028564815.1. Classification (NCBI taxonomy): domain Eukaryota; kingdom Metazoa; phylum Chordata; class Mammalia; order Artiodactyla; family Balaenidae; genus Eubalaena; species Eubalaena glacialis. The sequence goes on from NC_083726.1 coordinate 49,672,786, forward strand.
AAAACCCTATGATTACACCGAGCAACTTAAAGGAAATGCATCAAAAGCTCCTTATGCATGGTGACAGTTTGCAGAACCCTCTAGAAAGTGAAAAGGTCTGCTCCTTTATGTAAATTGGCTTTGGAAGCCGGAGGTGACAAACTTCACAGATCCACAGCCTCCCCTTTGAGCAAATGTAGAAAACCACTTGTTGGTTCCTCCCCTCTAAGCACCCCTCCCTGTGGCTCCGCTTCGTTTTTAAACTACTTTATTTTTGGTAAAAGTCAAGCTTACCAAGCTCTAAATTACACGGAACCTCCTGCTGTCCATCCCAACACTGCAAGCAGCCCCAAGATGAAAACTGGTGCATCACGTGTAACAAGGCGGAGGAAAGTTATTTTATTATTAGTTGGCACCAGAATTCCTCCTAGAAAGGGAAATGTATTTACTTTGAAAAATACCCTGATAAGAGCTGAGAAGAGAGCTCCGGAGGGGTTAGGGTGTGGGCGGAATGTTTCTGAGACAAAGGGAGCAATTTGGCAGTAACTTCCCAGAGCAGCATCAGGAGAGACAGGGGAGGGGCCGCAGCCACTGAGAGGGCGGAGAGCGCTCGCATCTGCCCACGTGACTCTTCTTCCCCTCACTCCCGCACCCAGCTTTGCTGAAATTTACTGAACTGATTAAATATTTGGTGCAAGTCTTTTATTTATTTGTTTATTTACTTATTTATTTATTTATAGAAACTTGTGTAAGGGCTCGGCCTGTGTCTAGATCACAGAGTAGAACAAGAGTTAAATTGTGTGGACCCAAGAGTGGAGGCAGAGAAAAGCCTCTGAGAATAAGTGTTAGGGATTTTTAAGAAGCTCACAGATCTAGATGGGTTTACTGAAATCTCTGAAGGGATGAGAGAGCCCCTCATGGCATCTTGGTTAAACAAGCTACTTTACGGGCAGAATCACTACTTTGTGATACTGTCGTCATCGATGGGAAGCTACTGTGTGTCTTAAGCTACTTCATGGACAGGTACATGGAAATTGATGTAGTAAACACCAAGCATCATAGTTGATTTTGCAGTCTTTGAATTGGCTAGACTTTAAAATAATGTTAATTTAAGAGCCTGGCTGACGGAAAATAATGGTTTTAGTAGAATATCAAAGAACTTTAAGATCCCAGCCTTACTTTTCATAAATGTCGAACAACACCAGTTTTTCAAAATCAATTCAAAATCCTGGAGAATGAGGGATAAGTTCAGAACTATATAAATTGGGTATCTAATATTCCCAAGGGATTTTTCATTACCCAGATTGCTAAGGTGCAGGTGAAGATGGACCAACAAATTGGTCCCTCTGCACATGATTATCATACCTGTTCTAGCATCAAACCTAGAGGACCACAGTGTAAACCAATGGACAAAAATATATTTGATTATGGTTCACAGTGTGTCTTAGGACTTTTGGGGTGTAAAAATAATAATGGTACATCACCTAAAGAAATGATCCAATGTCATTAGATATTTCTTCCAAATGGAATGATCAGACCCAAAGTTTCAGATTGCATCATCTCCTGAGAGATGCCTTATCTGACCACCACTTACAAAGTTTTTCCCTGCACATCACTCTTTGGCTTTTCTTCACAATACTTAGCACCACCTGGAGTGATCCTGTTCATTTATTTTTCACCTGCTTTTTGTCTGCCAACCATTGCAATATGAAGACCATGAAAGCAGGGAACTGACACTCCTCATTCATTTCTGCTTCTCAAGATCGAGGATAATGCCTGGAGCACAATCAGAACTCGATAAAATATTTGTTGAATCATTTAATGAATTTCACTCAGCATCTAATCTGTAAAGATTATCAAAATCCTCATAGGCCACTACAAATATAGTGTGGTTATTATTATAAAGAAGAGACATACTGGAGGATTCAGTGGCTGGTATTTTGATTTAATTCTTTTTGATTATCATCCTAATCTTGGACCATGTAAATGATGATCACATTATACCCATCAGGATACTTTGCAAGAAAAAAAATTTCAGAATTATAGCTGCTCTGCACTCCAAGTATCTAGAGGTGCAATTAAATGACAAAACAGTAGAGTTCATTTTTCATATAGAGGGATGTTTTCATGTTCAATTTTAGCTTTAGGTTAACAGCATTATTAGATTACATTCTTGGGTCATTAGAAGAATGGGTTCACTTTTTTTTTAATTAAAAAAAGTTCAGTGTGGAAGCTGGATAGTAATGCCTATTTATAAGATTTAGCAAGATTTAACATTACTTTTGATGTAAAATTTATTTGAAACTATAACTGTGAACAGGGAATGCATAAGTTTCTTTGAAATGAGAGCAAATAACAAAAATGTTCTTTAGCTCCATATTGTGGATAATTAAAAGACTATACAGTGGTCCCTTGGCCCTTGGTTGTGGGAGATTGTTTCCAGGATCCCCCACTCCTGCAGATACCAAAATCTGCAGATGCTCAAGTTCTCAAAGTCCTTGGATACAGAGGGCTGACTGTATTTCAAAGTACAAATGCATTGTTTTGAGAAAGTGGAACTTTTTTTTGGATGATCTTATTTGTGATATGATGTCATAGGGGACTTGTTTTTTAATGTAACTAGACTTATTAGACAAGGAAGTTATTAATTTTATTCTGTGTATACTATTTTTTCCATCCTCATATGAGAAAAATACAGAAGTACTGCTGAATTAAGCTGAGTGTATAAAAGAAATTTCCAGGAACTTTTCAAAATTTCCTTTCTGGAATTGGTAAATGCCTATTTATTACTGGTGGAGTAAAGAAAGAACTGTTTTCAGGTGTTTATCTATGCACAAATTGTTTTGGTTTTGTGTCCAAAACAGTACTGTAATCATTTTAGTTATCTATTTCTGCATAACAAATTACCACAAAATTTAGTGGTTTAAAACAATAATAAGCATTTATCTCTCACGGTTTCTGTGAGGAATTAGGGAGCAGCTTAGCTGGATGTTTTGGCTGGAGGGGTGGTTTCATGAGGTTGCAGTCAAGATGTTGACCAGGGCCACAATCATCTGAAGGCTTAACAGGGGCTGGAGGATCTGCTTCCAAGATGGCACACTTACATGGTTGGCAAATATGTGCTGGTTGACAGGAGACCTCAGTTCCTCAAGATGCATACTGCTCTGTAGGGTTGCTTGAGTGTGCTTACAACATGGTAGTTGACTTCCTCCAGAACAAGTGATTCAAGTAAGCAATGTGGAAGTTGCTATGTTTTTTTATGACCTAACCTCAGAAGTCACACACCGTCACTTCCACCATGTTCAACGAGTCACATAACCAATTCTTACATAGCCTGTCAAGGGACTACAAAAGAGCATAGATACCAGAAGGTAAGAATCATGGGGAAAAATCTTGAAGGCTGACTGTCACAGTGAAAATTATCAGGGTTACCTTAAAATCTCCCACCAACTTTGAATTGGTTACCAATGTGCACTAAAAAGTGCTTTGCAAATTATGGAGTGGTGCAAAAATGGAAATAGCATTTAACAAAATGGCCTGATAAGTGGATAAATAACATTTCCCTCCAAATATTATGAACAAAGTATATCATCATGTTGCATAAAGCAAATAAGTAAATACTGTCAAATCTGTTTCATAAGATTATAAACATCCTCTACTTTTGGTGGGGAATGAGATCAGATAATTGAAAAAAAAAAGATGGAGGAAGGGAAATATTGGAGAAGAGAATAATAGGGTCCGGGGGGGGGGGGGAAAGTAGTAGAGAAAGAGAAGGGAAAGAAATGGGGATAAAAGGGATGAAAGAAGACAAATAGGAGAGATAATTGCAGAAGATATAGAAGACAAAGATATGGAAATAAGCAAAAGGAGTGTAGGAGAAAGAGATGATCTGTAAAAAAGAGAGAGGAAAGGGGGAAAAGATCAGGAGGAGAGGAGAGAGAGTTTTTTAAAAAAAGCAAAATAGAGATTAGCTTTCTCATTCTTTTCCTCTGTCAGGGCCTTTTCCACCTCAGAACAGGGCCAAGGACTTGTAGCTTCTCTCTTGGTTTTTCTCGCTGTTTTTCCTGGCTTCCCTGGAGTTCCCTTTAAGGCCTGGTTCCATTTAAAGCCTCATTCCCTTTAAGGCCTGGTTCCCTTTAATGCTTGATTTTCAGCATGTTGCTCAGACTGGGTTGGCTAAGGGTGTCTGAAGAGGAGAGAGGAATGACCATTTTATTTAATATCCAACTTGTTCTTCTTAAGGACACATTATCTTGTTAGATAATATTTTTCTAAAAGTATTAAAAACATAATACATCAGAAAGAAGAAAAACTGGCACAGGCAAATGATTTTCTTAGAGAATTTTGGTTCTGTAAAAAATTATTACCATATTTGGCTTTGGTTCCCTTTGTGTTCCTGCAGATTAGTATAGTTCATTTTGGGTTTTTGATTCAGGGTTCATTTTAGTTCAGGTTCCTGATTCAATTTACGTTTCTGTGATTGAACCAAAGTTCCAGTTAAAAAAGTACTCAGTGGGCTAGGCTAGATTCCTTAGCCAATACTTTTTTTTAAAACATGAGAACATTACATAATACGTGCTTCAATAATGTTTGACTTCTAGATTTAAGGGAAATTTGGATAAACATTTTTCATATATTAAAATATTAAATAAGTAAATTGATTTTTTTCATATATTTTCAGTGTATTTTCTGATGTACAAGTTAACTCACAAAGGTAAATTTAATCAAAGTAGCTCATATAATATGCAACCTTCTTTTTTGACTGTCTCTTGCCCCTTTCTTCCCAAACTGGTTTCTTTTGCAAAAAGCTATTTAAATTAAAAATTTTTTCAAATATGGAATAAATTCACAAAGTTCAAAATTTATCCCTCTTGGAATTCATTTGGACTTCTTGAATTTGTGGTTAGGATCATTCACTTGGGAAAATTCTCAGGTCTTATCTCATCAGATATTGTTTCATTCTCACTCTTTTTTTCCTTCTGGAACTCTGATTAGAGGCATGTTACTTTCTCACTATCTTCCATGTCTTTTAATCTTTCTTTCATGTGTTACATCTCTTTGCCTCTTTGTGCTTCTTTCTAGACAAGTTATTCTGGTCTATCCTCCATTTCAACAATTCTTTCTTTCTTTCTTTTATTTTTTTGGCCTGGGTATTTTATTTTTTTAGTTTATTTTTGGCTGCGTTGGGTCTTCGTTGCTGCATGCAGGCTTTCTCTAGTTGCGGCGAGCAGGGGCTACTCTTCATTGAGGTGCACGAGCTTCTCATTGCGGTGGCTTCTCTTGTTGCAGAGCAGCGGCTCTAGGCGTGCAGGCTTCAGTAGTTGTGGCACATGGGCTTCAGTAGTTGTGGCGCACGGGCTTAGTTGCTCCACAGCATGTAGGATCTTCCTGGACCAGGGCTCAAACCTGTGTCCCCTGCATTGGCAGGCGGATTCTTAACCACTGTGCCACCAGGGAAGTCCCCTTTTTAAAAATTTTTATTGGAGTATAGTTGATTTACAATGTTGTGTTAATTTCAGGAATACAGCAAAGTGAGTCAGTTTACATATATCCATTCTTTTTTTTTTTTTTTAGATTCTTTTCCCATACAGGCCATTACAGAGTATTGAGTAGAGTTCTCTGTGCTATACAGCGGGTTCTTATTAGTTATCTATTTTATACATATTAGTGTGTATATGTCAGTCCCAATCTCCCAGTTTATCCCTCCCCTCCCCCCCAGTCTCCTGGTAAACATAAGTTTGTTTTCTACATTCATGACTCTACTTCTGTTTTCAACAATTCTTTCTTTAGGTATGCCTAACAAGCTGTTAAAACCATCCATTTAGTTTTTAATTACAGTTATTATAGTTGTCAGTTTTTGAGGTTCTATTTGATTCTTTTTAAAAATCTGCTTGGTTATTCTATATGGTTTCTTATTATCTGGATTTATTTTCAAGCTTGACTTTTAAAAAAAATTTATTTATTTTTGGCTGCATTGGGCCTTTGTTGCTGTGCGTGGGCTTTTCCTAGTTGCAGCGCACAGGCTTCTCATTGCAGTGGCTTCTCTTGTTGCAGAGAATGGGCTCTAGGCCCCTGGGCTTCAGTAGTTGCAGCACGTGGGCTCAGTAGTTGTGGCTCGTGGGCTCTAGAGCGCAGGCTCAGTAGTTGTGGCACACAGGCCTAGTTGTTCTGCGGCATGTGGGATCTTCCCGGACCAGGGCTCGAACCCGTGTCCCCTGCATTGGCAGGCGGATTCTTTTTTTTAAATTATTATTTATTTATTTATTTATTTATGGCTGTGTTGGGTCTTCGTTTCTGTGCGAGGGCTTTCTCTAGTTGCGGCAAGCGGGGGCCACTCTTCATCGCGGTGCGCGGGCCTCTCACTGTCGCGGCCTCTCTTGTTGTGGAGCACAGGCTCCAGACACGCAGGCTCAGCAATTGTGGCTCACGGGCCTAGTTGCTCCGCGGCATGTGGGATCTTCCCAGACCAGGGCTCGAACCCGTGTCCCCTGCATTGGCAGGCAGATTCTCAACCACTGCGCCACCAGGGAAGCCCGGCAGGCGGATTCTTAATCACTGTGCCACCAGGGAAGTCCCTTGACTTTTATTTAATAGAGTAATCATAGTCATTTTGTAATCTGTGTCTGATAATTCCAGTATCAGAGGTTTTGCAACTCTGTTTCTGTTTTGTGTTATTTCTGCTGGTTTTTGCTTTAGTGCTTTGTCTCTTAAATGACTATGAGCTGCTCATTTTCTTTATAAAATTATTTGTGAGCATTCTTTGAGGCCCTGGATGATGGTGGGTTCTTCCAGTGGGGATTTATGTTTGCCTTGGCTGTGCCTGGGACCACTATCAGTTCTTGACTTTTTCTTGGATCATCCAGGTTGTGTGAATTTGTAAATCCTCATGAGGGCTATCTGTTATTACAACTCATCAGGGGAATTCCTTTCCTTTATTCTTGCTTTCTCTGGGGCAGGAGTTGTGGGATTTATTTTTGATTTATTCTTATACCAAAGGTTCATCCTTTTACCAGTCCTTGGGGATCTGAGTATCCTATTTAATTCCCAGGTAGGCTCTGGGCTTTGGCTTCTGTTCTTCCACATTTCCTGAGACCATGGAAGCCAAGGCTGAGATTGGTGAGGTTTGGCAAATGCCCTCAGTGTCCTATTCACTTCTGGGTTCCTACATTCACCAAGAGTTAGGCTTAATAATTTCTTCTTAACATTCCTTTGATGCTTTTAAGATTTTATTAGTATTTTATCTAGTATTTTCAGTTGGAGGGTTGTTCCAATCATTTAGCCCACTCTATTACTGGAAATGGAAGTTCTGGTAAAAATTCAACAAGTACAAAAGGGTATAGGGTAATAAGTCTCCCTGTTATTCCTGTCTTCCTGATTACCATATGATCATCTCAGTAGGTGCTGAAAGAGCATTTGATAAAATTCAGAACTCTTTTACACACTCACCCACTCACATATACAGACTCAGAAAACTACGAATAGAAGGGAAACTTTAAAAGCCTGACAATGGTTTATATCATGCTTTAGAGGTGAAAGTTTGGAGGCATTCTTGTTCAAGTTAAGAGCCAGACTAAGAGGCTTCTGGCACCACTTCTATTCAATGTTGTATTTGCAGTCTTAGCAAATGCAATAAGAGAAGGAAGAGAATTAATATATAGAAGAGGAAAATAAAAACTTTCTCTTATTTGTAAAGGATATGATTGTCTATAGAGACCATCTAAAAATTCAGCAGGTTTGTAAGACACAATAGCATTCTTATATTGGTAATTATTGTTTAGAAAATTAGTAGAAAAATATATAATTCATAATAGTAATAGAACAATAAGATATCTTTGAATAAATCTAACAAAATATCTGTGATACTTTATGGAGAAAATAGAACATCACTGAATCACATTAAAGAAGATCTGAATAAATAGAACTATATACCAATTTTGAGAGAAGGAAGATTGAGTATTATAATTATGTCATTTTCTCCAAATCAATCTAAAAATTCAGTGCTTTCTGTGGAACTTGTCAAGCTGATACTAAAATTCATTAGAAAGAACAAAAGTTAAGCCAATTTTGAAGAATAATTTGGGGGACTTGTACTACCAGATATCAAAGCTTACTATAAACCTAAGGCAACTAAAATAATATCATATCTATGCAAGGATATAGAAATACAGTCATCCTTCAGTATCCATGGGAGATTGGTTCAAGGACCTCCCCAATACCAAAATTCACAGATGCTCAAGTCCCTTATATAAAATGGCATAGTATTTGCATATAATGTATGCACATCCTCCTGTATACTTTAAATCATCTCTAGATTACTTATAATACCTAATACAATGTAAATGCTATGTAAACAGTTGCTGGTGCACGACAAATTCAAATTTTGCTTTTGAAATGTTCTGTAATTTTTTTTCCCAAATATTTTCAATTTGTGGTTGGTTTAATACCTGCATATGGAACTCGTGGTATAGAGGGCCCACTATACATATATGTAACAGAATAGAAAGCCTAGAAAAGAGCCATATATGTTTAGAGATATAGCATATGACGTTACAAATAATTGGGAACAGGACAAACTATTCAAAATATTGTCATGGAATGGATGGCTATCCACACAGAAGAGAAAATTGTCACACTGTACACTATAGTGTTAATTGCAGGGGGATTAAAGACCTAAATATGAAAAGCCTTTAACATTTTAGGACATTTTAGGAGAAAATGTAAGAAATATGTTTTTGATCTTGGGACAGGGAAGGATTTGTTGACTAAGACAATCAAAAGCATACACCATAAAGGCAAAGATTGATAAAATAAAAAACCTTTGCTTAACAAAGACACCATAATCAAAGTTGAAAGAAAAGTTCAGAATGGGAGAAAATATTTATATCACATACAACTAATATAAGATTTATATTCTAAATATATAAAGTACCCCTACAAATAAAAAAGAAAAAGACAAGCAAATCTAATAGAAAAATGGGCAAAGATATGAACCAGCTGTTTAGAGAAGTGGCTAATGTAGTGGGTAGTGCAGCTTTAAGGAAAATCTATGTATGTGCACAAGAGTTTTCATCATAGCACCGCGTATAATAGGAAAACACCGGAAACATCCTAAATGTCTCTTGGTAGAAGAATGAACAAATGAAAGTATAATATATTCATAAACTGGAATACCATACCTCTATCAAAATAAGTAAACTAGAACTATAGACATCAGTAATTATAAATATAAGATTTTTTTAAGTCAAAAAACAAAGCAAAACCAAGCTGCAGAATGATAATACAGTATGATGCAATTTATATACAGGTTGAAAACTACTGCATAGTGCTCCATATTACTGACGATTTCTTCACATTTAATATTATAAACATGTCCATGGTAACGATAAACTTTTAATTCAGGGTAATGGCTATATCTGAGTAGGGAGCAAGGGGAATGGAATCTGGGAGAAGTATATAAGGGACTTGCCTGTACTGATGAATTTCCTTTCCCCCCTCCAATTACATAAGTGTAGCAAAATGTTCAGATTTGATAAAGACCAATGGTAAATAATACACAGGTGTTTAATATGTACTATATTAACTATCTATTAAATATAAGATATAAGTATAATATAAATTAAATATATGTAATACTGTCTAGTATGTTTGGCATATTTCATAAGAAATCATCAAATGGAACCCTATAATCAATTAGGATGATTCAACGTCGGGAAATATATTAATGTAATTCATCACATTAGCAAACTCAACTGGTAAATTAAAGAAGTGCTTAAGAATATAATGAGCAAGAAATGGGTAAGATTTATAAAAATAAACCCAACAAAACTTTAACTGAGGACACAAGGCAAGATTGGAATAAATAGAGAAACGACCATGTCCTAAGGTAGGACAACTTATATTGTAAAATTACCAATCCTCTCCAAGGTGATATGGAAACAATGCAATTCCAATTGGAACTTTGATGTTTTAAGTATTTCAAATTAATGAGTAAGAGGGGGAGCAGGACACTTGGCTATCCATGAGGAAAAGAGTAAAGTTTGTCTTATCTTACCCAACTTATAAAACTAAGTTTCAAATTGATTAAAGAGCCCAATGTCAAAAAAAATAAAATTATAAAATCATTGGAAGGACATGTGAAAGAAGTCTTTTAAAATCCTGGAGTGAGGGACTTCCCTGGTGGTCCAGTGGTTAAGACTCCGCACTCTCAATGCACGGGGCCCGGATTCGATCCCTGGTCAGGGAACCAGATCCTGAACGCTGCAACTAAGAGCCCGTGTGCTGCAACTAAAGGAGCCCGCATGCCGCCACTAAAAAAGATCCTGCAAGTGGCAACGAAGATCCCACGTGCCGCAACTAAGACCCGGAGCAGCCAAATAAATAAACGAAAAAAAAAAAATCCTGGAGTGAGAATTACCTTTCTGCACATGATATTAGAATCTTTTTGTAACAGACTCACAGACATAGAGAACAGACATGTGGTTTCCAAGGGGGAGGGGGGGCAGGATGGAGTGGGAGTTTGGGGTTAGCAGCTGTAAACTATTATATATGGAATGGATAAACAACAAGGTCCTACTGTATGGCACAGGGAACTATATTCAATATCCTGTGATAAACCATAGTGGAAAAGAATATAAAAAAGAATATATATATATATATATATATAACTGAATCACTTTGCAGTGCAGCAGAAATTAATGCAACATTGTAAATCCAGTATACTTCAACAAAAAAGAATCTTTTTCTATAAGAAAAAGATTGACAGATTTCACTGTATAAAAATGAAAAACTTTAGTATGCTTTAAGACAGATTAAAACAAAACAAAATGAAAAATTAAAGAGTAGAGTGGAAGAAAATAATCACTGCAGATAAATGATTTCTGTCCATCCTGGTCAGTGAGCTCCTATGAATTGCTAACATTTATCAGGCATTTCTCTTTGTGCCTGGCATTGTTCTAAGTGCTTTTTAATTTTAAGCCATTTAAAATTCTACAACAACCCTACGGGGTAGGTTCTAGCGTCATCGTCATTTTATTGGTGAGGAAACAAGTACAGAGAGGTTAATTAAATTCTCCAGCGTCATGTACCTACTAAGGGGTGGAGATGGGATTTGAATCCAGCTGGGCTGGCTCCAGCTTCTGTTCTCTCAACTACTCTCTTGCTTATAAAGCAAAAGCGAACAAACAAATAAGCAAAAAGAACAACCCAAGTGAAGAATAAGCAAAAGGAAAAAAGAAATTTCATGGAGGAAGAAATACAGTGGTTTACAAATGTGTGAAAATATGCTAAACCTCATGAGTCATCCAAGAAACGAAAATTAAAAGAACATGAAATGTCACCTTTTGCCCTCTAGAGTGGTAAAAAAATTTTATTTTTAAAAGACTGTAATAAGGAGATAACATTAAAACTAAAAAATTGAATTATGGTAATTGGTAAGGATTTGTAGTTACTGACACATACTTTGGTGGTGGGAAATAGGTGGCTTTGACACTTTAAGGAAGGCAATTTGGCAGTATTAATCAAAATGAAATTCGCACACCTTTAGATTAGCAATTTACTTTTGGGAATTTAGTTAACTATTCTTTCAGCAATATACACAGATATGATGGAGCTATACAACAGTGTGACTGAAACATTAGAAATAGTGCAGTAGAGCTATATATTCTGATATGAGAAAATATCCAGAGTAATGGGTATAGCTGATATATTTGGGTTAAAAAATTCATACGTCTGTGTCAAGAGCAAGCCCCTCCGTATACTCTCGGGGACTGGTGCTTTTCTCGGAGTCTCTGTGGTGGCTTTCTAGAATACCCCTGACTTTTCTAGTCTTAGTCCCTCTACAGGAGGGATTAGTATTGAGTGTCTGCCGGGGTTGCCTGTACTTATGACCCCTCTGGACACAAGGGTCCCTTCTCCAGCTCAGATCGTCTTTGATGTTGCTAGTAAATGTTTGTCCCTTTGCCCCAGTTCCCACTGCTGATGTAGGTTTGCTCACATAGATGTATTTTTATTTCCTGGGTCATTTCAATGAGATTATAGGAGAGAGGCAGCTGGAAAGACGTGTTCAAGCCACTGTATTACCTGTAATGTTTTTCATACCTTCTTTTCCCCTCCATTTCCTCTAACTACTTAGGGATATTTTGGGAGTTGTAATGCCAAATAACTAAACATTTGGAAGAGTGCATATCTGGAATTTTGCCAGAACCAATTAAAAAAGCAAAGTTTTGATACAGAAACTGATAGAGTGTGGTAAAAATGAATGAAAACTTATTTAAGGAACATAGTTTATTTCGCATAGTTAGAATGGACTTTATCTGTCTGCTTAAGACTGTGCAAGGATTTTAATTGAATACAGCTCTTTTACTGTACCAGTGACTAAAATAGGTCTGTTTTTAAAGAGCATGTGATATACGGTGATTATCATTCAATAAAGCCAGCAGGAAGCAAGGAGATGGAAATGGTCCCAATGAAGACAAGAAGGTATTGTCACTCATTAATGGGGAACATATCCATCAGCCTTGCAAATAATTAGAGATATTGAAAATCACAACTGAAAGAGCATATGGGGAGCTCTGCATTAAAAAAATAAGTTCATATTTGTATATTTCACCTGAGTTTATAATGTGCTTTCACATACATCATCTCATAGGATCCTTACAACCATCCAGGTGAGGTGAGCAGTGTATTATTATCCCTACTGTGTAGATGAAGAAATTGCTAGTCAAGTGGTTAAATGATTTAAGGTCACACATTTAGTTAGTAGAAATTCTCATATATAAAAGCTTTTAAATCAGATCAGTTTTTTTTTTAAATTTTATTTATTTATTTATTTAGGCTGCGTTGGGTCTTCATTGCTGCATGCGGGCTTTCTCTAGTTGCAGTGAGCAGGGGTTACTCTTTGTTGTGGTGAGCGGGCTTCTCATTGCTGTGGCTTCTCTTGTTGTGGAAAACGGGCTCTAGGCGCATGGGCTTCAGTAGTTGTAGCATGTGGGCTCAGTAGTTGTGGCTCGTGGGCTCTAGAGCACAGGCTCAGTAGTTGTAGCGCACGGGCTTAGTTGCTCCGCGGCATGTGGGATCTTCCCAGACCAGGGATCGAACCCGTGTCCCCTGCATTGGCAGGTGGATTCTTAACCACTGTGCCACCAGGGAAGTCCCCAGTTTTTTTTTTAAATATGAAACTTTCAACAGCTATAGGGGCAAATTAATACATGGTGATATTTTTGCACATTACTAAGTTTTTTCACATTAAAGACCAAACTAATGTAATTCGTTGAACTTTCATAATATTTCCATTGAGATTCAATCACAATGGCAAACCCTGAAATTGGCCATCAATCCTGAAATTCCTAAAAAAGCTGGGAGACATACCATACTTCTTTTCCCCAGCCTAAGAGAAACTAGTAAAGCAAAAGAGAGCATAGGCTTATATGCTAATTCAAAGTGTGGTGTCCTGTTCTTCATCTATTCATTTTCCATTTTATTGATTTTCTTGAGAATCTGTGTTTGTAGGTGAATAGGAGTAAGCTGAACACAGGTGATTGACAAGTATTTGTTGGACACCCCTTATGTACCTAATGAATAAAGAAATGTACATAGCACTTAACAAAACATCTGGGGTGATTGATATAAGAGAAAAAAGAAGTGGTCATGATTCCTGAGAAACATAGAATGTAAATAGGTAGAAATAAAGTGAAGGAGAAAAAGCACAAAATGATATGTGGAGAAGTATGAAATAATTTAGGCCATATAAAATACATCACTAATAGGAGAAACAGAGTAAATGGTCAAAGCAGAACTGGGCCAGTCTTAGAAAACTATCTTCAGTTGGTGAATGTTAAACCAAAATTTGGAATTGGTTTTAGTCTAGGATTAATGGACATGAGTGAGATTGATTTCTTTGGTGTGGCAGGAAGCATGGGGCCAAGGGAGGGATGGTAAGTACAAAGGGATTGCGAGGAAAGATAAACACATATCTCTAGTGACTTGGGAAGTGATTTAAAGAAGTGAATCTGGAAAGACAAACTTAAATACACAATCTGTGACTCGTTTTTTTAAAAAACAAATCCTTTAAAAATGTTAGGGAAGGCTTGTTGTTTGAGAAGAACCATGTTCTGCATGAAACAGTTTGAAATTTCTTTTTGTTTTTGTTTTGTTTTGTTTAAATTTTTATTTTATATTGGAGTATAGTTGATTAACCATGTTGTGTTAGTTTCAGGTGTACAGCAAAGTGATTCAGTTATACATATACATGTATCTATTCTTTTTCAAATTCTTTTCCCATTTAGGTTGTTACAGAATATGGAGCAGAGTTCCCTGTGCTATACAGTATCCTTGTTGGTTATCTATTTTAAATATAGTAGTGTGTACATGTCAATCCCAAACTCCCATTTTATCCCTCCCCCCCCACCTTTCCTCTTTGGTAACTGTAATGAAACTTGTTTTTGGTATTGATGATAGTGGGTAGCAAAGCTTAAATAAAAGACAAGTAGCCAATATATATAATACATCAATAATCATATACTTAACAAATTAGTGCAACATACAAATGTCTCATTTCTGTAAGCTGACAAGTAATTGAAATAACATGGACACTTTTTGGACCATGTGTATATTTGAGATGTGCAGATGCGCATCAAGGAGGCAGTTGTGATAAGCTCTTGACTTGGAGTCAGTGGCCTGGGCATCAGATCTTGGCTCTAATATTGATACTTAATATACCTATAACTTTGGGTAAGCTGCTTAGACGTATTCAAAGTCAATGTTACAGGTTCTGTGAGGATCAAATAAGATAATGTACGTGGAATTACCTGGCCTATGGTAGACACTCAATGTGTTTTTCTAGCTTTATTGTTTGCCCCAAGAAGTGGTGGGTCTTTATAGAGAATGTTGTAAGGCTTGGGTGGGAACAGAGATGAAGATGGAACATCTTTTAGGTGAAGCATGAAGCATGCCTTTTATATCCTTTCCATAGACGCATTCAGTATGTTCCATAACTCTAAACAACATCGCTCCTTTTCTGGAAGTGGTCTGGGTGGAAATAGGCCTGCTCTTAGCCAATCACAAGGATTGACCTTTTACTGCACAAAGCAAACATTTACAAAAAATAGCTTTCCCCCCACCTCAGAACTTAGTTTATTGTAGAAAATTTTGGAAAATCCAGAATGTGAAGACCATCTGTAATCGCACTAGCCAGAGAAACCTATTTTGGTGAATTTTCTTCCGATCTCTTTTATATAACATATATCTAAATTGGAATCAACCATACATATCTTTTGTAACCTGATTTTTTTCATCTTTCACTATACAGAAAGCATATTCTTATGTCATTGTACATAAGAATTTTTTTAATATAATTTTGAATGGTTATGTAGTATCCTATAGTATAGCTCTACCAATAATTTATCTAATTTTTCCCTATTTTAGAGGCTATTTAGAATATTTGCCATAATACATAGCACTGTAACGATATGTAAATCCCTGATTTCTTTAAAATAGATTTCAAGAAATGGAATTATTACTTCAAAAATTAAAACCCCTTTAAGCCTCTTAACTCATATTGAAAAATTATCCTGTGGAAAGGCTGTACTCCTGTCAGCAGTGTATGAGACTCAGTATTTCCTAGAACCCTAAGCATTTCTGTGAAGACTTCCTTCACAAGTGATTGCCACGCCTATCATCTGTGCTGATTAATTTCTGGAAACCTTTATTAATGGTCATTTACTAAAAATCATTGCCATTGTATTTAAGGCTTTTCATTTCTTGCTTATCTTCCTCATAATTTACATGTTTTCTTTTAAAAACAGCAAACCAGTAAAAGCGTTAATAAAACTAAAATGGAGATTTAATTTCTTAGATTAAAATTGAGACAGGCTGACAAATTCAGACTTGTGGGAAGACTGGATGGATGGTTGCCTGGGAAATATTTTATGAATCACTGTTTTTAAAACCTCCAGAGCCAGGAAGAAGGGGCTGATTAGCTGGGATGGGCTATCACATTCCCATTTCATATATTTCTAGAAATAGCACAGTTTTGTGCACGTGTTAAATGGTCCAAAATTAATTAATGATGATAAAACCAGGAGATGAGTTGCTTTAGGCAAATTTGGTCCCCTGATCTAGTCATGAACCTCTGTTAAGTAGGATGAGCAATCCTTCACCAATCTCTTATGTGTTTGTATTTACCTGTGTATATGTCTGTCTCCTTCACTGGCTAGTAGAGTTCCTTGAGATGGAGAATGCGTGTTTTCATGTTAGTTTTAGAGCTGTAGGACTGGAGAACAATATCTGTAAGAGAATCATGTAGACGAATGATTACTTGATGGCTGGCTAGTAAAGGACTTTTTGAGCATAATAGCAATGGAAGAAAACCCAAAGGAAATTATTAAAAGATTTGAATATATGAAAAGTTAAAATGTGTCTATACTGCCCCCTCCTCCATAAACATCCAAGCCCATAAACAAACTTACATGACAAAACAAATAGGGAAAAATAGTTTCAATAAAATCAACAGCAAGAGATTTAACGCCTTTACTATATAAAGAACTCATAAAAATCAATAAGAAAACTATTGAGCCCAATAGTTAAATGGACAAAGGACAAGAATACATAATTCACCAAAGAGAAAATAGAAATGACTAACAAATATTAAAAATGCCCAACTTTACTTTTTTCAAATTTTTTTATCGTGGTAAAATACACATAACTTTTATCATCTTAATCATTTTTAAGTGTACAGTTCAGTGGCCTAAAGCTGTTTTAATTGAAGAAATGCAGAACAAAACAATCAGATACCATTTTTTGATTATTAAATGAAAAAAATCTCTTCAAAAATGATAATAAACCTAGCAAAAGCAGAGTTAATAGAAATGTATTTTGGTACCTTTCTGGAAAGCAGTTTGGGAATATGTATCAAAATCTTGAAAGTATATTAACGCATATATGTGGAATCTAGAAAAATGATACAGATGAACCTGTTTGCATAGCAGAAATAGAGACACAGACGTAGAGAACAAATTTATAGACACCAAGGGGGGAAAGGGGGGGATGGGATGAATTGGGAGATTGGGATTGACATATATACACTAACTAATATGTATAAAATAGATAACTAATGAGAACCTGCTGTATAGCACAGGGAACTCTACTTCACTTTCCTGTAGAGTAGAAACTAACACAACATTGTAAAACAACTATACCCCAATTAAAAAAAAAAAAATCTTGAAAGATGTTTATACTCTTTGACACAAGAGTCCCACTTTTAGAAATTTATTCTAAGGAAACAATGTGAAAGGTGAGTAAAGATGTTTATAATACACAATGCTATTTATCTTACCAAAATACTAGAAAAATTAAAAAATTCAACAGTGAGAGATAATTAAATACATTTAAGCCAGATAATGGATTACATATTCATTAAAATAATGTTAATGGAAAAAATTTAATAACATGGCAAAATACTTAGAATTTGAATTGGAGAGTATTTATAAAGTAGACATTTATACATACTTGTATATGTGCATAGAAAAATTACTAGAAAGAAATATACCAGTCTATTAGCAAGAACTATTTCTGGATAGTGGAATTACAAATGATTTCTCCTTCATAGTCTATGTATTATTGAGCTTTTAACAATGATAATGTATTGCAAGTATAACTTGAATTTAACCGTAGAGATTTATCTTAGAGAAAGTTGGTTAAAGAAAAGCAAGGAATAAGCAAAAGGTGGAAGGGGACATGAGAGACATATGAAAGCTATATGCTGCAGGAAAGAGGTAGTGAAGAGGGAGAAGTTAAAGGTCTGAGGAGAGGTCCTCCTTGGGGCTGAGGTCCGAGGGTATAGGGTTGGGTGAGACCTGAGGGGGCATCCTCTTCCACTGAGCCGTGAAGGAGGAACATGCAGACGAGTTAGTCAGTGGGAATAAGGAAACGGCAAGATTTTTGCTTGATGACTGCTATTATCCCTCAAAGAGAAACAAGTGAGACTCTCTGCTGGGCATCTTCAGTGAAGCTTGAGAAAAGTGTGAAGTCTGAATTTGCCACTGAACAGAAAGGAAGGAGCTCATGTGTTATTTCCCTCCAAAACCCGATCCTTACTCTTATTCCTCTGATCAGCAGTTGGCACCAATGAACCAAGACAAAAATCTAGAAATGATCTTCCCCACTCTTATTGCTCAACAAAGTCCTCATACTTCAACCCCCTAAATATCTCCGGAACCAGTCTTCTCTCCATCTCTTCTCCACCTTCTTGCTGGGGTTGCTGCAGTAGATTCCAAACTAGTCTCTCTAGGCTCATTTGTCTCTTCTAACTCCCAATCCACCCATCATACTGTTGCCAGACCCATCTTTCAAAAACCCAATAAGGCATTTTGTTGTGTCTGTATTTAAAATACTTTAAGGTCTTCAGTTGCCTTTAAGATAAAATCCAAATTCCTCTGCAGGATATGAAAAGCACTTCTTGATCTTGTTCTTGTACCTTTTCAACTTTAATTTTTTCTCATCATTTATTTATCCATCCATCCTTCCATTGATTTAAATGCCTACAATATGCTAGCAAATGTGCAGGCTAGGTGCTACTGAAATAATACAAAGAAGTCTAGACATGGTATTTGTGTAAGAGCAACTTAGGGTCTGGTGAGGAAAATAAATCTAAATAGCTGTGATAAATGTTATAGTTATCACAGTATATACAAGGTGCACTGAATACACAAAGGAATGGGTGTCAGGTCTCTGAAGGAGGGGTTGGGCAGGGAGATGAAGTGAGAAAAAGTTTCTTGAACTGAATCTTGAAAGGTAAGTAAATTTTGGGGTCTTTTTTTTGGTGGAGAAGATGGAAAAACATGTTTTGGGTAGAGGCATCAGTGTGAGCAAAGGCGTGGAGCACAGAGTGCAAGTGTGTGAAAGAGAAGGAGGCCAGGGCCAGATGCTGGAGTTCCAGGCTCTGTCTGAAGGCAGTGGGAAATAATTGACAAGTTTTAGACAGAAGAGTAAATTAATTAGATTTGGGACTTAAAAAGATCTGGTTGACTATAGAGTGGAGGATGGACTGGAGGGGTGTAAGATACTGGAGGCAGTGAGGCCATCTGGAAGGTTGTTATTTAGAGGAGAGATGATGAAGGCCTATGGGTGGAACCTAGGAAAGAAAGTGGGGTGCTTTAGAAATGTTAAGGGGGCATTATGTTCTACAGCAATGCATCTCAAAGTACGGTTCCTGAACTGATGACAGTCTATGAATTGTTTGTTACCATCTGCTGTGAGATAAATACAGAAGTTGAGAGTAAGAATTAAGGAATCAGGGACTTCCCTGGTGGCGCAGCGGTTAAGAATCCGCCTGCCAATGCAGGGGACACGGGTTCAATCCCCTGGTCTGGGAAGATCCCACATGCTGCGGAGCAACTAAGCCCGTGCGCCACAACTACTGAGCCTGCGCTCTATAGCCCACGAGCCACAACTACTGAGCCCACGTGCCTAGAGCCTGTGCTCTGCAACAAGAGAAGCCACCGCAATGAGAAGCGTGCGCATCGCATCAAAGAGTAGCCCCCACTCGCCGCAACTAAAGCCCGCGCAGCAACAAAGACCCAATGCAGCCAAAAATAAATAAATAAATAAATTAAATTAAATAAAAAAGATTTAAGAAACATTTGTAGCAAGTTAAAGGAGTAATTTTACATTTGCAAAATCTAACAGAGAACAAATTGGACTTGGATTTTGTAGATCTTTGCTTTTTATTTCATTTTTCTAGTTACTCATCTTTATTGTATTTTATGAAAGTATTGGACCACATGGGCAGGAAATACGAAGTGGACCACATTTGGCTGACAAGCACTCACCTACAGGACTTAGTGACTGAATGAATATGGGAGTAGGTGGAAGGAAGGAGTGTAATATGACTCTTGGGTCTGATAACTGGAGTGGTAGGTACAGAAAGTTACAGAAGCAAACATTTTTTTAAAAAGATGTTAAATTCCCACTTCCCTATTGTTTCATGCCACAGTCATATTTTTAAAAATGCATTTGGGGAAACACGTCACAATCTTTTATTCCTCTAGGTTTTTGCGTGCACCATTTTCTCTACCAGAAACATTCCTCACTCCCTTCTTCACTTGGCTAATACTTAATATAAAGACAAATGTTGTAAATTCATTTATGTATCATCAACATTGCACTAAATGCCTTACATTTATTATTTTTTTAATCCTCACAATAACCCTGTGAAGGAGGGGTCTGGTTTTGCAGATGAGAAAACTGAGATTTAGAGAGGTTAGGCAATTTGTTCAAGGTTATCCAGCTAGTAAACTAGTGGAGCTGGGCTTTGAACCCAAGAAATCCAACTCAGGAACCCATGTGCTTAATCACTGAAACGTACTGCCTCATGAAGACTCAGCTCAACTGTCACCTCTTCCAGGAATTTTTCCTTGTTGCCCTTACTTATGGGTGCATCTCCTGTGTTCCCACAAAGCACACGCACATGCCTATCTCCATTATGGCACTTGCCATTCCCTATTACAAGCGTGTGTTTGTTTGTTGCTTCCTTTTTTTCCCCCTAAGCTGTGAGCTCCCTGAGGGCAGGAAGGATTCCTTACATCCCTGAATCCTCAATCCAGAGCACAGTGCCCGGTATTCAGTAGGAGCTTGGTAACTGTTGAATAAATGGAGGCATGAGAAAACCTAATATGTTATTGGTAGGATGTTGGATGAGGCCAGAAAATAGAGGATCTGGGCTAAACCTGTGCAGGAAGCTTGGGGTCAGATCGTGAAGAGTGCTATGCTGGGTTTAGAAACTTGCAAGCAACAGTCACAAAATCCTTTATTCTTTTCACATCCATGGATATTATGCTTTTCAAGGTATAACTCTGCAATGGGAACACTAACCAGAGTTGTGCTAGCACATGTTTAACAGCTGCTTCCTTCCCTTTCCCTGCCAAAAGCTCTGATTTGTTGTATTTTTTTCAATTTTATTTTTTAATTGAAGTCTAGTTGATTTACAATGTTGTGCCAATCTCAGCTGTACAGCAAAGTGACTCGGTTACACACATATAATGTTGTGTTTTTTTTAATTACTTAATTTTCAAAACTTTTTCTTTTATACTGGAGTATAGTTGATTAACAATGTTGTGATAGTTTCAGGTGTACAGCAAAGTGACTCAGTTATACACATGTAACGTTGTGTTTTTTTTAATTACTTAATTTAAAAAACTTTTAATTTTATACTGGAGTATAGTTGATTAACAATGTTGTGATAGTTTCAGGTGTACAGCAAAGTGATTCAGTTATACATATACATGTATCTATTCTTTTTCAAATTCTTTTCCCATTTAAGCTGTTACATGATACTGAGCAGAGTTCCCTGCACTATGCAGTAGGTCCTTATTGGAAGGGATAGTTAGGGAGTTTGAGACTGACATGTACACACTGCTATATTTAAAATGGATAACCAACAAAGTTGTGTTTTTTTTTATTTCCATGGTGTACATGCTTCTGTCACTGCCAGTTTCTTTTTAAAAAAATTTTATGTATATATATGTATATGTATTACTGAAACACAGTTGTACAATGTTATATTAGTTTCAGGTGTACTACTTAAGGATTTGATGTTTCCATACATTATGAAATGATCACCACAATGAGTCTAGTAACCATCTGTCCCCATATGAATTTATTACAGTATCATTGACCATATTCCTTATCTGTCACAGTCCATTTCAAGCTACCAGTGTGACGTTACTGAACATGGATGTGGGAAGAGATCCACAGTATTATGCCATTAAAAAATATTTCCGGGCTTCCCTGGTGGCGCAGTGGTTGAGAATCTGCCTGCCAATGCAGGGGACACGGGTTCGAGCCCTGGTCTGGGAAGATCCCACATGCTGCGGAGCAACTGGGCCCGTGAGCCACAACAACTGAGCCTGCGCGTCTGGAGCCTGTGCTCCGCAACAAGAGAGGCTGCGATAGTGAGAGGCCCGCGCACCGCGATGAAGAGTGGCCCCCGCTCGCCGCATCTGGAGAAAGCCCTCGCACAGAAACGAAGACCCAACACAGCCAGAAATAAATAAATAAATAAATAAATAAATAAAAAAGTTTCCCCCCCACAGTTACAATAGACATAAATGACCTGAAGAGCACAGGTAAGAGTAACATGTAGTGAAATAATTAGGAGGTAATGAGTTTTGAGTGTTTATTACCTTTGTTTTTACTATGTCGTTAAGTTTATGTAATTTGATTTTTAATAATGACGGTGTTTAACAGCTGGCTTACAAAATTCCTTCAATTTTAACAATCGGCTCTCATGATTGGATAGGAGCCGACTCCTCCACACCACTGTCATTACTCCCTTTCCCTACAGATTCATGCCAGCCCAGTCTCCTGGGACTGGTCTTCTTCCTAAGCAGGTCACTTATACGAAGCCCTGGGTCAGTGGCTTTCTTTTTTTTTTTTTTATAAATTTATTTATTTAATTTATTTATTTTTGGCTGTGTTGGGTCTTCGTTTCTGTGTGAGGGCTTTCTCTAGTTGCGGCAAGTGGGGGCCACTCTTCATCACGATGCGCAGGCCTCTCACCGTCAAGGCCTCTCGTTGCGGAGCACAGGCTCCAGACGCGCAGGCTCAGTAATTGTGGCTCACGGGCCCAGTTGCTCCGCGGCATGTGGGATCTTCCCAGACCAGGGCTCGAACCTGTGTCCCCTGCATTGGCGGGCGGATTCTCAACCACTGCGCCACCAGGGAAGCTCTGGGTCAGTGGCTTTCTGAGGCGGCATTAGCTCTCTCGTTGTATGTTCTAATCTTTGTGAGCCTCGCCCTCAGTACTCAAGTCTTTCTTTGTTTGCAACAACCAAGGTGTCCTACACAGACCACCATCCCTCCAGACACTGCTTTTTGTCCTGAAAGTAGTTTCCTTCTGATGCCTTCTTGACTCAGGGTTGATCAAATCATACAAGTTCTGCTCTGCACAGTGAGGCGCCGTTCACATAAGGACTGCTTTCCTGACCGTCACATGCTACACTGCTTTCTGTTCCTTATTGCCCCACGCTACTGTCTCAATATGTGCCCTGGCATTTGGACTTGCTTTGACTCTATTTCCTGGTTCTTCTATCCTGCATATGCTCTTACTTTTGGATCTACCTTTGGATTCAAGGTTCCTTTTGCTTCAACAGCTGAAACCTGGTCTTATTCCATGATCTGATTATATGGCTGTCTGGCTTCCTGGCTTTGGCCTTGCCAACCACAACTCAAATCCAAATGCTGATAAACAGCAACATGAGAAAATGAGCTGACTTAAGCAGATATTACTGTTTTAGTGTGATCAGTATCTGCCAATAGTTGCAAAAACCATGCTTGCCTTACTTCTAAACAACTCCTGGAGATTCAAGACTGCTGAGAGCTCTGAAGGGGGCCTAGGTTAAAATAATGGAGCAGCTGAATTAAACAAATGGCAGCTCTTCCCCAGCTGTCAGTTCAAAGAAGGTTCAGAGGAGATTGAGTAAATATGTAGGTCCTTTATCAATTGAGTTTCTCCTTGCCACTGCCCAGAGGAAGGACATATGGGATAAATCTAGGCTAAGCATTAAATGGTTTTGAAATGCACACTCTTATACTTTTCTGCTCTTTGAACCTAATAAAATCAAGGCTCTTCATTAAGAAAGGGGGTTTGGCGTTTCTCTTTGTGTTCAACTGATATTAATACTGGTAACCTAATAGCGATACAAAACTAATGTGAATAGATTTCAGCCTTGAATATTCTTGAATGATTTAGGAATCAATTTGCAAAAAATCACAAGGGAAAAAGCATGCTAAAAAAATTCAATTGGGAATAAAAACTTTTAGTTATTGGTTTAGGACTCATGCTGTTGGTTGGAGGTGAGGACTTGCTCAAGTGCCTCAGGCTTCATTGATGCTCTGTCCCTGCTTCAAGGTGACTGGGGCAGTTCCCAGACCAGGAAAAGGTTTCTGAGCTTATCATTGAACAGAGAGAATCCTTATTAACTCAAAGATTGATTTTCCCACATTCCAGGAGAGCAGTTATGTTTAATGACATACTAAATAACTGCCCTGGAATAGGAAGTTGGTTTTCTGAAGAACATTTTGATTCTCAGACTCTTTCCATAGAAGGAGAATTACCTTAAGTCTTTTCCTGGACAAGGTAGGGTTGGTAACAACTATTCCAAGAAATAAATAAACAATTGAGTGAAGTTAGAGCTCTCTGAGTCTTACCTTCTTACCAAAGAAAAGATGCCCAGCAGGGCCGGCTTTGTGGATATGTGATGTGTACACACAGAGTCCTGCACTGAGAGGGGTTCTGCACTTGGCTTAATGCTGTTGCCATCTTGGAATTCTTAGTAATTTTTTCCAGTTTCATTTTCATTTTTCACTGGGTCCCGCAAATGATGGAGCTGGTCCTGATGGCAAGAGAGGTGGAAAAAAGGCTTTCAAAGAGGTCTTTGTTTTGTTTTTGTTTTTGTTTTTTTTCTGTGAGGATGCTCCAGAACAATACTGAAAACATGCCTTAGAAAAAAATGTTATAGTTTTTATTTATCCATCCAGGCAAGAGTAAACTGAGAACACGGCAATCACGAGTGGTGTTATACACATCCAAGTGCATGTAACAACAAACATTTATATGGTGCTCATTACCACGTGCCAGGCTTTGCATACATTAGCTCTCTTAATCAGCATTTTATCCCCATTTTGCAGTTGAGGATACGAGGTACAGAGAGGGTGAGAAAATCACCAAAGTTCACATAGGTAAGTAAGTGGCAGAGCCTAGATATAAACCAAGGCAGTATGGCTTCAGAATGTTTTTTAATGTAATGTTCCTTCTTTCTACTAAATGGAATAATGACATTGGTTTGCTGAGAGATGCTTTTCAGTATTTCTGATTGTTCTGGTTATTACTTTTGAATTCAGAGAAAACTGATTAGCTAGGGCCCTTTAAAGGCTTAAGTCTACGTGCACTTGGAAACTAATAGTGAAATGCACCATAGGGCAAACACATCCTTTCCTTTGGAACATCAACTACTGACTATGTACTAAACATATCACACTTCAGTGTCTCATGACTGGCGTTCAATTTTGACTCAAAAGATTTTTAACTATGCTACTAAGCTTATATGCCAGAGGCCCCATGTTCACCCTTGGATATTTACACTATACTTTATTCCCTTCAAGGAATTGGAGTTTGGCTTATACTTGCTGGATATGTTAAATGATCCTGTAAAGCCATGTTTATATTAAAGAGTCTTCCTCAACTTCATTTTTCAAAATCTACGTAGGTACCAGAGCATATTGGTTGAAAGGATGGGCTCTAGCATCCTGTGGCTACTTTTCTGGCCCTGAGATTTGCCTCTGTAATAAGGATAATAAAAACAGACACCTACATGGCTGCCATGAGACTAGAAAGTATCTTGCACTTCCCAGAAACATGGTTAATACTCAATAGAGGTGAATAATTGTTTGATTTATAAAAACTGGTATAGAATAGTGCAGTTATATCTTAGGGATAAAAATTCTTTGAGCCTCAGTTCATTTAGCATAAAATAAAGTTAATAACACCCATCTCACAAGGTGTTATAAGGATTAAATAATATAATACATATGAAGTGCTTAGCACAGGGCCTGGCATATAGTAATTTCTTACTAAGTGGGAACTTCTATTATTCTATTTGAATTTTTTGTCTGTAATGTAAGTCTAGGTCATTTCACAATAGAATTTGGGGCCCAGTATAAAACCATTCTGTTTTTAATAATATTTTTCATCTTCTTCTTCTTCGTAGGTCACATTCTGTTAGGGGAATGAGATAAATATTGGTTTTTACTCTGCACTGATACTTTTTTGTAGTAATTATGCCCTTTAAAAATACCCTTTGGAAAATGGTTCTGATGAACCTAGGGGGCAGGACAGGAATAAAGACGCAGACATAGAGAATGGACTTGAGGACACGGGGAGGGGGAAGGGTAAGCTGGGACGAAGTGAGAGAGTAGCGTTGACATATATACACTACCAAATGTAAAATAGATAGCTAGTGGGAAGCAGCCACATAGCACAGGGAGATCAGCTTGGTGCTTTGTGACCACCTAGAGGGGTGGGATAGGGAGGGTGGGAGGGAGACGCCAAGAGGGAGGGGATATGGGGATATATGTACGCATATAGCCGATTCACTTTGTTATACAGCAGAAACTAACACAACATTGTAAAGCAATTATACTCCAATAAAGATGTTAAAAAAAAATACCCTTTGGAAAGATATGTTGGTCTTTTTTCCAACGGTCCTCTTATAAAGGGCTATTAAAATAATGCATAAAAGAAATAACGTTCATTCATTATTAATACCTTGTAGCAGTGATTACATCAGCTCAGTCTGGCCACTGATCAGCCCTCAGAGTCCTCCCTTCAAGCAGAGTTCAGGGAGCAGACAACAGAGGGAAGGCAAAGAGCACATCTTCTCCCGTGTGCTCCAGATCTTGCTCTGTCAGGGAGGTCCTCCTTCTTCTGTACCTTCAGCTCTTCTCCTCCATTGGCTCCTTTCTCTCCACCCACCAATATGCCGAGGTCTTTTCCACCTTTCAAACAAGAAACAGAACTATTTTCCCCTCAAACTTGTTGCTCCACTGAAGTACTATTTCATCTTTCCGTTTTCTTTGACTGTTGAACTTCAGCTAAAAGTAGGCTTCACTTCCTTAACATCTCCCACTCTTTACTCCTTTCTTTCACGGTCTTTCACCCTTAGGACTTTCCAGAAATTTTTGTCTTGAAAGCATTAAGAACTTCCTAATCATCAAGGTGTTTGATCTTTTCTTAGTCTTCATTCTTCTTGACCTGTCTGACTTATGATACTGTTGAAATCTTGATATCCTGTTAGAGTCTGGGACACTGTTTGTCCCTAATTTTTTGACTTTTGTATCTTGGGTTGCTCATAGAAAATGGCAATGATGCCCACTCTGCAGAATGTTGTGAGGATAAAATGAAGTGCTATTGTTACCTGAGAATAATATCTAGAATGGTCTCTTTTAGGTAGATGGAAGGCCAACAGACACCATTGTTTAGGGAAAAATTAGGGGAAAGTGTGTAACAGAACTTTTATATCGACAAATACTGTCCTTTTGGGAGGTTGCAAAAAATTGTACATATATATTTGCATAAGGTACAGGGAGCCTTCTAGGAATTAGTGGATAAAACTCTTAAAACTTTTTGAGGAGAAAATATTTGCAAACAATGTGACCAACAAGGGCTTAATTTCCAAAATATACAAACAGCTCATATAACTCCATATCAAAAACACAAACAACCCAATCAAAAAATGGGCAGAAGACCTGAATAGACATTGCTCCAAAGAAGACATACAGATGGCCAATAGGAACATGAAAAGATGCTCAGCATCACTAATTAGTAGACAAATGCAAATCAAAACTACAATGAGGGGCTTCCCTGGTGGCGCAGTGGTTGGGAATCCGCCTGCCAATGCAGGGGACAAGGGTTCAAGCCCTGGTCCGGGAAGTTCCCACACGCCACGGAGCAACGAAGCCTGTGTGCCACAACTACTGAGCCTGCACTCTAGAGCCCGCGAGCCACAACTACGGAAGCCTGCGTGCCTAGAGCCCGTGCTCCACAACAAGAGAAGCCACTGCAATGAGAAGCCCACGCACCGAAACGAAGAGTAGCCCCCGCTCGCTGCAACTAGAGAAAGCACGCATGCAGCAAGGAAGACCCAATGCAGCCAAAATTAAGTAAATTAAATAAATAAATAAATAAATAAATAAAACCTACAATGAGGTATCACCTCACATCAGTTGGAACGGCCATCATCAGAAAGTCTACAAATAATAAATTCTATATTAAAAAAATGCGTTTATTTAGGGTGTGGAGAAAAGGGAACCCTCCTACACTGTGGGTGCAGCCATTGTGGAAAACAGTATGGAGGTTCCTTAAAAAACTAAAAATAGAACTACCATATGATCCAGCAATCCCACTCCTGGGCATACATCCAGAAAAGATGAAAACTCTAATTTGAAAAGATACATGCACCCCAATATTCATTGCAGCACTATTTACAATAGCCAAGACATGGAAGCAACCTAAATGTCCATCGACATATGAATGGATAAAGAAGATGTGGTACATATATACAGTGGAATATTACTCAGCCATAAAAAGAATGAAGTAATGCCATTTGCAGCAACATGGATGGACCTAGAGATTATCATACTAAGTGAAATAAGTCAGAAAGAGAAAGACAAAACTTATATGATATCACTTCTATGTGGAATCTAAAAAAATGATACAAATGCATTTATTTACAAAACTGAAACAGACTCATAGACATAGAAAACAAACTTATGGTTACCAAAGGGGAAAGGGGGGGGTGGATAAATTAGGAGTTTGGGATTAACAGATACACACCACTAGATATAAAACAGGTAAACAACAAGGACCTACTATATAGCACAGGGAACTATATTCAGTATATTCTAACTATATAGAATATTCTATTCTAACTATATTCACTATATTCAGTATATTATAATAACCTATAATGGAAAAGAATCTGAAAAAAGTATATATGTATAACTGAACCACTTTGCTGTACGCTTTGCTGAAACTAACACAATATTGTAAATCAACTATACTTCCATTAAAAAAAGCTTTCTGAAGTTAAATATTATCGAAAAATATCAGATGTGTTAAAATGGACCCAACTGAGGTCATTTGGCAAAGACATCAAATGCTTTTAAGGAGAAACTCACCATAAGAAAAAGGAGAATCTGGAGTGGTGACCAAGGCTGTACACCTCTAGTGATTAGAATGGAATGGAGGAGGGTTGGTTCCTGGATGGGCTATATGAACTTAATAAGGAGGCTTTAAGATAATACTGTGTGCACATGTGTGTGTAAGTATGTATATTCTGGAGACCAAAGTCATGGAAGGGCTAACTTAAGAGTCCAGTACTGAAGTGATTTGGGGTGTCCATAGCTGGCCTAATATGGAAAGAGAGCCATCTGCCCTTGCACTTGAGAAATTCTTGCACGCTGGGGCAGCAAAGAGCAACTTCATGTTCTTTGCAGGGAGTTTGGAGTCATAATTTCCTGCAATAAGGCAGGAAGAAAGACATAAAAGGCATACAGATTAGAAAGAAGGAAGTAAAACTCTATTCACAGATAACATGATCA
Organism: Eubalaena glacialis; assembly: GCF_028564815.1. Lineage (NCBI taxonomy): Eukaryota > Metazoa > Chordata > Mammalia > Artiodactyla > Balaenidae > Eubalaena > Eubalaena glacialis. The sequence continues at coordinate 49,701,916 of NC_083726.1, forward strand.
TTTATATAGAAAATCCTATGCAATCTCCAAAGGGCTCCAAGAACTAATAAGTGACCTTGTAGCAAGATTGTAGGATACAAGATCATATACAAAAATCAATTGTATTTGAATATACTAGCAATGAACAATCAGACACTGAAATAAAAACATTTACAATAACATAAAAATATGAAATATTTTAGAATTAATTTGAAAAAAGATGTGAAAGACCAGTACATGGAAAACTACAAAACGTTGCTGACAGAAACTAAAGAGGAACCAAAATAGAGAGATATATTATGTATAGAGATTGGAAGACTCAATATGGTTAAGATAGCAGTTCTCTCTAAATTAAAATATAAATTCAACACAATCTCAATCAAAATCTTAGCACTTTTTTTTTTCTTTTAGTAGAAATTGATAAGCTGATTCTAAAATTTATATGGAAATGCAAAGGACCTAAAATAGCTTAAACAATTTGAAATAAGAGAACAAATGTGGAGAACTTACACTACCAGACGTCAAGGTTTATTATGACACTATAGTACTCAAGACAGTGTGGTATTGGCATAAGGAAAACAAATAGATCAATGGAACAGAATAGAGAGTTCAGAAATAGATCTACACATATATGGTCAATTTTTGACAAGGGAATAAAGATAATTCAGTTAAAAAGGATAATTTTTTTCAACAAATGATGCTGGAACAATTAGATATTCATCTGCAAACCTCCATACTGTTCTCCATAGTAGGTGCATCAACTTACATTGCCATCAACAGTGTAGGAGGGTTCCTTTTTCTCCACACCCTTTCCTGCATTTATTATTTGTAGACTTTTTGATGATGGCCATTCTGACCAGTGTGAGGTGATACCTCATTGTAGTTTTGATTTGCATTTCTCTAATAATTAGTGATGTTGAGCATATTTTCATGTTCCTGTTGGCCATCTGTATGTCTTTTTTTGGAGAAATGTCTATTCAGGTCTTATGCCCATTTTTTGATTGGGTTGTTTTTTTGTTTGATATTAAGCTGTATGAGCCGTTTGTATATTTTGGAGATTAATCCCTTGTTGATAGCATTGTTTGCAAATATTTTCTCCCAGTCTGTAGGTTGTCTTTTCATTTTGTTTATGGTTTCCTTTGCTGTGTGAAAGCTTTTAATTAGGTCCCATTTGTTTACTTTTGTTTTTATTTTCATTACTCTAGGAGATGGATACAAAAAAATATTGCTGCGATTTATGTCAAAGAGTGTTCTGCCTATATTTTTCTCTAGTGGTTTTATAGTATCTGGTCTTGCATTTAGGTCCTTAATCCATTTTGAGTTTATTTTTGTATATGGTGTTAGAGAATGTTCTAATTTCATTCTTTTATGTGTAGCTGTCCAGTTTTCCCAGCACCACTTATTGAAGAGACTGTCTTTTCTCCATTGTATATTCTTGCCTCCTTTATTGTGATTAATTGACCATAAGTGCATGGGTTTATTTCTGGGCTCTCTATCCTGTTTCACTGATCTATATGTCTCTTATTGTGCCAGTAGCATACTGTTTTGATGACTGTAGCTTTGTAGTATAGCCTGAAGTCAGGGATCGTGATTCCTCTAGCTCTGTTCTTCTTTCTCAAGATTGTCTTGGCTATTTGGGGTCTTTTGTGTTTCCATACAAATTAAAAATTTTTTTGTTCTAATTCTGTGAAAAATGCCATTGGTAATTTTATAGGGATTGCATTGAGTCTGTAGATTGCCTTGGGTAGTATGGTCATTTTAACAATATTGATTCTTCCAGTTCAGGAACATCGTATATCTTTCCATCTGTTTGTGTCATCTACATACTTCTTTATATTACAGCTGCAAACACATTTATTACCACCTCTACAAGCCTGAAAGATTCTTGAAGGTAGTGACCTATGTATTTATTATTTATCCTAGTACCCCAGTGATGTCTTAGAGAATGTCTTATAAATACTAACTGTATATATACACAATAAATATGTTCACCTGAGGATTTTCTTAATAACTGAGGATGGCCCAAGGGTTGAAAACATTTTGTTGTATTTAAAAAATATGAAACTTTTCCTGATTGTGGTGTATGCAACCTTCATATGCATAAGATTGGGGAATTATTTCCCTTATATTTAGGTTGCTTAATCTCTTAACTTGTTATGTAAATACCTTTTGTTTGTGATCTCAAGAGACATTTCTCATTACCTAAGTACGAGAAGCTATTGTTTGTAGTGGATTTGTAATTGTTTGATGATCACCTTCATAATGTGTACACTTACATCTTGAGCAAAAATAGCAAAAAGAGTCAATGATTATATTATAGAGAAAATAACAAAAGTCTGTTTCTGGAACATTTCTTCATATTTTTTGACATCTTGTTGAAATAAGGAAACGCAAGCCCTATCTAAGAAATAGGGCACTGATAGAAACCTGAGAATAATTTTGTTGCAGAGTTAAAGTGAATTAGAAAATAGGCCAAGACGAGAGCTTTAGTTCAGTTTCAAATATCTGACAAAATTGGGAAATTGGATAAAAGGAGTTTAGGAAATTGTACTGAATGAAAATGTACTGATGTTTTGTATTTGTTCCAATGTAAAAGCATCTATTTCCCTCACAGAGAGATGGATACATAATGGTCTCAGATCTAATGGAAGTGCTCATTTCCAGGGGTATTGTAGTTTTGAAATGGGTGTGTTTGAGGTTTCTGGCTCTAATTTCATATTATTAAACTCTGAAATTACAGAAGCCTTTCCGAAGTAATCCTTGAGTTTCAGAATGGCCTCACGGTGCACCATGAGCTTGTTGTGTACAAAGTTTGAAGGGCTTGTTTGCAATACAATCCCTTTTGTTACAACCAGAGCTATATCTTAGTTTTTGCCTTTCCCATGGGCTGGGTTTCTTCCTCTGATCAGCCTCAGAGCTTAGCCTGGGTGATGGAGTGGCAAACACTGAAGGTTTCAAAAGCAGATAATAGGGCAGAGATGACAAGGTCAGGGTTTGGAGGTAGACTTGGGTTTCAATCCTAATTCTATCACATAGGAGCTCTGTGGCCCTGGTTCAGTTGTCTAGCTTCTCAAGCTTCATTTTCCCCATCTGCCAAAGGCTGCCATGAGTGTCAAGAGCTTAGCGTGGTGCCTGGCACAGAGAACACACACTCAAAATGTATGCTAGTAGTATTAGCAACCAGAAATTATCTTAGTTTTACTCCAAGAAAATAGCCCTAGCTTTGTGCCGAGGATAATTTTTTTAAAATGATAGTGTGGATGTCGACATTTTTCTTAGAAACATTTCTAGAGGATATTCGGTGGTTGTGTATCTAAAAGGCCTGCCCAACTTTACCCAAAAGATACACAGTAACAGTGCCTCCAAATAGATACACCAATGGTGCTATGGAACCCCAGATATTGTCCGCTCAATTCACTGTGGGCAGGAAGAGGATCTATTTTTAAGGGGAGGGAAGAGGACCATAACTGGTTGAAAATAGGATTCTCCTCCATCTTCTCTCTGCCACTTTTCATCCTTCATTTTTCCATCCACCCCCATTTTTCCTGAAGTCCTCTTATCACCTCTGTTCACTTCCCCTTTCTCTTTGTCTGCTTTAGAATCGGTACATACTATGAAAGAAAAAATACTTGACACTATCCCCAGAAAGTCAGTGGTGGGGGTAATGCATTTTTAATCCTAAACACCTGGTCTCCTTTTATTTGGCTGCCAGAGTGGGAAGGTTTTTTTGATTATTCAAAAAAGTCCTCTTGCTGGTGCTCACAAATGACTAAAAAGGTTAATAAATTTCAGACTCTGCTTGGTAATCCAGGGAGATAGAACTCTGCAAACACAGACTTTTCTTTTTAAGTTGAATCTGACATTATGAAAAGCTACCCCTCTCTTCCCACACTCAAAGTATTTATCTAGGCTTTAAACACTGGATAGCAGAAGTGTGGCGAGGGAGCTTACATTAATCGTGGGTCTGCATTGCAGAGGGAACCTCACTCACATTATCTCATTTAGTGTTCACGACAGTCCCATGGGGAAAGCATCACAGTTCCCATATTTCATAGGTGAGAGCATGGGGGGCTTCAGCGTGCCCCGTGAGGGAGGGACTCACTCCAGTGCAGTTTCCCTAAGCACTGGTGACCCCGTGCAAGGTTTACCCATCTTACTGCAATACCTTGAATCAAGTGCTTCTCTGCCCACCATGCAGTGCCAATTATGATAAGACATAGCTTCCAATTCTGTCCACCCTCTCTGGCCAGCCAATTCTTGGGACCATGGTCAAGTGCAGAATCCAGCTTTCTAGGAAATGGTGCTGGGAAATTGATATCCCCTCCCTCAGCAGTATAACCACAACACTGATCTCCCCAAATCTCTTTCCTTTGCTCTGATTACATAGAAGCAGGTCTGCAAGTTAGTCCCTTGACGCTGGGTGGTAGTGGGGGGGATGATAGTGGGTGGTAGGCCCAGTTCTCTGAGCTGGTACCTCTCAGTACACCCTGTGGGGCAGTGGCAGGGAGACATGGTTGATTTGCTCTTCAGTTATAATTCCGAGACAAGTGCATCATTTACACATAGATGATCGACTTTAATTCTTATAACAACTCTATGAGGAAGGTTCTGTTTTGATCCCAGCATAGTGTAGTGGTTACAGACAAACATGGGCTTGGGTTTGAATCACAGCTCTTATACTATTAATGTGAAGTCCAAACAACTTGTCGTCTATGTGACTTTTACCTTCCCATGCCTCAGTTTCCTCTCTGTATGATGGAAGAATAATAGTACTTACCTTTATATTGTTCTGAAAAGCAAATGAGATAGTTTACACGGTAGGAAGTGCTCTCTATTATCTCCATTTTCCAGATGGGGAAACTAACACCCAGATGGGTTATATAACTATCCAAGGTCATACAGCTAAGCAGTCTTTCAAAACCCATGCTCTTAGCCATTATTCTGTGGTGGGACTTCTCAGGCTTTTTCACATCTTGGCACACATGGAAAATGATATTACTCATATGACATTGGGGAGAATGAATGGGACAGCTCAGGGCTTGAGGTAATTGGTCTCTGGGTCTCCGACCACCCAAGCTCCTTCCGGTCAACTGGTACTCTGCTGTACTGGAACAGAGGATTGGAGCTGCCTACCCAGGCCAAGGATGTCAGTAAGTCTTCCTGGAGAAAATGAAGACTTAGCTGGAAAAGTCTGTAAAATTCAGTAGTGAAGGGAGGGGGTGATAATGGGTGAGAGAGACTGCTTAATTTTCTCTTCTGAAAAACGGAGACCACAAGAATATCTATTTCACAGGGTACTTAAAAACTAAATGATGGCTTGTATAAGGAAAAGCCTTTGTAAAATGTGATGATTTTAGCTTAAGAAAAAAGAACAAAATATTTGAAATCATAAGAGTGATCTGGGGATAGTGGTTACAGAGATGGAGCATTTCTACCAACGATTTACTTGGGGAAAGTTACAGTTTAGTAGGATAGACCTCCCTCCCTCCCTCCCTTCCTTCCTTCCTTTCCTTCCTCCTTTTATCTTAAACCAAATAAAAATGGACATTAGCTTCCTCCAGGGTTTCTTATGAGGCTGAACCTATTTTCATCAAGTAACTAGAGCAAGTAGGAATAAGAGCAAGAATCCTACAAGCCCAAGTAGGTGTATCTCTGAAGTTCAGACTAGTTTGGCTTTATCTGAGGAAATGGCATGTCAGGCTGTGTCTATAACATGGGCATCTTTGGTGAGGATTTGTTCTGACAGGCAAGGCAGCCAGGCACAAGCCAGACCCAGAAACAAAGCTTTGGTGAGTGGAGGGGAGGGATTTAGGACCATCAGCCAAGTTGTCTCCTCCCAGGGCCTGACGTCCAATGTTGACATTTTCTTTCCTGAGTTTAATGTAAAATTCAAGTCAAGTAACTTGCACAAATGCATCAATATTTTAAAAGCTACCAATCTTACACATGAAAAAAGGCAGCTTACAATCTTCAATAATCTTTAATGTAATACATATTCATTATATAATATATGAGCCCTCAAAGGAGAAGTTCCTGTTGTCTAGAATTCTAAGTGCTACCCAATAGTGGCTTTGGGATAGGTAAACACCACATATTTGCTTTGTAAAACCATCACCGAGTAACTTTAGCAGGTTAACTCTGAAAGTCATCACAACTTTTTGTCTTTCATAATCTGGACAAAGCTAAAGGAGAGAATTTTCTCTGATGCGACATTCTTGTAGTCAGAGTTTTAACCAGATACCCTCCTTGAAATTTGACTCTGATGTTAGAATGCTCATTAGTTCTGAAAAGCTGACTCATTCTTTGTGGCTGAACTCAAATGTCACCTCCTCTGTTAACTAGTCCCCAACACCTTGAGCAGGGTTAATTGCTCCCAAGGAACTTGGTACATGCCTCTACTATGGCACCATTACCATAATGGTGTTTGTTACCCAATAAACTATGTGCTCCTTGGGGGTAGGGATGGTTCTCGGCATGGGAGGCACTTACTTGATGACTGTGGAATTAAAGAGTGTATCTATCATAGATATTATGTTTAAAATATAGATAAATTTGTGCACTTCTATAGACTCAGAAAAAAAAATGTTCAAGAGACTGTTGCCATCCAGATATAGAACAGAAAAAAAACCCTCAAGAATTTTAGGAAGTTGTCATCTTAAAATCTTATTAACTGGAGAGGTTCAAGAAAGATCAACAATATGTTGAGATGAATGAGTGAAGATTTTTGTGTCATCTAGTGTGTGTTTGATTTATACCTATAGTTAAAGCTAGAAGTCAGGGGAAAGGAAAGGGATGGGTTTGAAATTGACTGATTGACCTCTGACTGCTAGGTTCTGTATTAGATGGTTTCCATGACATGACTTCCCTTTGGGTACCACCTTTGGGTACCACCCCCCACCGACCCCCCCCCACCCTGTTGGTTGGGTCCTATTAGCTCCTTTTGTCAAATGGGAAAACTGAGTTTTGGAGGTTCAGTAATGTGAACAAAGTCATTCCATCTAGTAAGTGACTAAACCAGAATCTGAACCCAAGTCTGAAAAAAGTTCTTAGTGTATGTCTATATGTGTTTAAAAAAAAAAAGGGGGGAGAACTCAGCAGTTATTAAGATAATTCAGGACAGCCCACACCTTGTAGCCTACACTTTCCCCCCTTAAATATCTAAGGAAAAGGGTCAGGCGGGTGGGGCTTGAAGTGGACAACACATGTGGTGCTTAAGCAAGTGGACTCAGAGTCAGAAACCTCGGTAGAGAGCCTGGCTCTCTCACTTTCTAGTGGTGTGAACTTGGGCAAGTTGTTTAATATACTTGAGCCTCAGTTTCTCTAACGATAAAATGTAGAAGTAGGTGGAGGGGACTAATCATCATTTGTAGCTCACAAAATGTTATGAGAAAGAAATGAGAGAATGCACTCAGCACTTAGCCAAGGGCTTGGCACACAGTAATGCTCAATGCATTCTTATCATAATTACTCAAATGCTCTCTGTTTCTTGCCCAAAGTCAACAGATAATTACTCATCTTCCTACTTTCTTAATTCAGCTGTGCAATCTTAAAGTGGAAGAGAAGTCCACTGAATGACCTTTGCCCTGTGAGCTGCAGCCAGACAATGGGATTTGGAATCATTTGATAGGAGTTTGGTTCTCGGTTCTGCTTTGTGATCTTGAGGAGACAGCTCACTCAGTTTCTCTGGACTCAGTTTTCTTATCTGTAAAGTGGCGATCAAAACTACATCTATCATACAGAATTCTTTCCAGGCTTACTTGACCAGTGGTAAGATAAGGCGCACATGAAAGGGCACCTAACCTGGTCTGAGAAGAGTGAGGAGAGTCTTCTTGAGTGTAGTGGAGTCCAAGTGGGTCCAAGTCCAAAAAGAGAGGAGCCTTGTAAACTAGGACACACACTTATGCCAGTAATAATTATGTTATCATTTTAATAACGTAAGTATATGTAACTGATATTTAACCTTCTTTCAGACTACATTTCCCACTCTACTGGTTTCACTTTCTGACTTAACCTTTGAATTTCATTAAATTTTTAAGGGGAGGAATACTGTGATTTGGTTTTTTTTTTCGGTGTTTTTGTTGGACTCTAATTATCTCCACAGTTTGGTCCATCATTTTCTTGAAGGTGTTTCTAGTAGAACTTTATTATTCTGCTGTGTCTTCAATTATCAGCTGTGTAATGCAAGAACCCAAATAAATATAGACTGTGTAATTCTTTCTGGCTTTCATACTGAATGGGATAAATGAGTGTGTGTGTGTGTGTCTGTGTGTGTCTGTGTGTGTGTGTGAGAAAACACATGTATACATCTTGGATTTGATCCTGAGTTATCCCTTGGGTGTAAATAAGACACTGAAAGGCACATTAACTTTTCTAGGTCACCAGAGTTTTCATTAGATTGCTGGACTATAAATAGTTCCCTAGTGGTGGAGTGGAAATGATGTACCATTCCTTCTTCCCCCCCAGAGAGCTTAGCTACCAGAGAGCAACATTCACTTGCAAGTGTCTGGCTCACTGTGTGCCAGTATTGTACAGAAGGTCAAATTTTGGATTAACCTTTGAAATGGAAAAAAAAAAAATCAACAAGGGTGTCTTTGTGAACATTTTGTTTCTTAGGGAAAACTATTTACATGGAATTTACCTAGTGTACCACATAAAAATTCTAAGCATGGAATATCCAGCACAGTGTACAAATTTATTTCCCTTGAGTTACTTAAATGTCATCATGTTTGGTACAAAATTGGAAATACCTCATTTTGCAAATATTCTTGCCAGAGCTCCTCTGCCATGGTGCCATCTGCATAGAAAAGGATAATTGAGTAACTACCTGGTGAATACAAACACAGAGCCAGCCACAAGAGATAATTCAGAATGCCTTTTCTGTTTTGTTATCCTTTAAAGCAAGATTATCTGTCCGAAGAATTTGGAAAATTACCTCTACTGTTTCCAACTGATTTTGTCTAAACTGTTTCTGTGAGATCCACTGAACACGTTACGCTAGGATAAAGTGGATTTGTTGGAAGAATAACATCTGATGCTTGGCTGAGCTTATCAAGTTTCTACTAGACTATAAGCTACTCAAGGGCACAGACTGTATTGCATTTATCTTTGAATCTCTCCTGTGTCAGGAATGTAGTAGGCATCCTCTAAATAATTATTGATTTAAATTCAGTTTATTATAAAAATTATAAGAATCACTTCTGGGCCTCCTAAAAATCAGACAGTGTTTGAAAAATATATTAATGGATGTTCTTTTTTCTTTTTTTTTTAATTACGTCTGGTTTTAGTTTCCTGTGGGGAATTCATGTATGTTGTGGAAACTTGGGTATATATTTGTGATAGAAAATTATGGATTCTGACAAGGCAAGCAGTAGCAAAAATTGTTTAATATTTGGTAAATAGGGGTAAAACGAATGAAGACATGTTTGGTCTAACAGAATTCATATAGATTAAGAGTTTTTGAGAACTGTTTTCATGGATTTGGTACATTATACAGTTTGTCTTACTTTTCTCTTTTGGCAGTTTTATTACCAAGTAAGCCTGAAAATGAGGCGAGGAGATGTCTCTCTGTGTGTGTGTGTGTGTGTGTGTGTGTGTGTGTGTGTGTGTGTGTGTGTGCGCGCGCGCGCGCGCGCGCGCGCGCGCATAAACAAGAGCTAAATGAAATTTCACACCAATAAGATGAGTTCTGCTTAGAATGATGATAATGGCTATTAATTGAGAGCCTAGTATGTGTCAGGCAGTCTTTAAATCAATAACATATTTTATGCATACAAAAACCCTATGACTTAATCATTTTTCCATTTTTAAAGATTAATAAGCTGATGTTCAGAGATGTTTAATAACTTGCTCAAGTTCACATGGTAAGTGGCAGAGCTGAGATTCAAACCCCAAACTCTCTGACTAGTAAATTGGTATTCTTCCCACGTATTGTACTCAATGCAGGAGGCACCTACGCATGGTGATTCTTAACAGTGTCAAAACATCTTTTTTCTTTTGGGACACCGCGTGCCTGTAATTATTACCTGTAGAGTCTTTCTTGGAGCCTTAAGGCCAGATTAGCACTTTGTTTGTGTAGAGCAATAAAACAGTACAATCTCAGCCTCCAGTACTGGCACCATTGTCAGCAACTGGACAGAACTGAGTCACCTTGAATAAAAGAAAACAAAGTGAAGTGAGAGAGTGTTTAATGCTTTGTCTTTTTTTTTTTTTAACACAACTAATTAAGCAGTTTGAATTCTGAGTAGAAAGAAACAAATGAAAATGTTATTTCACTTTTTAAACTATGTTGAATCACTATCCTAGAATTTTTACCATCAGGCAGTAATGAACAAGCACAATGGAAGAGCTGCAGTTGGAAGAGGTTGAAGGATCCTGTGTTTTATCAGTTGATACGGGAGCCAAGGTGGTGTTTGATTGGGGAGGGAGTGGCGATATAAGAGAAGCATTAGCTAGTTTCTAGTCAATCTCCTTTTCTATGCGCATGAGATAATTATAAATTCAAATGTTAAAGCTGAAAAATCATTTAAATATCTGGGTTTTTGCTTCAGGTGCTGTTCTACTCAAAAGCAGGCAAAATAGCAAAAAACAGGTCCGGTGAGATGGGCATCTAAACACCTAAGTTTCTTGTATTCTGTGCTAGGTGTAGTGGTGAACCAAAGCAGCCTGGTTCCCACCTTCATGGAGCTTATAGTCTAGACAAAAAAGACTTAATAATTTCACATAACAGTATGTGAGCTCTTTCAAAGAGACATCATAGTCGAAGAAAATTCAGCAACTCACCAGGAGAAATATTGCCTCCAAAAGGCCCCTGGAGCCAGCCCAAGGCAGGGAGTATTCAGAGGGACTGTGGGAAGACAAGATAATGGAGAGGAAAAATAAGGGCTCCCAACAAAGTTTGCGACTAGTTAAAGGTAATGTAGGAGACTGCACTGCTCCAGTTGGGGCTACTGGTGTTGTTAAACAATAAAGAATGCCTGGGTACCATAGTGGTTTAATGCAAACTACTTTTTATTCAGGGGTGACTTGAGGCTATGAACTCTAGCAGCCAATCACATCCACTTTCTGTGAAGAGCTCTCATAATAGTTAAAAAATATATATAATATATATTATTTATGTATCTTATTGAGGTGAAATTAACATAACATAAAATGAACCATTATAAAGTGAACATTTTCAGAGGCATTTAGTATATGCACAACGTTGTGTCACCATCACCTCTAGTTCCATGATATTTTCATCACTCCAGAAGGGAACCCCATAAATATTAAGTAATTGTTCCTCACTCTCCCTTCCCACTGCCTCTGGTAACTACTAATCTTTGTTCTGTCTCTATGGATTTACCTATTTTGAATATTTATTAGAAATGGAATCATACAATATATAATCTTTTGTGTGGCTTTTTTCACTTAGCATAATGTTTTTGAGGTTTCATCCATGTTGTAGTATATATCAGTACTTCTGTCTCTGTGGATTTACCTATTCTGGATATCTATTGGAAATGGAATAATACAGTATATAATTTTTGTGTGGCTTTTTTCTCTTAGCATAATGTTTTTGAGGTTCATCCATGTTATAACATGTATCAGTACTTCATTTCTTTTCATGGCTGGGTAATATTCCATTTAATGTATATATACCACATATTAATGGATTCATCCATTAATAGACATTTGGGCTGCTTCTACCTTTTAGTTATTGTAACAGTGCTTCTATGAACATGTGTCCATTTGGGATGCTATAACAAAATACCACAGACTGGGTAGCTTATAAACAACAGAAATTTATTGCTCTCAGTTCTGGAGGCTGGAAGTCTGGGATCAGGGTGCCAGCATGGTTGGGTGAGGGCCCCTTTTGGGACACAGACTTCTTGTTGTATCTTCACATGGTAGAAGGGGCTAGGGAGCTCTGTGGAATCTCTCTTATAAGAACACTAATTTCGGGCTTCCCTGGTGGTGCAGTGGTTGAGAGTCTGCCTGCCAATGCAGGGGACACGGGTTCGAGCCCTGGTCTGGGAAGATCCCACATGCTGCAGAGCAACTGGGCCCGTGAGCCACAACTACTGAGCCTGCGCGTCTGGAGCCTGTGCTCTGCAACGAGAGGCCGCGACAGTGAGAGGCCTGCGCACCGCCATGAAGAGTGGCCCCCGCTCGCCACAACTGGAGAAAGCCCTCGCACAGAAACGAAGACCCAACACAGCCAAAAATAAATAAATAAATAAAATAAATTTATTAAAAAAAAAAAGAACAGTAATCTCATTCATGAGTGCTCCACACTCATGACCTAATTAATCAGCTCCTAAAGGTCCCACCTTCTAACATCATCACATTGGGTGTTAGGATTCCAACATGTGATTTTGGGGGGGACATAAACATTCAGACCATATCATGTGTGTACCTGTACTTGTTTAAACACCTATTCTTTATTCTTTTGAGTATATACCTAGGAGTAGAATTACTGGGTCATTTGATAATTCTATGTTTAACTTTTTGAGGAACCACCAAACTGTTTTCTAAAGGGGCTGAACCATTTTACATTCCCACCAACAGTGTACAAGGGTTCCAGTTTCTCCACATCCTTGCCAACATTTGTTATTTTCTGTTTTTTTTTTTTTATTATTATAGCTACCCTAACGCATATGAAGTGGTACCTCATTGGGGTTTTGATCTACATTTTTCTAGTGATAAGTATCTTTCCATGTGTTTGTTGACCATCTGTATATCTTCTTAGGAGAAATGAGAAATGTCCATTCAAATCCTTTGCCCACTTTTTAATTGGGTTGTGTTGTTGTCGTTGAGTTAGCATACTAATTTTTGAACCATGCACTTCAGCTGTTTCATGATGCAAATCCAACACCCACAGTAGTCTTAAAGGTGGAATGTGGGCAGGGAGAAGAGAAAGCAAAGAGCACAGGAGAGGTGGAACTTGGGGTGTGGCTGAAAGGGTGTTGATACACAGCTTTATCTTCCTCAATAACTTGTTAAGTCTGATAACTCAGAATAGGAAGTGATAGCTTTGGCATGGCACTTTGATGGAGAGGCATTTCTAGAATCTGTGACTTCAACTTTATTCTCACTGCCATTGTATAGCTCAATAATAAAGAGCTACCATTTTTTAGTGCACTTCACACACATTATCTTAAACTTTGTAGCCATACCTGGTTGGTGCTATTATCTTAATTTTACAGATTAGAAGAATTGAGGCTTGGGGAGATTAACTGGTTCAAGATCACACCTTGAAGGAGGCTGAATGAGTAGCGATTCCATTCTCACAGATTCACGTCCTCTCCCTATTACCCCATGGATGGCTTATCACTTGTTTGTATTATTGCTCTAGTCTCCTAACTTTTCTCCATTTCTTTAGTATTATCTTCCTCAATCAGTCTCCACACTGATGACACTGGGGGTTTTTCTAAAATGTAAATCTTACTGTGCCACACCTTTGCTTAACATCTTTTAATGGCTTGTCATCCTTCAAGATCCCCTGTGTTTCAAGTTATCATCTCTTGCTTTTCTCATTTGTACCCTACCTTATAGTCATGTCAAACTACTCCCAATTTCTGGAATCTGTCAAGCTGTTTCATAACCTTGTGCTCAAAACAGAGTTGTTTCTTTCTGGAATGCATTAAAGACTCCCCTGCCCACCAGTACTACCTACAAATATTGGCAAGTGAGGTAGTCAGGGGAAAGAGAGGAAGCTGTCATTATTTACATACCTCACCTTGACTACCTGGAATATCCAAGAGAATCAACTAGAAGCTAACAAGGCAGCTTAGTAGTCAGATAAAAGATTTAAAAAAAATCAATAGATCTCCCAATCACCAGCAGTAACCAATTAGAAAATGTAATGGCAGAAAGGATCTGATTCACAAAAGGAGCAAAAATTATAAAATACCTAGAAGCAAACTTAATAAAAATATGTAAATCCACATTTTTAAAAAGCTCTAAACTGTTATTGAAGGATAGAAAAATAACACTTGAATCCATGAAAATACACTCCAAGTTTCTACACGAAAAGTTTAATGTGGTGGTTATGAGCCTGAGGTCTGAGTGTGTGAGTTTGAATGCCACCAATTCCTATCTGGGTCATCTCAGGAAAGTTGCTTCACTCCTCTAAGGCTTAGCTTCCTTGTTTGTAAAGGGAGAGTAATAATATTAGTTAGCTTGTGTATCAAGTATGAAAATTAACTAAAATGATCTGACTAAATTAAATGATCTGTTTAGAGCACTCAGCCCAGTGCCCGGCACATAGTAAATACTTAATAGGTTATCTATTATACTAAAGATGTCAATTATCTTTAAGATAATCTGTGTATTTTTAAAATTTATTTATTTATTTATTTTTGGCTGTGTTGGGTCTTCGTTTCTGTGGGAGGGCTTTCTCTAGTTGTGGCAAGTGGGGGGCCACTCTTCATCGCGGTGCGCGGGCCTCTCACTGTCGCGGCCTCTCTTGTTGCGGAGCACAGGCTCCAGACGCGCAGGCTCAGTAGTTGTGGCTCACGGGCCCAGTTGCTCCGCGGCATGTGGGATCTTCCCAGACCAGAGCTCGAACCCGCATCCCCTGCATTGGCAGGCAGATTCTCAACCACTGCGCCACCAGGGAAGCCCAATCTGTGTATTTAATGCAACTCCAGTTGGGCATTTGTTTCTGTGTGTGATTTGTAGGTTTATTGAGAGCTCATCTTTAGAGGGTATTTTTATTTTTTTGGCTTCTTTTGTTTTATATTTTTGGAATCATGTGTCTTCTGAGTTGTGGGTAACTCCCAACAGAGGTGTTTTGGTTTTGCCTTTGCTTTTGCCAGCCCCATACATATGTCTCTCCCTCCTTCCCTTTTTTCTTCCTTCTTTCTTTTGTTCTTTTCTTCCTTTTTCTTTCTTCCTTCTTTCCTGTCTCAAGTTCACAAAGATATTCTCATATTACTAAATGTAAAGAAAAATTTCACAATAATATATATAGTATAAAGTCATCTAAGTATAATGCAAAGCAACTCTCCTTTTAAAATATTTCTGGCAATAGATCTGGAAATCCACACACAAAACTGCTCATAGTGGTTACTTCTAACATGAGACTGGGGTGGAGGGTAGATGGAGAAAGTCTCTCATGGAGTTTTTCATCTTCTTCTGTATTATGTGATTTGTTTATTATTCGACCACAAGTAATACAATTTCTGTTACTTGTATAATTTAACAGTCAACCATTTTCCCTCCTCCAGCTCAAGCCTCAAGCCCCTGACAGCCCTTGCCCTCTCCTCATCTTCTCGTCCATCATCTGTGCTCCAGTCACCTGGCTGTCTCTCTGTCCCTTGAGAGTGCCATTCTCCTTTTCACCTGATGGCCTTTGCCTTTCCAGTTCTCTCTGCAATGTTTTTCCCTCACCTCTTCGCCAAGGTCACTATGACTCATTTTATGTGGCTCTCAATTTCTACAGCATGTCCTCAGCGCAGCCTTCCCTGAAACTCAGACCAGGTAATGTTTTCTGTCGTACGCTCTCCAAGTATCTTATATTTCTCTTTTGCAACATTTACCACAAGTTTAATTAATTAATTAATTTTGAAAGTTGTTATGTAATACCAGACAACTCCAGTAGAACATGAGCTTCATGTTGTCAGGGACTAGAGCTGTCTCATTTGCAGATTAACTCCCAGGGCATAGCAGAGCACCTTGTACATAATAGGCCCTTGATACACACTCACTGAAGGAATCAACAAGTAAGTGAATGAGATTTGGGGGGAATCTTGAGCATAGTTTCTGATTCTTCTAAGTCCCTTCATGGAAACTTAAGGATCTGAGGCTCCCATGTTGGGAAATATTAATTCCTTTTGTGCTCCTGTTTAGGACTGATTTGTGCATTGCAGGTAATGTTGCTCTGCAGTCCTTTATACTTGGAGTGCATTTTGGGAACCTCCATGAAATGCCTCCTCTAGAATTCCCAGTGCCTGTAACTCTGTGAAAGTCCTCTGCCCATGAACTAAGGAGGGACCTAACAGACCTCTAACAGTAGGAGAGGTACTTATTTCCTGCGCTGAGCACTGCCCAGGAGACTCTCCCTGTATCCTCAGGAACCAATTTCTCTATGCTTGTCTCCGGGCTTCCACCATCTGACATCTTCAACTGCAGATGCAAGCGGGTCTCTCTCTGTCTCACTGGAGTTTCTCCATTGGACAATTTCCAGTCCATGGATCCTCATGAGACTATGCTGAAATTTCATTCCCAGTGTCATCAGGAGTGAAATGAACTAAACTGAGCTCTAGAGAATGTGCTTTAATACATAAGAACACAGCTAAGTAATTGCTATGTTGAGCAGAGGAGGAAATCAGTCACTATAAAACTCATGCTGTAGGACAACTCATTTCCAAGCAAGATCATAATGGGAGTCATCTAAACAGAATTAAACTTTTATGATTTTTTAAAGGACCATCAGACTACGAGAAACATTTCACTTCACTTAACCAAAAGGTCAGAACTTTTTAATGTCCCTGTTACATGGGCATTGTGTTATATAGATGCTCCTCAGAAGTTAATGGACGACTCCTGTTATAAAGAAGTTCAGCCATGTTGAAACTCCTGCTGGATGATCCCTAGTGGACAACCCTTCTTGTTACTCACCCTATAATTGGATGTTATGGCTATCCACACGATTCTTTCCAATGATTTCTAAAAATGAGAGGCCGCTAGTTCGGATGTTCCTTTTATTGCCTGTCAAAGGGCAATTTTCAAATGAACATCACCCTCTAGGAAGCAGAACTCTTCCATTCTCAGAGAAAAGTGATGATAATTGGACTTTACACATGTTTCCCTTTTTGAGATACAGACCACAGAATTTGTTTACGACTATCTTTAGCACGAACAGGAAACTTACGATGAAACTCAAATGGAGGGGAATAGAGTTAAAATGTTATAAAACTCATAGGAAATCTGTTCCAAATGATCCAGTGGCTTTAAAAAGTCCATTTTTAAAACATGAGAATGACAGAGCATAGTTGTTTTGTTCAGTAGCAGGGAGGGGCATTGCTGTGGCAGCCACACTTTCTGGCCCTGTGACCAGTTGCTCATTTTTTGTCAGAAAAATAGCTGGGTGCGACCATGGCTACAGTCTCTGGTTGTGGGAAAAGTGTTTGCCTGTGAGCAACTGACAAGTTTGTATTAAAGGTCAAACCAGGAATTCTGGCTCCTTAGCAGCACCCTAACCCTAACCTTAACCTCAACGCTAACTTTGGTTTCTAAACAAGACCGTTTATATGAGTAATCCAAGGAGACAGCATTCCAGGGCATTCACATCACCCCTTAAGAGGGCACCAAACATTCTTCACCACTCTTAGTTCCTCTATGGGTCACATCTGCACCATAGGGTATGCCCATCAGTTGGAATAGGCCAGGTTATGCTGCTGCAACAAAAAAGCCTAAAATCAGCTGGCATTGTTTTAGGGATTGCTGGTGGATGGTGAGAAAACGTTTTCTGAGGCAGGAAGGCTGTTTCTCTTTCCCTCTGACCTGCAGACAGACAATGGCGGAGATGGTGGCTGCTTCATCTACCTAGTTCCTGGAGTGAGGAGCTGAGCAGCACAGCCCCAGCTGACCTGCAATGCAGATAAGTTTCTGTGATTATCCGCCACCAAGATTTAGTGCCATAACTGACTAATACCACACCTACTGCAGTCTTACAGGTGAATAAATGCACACTCACGCAGGTGAAATAGATGGCCTAGGACTCTAGTCAAGGGCCAGGGAAACGATGTCTGAGCTCTATTAACATGGCAGGCTGACTCATTTGTGTCTGGCAGATCCATGAAAGGCCACTGATTTTTCCATCAACTACTGAGACTTCAGTCTGATGAGGTCATTCTGACCCCATGTGACCCTCAGAATGAACTTGGTCTTTTGCAAAGAGAGCAAAATAACATTTTTTTTTTGGTTTAGTGTCGCAGGTAGGGTGACCAACCATCCCTGTTTGCCTGGAACTGGGAGATTTCCCAGGACACAGGCCTATCAGTGGTAAAACCAGGAAAGTCCCAGTTAACTGGGATGAATAGGTCACTCTAATTGCTGAGGTGATATCTCCTAGTAACACTTAAGAATTATGCAGCGTAGACTCCCATTGTACCTTGTAATTCTTTCCGTCATAATATTTATTACATTGTGTTGTAAATGACTCAGACTGTGCAGTGTCTGTCTGCCCACCAAACCCTGGGCTTCTGAGACCAGGGAACTGTTTCTTTTCCATTTTATATTCCCAATACCTTGTATGGTGCCTGCCACTTCAAAAGAGCACAATAAATATTTATTGAATGGATGAATGAATGCTGTTTCTCTGTTATTTTTCATTCCAAAAACTGGTGTGGTGTGATTGGCTTTTTCTTCTTTGAGGATCAATTCTGCCTAGATACTAGTTTAACTACAAAGAAAGGCAGGACTCTTCCCTGACTGCAGCTACAAGCTTGCATAAAGCTTTCAGTGTGACCTGTAATGTAAAATTACATAAACCCAACACTGAACTTCAGCATAAACTGATTCCTTATTAGACCGACTGAATAACTGAATCTCCTTTTTTGGCATTTGTTTAAAGACAGAAGGTCATGGGACAAATGGTGGGTATTTGAGGCTGTGGAAACAGTTGTTATAAATTTGGTTTAGCTGTTTCTGTAACTGGGACTATTGTGACTGAAGACCCAAGCTTCCCAAGTCTGCCCTCCACCCTTGGGAATGCAGAACAACATGCCCTCCAAACCAGAGGCAGGAGGAAAATCTCTGTGGGCACGCCTCCTGACAGACTGCATTCATGCCTAGTTAAGGACAGCAAACAGTGAACTGAGAAACTTGCTCTGGAGAACTAGATCCAGGTCTCAACCAGTTGAATATTTTCATACCTAAGAGGTACGCTGAGAAAGAGTTTGCTGGTTCTTGACTTACAGACTAAATCCTCAGACATTTTTGTTTTCATTAATCACCCATAGTGAGTCTCTCCTAAGTGACTCAGCCTTTCTGAGAAGTGATTTAAATTCTAGAAAGAGGCCCTGTGGAGTAGTGGGAAGATCCCTAAACTTGTATTAAGAGGACTTAAAAGAAAACCCATCCTCAGTTTCCTCATCTGTAAAATGGGTTTAATAATATCTACCTTTCTTACCTTATATGATAGCTTGTGGGGTCAAAGGAGATAAAGTCAGTAAAAACAGTCTGAAAATTGTAAAATGCAGAATGAATATAAGATATATATTTTCTACCTCTTATGAATTCACCTGATTCTATCCTTTAACAAAACATATCTAAGTTTGCCTTCTGCTTTAAGACTTCCTTTTGTAAGTCAATTATACTTCAATGAAAAACAAAGGAAAAAAACCCTTCCTTTTATTTATCCCAATATTTTCCTCATCACAGGACGAGAATACTCTGTGCCTTGTATGTGCATTCTCTTCATGACAGATGAAGACACAGATGAAGACACATGATCTTAATTTTACATGTAAGTACTAGTTCATAGTAGTTCATGTCCAAGATCATGCAGCTAAATGTTCAGTTTTAACACAAGTGTGCTTATCTCACTGCCCATGAAATTTCCATCACACTGTGCCACCTTCCAAGTTTTAAAGTGTTTCCCTCCATTTTTTAATATCTTGGATTTGGTATACAAATTAATTTTGGGTTTTATCACATTATTTTCTAGATTTTGATTATATTTCCTCATTGTTTGTCACTCCAGACTGAAATATCCTACTCCTTACTCTGGCAGACCTTTCCTTTTCCTTGCTTTTGTTTGGACCTTTCTTGAGAGATAACAGCTAAAGCTGCATGTAATATTCCAGGTGTAGGCCCTCCTGGGTTGGGTGCCAGGGGAGGATAATGTTACCAGATGTATTGCCAATACTCATCATGAAACTCAGATTTTCATGAGCTGTTTTTTTTTTTTTTAACATCTTTATTGGAGTATAATTGCTTTACAATGGTGTATTAGTTTTTCATGAGCTGTTTTGACTGAAGTAGGGCAGTTCCAATGGAACATCCTCCGGCTACAGCCAGCAACCATGTGGCCAGGCGTTAGGGAACACGATGTCTTGAGGTCTCTAAAATTCTTTCATTTATTTATTCAACAAGTTTTTTAAAAGCACTGATCCTGTGCCAATCTCTGTTCTATTTGCTGTGGGTACGATAGAGAATAAAATACCCCAAGTCCCTCTCTTCACAGGCCAAATCGAGTAGTGTGGAGAGACAGTTGACAAATACAAAAATGTATAATATGTCAGGTGGTAAGTGCTATGTAGAAAAATGAAGTTGGGTGAGGGGAAAAGGGGAAGACTGGGCAGAGGGCTTGCCTCTTCCATAGAATGGTCAGTGACATCGCTGATAAGGTGACATTTGAGCAGAAACTTGAAGGCAGTAAAGGTTACCTCAGGGAAGAACATTCCAGGCAGAGAGAACAGAAAGTACAAAGGTCGTGGGAAAGTTTTGTGCCATGTTTGAGGTATCCCAGTGTAGCTGGAGCTAAGTGAGAGTGGAGGGCACTGGGGAGATGAGATAAGGTCAGAGCTTCAAGGTCAAGGAAGGGCAGATCATGCATGGTCTTATAAGTTATGATGAAGGACTTGGGGTTTTATTATAAGCAAAGAACTGGTCTGGTCGGACTTATTTTAAGAAACTCACTCTGTCTACTCTGAGGAGAATAGACTATGGGAAAGGAATGATGGAGGCAAGGAGGCCAGTTAGCCAGCTATGGTAATAATCCAGGTGAGGGATGATGATGGTTTGGATCAGGGTGATGGCGGAGGTAAGGGCTAAATGTCATTGAATCCTGGGTATAGATTGGATACGAGAGAAAGAGGAATCAATGACAACTCCAAGGTTTTCAGCTTGAGAAACTGCGAAAATTGGATGAATGGAGTTGCCTTTTACTGAGATGAGGAATACTATGGAAGGCATGTTTTGTGTGTGTGTAATGTTTGTAGGTGGTAGAAGGGACTTAGGAAGGAGTTCTATTCTGTATATTTTAAGTTTGAGGTACTTCCATGTGAGAATTTCAAGGAGGCAGTTAGACATGAGTATGACGTGTTCGGAGGAGAGGTTGGGGCTGGAGTTAGAGGCTAAATGAGATCACCTAGACAGACAGATAAATCAGGAAGAAAGAGGCCAGAGCACCAAATCTTGGAGGACTGCAACGTACTACAGAGAGCATGGGGAGACAGATGGAAACTGTAAAGAGAAGCAGTCACTTAAAAGCTGTTCTGGTGGCTCTGTGGCAGCAGCTACTGTGAACACTGGGTTTATATATTGGAGATCTGCTCCCAAAGTCGGGGGGCCACCAGGGAAGATTTATGCTTGTGCAGGTGGCTGCTACACAGGATCATTGTGATAAAGCACACACACAAGAGTCCTCTCTTATCATTACAAAATATGCAGGAGATTGGCCAGTCACTGCCAAAAATCAGGATGAATTACTTTAGATCAGGGAAATTTGCTTAACTGAATGGAATCAAAGAGATCATATCAATATATTCCTGATAATATAAGCATATCTATAATATGATAGAAACAAGGAACTCTCAGTACTGTGGATATACAAAGCATTAGCACGTGCATTTATAAATCCCCAAGATCAGACATATCAGAATGCATATTAACAAAATCATCTCTACAGTAAATATAAATAAAATTTGGGCTTTGGAACTCTTTTTTCCTGATTGCGATTGGTGTTTCATTTTGCAGGTCACCCCATAAAAAGCTTGTTTAACCTATGATGTACTGTATCTCAGGTGTGGATCTAATTGTTCAATTTTCAGTTTTCAACCATGTTAAGGACTTTCTTCAATTGCAACTCTGGACAGCAGCAACTACCTCATCTGATAGACAATCAAAGACATCTGTGCAGGAGGGGTGATATACTAGTAGATTTAAAAACAAAATGAAAAACATTCTGCTTTTATCCTGTGGACCCCTGCCTCCCTGCCCCCAACCCTGTCACCATCCCAACCCTAATCTGGCCAGCTCTGCTTCACAAGGAGAGGTGGAGTTGGAGAACAAAGATATCAAATTCTTGGTTAAGCTAGAAAAGTCTTGATCTTTGTATTAAGACTTAAAAGAATAAAAGCAGAGATAAGGTTTCTTTGGGCTGGGTCACAGAAGGGAGAGTTGGAGAGGGAATGGAGGGGGGTGCCTGGGACATTGATGAGATGCTGAGAAGTGGCCCTAACCTGCACCCTTACTTCATTATTTCCAAAGATGCGAGGGGGGTCCAATGCTGTGACTTCTCCAAACATCACGTGTAGTCAAGCCCCATCCTCTAAGTCCTAGGAAGAGCTCATTGTTTCCTCTGACTTAGTTTCAGAGGGGAAGCGCTGGGTCAGGTCTGTCACCAATGGGACCACCAGGAATGTCCAGCTGAGGTGCTAGGGAGGGAAGAAGCACAGTGGCTTTGAGCCTTTTCTGTGGAGCACTAGCATTCTTTAGATGAATGCTCTTCTCGCCATGTGGCAGGGCAGTAGGATGGGCTGAGGCTGGCCCTGTTTGGGAGAGGTGGCTGCCCTTGGCAGGCCTAGCAGGGCCTCTTTCTGGATGTGTTCATCTTCATCCTTTCATACTTTTTCTT
The DNA here is from genome assembly GCF_028564815.1 of Eubalaena glacialis. Classification (NCBI taxonomy): domain Eukaryota; kingdom Metazoa; phylum Chordata; class Mammalia; order Artiodactyla; family Balaenidae; genus Eubalaena; species Eubalaena glacialis. The sequence continues at coordinate 49,724,462 of NC_083726.1, forward strand.
TGGAAGCTTTCTTTGTGCCCACAAATATAGATTTAATATCTGCTTCTTTGTCTTCCAATGCTATCTCTGTTACAGCATTTATCTTACTGCATGTATGTCTCCCCTACTAGATTTCGACCTTTTTGAGAACAAAAACCAAGTTACAATTGTCTTTATATTTCCCAACACCCAGGATAGTGCCTGGGTCATGGTAGGTAATCAATAATGATTTGTTATATTATGAAGGAAAACAAATGCATTCACTCTCTATGCCATGAGTGTTCTGTTACCTGGTGTAACTGGAGTAGGTAGAGTGACTCAGCTAAGAAATAAAACACTTTCTGCTCAACAGATATTAAATAACAATAACTGTAACCACCTACAGCATATCTTCTCGCCTTCATTTTCTTTCCTTCAAATAACAGATTGAGGCCTATTTTCTCTGGAAAGTCTTTGCTGGTTATCCTTCTTACAATCTGCTAGCCAGTCTCCTCCTTCCTAAGACATTTCCTGTTATCATGTTATAGCCATAAATATATATTCCTAGATTTTATAGTCAGTCCCCCTTTTTTGCCACACTGTATTCTTAGAAATCACGTCTTCCATAAAATGGAACATTTCTCCTCTAGAGACAATGCTGTAATTAAGGGCTGACCAAGGACTCAGTATCAAATAAAATATAGTCATGATCAATAACATGTCAGAAAGATAAAGCTACAACTGTAATCCTCTAAAATAATTTAACATAGTAAAATCATGCCTCGAGTTCTATAAAACTGTCATAAATACACATTGATTATCCAATACCTGGATTATGTAAAGTCTATGTAAAAACATAAAATTAAACCCTGCTCTATTATTAAATTTTCCCCCAAACGAATATACACAGTAAAATGAATATTTTCAACACATTAATGAACAACCATTTGTTCTGCTTTTAAATTATAAATGGAATATTGGAGGATTATTTAGATAGTTGAGACCTCTTTTAATACAAGTCAGCAAGTTAGAAGTTATGCCCCTTTGTCCTTCATAGGTTGTCCTCTCCAAAGCAGCGCTTTCCAAGTTATTCAATTGGTCCTGTAGTCACACCCATATTAGTAGGCTCAACAAATGTTTCCTGCAGTTTCTGACAATGGTAGTACTTCTTTTCTCCTCGGAAAAGCTGACCCAATATTTCTAATCTTCTTCCTCTCCTTTTCTCTTTCTTTAGTTAAAGCTAAAGGCATAAAGCTAAAGGCTCAGTAGAAGACCAAAGCAGAGCCAGGGAGAAATGCGAGTGGCCTTAAATAACTCAAGTGCCCCTTCTGTGAATGATTCTTCCTTGATTTAATTTTTATTGTAAAAGCAATAAAACAATTGCTGACTGTGAGCAAACTCCAAAACAAACAAACAAACAAACAAACACCTCAAAACATTTATGATGGGCTTCCCTGGTGGCGCAGTGGTTAAGAATCCGCCTGCCAATTCAGGGGACACGGGTTCGAGCCCTGGCCCAGGAAGATCCCACATGCCGTGGAGCAACTAAGCCCGTGCGCCACAACTACTGAGCCTGAGCTCTAGAGTCCACAAGCCACAACTACTGAGCCCACATGCCACAACTACTGAAGCCCGCGCACCTAGAGCCCATGCTCCGCAACAAGAGAAACCACGACAATGAGAAGCCCACGCACCGCAAGGAAGAGTAGCCCCTGCTCACCGCAACTAGAGAAAGCCCGCGCACAGTAACAAGGACCCAACACAGACAAAAAAAAAAAAAACAAACCCATTTATGACATGATTTCTAAGAGGTCTGGCTGTCTTTTTATTAAAATTCAATAAAACGATAAATATTTATTGAAGGCCTACTGTGTGCCAGGCCTGATGTGGGGCTCAGAGGAGGCTGAGATGAAGGCAACACAGTTTGACCTTCGAGGAGTCCAGTGAGGTTGGGTGTTTAGAAAGCAGCACTTAAGCCTAGTCATGGGCACTTCCTATAAGATGATAGAGGACTTGGGGTGACACTCCCTGGGGTATTTTGGTCATGTGACCAACGAGTTTGTGACTGATACTGATCGGCAATCAAGTTTGGTAAGACAAAGAACATTTAGAAACTGTTTAACAAGAAGCCTCTCTGTTTTCTAGTTAGATTTGAGTATTGAAATTTGCTTCATGTTTAATTAAGAAAAATCTCATAATCCCACTGAAAACATAAATATGATAATCATAATGTTTGCTGAAGGCTGTTCCTACAGGCAATAGGGAATTCAATTAAGAAAATACAAGGGTGAGACAATAATGTTGAGAAAAAGATCCCCTTAGCCTTGTAGTGTGAAACATATTATTCAAAGAGGAACCAAATTGCATGGCCTAGACTGGATTTATGTGGTTTAGCTCTTATTTGTCTCAGAATTCTCAGGAGACAAGTTCCACACTTAAGTGAAAATAATACATGTCCATGTGCGTGGTAGTGTTTAGGAGAAATGAGTAGCATCAGGGATAAGATTATTTCCAAATAATCTATCAAAAAACAAGACATGCAAGCAAATAATTAGTGGATGCAATTCAGATGTTGACAATTATATCGAATTTTGTTTGTCTGGAAAGTGGTTGCTATGTGGCAGACTTATCCACTTTTTTTGACTTATAAAATAATTCTCAAGTGACTTTTCATAAAGATGAATCCAATTAGAAACCAGACTCCAAAGGTTTTCTTTTTCTCGGGGGCTACATAGCCCTGTTTTTGGAACCATTACTCTGAGCTTGTTTTCTATATATTTTGCATAAAATGCATTTCTAAAAACAAAGAATGACCTCAGTGGAAAATTAAGCAAAAACATGAGTTGTCTCCACAAGCATAATGCTCTGCAAGTCAAAATAATAATAATCAAGTGCAGATAACCAAGAAGGAGGCCCGAGAGCTAGGACCACCCCCCACAAGTCTCCATTGTAATCCCTTCCTACCTGCTCAACTGTCCTGTCTCTCCTCCCTTCAGTTCAGCCTTCACTCGGCCTCCCTGGTTATTTGGGCTAGTCAGACCTCTCCTCACCAGGCCCCTTTCATTCAGTAGCTCCCTTTTGTACTCAGAGGAAGGCCAAACTGTCTAGCATGGCACATGAGACCTTTGGCTTTTGAAGTTCATCCACCATTACCCAGCATACACCCTGTGTTCTCACCTCACTGAACCCTTCACAGAGCATGCCTTACTCATACTCACGCTTTGCATATAATATACTTTCTGCCTGGAAAGCAGTTCAAGTATCACGTCTTCTGTGAGATCTTTCCCAGTCACTCCAGGAAAAGGAGCGGTCCTTCTCTGCATAAGGGATTTCTATTACAGCACTTGTCAAAACACATCATCATTATTTATCAAAATGAAACTCTTTTTATGCCTCGATTGCCACTAAGACCCCAAAGTTTGAGATGGAAAAAATAGATGCCAAGTACTACCATATTTCAAAGTGGGATGCTAGACCACATGTGCTGGGCTTGCAAAGAAGATGCTCTAAAGCTGATTTCGTGAGTTCATTATCTACTTTCAGGATATCAAAGAGTTGTGGAGTCAGAGGAGGAGGGGTGATTCCTTCCAAGAGCATTGACAATGTGTGCTGTATGGTCTTCCCCCCAGCCAACAGCGAGGGAACGGAGGAGGACTTCCCTCTCTGCTCAAGTCAAGCAACAGGGCTTCAACATGACCATTCAAGAGAAAAACAGAAATCCTGTAGCATTTGAGGGCAAAGGGATAGTCATTGGTTCTGTGCTGAAATACTGAGGGCAAGAGATGGGGGCTGGAGCCACCTGCCCACTGGCACAGCAGAGGGAGACAGGTCTTCACGGGGAATAAGCTACAATTTCATCCATGTTTACTGGCAAGAGCTTGTGTTTCTCATTGTCCAGACATGGGACTCATAGGAGCAAAGCTACGTGGAGCCATTTTTGAATCCTGCCCAAGAAGGTGGCCGGAAGAGAGCTGTGACTCTGGTAGAGGAGGTGTGACTCTGGATGATCAGAGGCAGAGAGAGGAATCAGAGGTCAGAAGAGAGGCACTGCCCATATCTAGGGGGCTAGTCAGAAGGCTTCAATGGGGGTAGCTCTGAGGATCCCACAAAAGCACCCCATCATAGGAACGGTCAGCACAGAACCCTCCAAGGCCACAGAGTACCTCTGCCAGCTCGTAGGTACTGGAGAGGTGAGAAACCTCCCACTTGCTTTTCTGCTAGGTTGGGGAGGGCAGTTGCCCTGCTCCTATGGGTAGAGTGCTGGCTGGGGGACAAAGGGCTTTCATATGGACATTCAGCCAAGCCTTCTGTTTTCAGGCCCCCCTGGACCCCCACTTTCAGAGGTTTCTGGAACCTCTCATTCCTCAGTCTTTCTGGGGTTCTGTAGCCCAGAGCAGCTTACATCTGTGCTTCTCCCAAAGCTGTTTCAGTTCCTTGGTTTCGCTTAGTCAGTTACCACTGACTTTCCAGCTTCCAATATTCTGTTGCTTTTGCTTTCTCTTTGTCCTTGTGTGTTTATGCCTTAAACAAAATTCTTTTACCATCACTTGGGCCTGGGGCAGGGGAGATTGGGAGAAATCTGTGACAACTATGAGTGTTCAATCTGCCATGTATAACTTGAAGTACATGTAACTTTCATAAGGAGAAAAAATAATTGTGGTTGTAAAAAAATTGAGTTAGAGATATAAAATATACATGTCCATATTTTTATACATATAAAGTTAATAATAAAAAGCAATGCATGCTATTTTGCAAAATAAACCGTGCAGACAATGCTTTAGAGTTTCGATGAAGCAGCGATCACTAGGGGCTGAGGTTATCAGAGAAGGCTTCATGGCAGACGTGGAAATTTTCCTGGACTCTGAATAATGGGTAGAATTTGGATTTCTTGAGAGAGTAGGTCTCTACTTAATTCATTTCTTTATTAACAATCATGTATAAATCAGAACATTATCTACCATAGTAGCCATTGCTTTGGGCTCCTCAACATGTTTTTTCCTCGTTATCCTTCATTTTGATACTAGATGAATTCTCCCTTGGAGAGAATGAAGCCAGCACAACAGACAGAAGCAGAGCCTAGAGGCAGACAGAACTGCTGACAAGCCTTGAGACTGATCCAGCCACACCTAAAGCCAGAATGCCCTGGACTTCTAAATTGCAAGAGCCAATAAATTCCCACCCCACGCCCCCGCCTTTGTTTTCGAAGTTAGTTTTAGTTGGCTTTCAGTTACTTGCATCAGAAAGAGTCCCAACTAATATGACAGGGTAATGAGAAGGTATTCAACTGAATTTTAGAACACCACCACCACCACGGGTAGAGCTAGACCTCAATTTATAGTCTAACTTGAAATTATAACTTGCAAGTTTTTTCTCATTAAGCTTATCGGTGGTAGATAATTCTTATCCTTTGACTCAAGGCAGTATGGGAACAGACTAGTATCTGCATTTTCCCTTTGGAGCTTGTTATTTTTCTCATAACAGATGAATTATTTGTAAGCAAAAATTAAAGATAAAAATCAATCCCATCATCTTAAAAAAATGTGGTGAGCATGTCCCTAGAGTTACGAGGGCTGCCGAGTAATTCATCTATAGAGGGCTGCTGGAAGGCAGAGCCCAGCAAGCTCCCAGAATTCCGTGTTAAGGGAACTGATAGTTTTATGCTTGTAGATGAGAAGTTTTTGCTGCAGCAGCCACGGCAAACATAGCAAATCTCTAGGTGACCTGGCAAATTACTTAATAACGGCTAACTAATACCAGCTATTAATAAATAAGTACACACTATGGGTCTACTATGGTTTTCAGTGCTTTTTATGTACTACCACAAACCTGATTAAGTACTGCTATTGTCATCCTTCCCATTTTCCAGATGAGAAAAATTAAGGCACAAAGTCGTTAAGCCTGGATAGTCAGCTGGGCAGTCTGATGCTGGTGTGACCTGCTCTGAATCACTGCGCTACACTGCTCTAGGGTATTAGTCAAGTTACAGAAGCATCCTGTGTTGTAACAGCGAGTCTCAGGTCTCCACTGACAGAGCAGAGACTTTGGGATTTGAGGCAAGAGATGAAATTGCCCAGATAATCAGGAAAAGGGAAAAAATCAATTTCTGCATAAAATGCAGTCCTTCATTAATTTTAATGGTGGTGAGTTTTTCTTGTGAGATTTTAAATAGTCTTACTAAAAAAAAAAAAAAAAAAAAAGGCTTAATTACTAGAACATTTCCAAAGTTACCTCTCTGTGTGATATTAAAAGAGTTTTATCCACTTACCCTATTATTGAGACAGACTCTGTTCATCACTGGCTTGCAATCTCCCCCCAACCCCCATGCCTCTACCCCCACCCCTGCTTTGCTAACAGATCCTGCTTATGTGCAGACATCACATGGTGACCCCTTCTTCTGGAGGATGGGGAAATCCTTGCATTGGCTTACAAGGCCCTAAATGATCAGGACCCCTTCAATACCTCTCTGGGCCTGTCTCTCACCACTGTCTCCCTGGTTCACTCTGCTCCAGCTGCACTGGCCTCCTTGCTGGGCCATGAATATCCCAGAGCTGTCCTCCTCAGTACTGGCTGTTCCCTCTGTCTCAAATGCTTTCCCCCTACATAGCTCCCTGCCTCTTTCAAGACTTTGCTCCAATGTTCGCTTCTCATGAGGTCCTTGGCCACCTTATTTAAATACATTCCCAGTCCCTCTTACTCTGCTCTAATTTTTCTTTTATCCACAGCTCTTATTAATTTCTAACGTGCTATTTAATTAACTTTTTTGTTATGTTTACTTGTTGTCTCTGTATCCTCCTGGAATATATATTTTATGAAGACAGGGATGTTTGTTTATTTTGTTCATTGATGTATCTCATGTGCCTAGAAAAGTGCATAGCATATAATAGCCGCTAAATAAATATTTGTTGAGTGAGCGAACAGATGAATGAATAAATACCAGGGGGTTCTGGGAAATATTTTCCTCCTGATAAGAGGAAGAGAGAAAGTAGAAACTCTTTGCCCTCTCTGCAGCCTATTTTCTCCCCTTGAGACCTGCCGGGTGAGGATCTGATGCTTGAGCTGCTGTAGCCCTCTCACCACTGAGGTAGAGCCTAAGAGAATTACAGCCCTGGCTCTGAGCGCTGCCTGCACTCAACTACCGAACCAACGCTAGACAAAAAAGGTCTCCAGATTTCTTGCTTGTGAAAAAATTAAATCCTTCCTTTTAGAGCTAACTATTATTGTTGGGCTTCCCTGGTGGCGCAGTGGCTGAGAATCTGCCTGCCAATGCAGGGGACACGGGTTCGAGCCCTGGTCTGGGAAGATCCCACATGCCGCAGAGCAACTAGGCCCGTGCGCCACAACTACTGCGCCTGCGTGTCTGGAGCCTGTGCTCCGCAACGAGAGAGGCCGCGACAGTGAGAGGCCCGCGCACCGCGATGAAGAGTGGCCCCCACTTGCCGCAACTAAAGAAAGCCCTCGCACAGAAACGAAGACCCAACACAGCCAAAAATAAATATAAAAAAATTTAAAAATAAATAAATAAATAAAAATGCAATAAAATTTTTAAAAAAGCTAACTATTATTGTTATAAAGCAGAAACTAACACACCATTGTAAAGCAATTATACTCCAATAAAGATGTTGAAAATAAATAAATAAATAAAGCTAACTATTAGTTAGGCATGTTCTTACTTGTTTGTGGCCCAAAGCATCCTCAACTGACGCAATAACTTAATAAGTCACTGTGGTAAAAAAGAAAGAAATTTGGTTTTTGATCCTGGTTCCTGGCATAGAGCTCCTAAAACCCTTGGAATTTTCTGAGTGATAGGGTGATAGAAGTGTCTTTTGTTCTAATGAGGTGACTGAAACCAAGGGTTATAGTGTGAAAGGGTTGTCTCATTTTGTGGATCATCAGCTTCCTTAAGAACCTTTACTAAAATGGATTGTGAGAGTGACAATTTGGGGACAATACCTTTGGATTTGAATCCTGCAGAGTGGAAGAGCATGTTTGAGCTGAGACCCTAAAAGAGGAACTAGCCAGGAAATAAAGAGGAGGATGGGAAGAAGAGATTCTAGGCAGAGGCAATGACACAGGCAACTAATTTAAAATAGATATTGAGTGCTTACTGTGCCTGGCACAGTACTGATACTTTAACAGTAGTATTTAAAGTGCTATTTGTGATATCCTTATGAGTAGGTACTCTTATTCCAGTTTATAGATGAGGTAACTGAGGTTTGGAGAGGTTAAGTCAATTGCCTAGAATCACAACTTATAATTGGTGAATCTAAGATTCAAACCAGTTTGAGAGCACATACTAGATGCCACACACTATCTAAGATACTGGTAACAATGAACAAAACACAGTTCATACCCCCCCTCCCCCATGGATCTAACATTTTGATGCTCTATTACAGAAGTGAATCTGGGGCAGAAACACCTGGCATATTTAGTGAGCCAATGGCTCCCCCATCTCCAGAGGAATCTTGGGAACTCGCTGCCATATTGGGTGGAGATGAGTTGGACTGTTGGAATGCAAAGGTTGGTTCCCTGCAATTGTCTTTGGGCTTTGGGGAATTTGTACCACATGCTTAAAAACTGATGAAAATTTATTTTTATTTTAAAATTTCTTATAAGTATTTAATCTGTCATGAGAGAAAAACAAGTTCCAAAGGGAAAAATGCACACATTGCTGTACTTCATGTCTGAAAAAGCAAAGTGAATACTTATCTGCTGCCAATATGCTTAATTAGGGTAGACAAGGGAGGTACCATTTAAAATTATGGTTTTGAAAAAAGCCATTGAAGGAAATGGACATGACATTAGTGGTCAGAGATCTATTCTAGGTTTTTTTTTAATACACATTTTTTTATAAGGTCTGTTTTATAAGAAGAGGAACTCAGACAGAAGTGGAAGTATTATTATAAAATATTCTGTAGATTTAGCAATGTAGTTCTTTAAAATTTGTCATTCCTGCAAAGCAGAGAGGTAAGGTTTTAAAATAGTGGCCACAACTATTTTCGGTCCTTTAGGAATATTGTTTAAATTGTCTTCCCTTTTCTAGCTAATTTGCTGAAGTAAAAGTATATCAGAAGATTAATATACTTTTATTTATATAATAATAATACCTTATGACTGCTGAGCTGATCACATATGCTAGTTTGTCAAATCCTCCCAATCCTGTGAGATATAAATTATAAGTGATACCTCTTTAGGTATGGGAAACTGTGGTTCAGGAAGGTTATATGATCTCCCCAAGACCACAGGCGGTGTAGCTGGGACCTGAACTTGGGAATTCTGCCTACAGATCTTGACCTGACTGGGTACAGTAGTTAAGAGAATGGGCTCTAGTGTCAGTTGGATTTGAGATTGTTCCCTAATTGTACCTTTACAAATTATTTAAACTTTTCAATCCTCAGCTTCCTCTTCTGTAAAATGGGGCCAATAATACCTACATCATAGTTCTGTGGTGAGGCGTTAATGATTATTACTAACTATAAAGTGCTTACTTGGCACATAGTATGTGTTCAGTGAACGGTCGTTAGTATTATTGATAAAGAATAAAGGAGAAATAAAAATATTGAATTAATAATGTCTTCTTATTCGGAAGGAAACAATGTATTAAAACAGTGGTTCTGGGCTTCCCTGGTGGCGCAGTGGTTGGGAGCCTGCCTGCCAATGCAGGGGACACGGGTTCGAGCCCTGGTCTGGGAAGATCCCACATGCCGTGGAGCGACTGGGCCCGTGAGCCACAATTACTGAGCCTGCGCGTCTGGAGCCTGTGCTCCGCAACAAGAGAGGCCGCGATAGTGAGAGGCCCGTGCACCGCGATGAAGAGTGGCCCCCACTTGCCGCAACTAGAGAAAGCCCTCGCACAGAAACGAAAACCCAACACAGCCATAAATAAATAAATAAATAAATTCAAATTAAATAGCTAGTCATCATCTTAAGTTAAAAAAAAATTAAAAATAAAACAGTGGTTCTCAACTAGGTGCAATTTTGCTGCCCATGGACATTTGGCACTGTCTGGAGACATTTTTGGTTGTCACAACTGAGAGGTGCTAAGACCAAGTGGGCAGAGTGGGTGGAGGGCAAAGATGATGCTAAACATCCTACAATGCACACGTCAGCCCCCACAGCAAGGAATTATCTGGACCAAATGTCAGTAGTGCCCAGGTTGAGAAACCCTATGTTAAAACGACAAGGACTCACTGAGCCTTTACTTTTTTAAAAAACTGAAGTATAGTTGATCGCAACGTTATATTAGTTTCAGGTGTACAACAGAGTGATTCGCTATATTTCTGTAGATGATACTCCATTTAAAGTTATTATAGATTGAGTATATACTTTTAATGAGCCATGTAAACACCATATTCTCCAAGCACAGAAGAATTTGAAAGTCGGAGGCAACGTATTATCTTGGCAAGTACAGAACACAAAAATGAATGTAAGGAAATGTCATAGCTTATGCTGGACACATGAGCAGAATGATGATCTGGAGTTTCTAATTGGAAAATTCAACAGTTTAAGAAAAGTTTTTTGTGGTATAGAGGGGATAGTTCTCAAAATTGCCAATTTATACTTATTGAAAAAATAAATTTTCATATGATGAGATAGCTCAAATTCATCAGCAAATGGCCTTAGCTAACTTTCCATCATTCTTCAAACATTTTTCAACAGTTAGGGCTATAGTAACACCAGTAAGACATGATTTAATTTTTTTTTAAATAGGAATTTTTATCTAAGTGAAGAAGAACATAATTTAGATTTATTAGTATAAAGACCAAAATGGGCTTCCCTGGTGGCGCAGTGGTTGAGAATCTGCCTGCTAATGCAGGGGACACGGGTTCGAGCCCTGGTCTGGGAAGATCCCACATGCCGCGGAGCAACTAGGCCCGTGAGCCACAACTACTGAGCCTGCGCGTCTGGAGCCTGTGCTCTGCAACAAGGGAGGCCGCGATAGTGAGAGGCCCGCGCACCGCGATGAAGAGTGGCCCCCGCTTGCCACAACTAGAGAAAGCCTTCGCACAGAAACGAAGACCCAACACAGCCAAAAATAAATAAATTAATTAATATATTAAAAAAAATAAAAATAAAAAATAAAGACCAAAATGTAGTATTTTTCTACTAGAAACAGGAGACAATACTTTTCATGATGATTTTAGTCTCCTTAATTTGAATATTTTAAAATGAATTATATTACGAAAATTGAATCCCACACACCAATTAGCTTAGATTATATTGATCATGATGAACTAATTTCTTCAGATTTATGACTTGAATAATTTATTATTGTGCAACTCATCCCACATTAGTGGCTTTTGCAAAGTAGTGCAGAAAAGCGATCTTTTGCCAACTTCTATTCATGTTTGAAGAAGAATTTCCTGTATGTATGGCAAAATCTGTCACCATAGAGCCCAGAGATGTCAGTTTAATACACTGACACAGAGACATAGAGAGCATTTATAAAGGGAGATTATTTTTTCCTGGAAAATATTAAAGAAAGATGCATTATTGCAGTTAAACACAGCCTTACCACCATGTCCGTGCTCTGAATGCTGTTCCAGGAAGGATCTCAGAGGTGTTGCCCACATAATCAACCAGGGGCTGGCCATATGCTTCTCTGGTCTTACCAGGGCCAAGTTGCCACCATGGTTGGAGGTGTGGCACTGAAAGGAAAAGAGTGGGGATGGGAAAAGGGAGAAGGTATCATTCATTCATTTATCCATTCAATATGCATTTTTTTTCTTTTCAGGTTTATTGAGGTATAATTGGCAATCAAAAAGTATATATATTTAAGGTATATAACTTGATGATTTGTTATATGTATACATTGTGAAATATTCCCCACAATTAAGCTAATTAACATATCCATCACCTCCCATAGTTACCATTTTCCTTTTTTTCTTTTTTGTGGTGCATTCAATGTGTATTTCTTGATCATCTAATATGTGCTGAGCCCTGTGTTTGTGCTGGCAACAGAAAGTGAGGAAGCCAGAAAAGAAAGAAGAGAGGACAGCTTGAGAAGGAACCACCTGGCTTTTCCCTGTTCTCATAAAGTTTACAGGTTGCTGGGGAAAAACTATTAAACAGATAATTAGACAAACAGTTTTTACACTGTCCCTAAATACAACAATAAAAAGTACAGGGTATTATGAGAAAGAATAACTAGAGGAACTAATTTAACCTAGGAGGTCAGGGAAGGTAGCTGGTAGGTGCAATCCTGCTCAGTGTAAAAAAGAAACAGAAAACAAAACAAAACAAAAAACACCAAAGGTATGGCTCATAATTGATAAGCAGCACAATTCAAATATAAAATATTCCTAATTAATTGTGAAGTTCTGGGCCTTTAAAAGACAGAATTCTGCAGGTGGTGGTGATTTTCACCATAAAGCTAATAGAGCAAACCAGAGTCAACAGGATATTAAAAAGTTCTGGCCTTAGTTAGCTACCGAATCACTTCTGTGAAAGAGCTGGTTTTAAGGAAGGGTGAGGCTGGTGAGTGGGCAAAGAACCAGGAGAGACAACCAGATATAGAAGATAAATTCAGGAGTAAAGAGCAGGCAAGAGGTAAACAAATGGTGTGACAGGCTAAGAAGCACACGAACCCAAGGGGAAAACGGGCATTAAGGTCACAGGAAATGAAGAGTGCTCTAAGGCGGCAGGATGTGGCGCCCTGGGTGGACCTCCAGTGCCGGAATCTGACCTGGACAGGAAGTGAAGGGCATCATCTGAGAAGCAGGAAGGGGAGATTATTTTTTTGTGTTGGTCGTAATGAGGAAAATGAGTGTTGGTTACATAAACCTTGCTAAAGCTTTTATCTTGTTTGGGGTTTGAGGCAGCTTGGAGCTTCTCTAACAAAATAATCTGGCCTTCTGGGAGGTATTTGTGAGGGACAAGAATGGAGGGAAGAAAGATTAGCGCGTGAGGAATTGCTCGGCTCCCTTTTGGGTGACAGAAGATATCTGCCTTGGATCCAAATCAGAAGAAAATAAGGACCTCCTACCTCCTGTCTCATGACAAAATGATCTATATGTGACTCTTGGTTGAGATACATCTCTATCTTGTATTATAATAATAGACCAAAGGTTGAGGAGTGGGAAATAGTTGTTTGTTGGGGATTATATTGCTAATTCATGCTGTTTAGACTGAAGAAGGAAAATGATAGAAGAAGCCATCCCCTCCCCTTGGGTAAATGGAGGAGGGGAACACACTGAGAAGTTAAAATGAAGAGAGAAATACGTAAACATAGACTATTTTTTTAAACCAATTGTAAACAATGTGGTATGATGGAAGATTGGAAGAGATAAAAAATAACCAGCATTAAGTTAAAAGGGATAATTAGACGAGACAAAATAAGAGGGGAAGGTCTCTAACTTTAGAGACTAGAAGCTCCTTCAAACATTTCCTTTCAAGTGACTGTGGGGCTTTAAATCTTTCAGGATTTTAACAAGATGCTCAGAGTGTATGTCTTACATACACACCAACACACATTTTTTGCTTTTCCCTCTGAAGGGAGGAGACACTAGGAGATGTGTTCCTGGCTGTCATTTGGAGAGTAGCTTCTAGTTTGTTTTTTTGTTTTTTTTTTTTCCTTAAAAGCTCTGGAGAACTGTTGGCAAATAGAAATGGTCCACAGAAATAACATGGCTTCCTGGAACTTAGGAGGAAGGAAATGGGTGGTCTCTTTAATTACTGTAGAGTGTGTGTGTGTGTGTGTGTGTGTGTGTGTGTGTGTGTGTGAGAGAGAGAGAGAGAGAGAGAGAGAGAGAGAGAGAGAGAGAGAGAGAGATAACTAAAGATAGCATTCTGGCTTATGTCCTCAGGAGGGAAGGTGAATCTGGAAATTAATAGATCCGGAAGTATATACAGTTGTATTGAATTTGCTAGGTTAAGTAAGACAATAATGCTCTTTGTTTTCAATATCCTGGCTAGATCAGAAAGGGTGGACTGAAATTATTCTCTGATATTTAATCAGTTTAAATTCAAGGGCATTATTATTTACATACGAAGAACTAATGACTCTAATGAAGGCACGGAAGCTTATTTACAACAAAGATGGGACTGGAGTGGCAAGAGGAGTGTCGATAGGGCCTTGATTAATTGATTTGCTAATTATTCTTTTCCGCTGGGTGTTACAGTCCTTTTAGTAAAAAGCAGTAGAAACAAGAATGTTGCCGTAAGCTATTTTAACTCAGTAGTAGTAGCAAAAGCTTCTTGGCCATTTTAAGATATTTTGGGATCCTTTTTTTTTTTTTTGTCCTCTTTTATGCTGAAATTGTGGACTTTGTAAAATTGAAGAACAAAATATATTCCTATATGTACACTTATTTATGAGCTATGTGATTTAGCCCAGGTCTGGGCTTAAAAGGCATTTTAGTGAAGCTGGAAATAAATTAGATGACAGGTCTGAATTGAAATAAAAATTTACAATATGTCCCATAGCAGTGCCATGTATTTATTTCTTCAAGCTTCTTAAAGACACTGATTGGTCTTAAATACATCTCTGCTCCTTGGTGCAGGAAGTTCAACTTTTCTGTAGGCTTACATTGTTTTGCATTTCTTTGAAAGTCATGATACTGAAGAAATTAAAAAATCCCCAGGAGATTCTGTGCAAATGCGAGCTCATTTTCATCCTTTCTCCATCTCACTTTTGTCCTATATCTTCACTGATTTGGAGGAAGTGGTGACTGAGGGCATGGCTATCATTATTAAGCGTATATCATGCTGCAGGCACCGTGTTGGCTATTCACAAGCATTATTTAACAATGTCCCCATTTTACAGATGGGGGAACAGAGACTTAGAGAACTTCAGTGAGCTCACAAGTAGTAAGTGGTGTAAAGCCAGAAGATGAATCTAGGTCTTTTTTTTTTTTTTTGGTCATTTCTTGACAATCTTTGAGTGCCTCAAATTGCTAAGACCTTATTTCCCTAATGAGATTGTCAGCTGCTAGAAGGCAAGGATCTTATCTTTTAGTCTGCTTAGAGTAGGCACTCAATAGTTATAGCTTTCTGTTGAAATGAAAATTGAATGTCAAATGTCAAAGAATTTTATAAAAAGGTTAAATGGGTGAAGAAAGAAAAAAATCCCAGGAAATGAGTTTCTCAAATTCACTACATGGAAGTGCTATAAAACACTGGTTCGTGAACTAGTGCCGTCCCACAGTGTCTGGTAATGTGGGGGGGGGCGGTTTCTTAGGTTGTCAGGATACTGGAGGTCTCCTTGTGCTTAGTGGGTGGTGGCAGGGATGTCAAATGTCCTGTAGAATGTGGGATAGCCCCACAAGATTGCCAGGCCCCAAATGCCAATAGTGCCCCAGCTAAGAAGCAGCACCTGGCTTAGCAGCCTAGTGACTGGAGAATGTGGACCCAGAAGGCAGACTGAGTTCCAACTGAGCCCCACGCCTTGCCGGCGGTGTCACTTGCATCACGTTAACTCTGTGCCCTCTACTCCTGGCACACGGCTAGTGCCCGATAATGTCAGCTCTTACTCACTAGCCTCCAGAAGAGTGTCCCTGATGCAAGATATGATCTTGGAGGAGTTACGGAAGTTACTAGACAGTAACTTACTAACAGTGTTAAGAATCAAGGTGTATTCAAAACAGTGCTTCTCAGACCTTTGTGTACTTACAAATCTCCTGAAAATCTTGTTAAAATTCAGATTCTGATTTAGGAGGTCTGGGGTGGGGCCTGAGAGTCTGCATTTCTGACAAGCTCATGATGCTGGTGGTGGTGTCTGTGGGTTGCAGGTTGAGTGGTAAGATTCTACAGAAACCTGGGGGAGAAGCTCACTTAATAAATCAAACAAGCAAGCATTTATTGCATGTCTATTGATACCTTAAATTACAGAGATAGAGGCAATGGAGGTTGGCTTATAAAGAGTATAGAATTTGGTTTCTTCACATCAGGCACTTCTATCTGCTTTGCCACTTTTATTACACACAGACACACACACACAGAGAAGGAACATTTTCCATGGATAACTCATGGATAACAATTTTTCTCAGAGGAAAAAGGCAGAAAAATACTTCCTGCCTGTATTTCCTCACTAAGAAAAAAAAGGCCATTTTGAGTCCCCAAATAATTTTAGATATTGTAACTAAATAAAGGAAAACTTGACTGCCATTCTTGGATGCAGGGTGGAAGCCTAGCATATCGCAGAACTAGGGTGAGCTGTGTGTGTGTTCGTGTGTGTGCTGTTGTATATGTGGATGTGTGAGCTGGGAAGTGTATGAGGTCTTCGCTAGACAAATGCCTTTTAAAATATTGCTGGAGAAGGGGGATCTAATTATCCCCCCCCCCCCACACACACACTCCCCTGTGAAGATTAAAGCTCTAAGTGAAGGGGCAGGGGTTCCTAAGGCAGCTTTGACTGGGAACTTCGCATATTTTAGGCAGTGGAAGTTATTTGAATATAGTCATTGAGAGGAGACTACTCATTATCCACTTAAAATACTTCCCGACTGCAGCATGGTGTTGTACAGAAGCCAAAGTAATTGGCTCCGCATTTGGCCAGCTGATTTAGCAAGAAATTTTGCAAATTATGCAGTCCTTACAGATGGTGCTGTTGGGTTTGTTAGAATGTTTTAAAACAGTGACACACTTGACCATGAACTGAATTTCCAGCCTCTTAGAGCTACCTCCAGCCAATCCGAGACTCTTTCCACAGGGGGCTGAGACCAGAAACAGACCTTTCCTGCAACCTTATGATAAATGATTTCCTTTAAAAACCACTTGTATAATAAAATAACTTGGTGGTAAACGTGGCCAAGGGCAACTCCTGGAACTTCTCCATATCTTTGCTTATTGCGGAGTTGCCTGAGTCACATTTTAAAATGGTTCTTAATTGACCTTCTGGTGCTCTGCCTGAGGTCAGGGAGGAGCCAGTATTTCTAGGAGGGATGGCGGGTGTGCTCTGCCAGTGTGAAGAGTAATTCCCCGAGAGACTGTGAGGAAGGTCGGTGCCTGCATGTGTAGGGTAAGGACAGCTGGAGGCTCTGGCTTTCTCTGGGAAGAGGTTTCTAAATTCCCCTCTAGAAGCTATCAGAAAGTTCAAGGTACTGATCATCTTCATAGGCCCAATTCTTGCTCAGATCTTTGCAACTGGGACTAGTCCTGATCTTTGCTTGTTTTGTTTTCTTGGTTTCTATTTGAATCGTCACCTTTTATCCATCTCCCTCAGTGCCCTTTTGGTTGTGCTTATTTTGGCTTTACGTAAGCAGCATCTCTGGATGCATGAAAGAGGCAGATAAAATTCTCCAGGGTTACTGAACTGCCCTTTATCTATTTTTAGCCATGCAAGGAATTTACCATAGCCCACAGCATAACTCAATCACTCTAAGCCAGTGAGCAAATTCTGAGTTTTTTTTAAACATTTCCCTGAGGCATTTGGCATAGGCTAAGCTTAAAGGCACACGATTCAATCATCAGTTATTCAAGATATACCATACTTAGGCTTCTGTAATCACCAGACTGTCACTGTCAGCTAGACGCTCAGCTCTGGTTCCTAATTTTCTGTTGGAAGCTGCACAAAACCTGTGTGTCCTGTGTGTGTGGGGCTCTGGCAATGCAGAAATGGCAACAAGGAAGTATCTAGTGCCCACCAAGGGACTGATGACAGCCAATTTGTTCTCTTTCAGTCAAGTGGCCTTTCTTAAGAGAACTCTTGGCCTGTAGCCTGAGCTGTCTGACCCTTGTATAGCTGCCATCCCTTCCATCCCTAGGGACCCTCCATAAAGTGAGGACAATGTGTCTTATTTATCACTCTAGTTTCACATAGGGCCTTAAGTTTTTCTTAATCAGTGAGTTAGAAGGAGGCATTCATTCATTTGTTGCTTGATTGAATCATTCACTCATTCAACAAACATTCACTGATGAATATCTACATTCCAGCTTGGAAGCCTGGAATGGAGTATCCTCAACTTTCAATAGGAATACATGCCTACCACCCACTATTTTGGCTATAAGAGCTCCCCTATGCCTCCTGCACTTCTTGGGAACATGCCCCTCTAGGGTGGTTAGCTCTGCACTCCTATCCAGATGGGCTCATTTCCTTTGCCTCTGCACTACTTCTGCTAGCAAAGTGACCCCTCCCCCTTCTGAATATCACTAGTTTCTGTTACTCATTTCTTTCCTTCAGGGTCAAACTGAAAGTTAAGGAGATACTGTCCTACGATATGACTTGTGATGTGCCCACTTGGCTAGGCTGAACTACATCCCCCAGAATTCTCTTTCCAATATGTTTTTGGCAATGGTGGGCTATAAGGGAGATTCCTTTGCAAAAACCAGAAGATGAAAGGGAGGCGGGCAGCTATTTTGTAGCATACACATACCTTCTCCCTATTGTTCAACCAAGCACCAATCTAGATGCTACTTGTGAAGGGATTTTGCAGATGTAATTAAAGTTCGGAATCAGTTGACTTTAATCAAAAGGGAGATTGTTCTAGGTCTTAATCAGTGGAAAGCTTTTTTTTCTTACAGTTTTACTAAGATATAATTGACATACAGCACTGTGTAAGTTTAAGGTGTACAGCATAATGATTTGACTTACATATATTGAGAAAGATTACCACAATAAGTTTAGTTAACATCCATTATCTCATACAGATACAAAATTTTTTTTAATGTTTTTTTTTTCCTTGTGATGAGAACTCTTAGGATCTACTCTCTTAACAACTTTCAAATATACCATACAGCAGTGTTAACTGTGGTCAGCATGTTGTATGTCACACACCACCCCCCCCCCACCCCGTATTCATTTATCTTATAAGTGGAAGTTTGGACCTTCTGACTAGCTTTATCCAATCCCCCGCCCCTATACTCAGGGAAAGCATTTAAAAAGAGGGGTTAGACCCTTGCTGGGATCAGAGAGTCGACGTAACAGGGCTGAAGAAAAGTTGTAGAATCTTTTTCTATATTCTAGGACAACACCCACGTTGCTGCTGATCTGCCGATTTGCCTCGTTGGTGTGAAGCAGCAGCTGGGCCTGTAACTGCTTGCCTTTCCAGGTGGTTCTTCCTTCAGTTTCACTGACTCTTGGGTCAAGTGAATGCATTCAGCTCCAGGACCAAGAGCTCTGGCTTCCACAGGATACCCTCACTACCAAAGTCATACCTGTGGGATCCCAGCCTGCTTGTGATCTCCCTTCTTGACTGCCTGTCCTGTGGATGTCAGAGTTGCTTGGCCAGCTCCTACAACTGTGTAAGATGATTCTTTGTAATAAATAAATGGATCAATTAAAAAAAAAACCTCCCACTGGTTCTGCTTCTCTTGTTAAACTCTGACAGATACATGAACTAAAGAAGCCATTGTTTGCTTTACATGTCATGAAGTCAGCAACTGAAACCTAGTTGGCCACCAATATTCATTCATTTATTCACAACTGTGCTATGGTTGGCAGTAGAGCAATAAGCAAGGCAGACATGGACCTTGCCCTTAGAGAGCAGATCTAGCAAGAAAGCAGATGTTCAACAATATTTACAAGGATAATAATAAGGTTAGCATGGAGCTGTTAGAAGGTATAACTGGGAGACCCTGAATGGTCTGAGGTGTCAGAGAAGGGAAATAAGGGCCTGAGAGAAAGAGCTAGAGAGGATGACAGCAAATAAAAGGAATTCAAGCAGTTCTTTAGAGAGTTGTTCACGGTGGCAGAAGAGATGCGGCTGGAGAGGTAAGCCATAGAGGGCCCTGCAGGCCAAGATAATGATGTCTGATACCCTGAGGGACAAACATTTTTGTTTAAAAATCTTCATACTTTGGAACGCTTTTTTAAAATTTATTTTATGATATCACAATGTGGTTTCATTTTGAGCCTTTAAAAATCCTGTGGTGTTAGTATGTTTGCTCCTGCCACTGCTCTGACTTTTCAGTTTTCTACAGTCTTCTTGTAAAATATTACATGATGCTCTTTTTATAAGAGAAGCATCAATTGGCTATTGTCATACTATTTTTAACCCATTCTCCTGTCTTGGGCTGTGAGTTCTCATGGCGTACCTCTTGAAGGAAAAAGAAAACAAAACCTGAACTCTTCACGTCAATTTACCTGACAATTCCCTTGTCTCAACATTTATTTTCTGTTCTTTCAAGATTCACAGCAAAGGCTTCTGGAGGGTGGGCAGCTCACCTGGCCTCATCATTTCCGGCCTTCTGTCACCACCTGAGGTGGGGGAACTCAGCCCTTCCTTGGGCTATTAACCCTTCCTGCCTGCTAAGCACCAGGATGCTCTAAGTAATTGAGCCACATGTTATTCTTGAAAACTGGGGCAGTAAATACCATCAATTCCATGGGCTAGAGAGATAAGAAAGACTGAAGTGGAGACACTAAAAGGTATGTGACAAAATCAGTCACAAATCTGAGGTAGGCTGAGCAGTGTGCGCTTCGATTCAGTTTCTGTCTTTCTTTGCTCTTCTTCATTTTTCAAAAACCCCCATTCAGGTCTCCCCTGTAGCTGTCTTCGGGAAAGCTGCTAGGTAGAGAGGGTGAACCAAATTTTAAAGGCAGACTGCCTTGGGTCGAAAGTCTGGTCCCACTGTAACCTATTTCTTTATCTGTAAAATGGGAATAATATCAACTACGTGTCAAATGGCAAGTGCAAAGCAATTAGCTCAGTGCCAGGCACACATGTGGGGGGCTCAGTGCATTTGGGGTATTAAGCATTATGATCTTGAACAAGGTGACTTTGCTAGAGGTGGAGGGAGCAGATTTAGCTACAAAGATTTTTACTCAACAGATTATTTTTACCCTTTGTACTCATTTTTATACAAGGAGTAAGAAGCATCATTTGCTTTAAGAGCGGTGCCTGGTCTCTCAAGGTCCAAGTCAGGAGTCACAACAGACAGTCAGGTTCATGGGTTGTGAGGACACTTGCAGAACTTGCCCAGGCTCGTTTAAAAGTGAATTGGAGATAACTAAACTTATCGTGGTAATCATTTCATAATATATGCATAGGTCAAATCATGATGTTGTACACCTTTAATACAATGTTGTATGTCAATCATATTTCAATAAAACTGGGAAAAAAAGAGAAACTATCCTCACCATAAAAAAAAAGTTAATTGGAGTGAAAAATTTTGGAGGTAGATAGTGGTGATGGCTGCACAACATTGAATATAATCAAT
Source organism: Eubalaena glacialis (assembly GCF_028564815.1). Classification (NCBI taxonomy): domain Eukaryota; kingdom Metazoa; phylum Chordata; class Mammalia; order Artiodactyla; family Balaenidae; genus Eubalaena; species Eubalaena glacialis. The sequence continues at coordinate 49,745,513 of NC_083726.1, forward strand.
GCCACTGAATTTTACACTTGAAAATGGTTAAAATGCTAAATTTTATGTTATGTATACTTTCCCACAGTAAAAAAAAAAAAATTGAGAAAACAAAAAAAGTGAATTGGAGAGAGGCTACTGGCTTGTGTCTGAATAGCTCTTCCTTCCACTCCCAAATGTAGGCTAGCTTGGTAATAACGTGACCCACTTCTGAACTGAACCGTATGGGTACTATGTTGCTAAATGATCCCAGAATGTGAGTTAGGAGGGTCCATAGCTAAACTCCTCATTTTACAGATGAGGGGTTGGAGACGCTGACAACCTTCAAACAGGCCATGCTCTTTCTTTGTCAGGGCCCTTGCATATGCTGGTCCCTCTGCCATGAATACTCTTCCCCACTCGGATCAATCCTACTTATCCTTCTTGTTTCAGGTGAAACATCACTTTATTCAAAAAGCTTTCCTGTCCTCCTAGTCTATGTTAGCTCAGCCTGTTGTGTGATTTCGTAGTAACCAACACTTCTTTGAAATGCTCATTCCACTTGTAATTACTTGTATTATGTCTGAGTTTCAGGCATGAGGGCAGGGCCTTGGTCTGTCCTGTCCTGTCCACCATTGTTTCTCAGAACTCAGCATAGTGTCTGGCACATTTGCGTTCATTAGAGAAAAAAAAAAAACCAAACAAAACACTAAAAATAAAATCAACCTTGTCTTCTCACAAGGGGGAGAATGATGATAATGATATACCTTTATGTGTGTTAACAGGCAAGAATGGCTGGGGGAAGTAGGGCAGACACTGCCTTTAATCCATTGAGACTGATCCAGGCACTAGTTGATATCCCAAGGAAATGTACAAAGAAGCAGGGCAGGGGAGACTGAACTTGGCTGCCCACACCTGCACTGCATGCACAGGAGGATAAACAGTAAATCAGCAGCACAGGGGATATAGGTTGGATACAAGGGAATGCTTTCTGGTATGATATTAAGGATTGTTAAAAATGGGTTGGAATATAGAGGAAGCGTTCCCCAGAGGCTTCAGAAAACAGGCCAGAGTTCCATTTCAGCTGCTTATTTTGGGCCTACCACAGGCAGCAGGGTAGACTGGACAGTCTCTTTAGGTCCCATCGTTCCACCCCTCTGACCCATAATAAAGCTATAGACACTGCTGTTGCCAATAAACATGCAAGTACATACACAAACGGGAAACACTTCTAGCCAGTCCTGGGGCTGTATCTGTTGCTAGTTCTTTATCTACTGAACATTCTGAATTCACCTTTTGTTTAGAAAATTACCGCAGTCTTTAAGCACTGCAAAGCTCTTTCTATAAAAGACTGGTTCTGTATTTGAAAGCAAGAACTGCGATGCATACCAATTTAACTCTTGTGTTGACACTCACCTAAGTAGAGGATTAAAAAAATAACCTGCCAGTCTGACTAATTCCCAGCATACAAACAAAGCGATCTGGACACTGCTGTATGTCCTATCCAGGGAGGAGGGACACATCTTCTCTTTCTACGGTTTTAAAGTGAGGGAAGGGAATGGTCTTGAATATGCGAATGAATCTAACTTAATTAACTTTTATGACCACAGCTCCTTTGAGATAACCATGGAAGCCAATTAGATTCCATTAAAATTCAGTCATTTCCCTGAAGCTTCGATGAGACACCCTTGCCTCCTCTAAGAAAAAACAAAAAAAAAAGTGAAAAGATCTAATCAGAAATAACGAAAGAGAGTAAGCTGTCTCCAGCAGCTCTGCGACTTGGTCTTTCCAGAAGCTGCTTACACAGTCATTTGCTCCAGTTCATCGCCCCAAACCAGGCGGTGCAAGCAGCAATGCGAAATCATTCCAGGTCAGTCATGTAATTGCTGACCCCGAGTTTATCATACACTGAAGCTGTGAAAGGTAAAAGGAATGATATTTCACACTTCAGGGTGAAAACTCAAGCTTCGTGAGGGTGAGGGGAGAATTGCTTTCACCCTATCAGGCCAGAGATGAAGAGAAACTTAAGCCACTTATTCCTTTGCTGCCCAGTTTTGTAATATTCTGTCCCTTTTCTTCCCCCTGATTACAAATGCAATACATATTTATAGTAAAAAAAAAAAAAAAAAGGAAAAATACAGAATGGCTAAAAGATGCTGTACATATCTAGAAAGAGCTTGGAAGGCTCTCTTCTGTAATTTTGTTCCCTTCTTTCTCCCTTACTAAGCAAATTTTAGAGAACTTAGTGTGTTCGGGGAGGGCTGGGAGGGCATAATGAGTGCTTGAAGTGGGGGTATCATATTCCAATTCCTTCCTTTCCCTTTCAATCTCTATCCCACGCCACTTACCTCTCTGGTCTCTAACACTATGTAATTACATAGCTACCAATCGTTTTTGAATCCTGGCCCCTAAACCACTCTCCATGGTTAGAAAAATGTATGGTGGGTCCACCAATTGTTTGATCCACCCTGAAAGTGCCTTGAGATGGGTTCAGCAAAGTGTGTCACTGGGTTTCTGGGAGCTGTGTTGCCTGCTAGTTAAACATTTCATGTCTTATGACTACCATATTGCAATTAATTTTAGCATGAACATAGGAGATATTTCTATTTCTTCACAGACACAAGCTATCTCTAAACCAAATACATGTGAAGAGTAGGTCACAGTGCCCAGCATTATATGATTATATAATTATGCAGGCTATTAATTGAGAGTAGAGTTAAAGTTGCTGTAAGAGGGTTTTTAATCAAGTAGATTTAAGAACTCGAATTTTATATTTCCCTTAGATTTTAAAAATAGAGTACTTGAGATCTAACAAAGGAACACAATTATAAAATAAGTAGAAAGAAAAGAGACGATGATGTGGAATATAGACACTTGAGTGGTTCTAAGGGAAAGAAGAAGTAAAGGTAAAACAATTAAAACCAAATCTTTGGGCTTCCCTGGTGGCGCAGTGGTTAGGAATCCGCCTGCCAATGCAGGGCACACGGGTTCGAGCCCTGGTTCAGGAAGATCCCACATGCCGCGGAGCAACTAAGCCCGTGCGCCACAACTACTGAGCCTGCGCTCTAGATCCCGCGCACCTAGAGCCGGTGCTCCAAGACGAGAGAGGCCACCGCAATGAGAGGCCCGTGCACTGCAATGAAGAGTAGCCCCCGCTCACCGCAACTAAAAAGAAAGCCCACGCACAGCAACGAAGACCCAACGCAGCCAAAAATAAATTAATTTAAAAAAAACCCAAAAAACCCCAAAATCTTTTATTTTCCCACCAACAGTTTCACCTGTCTTTGTTTTCGAGAACTTTAGCTTAACTGGGTCTCAAAATGATTCCCTCTGCCATGTCCTAGTGCAGGGTTGAATCATTTTGTGCCGGGACTATTGTAATTTCAATAGCTACTATCTATTGAGCACTTACTACACGCGAGGCACTACATTCTGAAGCATGCATCAGTTTATTTTAACGCTTGTATCAATATTCCGAAGTTGACTGTACCATTTGGGGCAACTGAACACCTAATAGTCATTATCCCCTCTTCTTGTTTGCTAACAGAACACAGTTTTGTTTGGGGTATTAGTGTATCCAAGTAAATACTCACTTTACCAGCCTCCATCACTGCTAAGGTGGCTTTGTGATCCAGTTCTAGACAATGAGATGTAAGCAGAAGTCTGCTGGGAGCTTCTGGGAAGCTTTTTTCCTTCTTGATGAAATGGGACACAAAGAGCTAGAGTAACGCTCTCAGCCTATCCCCACTTCTTTCTGCCTTAGGTATAAATGTGATGGCTGGAGCTGCCTTTGGTATAAATGTGATGGAGCTGCAGCAGCCATCTTGGAAACATAAAGCAATGAGCCAACATGCTCAAGAAAGCAAAACATGCTTTCTTAGCATTCTATGCTAAGAAAGGTAGCGTTAAAAGGCAGAAAAAAAAATCTGGGATCCTGATGGTATTGTTAAACAGCCAAACCGTGTCCAGCAACTGCTTACCAATGTACTTCCAGTTTTTTAAGAAAAATAAATGACTTTTAAAGCCATTGTTAGGTGGGCAGTCAATTATTTGCAGCTGAAAACATTCCTAGTCCCATTTTTCAGATATGGAAACCAAAGGCTACATGTAACAAGTGACTTGCCAAATTTATATAATCTTTCAGTGGTGGTATGGGGATTTTAACTCACATATTCTGACTCTAGAGTCTAGAGCTTACTCTCTTAGACATGGTACTATATCACATTCCCATTGTGTTAGGTTGCAAGATCTACTCATGGGCTTCTTAGGAAACTTGAGCTTGATCTTGAGCCTCCCTTTTACTTCTCCTTTTCAGAGATGCCAGTGTCAAGTGTTACCTTGTCTGAACCACACTAATCCCTCTCTTACCATCCATTTCTACTGTGATGAAAACCAGATCTAACCATCTCACTTTCTTGCTTAGAATCCTCGACAATATTTCTTTCTCTACAGCAGGGATGTAACCTCAACTGTCTAGAGTAATATAGGTAACATAACTGGTAGAGGCAAGTAGATTGTAAGAAAATCAATTGTATTGGTGTATTAGTTATCTACTGCTGTGTAACAAATTGCTCCAAAACTTAGCAGCTTAAAACAACAAACCCTATTTCTTACACAGTTTTTGAGAGTTGGGAATCTGGGAGCAGCTCAGCTGAGTGGTTCTGGCTCAGGTCTTTCATGAAGCTGCAGTCAAGATGTCTATGTTTATGTCTTCAGTCATCTGAATACTTAACTGGAGCTGGAGTATCTACTTCAAAAAGGCTTATTCACATGGCTGTTGCACTTCCTCACTGTGAGGGCCTCTCCTCACAACATGCCAGCAGATTTCCTCCAGAGCAGGTGATACAAGAGAGGCAGAGTCATAGTGTGTTTTATGACCTAGCCTTGGAAGTGACATAGCATCACTTCTGTCCTATTCTGTTGGTCACAGTACCAGATTGGATACAGTGTGGGAGGGGATTACACAAGGGTATGGATACCAGGAAACAAGGATCATTGGGGGACATCTTGCTCGCTGATGACCTCGGGTAGTTTTGTGACAAAATGGTGGTATTACCATCCAGTTTCAGCCAGCTGTCACTATGGTGGAACACAGGTCCTATGTTGCTGGATTTTTCCATTTCTCAAATAAAGCCAGAAAAATAGATTTCTAAGTTAAATCTCATGAGAGCAAATGTCAGCTTTAGGATTTTAGAAAATCCAGTGTGGGCCAAACAAAATACAAATGCAATCCAGATATAGACTGTGTGCTGCCAGTTTGCACCTTCTCTGGCCCATAGAATGGAAGGAATATGTAAGTCCAATTTCAATCTATGTCTGGAGTGATACCTCTAATAGGATTCTGAAGACAAGTGCGGGCTTCCCCAGGAATGTGTACCATGATAATTTAGTAATGTCTGCCATGGGTGAAGGTAGGGAGAGTGATGACATGTGCCTCCGACTGACACACATGGCCATATAATTTATTGCCCAAACCAAGGTATTTTTGAGAGTAAAAGGGGGGTGCTATCATAATTACACTAAAATAGTAAATTAAGTTGTGCCATAAATTGGAACTGACTCAGAGAAACCAGGATGTATGGTCACCATCCACACAGCCCTTCATGAAATCACCCCACTGTCATGGCTCACTATTCACCTGTGTTCATTAGGGCCACATCAGAGATTCATTGTTCTCGGAGCACATGCATACTTCTAAACTCCACTGCCTACCCTCCTGCTGTCCCCTGTTCATCCTGTTTTCTCTTCATCCCCCCCTCCCTTGTTTCCTCTTAAGACTTCAACCTCTTCAAGTCCCAGAAGTGTCATTTCTTTTATGTTATTTTTACCTCCTGCCCTTCTTTCCAGGCTAATTGCTCTTTCACCAGGGTTTTTGTAGCACTTTATACGTATCTGTATACATACATATACAGCATTTATCACAGTAACCCACATACAGGGGCCATGTATTACTCATTTAGGACTCTCATACCTATCTCAGTGTCTGGCACAAAGAAGGTCTTAATAATCATTCATTGAAATTTTATTTTGAATCTCACCTCCACTCTTTTTCTTTAATACCCTCTGCAGGAGATAATAATGAGTAGTGAAAATGCCAAGTAGGCAATAAGAGGGAGGTAATGTAGGAACAGAGAAAATCTACAAACTGGATAATTGATTCTTGAATTACTGACCATTAATCTAAGTAGTGCTTGTAGTAATTTCAAATTCTTCTTTTGTTTTTCACTCTCAAGTGAACAGAAGTTGTTTTCATTGAAAATGAGCTCTATCTTAATAGTAAGACTGAGTACTATTGCCTATACTATAGAGACAAAAAGTACTCAGTGTATGTGTGTGCTTTATAAAAGCTATCTCCCTCAGAAGTTCATAACTAAGCAGTGAAAATGAATCCCAGGCCTACACAGGACATGCAGGAGGATTTATCCTCTCGTGTACTTATCTAACACTTACCGATACTCATGTACATTGTCTATAAACCTCGGGCGGTGGGGGGGAGAGAAACTGATGGGTGAGCAATGCTCTCTATAAACTCTCATGAATGAAATAAGCTACAAGATACTAAATAAATAGTTCTGTGGGACTTAGATGTGTTTGTTGGAGGTGGGTATGTTAATGGTAGGACACCACTACATCTACTAAATTGTTATCAATTTTAACCTTAAAGCCTGAAATGAGGTAGAGAAAATGATAATCACGTGGTACATTTTCTTTGGTGGGATTTCATTTGGTCTCCTTTTGACTTAGAGGACCCAGAAAACTTGGACCCGGTTCTGGCTCTGGTCCTTCTTGGCAGTGTGATTTCAAGTAAGTCATACACAAATGAACCTATCTATGAAACAGAAACAGAATCAGGGACATAGAGAATAGACTGGTGGTTGCCTAGGGGGAGAGGGGGTGGGAGAGGGTTGGATCGGGATTTTGGGATTAGCAGACGCAAATTTGTTTATATAGAATGGACAAACAATGAGGTTCTACTGTATAGCACAGGGAACTATATTCAATATTGTGTGATAAACCACAATGGAAAAGAAAATGAGAAAGAACGTATATACATGTATAACCGAGTCACTTTGCTGTACAGCAGTAATTAACACAACATTGTAATTCAACTATACTTCAATAAAAAATAAATTAAAAAAATAAAGTAAGTCATAACTTTTCTCTGAACCATCTTCCTGTTTAAGATGGGGCTACTAGTAATACTTATTTCACAAGGTTAAATGAAGTAAGGTATGTGAAAGGACTTGGTAGATTGGGATGAAGTCTACCAATGGTAGTTAGGACTATTTTTAGGCTGATTTGCCGGCAGCAGTGTTGGAGGGAGAGTGGGAGGGAGGACAGAATGCAGAACCATACTTAAGCCGCCCCCAGGTCTCCGGTGACTGAAACCCTGGTTTATCCTATGAGAGCAAGGTTAATAATAACACCCCATAAAGCATGAGCATTTGAAAATTAGCCTGGGACAACGTTGGGTTTGCCAAGGGAGGGTTGGTCCTGACATCACATGCTTTAAACCTGTGGTTGCCAGTCCGGTTGTTGCTCTGTTATTGCCTACTTTGGAAAGGGCGAGTCTAAATCGCAACTCTTTCCTCTGTTCAAGCCGTTTCTGCTGAGTCCCATAGCGTTGATTATAGTTCTTACACTTTTCAATAGGCTGTTTCATTCTTGACTCACCTCCAGACTCATAAATATTCCTCAGAAAGCACAGAGGTTTTAAAAGGTGCTTATCTATTAACCTTGTGCCTTAATGTGTCCCGTGTAACAGCCAGGACACAGTATCTTTCCTGCTTTATTGTCCTTAACCTGTGCAGGAACAAAAACCTTGACAGACTTTTTTTTAGAAGAGTTTCTCTGCAGAGAAAGGGTGATTTCTTCAACTACAGAAAGAGGGATAATAATAACGAATGAGGAGGCTGTTGTGAGCATGAGCAATGACGTAAAGAAGAGCACCTGGTATGTAGCAAGTATCCAGCTAACATAATTGCTGTTATTATTCATGATAATAACATTAAAGGCATTCAGAACAAAACATTTGTAATGAGTCCTGGAAAGATTAATTTATACTTAATAGTCAAGAGGCTAGCCAACAATATTTTCCATGTGCTGACTTAGAAGAAAGTCCGTGCCTGGAGGGAGAGACAAATGTCAGCACACAAAAAATCTAAATAACAGTACAATAGATGGAGGACATTTCAGTAGAGTGAAAAACTATTACACAAGCTAATCCAAGATGGACTGAGTGTACCTACAGTGATTTTTTTTGTTGAGTAGTTTGCCTGGGTGTCACTCTATAATATACTGAAAACAGTGTTACTTGATATTGTATCATGACTGTGAAGTGGGACACTGAGATTTGCGTCAGAAGCAACCAGCGCCCTATGTGCCAGCTGGTTTTTAGACCAGGAGACTTCAAATGTAGAGACAAGACATCTAGGGTTGGCCAAATATATACTACCCCCGGTCACTCACCAGTGCTAGACCTTATGCTCAGAGTTTCATTTCTTAACGACCTTGCTCCTTATTAAGATGGTAATATCCTTACAGTCATAAATCACTGACATATTTGTATGAGTGAGTTTGGGTCCTGTTTGAAGATTAAGCTTTACCAGAGGAGAAGGCTCTTAGGGAAACTGGGAGGAGAGCTGTCACTGCAGGGAAGGAGAGAGGGATGTTTGGAGGCTGCGGGACGGGAGGGTCAGCCAGCCTAAGACTGTCCTCTCTAGAGAAGCCAGTTGGGCCATCTTGTACCCTTCCTGCAGCTTAATCTTCCATGTCCCTTCTCCTGCATGCGGCACTGGTTATACTTAGAGAGATGGAACACAGATTTCCCCCTTTATTCTTCTATTTGTTCTAGGAACCAGAAAAAACAGATGTTAATCTTATTAGCAAGGAAAGGAGGCCTCATAAGTGTTGAGAAACTGCACTTCTGGCTTATTTGTAAGGCCTGGTATTTTGATGTAAATTGTCTCCAGGGCTTTAAAAATATTGAATAAAACAATAAAAAAGTAATGAAGAATTTTTAATAGCCTAAGGTGGATAACGTAGTTCCTCTGGTGGGAAAATTATGATGTAACGTTAAATCATTCTTCACAAAGATTTTTTTTTTAATGAAGTAGGAACTAACAAAGACTGAGTTGAAAAAAATACTGTTGTTGAATAATATATGATGTTGAGGTTTCATAGGCTGTTGTGAATGGTTCAAAGAGCTATAGATAAAGTGATATGAAACCTGAAAGTAGATTTATATTAATTTTTATTCATCACAGTCTGAAATTATTTTGTGTATTTATTTACTTGTTTTTTGTCAGGCTTCCCACTAGATTGGAAACCAGTGGGGGAGGGGAAGCACCATTTTTCTGTTCTCCACTATTTCTCTGTCCTCCTACCATCTAGCACCGTGACTGGCGTATATTTGTGGAATGATGAATTTATAATCCAGCCTCATCCACTGGCTCAAAATTACTCACTTCCTAAATTCACTTTATTATTAAGTGCTAAAATGAGGTATCTGGAGATTGTTTAAAAAACAAAACAAAATTTAATCCTGACCTGAAATCATATATGATAATCACAAGAATATTCAATAGACACAGATTAGTATGGCTCTATATCTTCAACAACTCCCATTTTAAAATAAATTATTCAACATTATTAGATTACTTATAAATGACATCAATCAATTAGAACTGCACGGCTGAGATTTGAAGGATTTTTTTTTTTTTTTAAGAGGCTAGATTGTTAAAGCTTTAACTTTTCATATTCTCCAGAAAGGATTAAAGCAATCTGCACCAGGCTCCCTCTCTTCAGCCCCTACTGACGATTTAATTAATGTGCACATGGTTTGGGCTGCCCATTCTAACACTGCTGGACACAGGCAGAGGTAAGAGTTTGAACACGGAGCATGGGACTGAAGTACCCCCGCCCCTCACCATTCGAAGAGTGAAATCTGGCACCTTTTGATTCATAGCAATGAATCAAAGACTACAGGGCTGACTGCTAAAGACTCCCTTTTATATAAAAGTCCCTGCCGGGTCTTTACATATTGAAATGAATCATTGTCACCTGTGTCAGTTTTGCTCTTCATTTGCTTGATGTATTTCATCTGCATTTGGAGGTATTAAGAATCACTGTTTGATGTATTTATTGTCACACATTTATACTTTGCGTTTTCTGCACCCCTATAAAAATATGATGTTTAAAGACATTAAAGGACAATTATCAGCCATCCTGCATTGCCAAGGCGGTTGGTTCGACAGACAACTTTTGTAGTTTAGTAAGACAAAAGATTTGCCTTTTAAAAAAAGGTCCTGGTTTGTCAGGAAGTTTCCTGATTTTAAAATGGAATGTCCCAAATCCCTAGGACCCTTTCAGTCCTGAGCAAACTGAGAAGATTGGTCACCCTCTCCCTAGTTGTGTAGTTGAGAGGACCTTATCAGGGTTTCTTGAAGCCAAAGCATGCAATTGATTTGGAGTCCAGCATTTCCTTTTAAAGGAAAATAAATCTCCACCACGGCAAAGAAACATTAAGTCAATAGGCAGTAAAAGTATACATGTTTTAAGAAATAGCCTTGTGCAGAGTTCACCCTTTGGAGCCACTCCGGGATTTAAACATTGGTGCCTCACTCCTTTTTGGTCCCAGGAACATAGGGTCAAGTTATCCACAAGAATTTGAAGTTGTTTAGAGAACTGTGAAGAATTTCACCAGGCTAACCGAATTATACATGGGTTTGAGATTGATTCCAAAGGGGCTGATGATGATAGTGTCCATATCAAAAGCAGCAGTGATACCTTTGATAGAGTGAATCACTGCTGCAAAACAATCTAATGTAAGAACCGGCTTTCCCCACCATGCAAACGGGATTGATCTGTGCATTGGAAAATGCTCCTGTCCTTCCTTCTTCTGTAATGGAGACATGAATGCTGAGGGAGGGAAGTGCTAGAGGCCATGATTATCAGGGATGAAGGACACTGTGTCCATGGTTTGAGCACCCCACTCCTGTACATGTTAATTCCCTGAAGCTCTGAACTTGTCAGTCTGATTTTCCAATCCCTTTTTTATGATTGACACTTAACTGATTTCTGGAGAGTGGAGGCAATATGGCACAGCAGGACTAGCAAGGGTTTAGAGTCAGATAGACTGGGTTTAAATCCTGGCCCTGCCCAGTACTAAGTATATAAACTATAGGCGAGTCTCTTGACTTCTTTGAGTCTCAGTTTATCATCTACAAAATAGGTTTAATGATTCTTCTCCTGATTGTTATGAGGACCAAATAATATGATATGTGTGAAAGTGCTTGAGTTGGTACTGAAATTATACTAAAAGAATAAACAAACCCGCATGATGATGTGTAGACTATCTTTGGGTACCCACATGTCAAAGGTGGTCTTTAAGGGTTGCTTGTTTGGTTAATGTTGGGCATGAGGTAGAAAGCACTTTAAATTAGGAGTCAAAGAGTATAGGATCTACCCTGGGCTCTACCCTTAACCACTCTTGGGCTTTGGTTTCCACTGAGCTCAAGTATGAAAGTTGTGTTAAGTGATTCCTACAATCCCTTACTCTTCTACAATTCCATGAATCTATGAAGTCTGCAGTATGTGAATTTGAGGTGTGTCTATGTTCTAGAGTAACTATTGTACCATGTATCACATTACATTCTACAGAAGAATGTACCCACATGTTTGAGTTCTGCCTCAGGAAGAGTAGTCCCTTGCAGCCCTACATAACGTTCAACATGACCTGTGTATCCTTTCCCCACTCCCCAGCCATAGGTATTTGGAAACCTATCACACAGTAGGCCTGTTAGATTCTCTTGCTGGACATTTGGGATTAGAATATGGAAAGTCGAGTGAATAGACAGTGATGCTGGACCTGGAAGGTCACCATGTAGGTGTTTGGAGGTTGAGGGTAGCATTTTGTGAAAGCCATGATGGATCGTGTGAAAGCAGAGTGAAAGGTGGCAACCTGGGGGTAGGTTTGATGAAGAGAGAGGGAGAGGGGGACAGAAAGATGGAGAAAGTAACTTTGTTGGTCTTTCTTTGTTCCAATCACCCATGGGCCTCGCTGTTCTTTCTACATTTGAGTTCTGTGAGATTTCCTATATTCTCTTTCACCTAAAGTAGATTTGAGTGGCTTTTCTGTTCTTTACGTCTAACTATGCCCTAAGGCATATGGCACCATAGACTGGGAATTGGTAACATAGGCTGGGAAATCTTCGACTGGAATTTTGCCTTGTTCCCTGTTGGAGCAAGAATTTGGCACAGAACTCTGCACAAAGTAGGTGCTCAATGAATTTACACTGAAATAACATGAAAATCATATATTTGTGTATGAATAGTGTCATTGATGGCATTTACACCAAAGGGTTAACTGGAATGATTACGTTTCGGGAAGCATTTCTCTGGATCCTCCCAACTGGGCAAGAAGGGTTATTGAGCACTGTCTTCACTGTGTCTCCAGGACCGATTCAATATCTGGCTCACTGTAGGCTTGATTTTAAAATGTCTGTTGAGCTGAATGGCCCAGGATTGCTTTATATATCATAGAGATATAAAAAGAGATATAATTTATAGCTGCTCTACATAAGCAGCTTGCAGTGTAGTTGGGAAGATACAAGAAAAAAACCCCCAGAAAACATGGAGATTTGCAATGGATTTCAAATAGCTGGGAGAATGGAAGGTCAGCGAGGTCTAATATGTCCAGAGAAGGTTTGTGGAAGAACAGGAGGTTAAGTTATTTGAGAGCTGGGTGGGATTTGGCAAGGCAGAGCTAGGTGGGGAGGCAGAGAAGAGGCTAAGCCAAGGCCTGGGGGTGGTAATGAGAGTTTTGCAGTACTCACACTGACAATTTAACAAATCACTTTAAGAAATATGAGACAGAATGTCCAAGTATGGGAGGCAATAGAGGGTTTGGCTAAGAGCGCTGACCCTGGGGCTGGACTTTCTAGATTCAAATCCCAGCTCCACACCCACCTCTTCTCATTACTGGCTTTGCAATGAAAGGCAATTCACTCAACATTTCTGTGCCTCAGTTTCCTCATCTGTAAAACTGGGGGTAATAATAGTATCCACCTCATAGGGGTGTGGTAGGGGTGTTGTAAGGATTAAAGGGAATGCTGTTTGTAAAGTTCTTAGATTAGTGTCTGGCACTTAGTAAACAATGTCAGTCGTTATCATCTGTTGTTGTAATACATACCTGGAAGTAGGTTTCAATGAAAAGAACTACTCTATTATTAATTTTGACATGCATATTGAATAGCAAATCTCTTGGTCATTTAGGAAGCCAGGTACTGTCTGAGTTACTACTGAATTTGTGGAGCACTGGCTGGGATTGGTTTATGGTAGGAAAGAACACTGAATGTGTAGAAGCCAGTGGAAGGTCTAGAGAGCCGGGGGAGGAGTTTGGATCTGGTGTATAACTGCTAGGGCACAGCTGCTTTTCCTGAGCAGGGAAGTGATATTATGAAAGTGAGAGAAGGAGAAACAGGGATAGGAGGTCCAGTGAGGACCTGGAGGGGCTATTGCAATTATTAGGTGTTAGGCGACGAAGGCCAGGGCCAGGGCTGTGGCTGTGAGGCAGAAATTCGGTGGGAAATCTGAGAGACTTCAAAGGAACAGTGTCCATTTCTCACCACCTCTGCTGCCTCCACCTTGGTCCAGGCCACCAACACCTCTTGCGTGGATTATTGCAGCTCTTCTAACGGCTCTCTCCTTCTGGCCTCGCCTCCTGCAGCCTTATCTCAAGACAGTCGCGCCTTTGTGCGCACTGTCCAACAGCTCCCACCTCGCTCAGAGGACAAGCTAAACTCCTCGCCGGGATCTACAAGGGCTGCACCGTTGGGCTCCCGCTACCTCTGGCTTCAGCCCCTACTATGTGCCTATTTGCTTCTCCACTCCACAAAGCTGTAATCCGTGCTGGTCCTCAAACACATCAGACCTGGTCCTGCCCCAGGGAACATGCCGGTGCCTGTTCTTCCCCTAAATATCTTCAGAGCTAATTCCCTCATCTCCTTTAGGTCTCTGCTCAAAGGCCACCTTAATAGTGACATCTTCCTTGACCACCCTTCTCAAAATAGCAACCCTTCTTCACTCACCTTGACACTTTCCATCCACCTTGCTCTGCTTGGCTTTTCCTTCCCTATCACCACCTGACGTGAGTTCTTTATTTGTTCATTGTCTAATTTCTCCACTAGGATGTTAGCTCTGTGAGGGCAGATGCTGTGACTGTCTTGCTCACTGATGCATCCACAAGACCTAGAACAGTGCCTGGCATATAGGAGGTGCTCAGTAAATATGTGTTGAATGAATGGGTGACTAAGAAGCCATCAGATTTGTTGTGTCACACACAGTGGCCAGTCCCCCCTTAGAAACAGCCTCATCTACTCCTTGCAAGGACCCTGTCAGAAAGTATTGTCCTCATTGTTTTACAAATGACAATATCATATCGAGTCACGGAGACAGAGCACAGAGCTGGTGAGTGACACAGTCAGGAGCCGTGTCCATTCCTCTGACCTTGGTGCTGTGCGTGGTGAAGATGGGATGGGGAGAAAGGGGTCAGCAAGGCGCCAAGGCTTCCAGCCTCTGAGCCACGGAAGGGCAGCAGAACCACCGACAGAAGTGGGAATGCAGGGAAAGAAGGCCAGTATTCCAGAAAAAGAAGCAGTGGAGTGATTAAATGTTGGATCAAGTAAATAGGGGGAAATCCTTAATCTTGAGGAGGGTGACTAGATAATATACTGACTAAATAATATATTGTTTGCAACCTTTCTGAGAGTCAAAGTGGGCACTATTAATTAAGCTGGAATGACAGACATAAACTGAGACTGTCCCAGCAGAGGGGGCAAGGGGTCACCCTGGATTTAAGGAGTTTTGGAGAGTTGGTGAGAGATCATGTCTAGAGATTTGGGTGTTTGTTTCCCTTTGAGAGCGACACAGGAGAAGCCATGAGGACGGGGTTCTCATCATCAGCTTGAGGGAAGAAGGGAATGTCAAGGCCAGCCTCCGGACCTTCCCACAGACAAGAGTGGGAGGAGAAAGAGGAGTCTGTGAAAGACCCAGCAGAACCAGAAGGGAGACGAGCAGAGAGGTCAGGAGGGCGCTGGACAGGACGGCGGGGCAGTGGGTGGAGGCCATAGTTTGCAGGGCAACTGAAAAGTAGGTCAGCTGCAACTTGGCAACAACACGAGATTAGAGAATCACTTGCTTTTTGATTTTGTAACAAAATCGTCATCTGTCTCCACAAAGTGCTAAAAGGCATTTAATTAAAGTAGATTGAAATTAATTTTAATTTGAGGGCTTTTTTTTCCTGCTACTGCCCTCATTATATTTTGAGATGCTTCAGGGTGCTTTCAAAGACTGGATGAGGGTTTGGTGCCCCAGCCTGAAGTTTTCTTGTGCCTCTGCATGACCTGAGTCACTAAAAGATCCTATATTTAGAGTGTCATTGACACAGATAAAATCTGGGTCCCAGGTAGAAGATACAAAAGCAAAAGGGGATACTTTAGTGATTTCTTTGGGGTCAGGAAGGCTGAAAATCAAGTTTCTGGGCTAGTATAAGTAATATTGCCTAAAACCTGGTTCTTCTTGGTAAACTAGAAATTTTGATAACTTAATTATCAGTATAAGCAGATGTTTTCCTATCACAGCCTGTTACCTCAATGAAAAAAGTGTGTGTGTCATTATGTGTGTGGGGCAGGGGCAGCCAGGAAACAAACAAAACCTTAGTTCAAAACATTGAAATGATAGCGTTGACAAAAATGCTGTGAAGTATGCCTAACAATAAAGTTGTTTTTAACGGGTGGTTTGTCATGTAATGGTTAAGGAGTGAGAGCCAGGTCACTGACCACAACATTTTTGTCTATCTAGTCATGGTTAGTCCAATTGGCTCAAGCCAGAAGGGGTCTTTTCCAGGTAGAGAGTATGTGTGAATAGCACGTGGTTTAGAGTTCTCAGTTTATCCAACAGTAAAGGCACATGACCAGGGCCCTGGAAACAGAATCTATCCCTTGCATCCTCTGAAAGGAAGTCTTAATAGTCATGTCTGGTAGCAGCATCAGGCAGAGGATACAGAGCAAGCCTTCCCCATAGTTTCTTTTTATCACAGCAAGAGTGTGACTGGGCTGAAATCACAGTGGCACATAACTCCTGGAAACCAAAAGGAATAAAATCTCACAGGAATTCAAAGGGAACAAAATCATTAACACTGAGCCAAAGCCCGCTGGCATGCATCACAGAAATCAAATAGATACAGAGGGCTCCTCTGAGAGGAGAAAATGCATGACTCCAGGCTACCCCTGCACAAGATGCTAATATCAATACCTCAAACTGGTTTCAGAAGCATTCTTTCTGAAGCTGGTTGTCATGTCCTATCTGATGAACGTTTGCAGCCAAGGCTGACCTTGAGCAGAATGAGGGAGCAGGGCTTGGTTTTGGCACACTACCCCCCCTTGGCCCTTCTCAATTCCACCCTAAACAATGAGCCCCCTTAAAGAGCTTCATGGAAGGCTTTACATTTAAAATGATAATTTCTCAGAGGCATATGGTATGGTGTCAATCGTGTTCAGTACTCCCTTCCTTTTCCTTTTTATCACCTTCCTCCCTCCTCCTCTCCTGTTGTTCCCATCTGTTTTATTTTCATGGTTTTTCTTTTTCATTCTCTTTCACCATTCTTTTCCTTTCCTCAGATATGAAACTGGAAGAGAGAGAGAGAGAGAGTGAAAGAGAGAGAGAAAGAGAAAGAAAAGATGTAAAGGAAGGAGGGAGAGAAGACAGGGAAGGAGGGTTATCTGTTACCTGTAGGTTGTAAATCTGTAATGTTTGTTGATCTCAGGGATTTCTTCTATTGCTGGTGTTTGTTTTCATCTCATAGTGTTGTTGGGAGGATTAAATGTGGGGTACTTAGCCCAGTGCCTGCAGTGTAGTAAGGTCTTAATAAACACTAGTTGTTATTTAAAAGTTTGCCCTTGGATAATATCTTTATATCTAGGGCATTCCATTTGAGTGGGGATTTCTTCAATTCTCTTAAAAAGTTCCATTTTCTGAAATTCTTTCAGGGTAATTGACGTATGTGTGTTCATGCATGCGTGTGTGCGCACACACACTCTTTCTTTCCCTCTTTTAAAGAAGGGTCACAATGCAGAGGAAAGCCAATGCTTCACCTTGGTCTAGTAAAAAGATTTTCAAAAATTTTTGACTGCCATGACTGTCACCTCCACATACACACACCCACATAAAAGAAAAAACAAATTTTCAATAAGCAGTACTTGTCTTCACTACTTGCACTACTGTGTTCTGCTCTGGTCCATTCTCTTTCATTAGCAAAACGTGGATTGTCACATACTAAATTAATTTCATGACCCATAATGGGTGTCACCTGCAGTTAGAGAAGTCGAGGTCTAATAGATACATGGACTTTGCTGTATCCCACCGGCTATGTCCTCACTCTGAGCCCACCACCCTTACCCTGACTCCTCAGACTTGTCATATTCTTAATTCTTCCATTTCCACCTTTTTGTCTTCCAAGTGAAGAAACAGCAAATCAGAAATGCCTTTTCTATCTTTTTCTAGTCTTCCCTTCCCTTATCTCCGTTTCTTTTTCTCTCCCTCTCACATCTCTTCCACTCCCTAGCAAGAAATGGTCATTCTTAATTTCTGCTTTCTGAAAAATAATGACCATAATAATAACAATAATGACAATGCTAGCAGCAGTCATAATACAATGATAGCTAACACTCATTTCATGCCTGCTTTGTGTCAGACACTCATCTAAGTGTTTTACAAATTTTAACTGATTTAATACTCATAACCACCCTATGTAGTTGACTATCCTATAATTACTCTGAAGGAAGCATTACCTGCTCTTTTCTTTCAACATCTAGTCAGAATGAGGACGACTCACATATTGGAGAGTCTGGCTAAATACTTAATCAAATAGAAATGATGATAATATTATAGAACAAACAATTTGCTTTCATATATCCTGATCTGGAAACAACAGCTAAAGATCATGACCACAAACCGAGAATCAGTAAGCCTGAGGCCTGGTATTTGCTATGCTTAAGCTGAAATTTTTCTTGATATATTGCAAACTTGCGAAGGTAAACATATTATAAAACTTTAGTCTCATGTAAACATCCACCCAGAGAAAGTTCCTGTAGCATTTGTTGTTTAATTGTTGTTTTAATGCTGTTTAGTAATTTTTAGTAATTAATTTTAAAAAATTTAACAAGTAGCAATTTTTTTCTGATTATAAAAGTAATATCATATTCACTAAGATTCTAGAACATCCAGTCAAACGTAAAAATGAAAATAAAAAATGACCCCAAATCCCATCACTCAAAGACAACAGCTATTCACATTTTGATGTAGTATGTGTTAGGCCTTCAGACATGTTTTGTTCAGACTACACATTATTTTAAAATGTTTTTCATATAAAAAACCTAGATTTCTAGCATCTCTTGATGCTGAAAACATCATCAAGATCTGACAACACTGGGGCCACATTCCTGCAGGGCAGCAGCTGATGGAAGCTGAGAAGCAGCTGCTTTGGGGGCAGGGTAGGGCCCACATACTCCATCTATCCCAGTCCCCACCACTGCCACTTTTCTTACACTCAGCTTCATTCACTTGTTATTCTCACGCCCTGGGAGGGCTTTTGAGTTTTCTCTCTTTTCATTTGAAAATAGTGCTTACCCAACATTTCAGGTCCAAAGCTGTACTCTTTGTGGATGGTGGCCATGGTAACAAAGAGTGATAGGTAGGAGGGAGTGGCCTCTTGCTGGAGAAGGTGGGAGAGCAGAGGTCTTTGACTTCTGCTTTGTCTCCTGGTGTCTCTGAAATTTAAATAAGCTCTATATCTAGAGGACTAATTTCCTTAAACACTTCCCAAATCTATTCTGCATATTATTTATATAACTTTGGCCATGTTCCTATGAACTGATAAGAGTGACTTTATTATGCTAAGAAACTACTTCCTCCCTCTGTGCTTTCACACATTGCTTAACAGTGAAGAGAGCCTGGTAAGGCCCAGATCACTTCTCCTTAAACCCCCCGTTTCCCTTTAGGCCTAGGTCTTGGCATTTGACCCAGCCACAGAGATATTATAAACATCCCTCCATGTCATTAAAATTATTTACGAAAATAAATTTTAGTGGCTGAACAATGTTCGCTTATATGGATATAGCACATTTTCCTGCCCTTCTTTTCTAATGGGTGAGGTCTCAGGGAGAGGCACGTCCAGTGGGAAGACATGTCCATTAGGGGAAGAGAGGAAACAAGAGGTAAGGACAGGGTACCAACCAATAAAGAGATTCTAGAATTGGTTACTTTAAGAGGCAGAGGCCTAAGATGAGCAGAGAGTCCAAAAACTAGAGTTCCAAAATCAACAGGGTAGATGACAAATGGGGCCAAGACACCCTGTCATAAACCTGCAAGGAGGTCAGGGAGCAGATGACCAAGGAGTGACGAAGCCAGTGGATGGGAAAGTGAACCCATAGTAACCTCTGAGAGGGTTCAGTCATAATTTACGTTTTTTATTTTATTTTGTTTTGTTTTTCTTTTTTAGTGAGATTCCCATTCCTTCTAGGTCAATTTAGGAGAGCCGATGCAGAGTGTATAATAATTTATCCATTCCTCTAAAGTTGAACGTTTAGGTGTTTCCAATTTTCCACTTCCATAAACAATGTTGCGATGAAATCTCAGTGCATAAGACTATATTTTGGGTTATCACTTCAGGATAGATTTGTGAAAATGGAAGTACTTTTTCTTTTTAAGAATATTGGGATATATTGGCAAAATGTTTCCATTAAGGTTGTTTGCATTTATTCTCCCATCAACAGTGTTTCTATGTTCTGCTTCGTCCCCTTTAAATAAACTTGGTCCACCCACATAAATCTTTGAATGAAAAGCTGCCACTGCCATCTGTACTCCATATCTGGAATTTCTCTAGGCCGCTAGCTTTCAAACTTTTTTGACCATGACTCACAGTGAGAAGTAAATTTTACAAAGTGACTCAACACATATATGTATATAACTGAAACAAAAGTTTCACAAAATAATCGCTTTCGCTTCTTCTATGTGATGCACTTTGGTCAAAGTCCATTCTCTTCTAATTTAATTTTTAAAATAAGCTCATCATGACCCATTAAATTGATGTAATAACTCTCCAATGGGTCATTACTCTGAGTTTGAAAAACATCATTCTAGGACAATTTCTGTTTTACAACTTGACTTCTTAGGACTTCAACTTCTCTCTTTTCTCTACTCATTTAAGCCCCAGGGTTCCATTGTTCAACAATCCCTTTAAATTGATGACCTGTTTTGGATTTGCTCAACTGAATTTGACTGTCACTATCCTCTAAGTCATGTCTTTCAGATTCCACCCTTTGTCTTGGGCACTCAGTCCCAACTGTGCCTCGTTCAGCTCCCGTGGGACCTGTCCTGGGCTGGCATGATCTCTTCATGGTTCCCTCTTGACAGGAATGGGAAATCTGACAGGGAATGAGAGTTCTTGTCACACTGTGCACAGAACTGAGCACCATCATTGAAAAAGAAAGATCTTGCCTAGACCCCTCTCAACCCAGACAGCCACATGTTGATTCCCTCATTTCCTTCAGTCTCTGCAAATGCCATCTCTCCAGAGAGGTCTTCCCTGACTATGGCGTCTCAAATAGAATTCTGGTCATTCTCTGCCCCATCACCTTGCTTTAACTTTTCTTTTTAGTTTTTATTGAGGGTCTGACTATACCTTGTTTGCAAACATAGAATGTAAAAGCAGGGAGATATTTAGAGGCCAGATCTGGTTCACCCCCCTAATTTTACAGGGAGGAGATGCAAGCTCAGAGAGGTAAGTAAATATTCCATGGCAACCTAGCTTATCTGTGGCAAAGCTGAACTAGAAACCAGATTCTTGGATACTTGTTAGTTCCTCACTGGTTTATTGTACAGTCCTAATCCAGGCTGTGGTCTTTATGATGAGGTTTTGGAGGGTGATTTTTGTCTCATAATAAGCTTTTGGATGCATTGTGTTAGATTGTATTAGACTCAGTAGTAAATAGTAGTGTGAAAATGTTCTGATGTTTCTCACTGGAAGCATAAATTACTTAGTCCAAAGGGCTTTATCCTCCTCAAATTTTCAGTACCCGCTTCCTTATTCCTTGGTCATCTACTCCCCTGACCTCTTTTCAGGTTTCATTTTACACAGAAGGAAACTGAGGCATAGAGAGGTAAGTAACATAGGTACCACCCCAGTTAAACTAAACTATAACATCAAAGGAAAGATGTTAAGTACAAAGATCCAGAGGACTAACTGAGGTTGGTAGCCATAAATTTCATGCAAAGACTTGAGCTGAAGGCTCCAACAAGGTACAGGGTTTAATGACAAATGGAATCAGGAGAAGATGAAGGCTTGCGTCATGGGATTCGATAAAGGAGACAGAGGGGCTGCACAGCAGCACAACTAGGACACAACTGTTAGTTCTGGGCAGAACCTTCCAGACTAGGGGGTAAGGTTGGCTGCATGTCCAATCCTCTGATGACAACTTTTGAACCTGCAACAGCTGGGTCTTTTGGGGAGTTCTAGAAGCTCTTCCACGTAGTACTTTTCTGTCCCGAACACATACGATTAGTGGAAATCTTTATTTTTCACTTTTTAATTTAGTCAGTCCTATATCTATTCATCATCTTTTGGCAGCAACATTGACATTTTCATTTTGTGGAAAAGGAAACCTCTCTCACTGGTTGCATTCTTGGTGGGACTGTTAACTAAGATGCCCGGATCACACCCCAGGGGAAGGTGTAAGACCTGAGTGAACCTAAATGGATGCTCCCCTGGGAACCCAAGTCTTGATCAGCATGACAAGGAGACTGAAAACAGTTGGAGCTCACTTATTCCCATGGCAACACTGTCTAGACTATTGCAATATCCCTGCTACAGAGACCCTGAAGTGGTCTTGCTTTTTGTTCTCTGCTGAGCCTGGTTCTCCAGCGTTCCCTTTGATTTTGTGAACTCCCCCATATCCTTCCAGTAAATTTTGGGTTTTTTTTGCTTCAGTTAGCCAGAGTAGATTTCTGATGCTGACAACCAGGAACCTTGATTGGCACAATGGGCAGTCTGAACAGGGAATTCCAACCATCTCTTTTTACCAAAACTATACTAACAGGCATGTCAATAAACATTTGGTCATCATCCACAAAATGCCAGATGGTATGCCAGGGGCTTTCATCTATGTTATCTAATTTGACCCTCAAAACAATACCACAAGATAGAAATTATTATGCCATTTTTTCCAATTAAAAAATTGTGGTAAATTATGCATAATATAAAATTTACTATCACAGCCATTTTTAAGTGTACAGTTTGGTGGTATTAAGTACATTCATATTGTGCAACCATTGCTACCACCCATCTCCAGAAGTTGTGTCATCCTACAAAACTGAAACTCTGTACCCATTAAACAATAACTTCTCATTCCCCCCCTTCCCCAGCCCCTGCAACCACCATTTTACTTTCTGTCTCTATGATTTTGACTACTTTAAGTACCTCATATAAGTGGAATCATACAGTGTTTGTCTTTTGGTGACTGGCTTATTCAGTAAAATATCCTCGAGTTTCATCCATATTGTAACATCTGTCGGAATTTCCTTCCTTTTTAAGGCGGAATAATGTTCCATTATATGTGTATACCACATTTTGCTATCCATCCATCCATGGACACTTGTGTTGCTTCCATGTTTTAGCTATTGTAAATAATGCTGCTATGAACATGGGTGCACACATATCTCTTTGAGACCCTGTTTTCAATTCTTTTTGAGTATATACCCAGAAATGGAACTGCTAAGTCATATGCTAATTCTATTCTTAATTTTTTGAAGAACTGCCATATTGTTTTCCACAACACTGTACCATTTTACTTTCCCATCAATAGTGCACCATAGTTCCAGTTTTTCAATATCCCCAGCAACACTTGTTATTTTCTGTGTTTGTGATAGTAGCCATTTTAATGTATGTGAGTTGGTAGCTGTTATTTAATTTTAGATGCAAATATTGAGGGTAAGTAAATTGTCCAAGGTCATATAGCTTGTAAGTAGCAGAGCTGGGATTCAAATCCACGTCCAGGCGTCTTTCAATATGTCTGTCTGTCCTTTTCCTTTTCCTCAGCTATAACTCTACTGTTAGAAATCTAAAGGTATTCAATAGAGCTAAATTTGTTCTTTAAAAAATCTATCAGCTATTAGGAAGATTTAGGAGACAAAAAAATTATTCTCAGTCAATATCACAGAAAGCATGTACCTGACTATACTAGACTCTCAAAAGATTTATGGAGTTATAGAACCTCATGACCATGAGATTAATCAATTCAAGTTTCTCATCTTATAGGTAAGAAAACGGAGGCAAGTGGATTTCTTTGTTGTCAAGTATTACTGAAATTAACTATTTACCAACAATGAGGTTTAGAGCCAAACCAATTGAGTTCAGTCATGAGACAGGTGGGACTGGGTAAATTTGTATAGCTCAATTAAAATCAGAGAGCTGAAAGGGACCTTCAGGTCTCTTACAATAATGTATCCATCTGCCTCTATCAGAGCGGCTTTAAACAATATCAGCAGGTTTTTTTCTTTATAGCCTACTAAGAAGGCAATTCAGTCACTTCCTTTGTGAAGCATTAGAGTGTTTTTCACACCTCTCAATCTAATGATATTTTTACATGTAAATGTGGAACACTCTATATGTCTGTTTAAAAACTAATATAGTCTCCTTAAAGGTGTTTAAAATTGTTGTTTGAAAACTAGAAGCAGCCTTAAAAGTAAATTGAAGCATTACTAGGCAACTGAAAGGATTTTAAATAAGTAACCTTGAGTATATTTTCACAACTAGGAATAACCTAAGCCCTAGGTTTCAGAAGTAAATAACTATGGTGAAAGATGGTCATGGGAATGTTTTCTTCAACCTGGGAAAAAAATACAGCACAGATCTGTCAGACTCATTTAGGAAGCTCCACAGCTCAATGTAGCAAATGTTTATTAGAAGCCTCTTGCATGTGAACTACCAAGCAGAGAGCTTTGAGAATACAAAGACAACCAGATATAACACCTGACTTGAAGCAGCTTGACAACTAGTTAGGGAGATAACACAGCTATACAAACACCTCTGAAAGATATCAGGTGAAAAGTGGTATCAGGTCCACAGAAATGCTCTGTACGTAGAGCAAGGCTACACTCGGCAGGGGAATCAGGGAAAGCTACTGAACGGCCTTCTGAAGGATGAACACGATTTCGACAGGCAGAAACAGGGGAAAGGTTATGCACCCAGGAAGTACAGTGTGAATGGAGGCCTAAAGATGAACAATGTATCATACAAACCTTCTATTTCAAGTCCTACACATACTTTAGACCTATCTATTAAAATACTAACAACCAAGGACTTATACAAAAATGTTTAAAATGGTTGTGTTAAGATGGTGAGAATATTGGTAAATTTACTCTCTTTCTTATTTTTTAGTTTTGTTTTTCTTTGGAAATGTGATTATATTATGGAAAAATTGTTTTTTAAAAAAGATATTGTACATACCTTCCAAGGCCAGCTCAAATCCTTGCTCCTCATAACTATTCTTGACTACCCTATAAGGTTAAATTTGAATTGGAAATGTTAATATGAACTCCTGATTTAAGGTATATGTGTATGTATGTGTGCATATATGTATGGGATCTGTCCACTGTAAAAGCCTACAGGCAATAATACCTCAGTAGCAACGAGCACACCTAGTGCACAGATGTTGCACCAAGTATCATTTTCCACGAAATTGAGCCAAGACTCTTTGGGGATCTGGGGCAGGGAAATATGACTTAGCCTGGGTGAGCCTGGGATATCCCACAGTTCCAGAAAGAAAGAAAGTCCTCCAAGACTAACAGGGGCCTGTTAAGGAGTCAGTTTGAAGGAGTTCTCATTGGCTAAATTTGGGACAATTTGGGCATTAAGAAGAAAAAAATGAATGGGGAGAGAGGGGAAGACAGAAAGAGAATGGAGGAGGAGGAAGAGCAACTGGAGTAGCAGCAGCTTGTTATTCATTTGGTGGGGACTCTTATTTTGACAATCGTATACAAAGGAAAGGAACATTTAACATTTACCTTGTCTTTTTAGGAGGAATTGTAATCTTTCCCTGGTAGAGGAGAGAAAGACTTCCTCTCCAAAGTATGCTAGGTAACACATATTTTAATTTGAACCCTATGAAATTGTTGATATTCATCCATTTTTTATCTACAAAATTTCATCTGGTTCAACCAAATATGCAATAAAAGAATTAGAAAAATTAACACTTTGTAACCCCAACGAAATAACTGATTCAGATCAGAATTATCAATGGATGCTGAAACGATTCTCTGAAAAGTTGTTGGGGCAAAAGTACATTCCCATGGTTCCAAAGGGTCTCTCCTTAGATTACTTGCTTGTTGTAAGAGTGAAAACCCGCCTTTACATCTGAGTGGTGAGATTTGGCCGACATCACTTTAACCAACTGTGAAGCTTAGCTTTGCTAATGGTGAGACAAGTTAACATGTTTCTTCTCGTATGATACAATTTGAAATTCACAGCATGACCTATGAAGCATTCTAGCCCAAAAATGTTTAAGTTGTGTGTTGGTCATTCTCTATTTGCCCTTATAAGTCCATTTGGTACCTTCTCCATCCTGCTCTGTGCCCCTGGCATTGCCCCTCTACACAGTTATCACCCAGGTTCCCTCACATTTTGGCTTCTAATTAGATGTGACCAAAGGAGGCTCTGGCAGAAATCTGAAGGACAAGGGAGAGAGATTTGGGGTATTTATTCCCTTTTACCTCACTCTCCACCTGGGTGCGCTTTTGGCGGTGGCGGTGTTCCTTTCACATCTACGACTCCTGTTGGGGGCCCCTCTTCCAAAGCCCCAGCTGCTGCAGTGCTTCAGTAACACTGCTCTGCCCGGCTGCTTCAAGCCAGGGTGGTAGCTCCTGGGCGCTTCACCACCCCTGTGTTCTCTAGCCTGCCCACATGTCTGTAAATGGTCCCTTCACTTAACTCCCTTCAGTTAAACCCTTTGAGTGTGCCATCTGCTTCCAGTCAGGACTTGGACTGATTCAGCCTAAATCTAATCAGGCCTTTAACAGGACACCAAGACTAGAAAAACAAGTTAAACAACAACTTGAGATAACAATCAGACAAATCCAGAATTTGGGAACATTTACAAGAGGGTTGGTCTGGTGTCTTCAAAGGTCAATATTATTAAAAAAAGGAAGAAAACGCTTCTAGATTAAAATAAACTAAGGAGACATAACTATCAAATGTAATGTATGAACCTGGTTTGTAAAAACAGCTATAATATATTTGGGGAAAAAATTGGGAAGTTTTTAATACTGACTGGATTTTAGATGATATTAAAGAATTATTATCAATATTCTTAGATATGATAAAGGTATTGTAGTTTTTAGGCAAATGTCCTTCCTAAGATGAGCATGCTGAAATATTCAGGGTGAAGTGTTATCATGACTGCAACGTCCTTTAAAAAGTATAGTGAGGGCTTCCCTGGTGGCGCAGTGTTTGAGAATCTGCCTGCCAATGCAGGCGACACGGGTTCGAGCCCTGGTCTTGGAAGATCCCATATGCCGCGGAGCAACTGGGCCCGTGAGCCACAACTACTGAGCCTGCGCATCTGGAGCCTGTGCTCCGCAACAAGAGAGGCCGCGACAGTGAGAGGCCCGCGCACCGCGATGAAGAGTGGCCCCCACTTGCCGCAACTGGAGAAAGCCCTCGCACAGAAACGAAGACCCAACACAGCCATAAATAAATAAATAAATTAATTAAAAAAAAAAAAAGTATAGTGAAATATTTAGGTAGATAAATAATATGGCAGAATATTAACAGTTGTTAAATCTAACTGATGGGGATATAGTGTTCATTGTTATTTCAACTTTTCTATGTGTTTGAAAATTTCATATAAAATAGTGGAAAAACATTAATAAAGAAAACAAAATTTCCAACCACCTCCTCAGAAATGATTTCTCCTTTTCCCAAATGTCTACAGCTTTTTTTATAGTGCTCATTCGCTTCTTGTATGTATCTCCAACCAGACTGTCAGCTCTTTGAAGATGAAAACTAAGTTCTGTACTTGTTTTTATACCCTACAGAAGCTTGTATATAAAAGTTTAATATATTTAAGTCTAACTCTTTATGACAAACATAGGCATATGTGGTCAGGTTTCTATTTCTGTTCTCATTAATGCAAGGGAAAAGGCACAAGAAGTCGGATAGGATGCAGAGAAGGGCAATTTAGATACTTTCTTGAAATTATCAGAGAGCAGGCTTGAGGTCCCTTCCTGCGGGCAATGAAAGCCACATGAAGACAGATATCTTGGAGCCTGACTCTTCACTCTATCAGTGAAAGTTTTGCAACCTTAGACAAATCTTTGGAGGGACCAACTCCAAAAAAAAGATTCAGGTGAGTTCAAACTTAGGGTGTACTCAAGGTGGAGAGAAACCAGTATTAGGTTAAGCCTGAACTGAGAAAAGTTAATTTTGAGTGAACTGCATAAATGAATCTAGTCTTGTATTTAACTCAATTTAAATTGCATGTCAACATACAGAAATTAATGTAATTTTCTTCCTGGTTAACATTTAGTGCTTTTGGAATGTGTATTTCTTTATAGAAAAAGCATTATTGAGTGGAAACACAGGACAATTTTTATTCATTTGACAGTGCTTAAAAGAGGCTTTTTTTTGTTTTTTTTTAAACACTTGGGTAAACTGCAGGCGGAGAACCTAAGAAAAACTGCCCCTCACTGATTTCTGTTGCTGTCTTTTACTCTTCTGCTGAGATAGTCTTGCAAGCAACTCAGCTTTCATAACCCACATGCCCTGTAAACCTGCTGGAAACTCCACGGCAGGCCAGGGCAGAGAGATAAGCTCTCCATCAGCTGGGTAGATGGTGTGTGTGTGTGTGTGTGTGTGTGTGTGTGTGTGTGTGACAAACCCTTCTGTTTGCTCACCCAAAGGCCATCTCCCACCTTATTTCTAGCTAAGAGGACCCTGATTTTCAGGTATCAGGTACTCAGTATGCTTCAGAAGAGTCAATCATAATCCTATCAATTTGCCAATCTTTGGTTGAAACATGGGCACATGACACAATCAAGCCAAGGAGGTGGGAGTGGGGGAATCTTCTGTAAGGTTTCCAGAAGTTTCTTTGCTTTTCAAAAAAGGTATTTTGAGAAATAGACCCGTTATGTCTCTAGATATTACTGTGTGAGGATGTGATGCAGCATTAACCTGCTGTTAACCCACTCTCCAAAAACAAAAAAAGCCCTGATTTGTGGCATTTGCCTATTTCCATTTCTGTGGTATAGTTTCTCTTCCAATGGCCTATTTCAAGCTACCAATAGCTCAATGACTGGCTGGCAAGTTCAGCAGTTGGCTCTCAGGAGCCTGAGGTTGCTGACTCCAGCCCACCACTGATTGTTCAGAGCTGCTGTGCCCATATTGTGAAAGGAACAGGCAACACGGTGGCGATGGCAGAGCAGAAAGATGAGAGACTCTAGGTCCTTAATGATACCTTGAGCCATGGAATTAGCCAAGCCTGGAATCTTCCCATCTCTGGACTTCCTGTTACATAAGTTAATAAATGTGCTTATTGCATAAAGCAGGTTAAGTTGGTGTTTGTGTGTAGTGAATCTGGGCTTGACCTGGCTGGTCCATGGGGTCCCATCTACTGGAGGGAGGGGAGCACAGCAGGGGCAAAACTGAGCACTGGATCATGGAAACACTTATCCAATTGGTGGTCAGGAAGAGGGGGTGGTGGAGGGTCATGGGCTATCCAGGTTGAAACAGGATGCTGGCTGGTTGCTGAGAAGAACAGGATGGTGGCTGAGGACCAGCCAGGCTGTCAGTGCCCTTGCCAAAGAGGCTGAAGTTCAGGGCAATGCTCCAGCAAGAACAGGCACCAGAACAGGAGTCAGGAAGCCAGGCGGAAGCCCAGACCTGGGAAGGGGTGCCCTGCCAGATGCTGCACAGCATTGTGCTTTAGGGTGGCGAGAAAGGGGGGGCCTGGAGGAAGGGGAAAGTGTAGAGAGAGGCAGCAGTACAATTCCAGAGTTCCAGACTACTCACTCATCAATGGGGTAGGGAAATGTCCAGCAAGGCAGAGTCAGAATTCGCTCAGACGCTGACCAGTTAAGATGGAAGGTTGGGGGTTTTCAGTAACTGCCACGGATCAGGCTGAGAAAGCAGAAGGAACCAGAGTCTTCTCCAAAGCTGCCTCAGCACATTTGCTTGGTGACATTAAAGAAATGCTGCTTACATTCCTTCCTAGACCTTGAAAAGGGGCGTCGCTCCTCCCCATCCCACACCCCCTGTGGTCACAGTCTCTGGGGTCCTGAAAACATTCACCGCTGAGACTGATGTTTGGTCTTCTGAGAAGTGCTCCATCCTCCTTTGTGTGGGGAAATCTGTTTGCCTGCCTGTGGCAGATGCAATTTCATTCCTCTTATGAAATGCCCCTCACTTACAGTGCAATGTCTCCTGTAATTCATTTACTCCATTTCTTTATTTTCTTTCCCTGTCCATCTGATAACCTATCCATAGGCCCATTCTTCTTCAGCCCAGTCCCATTCATTGAATAACTACCTAAGAAGGACTTTTATAATTGAATTGTATGGAGGAAGTAGGTTCAGAAAGAATGAAAGCTGATGTGTCAACAACATTATCTGGGGATTTTCAGAACATTACTTTCCTCTCTGATTTAGCTTGGAAGCCAAAGGGCAGGAAACTTGCTTCCTTTGCACTCTGTTACTGCTGGAAGTCATGGTTAGTAATCTTAATTTTACTCAGTGGGGTGAGTTCTGTGATAATATCATCATTAGAGAGTAATTAAGGATGGAATAAAACAGGAGAGGAAACCTTCAAAGTGAAGTTCTCTCAAGTTCATACTCCTTTCCTACCTGTGTAGTAAAGTTTGGCTTGTTTAAGGAGTTCCTCCTCCCAATTAAATGAAATGCTTCAGAGTGAATAAAAGGAATGCTTTTCTGAAATGCAAAACTCATCATAAGCAAAGTCAAAAGACAATTTATACAAAGGGGAAATATCTGGAACTCATTTCATAGACAATGGCTAATTTTCTTTATATGTAAAAAGCTTCTACAAATCAAAAAGACCAACAGCCAAACCCTGCCCCCCAAAAATGTGCAGATAGTCCATAGAAAATGGGACACAAATCTTTTTTAAACATATTAAAAGAGAGCCAGCTTCATAATAAGAGAAATAGAAATTAAGGGCTTCCCTGGTGGCGCAATGGTTGAGAATCTGCCTGCCAATGCAGGGGACACGGGTTCGAGCCCTGGTCTGGGAAGATCCCACATGCCGCGGAGCAACTAGGCCCGTGAGCCATACCTACTGAGCCTGTGCTCCACAACAAGAGAGGCCGCGACAGTGAGAGGCCCACGCACCGCGATGAAGAGTGGCCCCCGCTCGCCGCAACTAGAGAAAGCCCTCACACAGAAACGAAGACCCAACACAGCCAAAAATAAGTAAATAAATAAATAAATAAATAAATAGAAAAGAAATAGAAATTAAATTTATACAGACACCCATTTTTCATGAATTACATTGGTAATGATAAAAAAATTAACAAGCTGTGTTGGTAAGAGTGTGAGGAGACAGGTGCTCTCATACACAGCTGGTGGGAGAATAAATTGCTACAACCTTATGAAGGGTTATTTGGAAATATCCTTCAAAATTATGAATATCTACATGCTTTGATAAGTCAAATTCAGTTCTAGGAATTTATCCTATAGCTTTATTCGCAGATACAGGTAATGACAAGTTCACAAGGATATACACTGCAGCATTATTTGTAATAGCAAAAGACTGGAAACAATCCAAATATCTATCAGTAAGAGATTAAATAAATTATGACATATCCATATAATGGAATATGATACAGCCACAAAAAATGAGGATACTCTTTATGTACACACGTTGAAAGAGCTCCAAGATATTTTGTTAAGTGAAAGAAAATTAAGGTGCAGAAAACTGGGTAACAAAAGAGGAATACTTATACTAGATAGACATGTATTTGCTTGTATGTACATAAAGCATGTCCAGGAGGATATCCAAGAAATTGATAATACTCAGTCCCTTGGTGGAGAGAAACTGGGTGCCTGGGGCATAGGGTAGAAGAGAGTTTTTTCTTTTTTTTATTTTACTTTGTATCCCTTTTGTTCTTTTTGAGAATGTCCTGCCAATTCAAATTAGAAAATAATAATTTTTAATAAGAGCAATGCTCTGACACAGATTAAATCTGTAATGGCCTAAATTTATTCAATCTGTACTAGATCCTCAATTTTTCCAGTCTCTTTTTAAATTGACTTTAGTGGCCATCCATCCTCCATGTATGCATTTACCCTGCTCCTCTATGTGCCACACATTTTCCGTCTCTGCTTCTGACCTCAGTGTGTCTCTTGATTTCTCCTGCAGTTGTCAGGTAACAACCCCTCCAGCTGGATATCACTTTGTAGACCTCTTTTTTCTATGTGCCAGACCTGGGGTAATCACCTCAATTCCTGCTTCAACATCTCCACCCCTAGAGAATGGAAAATAAAGTCCTGGTTGGGAGTTAAGGAGGAAGCAGCAATCTCTGCAGGGAACCAGACAACTGACAGAGCAGGGGTTAGCAACCTATACCATGTATGTTACTAATGGTGGGCGATGTTATTTAAGAGCTGGAATTGTAGAGAGGGATAACTGTATACATGGAAGAGCAAGAAGAGTCTACCTTATGGAGCATGCAGTAGTGAGAATTGGAGGTTTGGGTTCAAATTCTGGCTCTGCCACTTACTGGTTATGTGACTTTAGGCAAGTTTTCTCAACCTAACTTTTCTCCTCTATAAAAGGGGTTCTATGATGGTTAATGTGGCTAAGACTGCAGCAGTCCACCAAAATCCCATTCTTGTTTTCTTTTGTGGTAATAGACATGTAGCTGGGGACATGGCTACTAACATATTTCCAAGTCTGCCTTGCTGTTAGATGTGGCCAAGGGACTAACCCTCTGCCAGGGCAATGTGAGCAGAAGTGTGTGTGACACACTTGGCTCTGGGACATAAGACTCCTCCATGCTCTTTCCCCTTCCTACAAGCTTGAACCCACAGCACCCCAACCTTGACCATGGAGATGAGGACAAGACCATAGGTAAGAGGGCAATGACTTGGAAAAACCTGGATCTCTAAACGAACACAGGGAGAAGACCTGCCAGCCCACCTGGAATACCTGTCCACTGTTACAAGAGAGAGAAATGATCTCTGACTTCCTTAAGCCACTCCGTTATTGTTGGGTGTCCTTGTTACCCTAGCCTTACCTTAACCGATACAGTTAAGATTCTTTATGTTGGGGCTTCCCTGGTGGCGCAGTGGTTGAGAATCTGCCTGCCAATGCAGGGGACACGGGTTCGAGCCCTGGTCTGGGAAGATCCCACATGCCGCGGAGCGACTAGGCCCGTGAGCCACAACTGCTGAGCCTGCGTGTCTGGAGCCTGTGCTCCGCAACAAGAGAGGCCGCGATAGTGAGAGGCCCGCGCACCGTGATGAAGAGTGGCCCCTACTTGCCGCAACTAGAGAAAGCCCTCGCACAGAAACGAGGACCCAACACAGCCATAAATAAATAAATAAATAAAATTTTAAAAAAAACCAAACAAAAAAAAACAATAGGCTTCTATTTTAAAAAAAAAAGGTTCTTTATGTTGCAAGTAACAGAATGCCCAACTCAAACTAGGTAAATTGATAAATGGCGTTATCTGACTCCCATATATCTGAAAATTTAAGAAGTGGGGAAAACTTTAGAGTTGTTTGAGTCAGTTTTCGATGATATCACCAGAGAATGGATTTCTTCCTATCCCTTTGCTCCACCTTTTGTGGAGTCAGCATCACCCCATGGCTGGTTGTTCTGAATGGCTATGGTGATTCCAGGCTTCACAGTAACTCACCACACCTTCCAGGAAGAGAGAGGAGAGGAGAGGAGAGACAAATGAGCTTCTTTCCAACACTCTCAGCAAACTTCGTATTGACCCAATTTTGGTCACATGTCTTCCCTGAATTGTGATCAGAGGATGGGCTTATACTGATCAGTTTAAGCCCATCCACCTGTCCCACCTCTTAGCAGCAAGGCAAGTCAGTTTGTCTAGAACATATGGACTATGTGGAGGAGGTATGGGCACCCTAATAGAAATTGGGATGGTTACCAAGATAACAGGGACAGGATGTTGGGGAGGTACTACCTTGTCCACTACCGGGAGATAGCGATTGTTTTGAACATTAAATTGAATGAGATTATATATCAAGGGCCTAGCACAGTGCTTGGCACATAGTAGGTGGTCAATGATTGTGAATTTACTCCTTCTTCCTAGATCTAGTTGGCTGTGCTGCAAAATGGTAAGGGGTTAGAAAAGATTCCTTCTTTGGGTGGCTTGAGGCTATGTATTTGGAGGACAAGTAAAACAGGATTGTGATGTGCATACACAAAGAAAACACCTCTCAGTTTCAAGATTTCTGTCATCAGAGCAATTATTGGTGGGAGTGGCCCATGCCTGCCCCCATCACCTGACACTAAGGGAATGAATAAAAGAAGGCTTGGCACCACCCTTTCAAAGGCTCCCTTCCACTGCTGGTTATAGATGCTCACTGCTCTGTCAATTTATAAAGACCCAGGTTTGAGATTTCAGAAGGGGCTGCCTGGCCAGTAGCTTATGTTACCTGTGCTGCTTCAAGCAGGATATTGGTTGACAGATGTATTTGGGCTCTTCTGTTGGTTTTCTGCCTCAATCCACCTGCTAGAGACTGTATAACATAGTGAAAAAGTTCTGGGCTTGAGTCTGAGACCCCACTTTCCCATAATTGTATGATCTTGTGTAAGTAATTTCTTTATGCCTCAGTTTCCTCATCTGTAAAACAGGGCCTCAACTCTTGTTCTACTAACATTTTAGGTTGTGAGACTCAAAGAAATAATGTATTTGAGTGCACTTCGTAAGTAGAAAAGAAATTTTAAATGAAAGGAGTTAGCAAACATAATAATGGAAATACTCTGCTGGTGTATAAATTTCTCCATACTAAGGGCTAACCTACCTGGGGGCTTGGGAAACAAAACTGGTTGAGAAAGAACAGGCCAAGTGAGATATTTTTGATCATAGAGACAGAGAATAGGGCTAGGTTTAATGAACAATTATGTATTGATTGCCTAGGTGTGTTTGTTATAGGTATTTTACATGTTAGCTAATTTAATCCTTTTAATAATCTTGCAAGGTAAATATTATTATGCCAGCTTTACAGATGGAGAAACTGAGCCTGAGAGTGGTAGTAACAAGACCAATGTCACACGTTTAGGGAGTTGCCGGCCAGGATTTGAAAGTCAAGTCTGTTTAATCGCTAAGGCAAGTGAGGCCATCAGCTGATTCATCAGCAAGAAAGAAATGACCACCCAGGATACTGTGCCCAGGTGGACTAGCTTATACAAGGAGACAGTCATCCAGGGGCTTATAATAACTCTTTCGTTTGCCTATTCATTCGTCTAACCCACAAACATTTTCTGAGCACCTCTCATGTAACAAGAACTGTGCCAGGTTTAGATAAAACAATGAACAAAATACAGTTCCTGAAGGCTTCAAGAAACGTTGGTGCAGTTGAGTAGCTTATCAGACGTCCATTTATCCTCAGTTCAATTCTGTTAGGAAAATTGCTCCTATTGCTTGGTCAATCTTAAAGTTTTAAACATTATTGTTCTGTAGAAATGGTCTGCTTATGCTGCTTCCTGCTGGAGAATGGCTAAGTCCATAATAACTGAAGATCATATAACTCAATGATTTCGTTTCAGAGGCAACTGCACAATGGTTTTGAAATGGTAATAATTGCCTGTTGCTCAGGGGATTATCTTATTGTCTGGCAATGGTTATGAAGACAGTGGGGTTTTAAGAGGCCATTCAATAAGAGTGACAGAAGGAACTATTTTTAAATTTTTCTCTGAATGACTCTCAAAGTGAGAATTTAATTCAGAGCCCATAGAGGTCTGAAAGAACTTCTCCCATCAATTCAAAGTCCTTAACGCTGAAAGGAGACTGAGTTGTAGAACAATATAGAAAACTGAAGATGTGGCTCATATATTAGTACAGTGCTGTTTGCTTTCAGAGATCCTGGATTAAATGGAGACGAGTCGGGTGAGACCCACAATTAAGACAGCCACTGAAATAATGTTTTGTATCTTAATTGAAATGAGCTGCCCTGTTTTCTTTGCCAGGTATTATGCAAATAAGCATCCCAGTCTGAAAAAATTCTACAATTTTAGCTGTCTGTGCCAGTGTCATTTGATGAAAGTTTCTTTTGAAGGGGAGAACCTTACTTTGTTAAGCACCTACTGAGGACCAGAGGTGTTACATATTTTGCTCATTTAACACTCACCACAACTTTGTGAGTTAAGTTGTGTTTTCACCATTTCACAAAGCTCTTTCCCTTACTCAGATTCATTGGTTCATCCAGCAAATTTTTATTGAGTGCCTACTATGTGCCAAGCATGTTTTAGGTGCTGGGGATATAGCAGTGAACAAAACCTACCAATGTCCCTGCCTCATGGAGCTTTTATTGTAGTAGGTGGAGACGGCACTAAACAAACAGATAATCTGCAGGGCTTTGGAGCAAGTTCTGGGGATAAGAGGAATAGGAATACTAGGTGGTAAGGGTAGGAAGATTTTGTGAATTTATATAGGATGGTCAGTGTATTAACTATATATTGCCCCAAACTTAATGGCTTAACACAAAAAAACCCTTATTATCGTACAGTGTCTGTGGGTCAGGAACTGGGTATGGCCTACCTGGTGTCTCTGCTTCAAGTCTCTCACTAGATTACATTCAGTGTGTCAGCTGGAAGGGTTGGCAGCATTCAGTTCATTTTTAGGCCGTTGGATTAAGGGTCTCAGCTCCTTGCTGACCATTGGATGGAAGCCTCCCTCGGTCTCTGCCACTGGCCTCCCACAGAGTGAGCAGGCAAGTGAGAGATGAGAGAGTGTACCCAAGATGCAGGCCACCGTCTTCTTGGAAGTGACACAGTAATCCCGGAAGCGACATCCATCACCACTGTCTAATTCTATTCACTAGAGGCACGTCACTAAATTCAGCCCACATTCAAGTGTTGGGGATTATATAAGGGTATGAATACCAGGAGGTGGGGATCACCTTAGAAACTGCCTACCACCGTTAGGGAGCCTCTCTAAAGAGAGGACATTTGAACAGAAACCTAAAGGAAGTGAGGGAGCAAGCATGGCTACCTGGGAGAAGAGCATTTTAGGCAGAGGAATAGCTAGTGCAAAGGCTGAAGGGGAATGGTACGAGGTCAGAGAGGTGGCACTGGATTAGATAATGTAATTTCATGTGGGTCCTTGTGGGGAATTTGGATTTTACTTTGAGACAAGAAGGCTTTGGAGGGTTTTGAGCAGAGGAGTGACATGACATGACTTGACTCTTGTTTTAAGAGGATCACACTGGTTGCTACGTGGAGAGTATAGTGTGGGGGAAGCAGGCACTGGGACCAGTTAGGAGGCTACTGTAGTAATCCAGTGATGATCGTGGCTTAGGCCAGGGTGAGACTATTGGAAATGGCATTAAGTGGTTGGATTTTGGATGTATTTCCTAGTAGAGATGACAGGATTTGCTGATGGTTCAGATGTGGACTGTGAAGAAACTGAGGAGTCACTGATGACTGAGGTTTTCACATTTAGCAACTGAAAGAAAAGAGTCTCCCTTTACTAAGCTGAAAAACACTGGTGAAGGAGCAGGTTTTGAGAGGGGAAGTATCAGTCAGGGGGTTTATACATGTTATCATAATACTTCTTAGACCTCCAAGTGGAGATGCTGAGTTGGCAATTTTATCTACAACTCTGCTCAGGAGAGCAGAATGGACTATAAATACAAATTCAGAAATTCCCAGCATTAATAGGGCATTTAAACCAACGCACTGGATGAAACTACCGAAGAAATGAGTGTAGGTTGAGAAGGCGAAAGCCCTGTGGATTGAAACCAGGGTACTCCAAGGTTTAGAAATTAGGAAGATAAGGTCAGCAAAGGAGACTGAGAAAGAGTAAGTAGAAAGCGAGAGGGACACCAAGAGAGAGGAGTGCCCTTTGAACCAAGTGGAGAACGTGCTCCAAGGGAGAGAGTGCGCTCAAATGGGTTAAATGCTGCCTTTAGGTCAAGCAAGATGAGAACAGACCACGGACTTGGGAACATGGAGGTCATGGTGGCCTTGATGAGAGCTGTTTCAGAGGGGTGGGAGAAGGAGAGAGCAAGTGGAGAAGGTGAGAACTGAGGCTCTTAGGAGAATTTGATGTCTTTTGACAATTAGTTCACTGAGCCACCTGCAACAAGTTCCTGGGGTGCTTCTGAAAAACTCAGATGTCGGGGCCCCACTCCAGAATCTCG
Organism: Eubalaena glacialis; assembly: GCF_028564815.1. Lineage (NCBI taxonomy): Eukaryota > Metazoa > Chordata > Mammalia > Artiodactyla > Balaenidae > Eubalaena > Eubalaena glacialis. Next base: position 49,782,929 of record NC_083726.1, read on the forward strand.
GGGGGTAGCACCGTGGGATCTTCACTTTTAGCAAGTCCTACTGTTGATTCTGAGGCACATTAAAATTTGAGAACCAATGTCCTGTTCTACGCACTTTATCCTACGCCTGGTAAAGTTGCTATCAGATTTAAGCTATGCCAAGTATGTTCCATCTGTGTAACCCAAATGGTTGTTTGTCCTGGAGGCATTCCTATATTTCCCTTTAGTGTTTTTATTTTCCTGAAGTTTTTAAAGAAAACCTGGCCAAAGAAATTCTACAACCCTAAAGAATAGCCATAGGTAAATAAATCTCCCTTCCATAATGGTTCCTAGGAACTTCACGAACTTTGAAATTCTCAGAATCGACATGTTAGTTCCCTAAGGGCTCTGGAAACAGAAAGATAAAATTCATGCAGGTTCAGGAAAAATTCGATATTTTGTGGATCACTGAAGTGCTTAATTTACTGAGCCTCTCCACCGAGAAAGATGGAGGAAGTGCTGTGGTCAGGTCTTTTTGGAAGGCTGGGGGCCTCTGAGCAGCCTTTATCACTAGAGCAAAGGCTGCACTGTTCAGCAGTATCTGGAGATTGTTCTTTTCTGCCCTGAGACTTTGGCCCTAGGACCAGACATGTTTCAAAAAGAACCATGCAGTGTAAGAGGAACAGAGGCAGTAGCAATTTAAACCTGTTTCCTCCCTGTGTACTACACAGAAGAAGGGGCTCAAAGGATTGAGGTTTTGGGAAGATGCTGTTCAAAGTTGTTGGTCCTTCTCTCCTCAATTCCTCTTTCTTTTCTTACAACTCCCTTTCAAGGCCTACAGACTTGTGCCCATGTTCCCTCCCTCTGGAATCTCAACTCTTCTCGTAAGAGAAGTTATTACCCCTTTGGTTCCTTCTCATACCTTGTAAACCCCAGATACTTGCTGCCAATGGAGTTGGCATTTTTGGCTCCAGAGGGAATGGGATGAGGTGAGATCTAATCCAGTTAATGATGGCTCTAATTCCAATCTTCCCTTTTGTGAGAGCTGCTACTGATTTCCTACCTAGTTTACTTAAGCAAGAGGTTGACAGCATTTTTCTTAGAGGTAGACCAACATAGCTAATAGAGGTATATAGAAATTATATTCCAGTTACTTCTACGTGTATTTATATGGCCAAGACAACTTAAAATATAGAAGAGACTAATGAAAAACATCATGAAAGTTGTGCTCATAAGTCTAGTTGTGGGTCTGTATTTAAATATAAGTTCCCCAAAATGACTGAAGTGGGTCAAAGCTGTGGTGTAAACAGACAGAAAACAAACACATAGGACTTCCCTGGTGGCACAGTGGTTGGGAATCTGCCTGCCAGTGCAGGGGACATGGGTTCGAGCCCTGGTCCGGGAAGGTCCCACATGCTGCGGAGTGGCTAAGCCCGTGCGCCACAACTACTGAGCCCGCATGCCACAACTACTGGAGCCCATGTGCCTAGAGCCCATGCTCTGCAACAAGAGAAGCCACAGGAATGAGAAGCCCGCGCGTAGCAACGAAGACCCAACGCAGCCAAAAATAAATAAATAAATTAATTAATTAAAAGAAAACAAACACATAAATACATGTAACACAGAAAATCCCAACAAAACCCTGTTAACCCAGCAGCTCCTAGACAAATATTAATAGTTGCTCACCAAGCTAAAATATTATCTGTGAAAAAAGTTGAGGGTGATGAAGGCTAGAGAGGGTTGCAGGTGAGCTTGTAAATGTTGCATGAAGACAGAAGGACAAGCACCATCAAAATTCCAAGACTAGAAGATATAAGAAGATGGACAAAAACTGGGCTTCCCCAAGGATGTCTCCACAAAAAAAAAGGTCCAGCTGAGCAGAACACCAGTGGCCCAAGCATGTAGGCAATGAATGGTAATATTTGGAGTGGTAGTCCCATGTGAACATGTGTGCATCACTCATCAGGAGTACATATTTAGATTGGAATTCTACATCATCTGTATTTGGTGTCAACTTTCTCTCCTCAATTTTCAGGCAATTCTCTTTTCCCATAATAACTTGTGGTTCTCCCACTGAGGGAACATATCCAGGAAGACCTGTGATCTTTGAGATTCATCTTATTAGCGTATGATGTCACAGCTGATAGTGCTAGTGGGTAGTTGGCAATATTAACTTCATTTTTCCTTTACGTATTTGTACCAAGTGCCTCTTTAACTCAAAATGCAAATCTGTGCAAAACAATGTGCAAGTTAACATCACTTGGGTGCTTAAAAATATCAAACAGGACTAGAACGCTGGTTCTAGACAATGGGAAACTTTGATTCTAGGCTGATTTCTTTGCCCAGTAGTCACTCACTGTGTTTTTATCAAATGGGGTTAAGTTAGTTTCTCTTAATAATATATGTGGTCAAAAAAACATACAAAATTCTACTCTTTTCTTTCTTTGGTGAGTAGATCTGTCAAGTGTTTCCCAAGTGTACTTCTTTTTCTTAAAAGATGCAGCAGTGACACTAAATAGTAATTGTTGCATAATTAATGCATAGCAGGTGGACCCAGCAATTTCAGTTTGGAATCTCTGCTCCTTAATCCTTAACTGCCTTGCCCTGCCATACTCCCACCACATCTCCCATCATGCCCCAAAACCTCCCCCGGCACTTGTAAATAGCACAGTGGACACATTTAATTTGCCTGTGAGGGCAGCTCTTAAATTAACTACAAAGGGGGAAGACAGGCACTCTCTGCTAAATATACATGTGTGCACGTGTGCAAACACACACATTTGTTTCCTTCAAACCTCATTCTCAAGGCTCTTTATTACCTGTTCAGTTCAATACACCTTCTCTAACGGTCTGCATCCCCATCTAACACCTGCTTGTTAATTTCATTCACTTTTCAGCTAGTCTTTCAGCAAGTGAAGGCAATCCACTCAAGAATTATAAAGGGACTTTTTTTTTTTTTTTTGGCTCTGATCCTTTTGCTAACACTAATCCAGTACCTACCATATGCTTTCCAAGATACTGGTTCCCACCCTTTCGTTAACTTCTCTTGTGTTATCACCCAAGGTCAAGTTTCCTTTGTTCAGTACAGACTATACCACTACCTAAGGGTAGGATGATATGGGATGAATATCTGAAAGCAATACTTCCTGCTGGCTGGGAAGCGTCCCTTCGCTTGTGCACGCTGACAGTCGGGGGAGGCTCCGCCAGAACATCATCAGTCATACAGCTTTTCTCAGGTATGGCAAGCCTTTTCCTGCTACCTTACATCCCTGATTGAAGGGCTACCTGAGGTTGTCGCAATTTTACTTCTTCTTAAGCTTTCTTCTTTTCCATCTCCTCTTAACAGCTTTTAAAAATTTTAATTTACAAATAAAATATGTTTTTGCTCTTCTGGTAACTAGCTATAAAACCTTGGGCAACATATGTAACTGCTCTGACCCTCAAGTTTCCCATCTGTTAAAAAAGAGAATGAGATTAAGTACATTCTAATGTGCCTTTCAGCACTGATATTCTGAGCCAGGAAGTAAAATGGCTCAGGGGAAAGATCTCCGCTGCCTCAGAGCTTGTCGTCACTCAGCAGTATAATAAGAGGAATGGCTGCTCAAACAGCTACCACTTATTGAGCACCTACTGTATAATTGGGTGATCAGATTTTTACACATACAGTTTTTCATACAATTCCTATAGCAACTCCATTAGGTAGACATTATTATTATTACTAAACCTGTTTTATAGGTGAAGGTGCTGAGACTCAGAGATTAGTGGCTCTTTCCAGATCATAAAGTAATTGGCATAGCTGGAGTTTGGCCACCAAGCACATGTTTTTTAAGCATTCTGCTACCCTACTTCCCAGTTCACCTACTGTTTGACATTGCCTGCCCATTTCCAAAAGCCAGTTCACAGCTTCCATCTTGGAATCAGGAGGTCTGAGATCCAGTCCTGACTCTGTTGTTTACTGGGTCTTCAGCCAAATTGTGTAACTTCTTTGAGCCTCAGATTCCTCAGCTGTGAAAGAAGAAAATAATAGCTGTCTGCTGTTGCCTGGTTCCCTATCCTGCTTCTCTCTAGAAAGGCCATCACTTAACCACTACCTGCAGGCTCGGTCCCAGCCCAGGCTCTAGGATCAATCCTTCCTCTGTGGGAAGGGCTTTAAAGACTTCTCGTTCAATGCTGAGGGGGATTCAACATCAACCATGGTTTCTGTGGTCCTGGTCAATCAGTTGTAATAAGTGGGCCTCTACCCTAAATGCAGCATGGTAGAGTTGTTAGGATGGGGCCTGTGTTTTAATCTCAACTCTGCCCTTGCTAATGAGCTTGGTCAAGTTTCCTCATCTTTCTGTGACTCAATTTTCTACGTGTAAAATGGGGAGAATAATAGTAGTGATTTCAGAGGGTTGTTGCGAAGATTTAATAAATTAAAAATGTAAAGTACATATAACAGTGCCTGGCAATTAGAGTTTGTTATTGTTATTATTATAGAGCTTGTCTGACTTATACTTCATATTATTAGACATAAATGACATCAATTATATACTTATATTATTATTAACACTTTAGATCCCTGCTGGGTTGCCTCAGGTCCTTCCTGGATAGCTTGCCCAGTCTCTCCAGGGCTGCAGCCCTCATCGCAACCATGTGCTGGGGCAGGACTCTGTCACTGGATGCCTCCTCTGGGGTGGGAGCCTTGCAGTCTGCTGAGGATGTCCTTAATGTTGGCTGTCCTCTCACATCTCTGAACATTGCTTGCTCTGGTGTTCCCCACGATGGTGCCCTGGTGGCATGTCTGGTTCCTCGGTGGTACAGACCACTTGCCGAGACCACTTGTTGCCCTGTCCCCTCCCCCCGTTCCCTGGAGCCCACGTTCTGCCCTCTGCTGCACCTTTCCCCAGTACCTGTGCTATGGGCTTTCTGACTAGGCACTGAGATGGTACAGTGTGTGTGTTCAGAAGTTACTACCGCAGCTTGATGCAACCTCATAAAATAACTTTGTAAAGCATTAACTTTGTAAAATGGGCTGAGATCACACTTCTGTACTTTTTTTTTTTTTTGTGGTAACAGTTTCATTGAGATATAAATCACATACCATATAATTCACCCATTTTAAGTATAAAATTCACTTCTTGGGCATAGTCACAGAGTTGTACAACCGTCACCACAGTCAATTTTATAACATTTTCATCACCCCTCTCCAAACAAAATCACCTACTCTTCAGTATTTACCCCTTATTCCCCCAGCGCCAGGTAACCACTAACAACTTTCTGTCTGTAGAGTTGCCTATTCTGAACATTTCCTATAAGTGGAATCACACAATATATGACCTTTTATGACTGACTTCTTTCATTTAGCATAGTGTTTTTAAGGTTCATCCTTGTTTTAGCATGCAACACTACTTCATTTCTTTTTATTGGCAAATAATATTCATACTTCTCTACTTTTAATTCAATAGTTAACTTTGACCCTCTCCCCACATTCCAAAGGGCTAGTGAAGAATTCAGCTCCTCCTTCTTGGGGTTTCCCATTGGAGGCTGTGTCAAGGTTCCAGGCTCTCAAGCAGAGCTGAGACACCCCAGAGGCCCAGGAAGGCATCAGCCATCTGGCCACACAGGTTACTGCTGAGATGTCACTATCTCTCCCTTTGCAGCCTTTAAGGGTCTCCCCTCTGTGGGTTCCCATGCCACCTCTGGAGCATGGGAACCACTATTGTGGCTGGAGAAGCCCGGGCCAATGTTCTGCTTGGTACACTGATGGCCAGTCTCTCTGAGGTACTGCTGTGTCCCTGGGGCACTGGCAGGGAGTAAGGCAGGACACAGGGGACCCTAGACTTTGACTCCTCCCCCCAAGTCAGAGAGACTCTCATTTTAGATAGGGGATATTCCTCCCCAGGTTTGGTTTTTGTTTTTTGTTTTTTTTGTTTTGTTTTTTGATTTTTTTGGCCGTGTCGTTTGGCATGCGGGATCTTAGTTCCCTGACCAGGGATTGAACCTGTGCCCCCTGCAATGGAAGCATGAAATCTTAACCACTGGACCGCCAGGGAAGTCCCCTCCCCAGGTTTAACCGGATTCTCCTTAATGCCTCCTAAAACAAAGTTTAGAAATTCCAACCTCAAACTTTCCCTGAGGGAAGGGAGCATAGAGCCTGTACTCACTGAATGAGGACCTCAAAGGGGAAAAACAGAAGGGAAAACACAAATTTATCTAAAAAAGTAATCTTGTGTCAGAGTACATTTCTCATTGTTCAAATCTCTGCACCCAGAAAGGCCCATAAAGCAACTGAGCATTTTATCCCATTATGCCTTTTCTTATTCCCCAGTCCAGTCACTGCTGGCACTTTCCTGTGCCACTAGCTCACCTGCCACTGCATCCTGACAGCTTTTTAACTCCCACAAGCCACTGGTCACTGTGAGGACATGCTAGATGGCAACCTGGACTCTGCTCTTTGTATTTTTACTTTAACTGTATAATAAGGCTATCTCTTTTTTTGCAGTAGAATGAAAATGATCTGATCTATGCTATTAGAAATGTAGGATTTGCATTTCTGTTATATATTTCTATTACACATTTTTCTATTTCTACTACATAGTTCTGTTCTATATTTCTAGTATACATTTCTATTTTAACTATCTACTATACCAAGTTTTGGTCTCAGGATTCCTTTATACTCTTTAAAATTGTTGAGGATTCCAAAGAGCTTTTGTTTTGGGGGGTTATATCTATGAATATTAACTATACTAGAAATCAAAACTAACACATTCAGAAAACATTTATTATTAATTCATTTGAAAACAATAAACCCACTACAGGTAAATTAACATACTTTTATATAATATATATTTATTTTCCAAAACAAACCAAAAAAAGTTAGTGAGTAGCATGGCATTGTTTTGTATTTTTTGCAAATCTTTTTAATGTCTGACTTAATAGAAGACAAACTGGATTCTTATATTGGCTTCTGCATTCAGTCTGGTAGATGTTGTTTCCATTGAAGTATATGAAGAAAATCTGCTGTCACAGAGGTATATAGTTGGAAAAGGGGGGAGTATTTTAGTAGCTTTTCTGGAAAATTGTAGATTACCCAAATCTTAGTGGGAGGTAGTTTCTTAAAGGTTACTTGGCAACAAATATCGCCAGATGTTTTCTTTAAAATAACAGGCTCATTTTATTCATTTTCAAGAAAATGTCTGCCAAATTCCTAAATCTGAATAAGTTATTTTTTCAAGTAAAAACGGTGTTTCATGAAAAAAATGGTTAGTTCAGCTTGTAACTCAAACAATAACACAAGTATTTATCTTGGCAATACCCATTCTATCAGTATGCTCCTCAGTATGGAGCAGAAGTGCCTTCTGTGTACTTCCCAGTTTGTCAGCATATTACAAAGACCTGCCCTGAAGTGTTGACAATTTTTAACGCTTCATCAAGGACATTCTTAAGTAAAACTGGCTTTCTCTCCTTTTGTCCTGTGAGTTTGTGCTGGTGAAGAATTTGGTGATTATTGGGTAAAGTTTGGTGCCACTGCTTTGACATGTACAAAGGTGCTGACAGTTTGACCCAGTATTACTTTTGCACCATCAATATAAATGTCCACATAGTGAAAAAGGCAAATCATTCTTTAAACATTATTATGGAAATAGTTTTGATCTCTTGGATCCCCTGAAAATTTCCTCAGGACTTTACAGACCACACTCTAAGAAGCAAGCAGTTCCTTGTTGCTGCCTAGGACCTTGTGTTCTGTATGTGCCCTGACTTGTCCCAGCACCTGCCGCTCTCCTCTTGTGTCCTGGGCTGTCCACAGCGCAATACGACAACGTCTTTGGGAGCTCCAGACACTGAGCCTTTTAACTTAACTCTGCCACTAGCCTCTGTAGCAGTTCTGGGAAGGGTGGTGGTGTAAGACTTTTTTCTCCCTTTCCTTCCAACACTAAGAATTTACTAATGAAAATACTGACAAAACCCTAAAAAACCTCCAAATTGTTGAAAAAAACCATCTAGAAAAAGAACTGACCAGAAATGTATACACTTCTCCTTGTGGTTTTGAAAGCATCTGTCCCTTAAAGAGGCTGTATTGATTACCTTGAACATTTTTCCTACATGCTTTATTTTCATTGGATTGAAATTGAAGAGTTCGGAAAAAAAAAAAAACGGGCTTCTACGCTGTCCATAGGAATAGTCTGAAGGATAGCCTTTCCCTAGTGCTACCACATGTAAGTGGATCCGGAAGCTTTGAACTTTGAGTCTGTTGGGCTCCCTTCCAAACTCCTAAGGGCTTGTTTTATATAAAAACATGACACTTGGCAACTTGTATCAGGGATCTAATCCCTTATTATGTTACTATAACTAGGTTCAAGAGTATATGTGGTAAGCAAAAATATTTACCTGTGATAGAGGATAGTTAATAGGATTAAGTACATTTGGTTATTTCTGAGTCAAATATGCTGCAATAAGCTTTTATTTAAATCTAAAAATCTCTTTTGCTATCTGAGGTTTTAGACAAGAAAATTCATATGTTTTCAAAACCATAAACTTTGGCAGATTTCTAAGATTCCAAGACTGTGTGTTGGTTTTTTAAAAAAAATTCATCCGGGACTTCCCTGGTGGCTCAGTGGTTAAGAATCCGCCTGCCAATGCAGGGGACACGGGTTCGAGCCCTGGTCCAGGAAGATCCCACATGCCATGGAGCAACTAAGCCCGTGCGCCACAACTACTGAGCCCGCGTGCCAAAACTACTGAAGCCCATGCGCCTAGAGCCCATGCTCTGCAATGAAGACAAGCCACCACAATGAGAAGCCCGCGCACTGAAACGAAGAGTAGCCCCCACTCGCTGCAAGTAGAGAAAGCCTGCGCAGCAACGAAGATCCAACGCTGCCAAAAATGAATAAATAAATAAATAAATAAATTTTAAAAATAAAAAAATAAAATAAAATAGACTAAAGAACAAAAAAAAATTTTTTTATTTCATTCATTAAAAACAATATTTATCAACAGGCTACTCTGTGCCAAACATTGTTCTAGACATGGGGATAGAGCAGGGAATAAGAGACACAATAAGCTGCACTCATGAAGCTTATAATCTAGAAGAGGAGAAGAAAAATGACAAGTAAACAACTAAATAAGCAAGATAATTCTAGATAATGATGAGCATATGAAGGAAATAACACAGGGTGTAGGGATAATGAATCACAGGGGAGATGAAGTGGTCAGAGGAGACCTCCCTAAGGAGGGGACATTTGAGCTGAGACCTGAATGATGAGGAGCCAACAATGGGAAGAGCCAGGTAGAAGAGCATTTGAAGCAGAGGGACCATCAGGTACAGAGGCCCTAAGGTGGGAATACATTTGGTGGTTTTGAGGAATAAAGTGAAGGTGGTACAGCTTGAGTATAGTGAGTAAGAGGGGAAAGGGTACAAGATAAGGTCAGATCATGCAGAGCCCTGTAAGCCATGGGCGGGCATGTGGATATTATTATAAACAAAATAGGAAGCAATTTGAAGGTTTTAAAATAGGGAGTGACTTAACCTGATATGTGTTTTCAAAAGACCACTCTGGGTGCTGTGTGGAGGATGGATTGTAGCAGGGAGAGCAGTGGGAGGCTATGATGATGGGTTGGCTGGATGGTGGAAATGGAGAGAAGATGGGTTTGAAGATACAGTTTAGAGGTAGAACCAGGAGGAGGCATCAAGGATGTACCTATATATATTTTTTTTTCGCTTAAGTTACCGGATGGATGGTGAAGGCAGAAATCGAGATGTGTATAACTAGGAAAGGAACAGGTCTGAAAGTCCTTCTTTAGCATGTCTTTCATTCCCATCAATGTAACAGGAGTGCTACAGCTCCAGGCATAGCATCAGCACTCTGGATGGGAGAAGGAGGAAGCTGAAAGGAGGAAGAGGGTGGTGTCTAGGTCAGGAAAGCAAAAAAATTTGCAGAAATCCTCAGTAGACCTCTACTTTTATCTCATTGACCAAAATTATGTCATGTGACCACCTCTAGCTGCAAGGGAGGCTGAGCTCTTTAGCTGGACACATTGTTTCATTAAATAAAAATGGGGTATTTTAAAAAGGAGTAAGGGGTGAATGGATATTATGAAAGCAGACAACTAGCAGTATCACCAGGGACACATTATGTTTAAGGTCCTTGTTGAACATTCAAATGGGAAAGTCAAGTAAGATTGGAAATAAAAGTCTGAATTTCCCGGGAGGGCAGAGCTGATAACAATTTGGGAGTTATTAGCGTGTAGATCATATTGAAAACTCAGAAGGTGGATGAGATCAACTAGAGAGAGAGTAGAATTAGAAACATTATTTTGTATTTATTACTGTGACCTGCTCTAATTAATTTTACTCAAAAAATTTTAATGTATATTTTATGTGTGTCAACAACTGTTTCAGACTCTCAGTGCACAAAGATGAAGATGTGTCTCCTACTTTCAAGGAGCTTAGAGATAGAACAGGAAGAAAACAAATCAGTTTTAATAAATGATGCACTACAACATACATGAAAAATTAATTCCTTTATATAGATTTGTAACAGTAATCTGAATTATGACAGTAGCTCTACTGCAGATTCATGTTTTAAGTGAGAATTTCAGTAATTTACCTTGAGTGATTTGAGATTCACCTGTCTATATACGTCCATTTGCATATTTTAATTTAGAAATGCATTAAGAAAACCCTGAATTTTTTTTAATATGACCAAATGCTAACCTTATTATTCGCAAATATGCTGTTAAAATTAACATAATGCATAATGGAATCTTAAATTAACTTTGAAATTTCGATTAGGATGATCAGGGAATTATTTGTCAGATGACCCTGGTTTAGACTGGAGCTGAACAATTGTTTGTCGACTTAATTGCTACCTATAATTTCACTTGGAAATTTCATGTGTGTTTCAAACTTATCATGTCCCAAACTGAGTTCTTTATCTTACCTACCTCTTATTCTTTCCCCTGTGTCATGTTTTCCTGTATTCCTTCTGAAGCAAGGGGCACTACTATTCTTTTGGCTCAAGCCAGAACTCTAGGTATCATTCTAAACAGCCATCTCCCTCACTCCATTCTATCAGTAAAACTTATAGGTTTTACCTCCTAAATACATCTTGAATCTTTACATCTCCTCCACCCTGGATCATCATCATCTCACTCACACTCTCCAGTCATGCTCCTTTGAAATCCATCTCCTTAGCTACAGTGATTTTACTAAGCTAAAGTGTCTATTTCATTATTCTGATTAAAACCTGGAAAAACCTCAGCATTCTGTAAAAATGATGTCTTGCAGTAAAATCAATTAAAAAATATTGCGCTAACCTGAGATAAAGAGGCCCTGTTATTGCAGGACTTTTCAGAGCCTTCAATATGCTGATGATGTATGCATTATGAATCACTCAGCAGGGGTAAAACTGAGGATATTTCCAGACACACGTCACAGTAAAGCTACTATTTTGAGGAACACCTCATGAAATACCTCTATGAACACTAGTACTTTATATAACTTGGCTTAGGAAATTTGGTCTACAGAAAGAAAATTAGTCATCTCAACATGGTATGTAAGCCCTCCCATAACTTGGTTCTCACCTTCCTTATGAAGCTCATTTTCCACCACTCCCCACGGTGAACTTCCTGTCCAATTATAGAAAACCACATGCAGTTTCTGTACACAACATGCTCCTTGTGACTTTGCTCAAGCTCTTCCCTCTGGAACACCTTTCTCCTTCATCTGGCTAACTCTACTCATCTTTCAAGTCTCAGCTTAGGGACCTTCCTTGAATTCCAGGATGAGATAAGTGCCTGTCCTCTGAGCTCCACTTACCCCAGCAGAAAAAAGAAAAAAAAAGAAAAAGAAAACAATCTGTTTATGTGTCTTTTCCCCCAACTGGGGAAATAAAATTGAGAGACCATGCTGTGATAATGATGATGATGATGGTGACGATAGCAGAGTTTATTGCACTCACTAGGTACCAGGCTCTGTATATGAATTATTTTATTTAATATTCACAAAACTCCCATGAGGTAGGTATTATTAGTATCCTCATTGTGCAGATAAAGAAGTTAGGGCTTAGAAAGACTGATCCTGAGACTATATAGCTAGCAAATAATGACCTTAGGTGTGAATTAAGACAGCCAGAGGCTGTCCCTTTTGGCACTGTATCTACAATACAAGCTTGGCACCTGGTAGTAGATACTTGATAAGTGCTTTTTTTTTTTTTAAGATTTTTTAAAGTCTTTATTGAATTTGTCACAATATTGCTTCTGTTTTTTTATGTTTTGGTTTTTTTGGCCCCGAGGCCTGTGGGATCTTAGCTTCCCAACCAGGGATCGAACCCGCACCCCCTGCATTGGAAGGCAAAGTCTTAACCACTGGACCGCCAGGGAAGTCCCGATAAGTGCTTGTTTATCTCGACTCAGTGTGTGTGTTTGTCCCACACATATCTGAAAACCACCAGCGCAGAGGCTGTCAGACACAATGTAGAAAACAGAAGCATTTGCTGTTAAGTTTCATTTTTAGCAAAACTGACAGTGGAAAGGGAGGCATGGAATGAACAATAGCTCATGTACCAAATTACCATCAGCTTGCTTGCTATCTTATCATCAGATATATGTTCCAGGGGTGGCCAACGCCTGTTTTATGTCTGTGGTAGTCTTTGCAGGATAAAAAGCAAATTAGTGTTTAATGGGGACTATTAATCTTGTCACCTAATTGAGTAATTTCTAATAAACCTTTTCATTCAAAACCCAATGGGGGGCTTCCCTGGTGGCGCAGTGGTTAAGAATCCGCCTGCCAATGCAGGGGACACGGGTTCGTGCCCCGGTCCGGGAAGATCCCACATGCCGCGGAGCGGCTAGGCCCGTGAGGCACAACCACTGAGCCTGCGCGTCTGGAGCCTGTGCTTCGCAACAAGAGAGGCCGCGACAGTGAGAGGCCCGCGCATCGCGATGAAGAGTGGCCCCCGCTCGCCGCAACTGGCGAAAGCCCTCGCACAGAAACGAAGACCCAACACAGTCAAAATAAATAAATAAATTAAAAAAAAAAAACCCAATGGGAATTTCTAGTTAGAAATGAGTGTGGGGAATATTCGATCTCAAAAATATTTTCGTACATGAAAAATATATATGTGTTTGTGAGAGATGTTGAACAATGTAATTTTGAGAGTATGAATCAAACACTTATCCTAGGCCTAGAACTTGACAGTTGCTTTGGAGAGTTATAAAAATAAGTTTATGATAGTTTCTGCACTTCAGAATTTTGCTATGTGGCTTGGGAGTATCTGAAGTAACTTACAGTCTGTCTTTAAATTGGTATTTTTTTTTTAATAAGGAAAAGTTCAAATATATAATTTTGTTGTACTGTGTGAGGATCAAGATTCATCATGATATGATTATAATTTGAAATATGAGTAAGAAATATGTGGGGTCATGATCATTATAAGCCTATTCTTTGCTTCTTAATTAAATTTTACAGATGATAAAAACACTGAAAACAGAGTGTTAGCTTATAGATTATAAAAAAGGATTGGTAACTCCCGTAATGTATGCTTTATGATTTTAAGAGGTGTCTATTTTGTGTTAAATCAAGTGGTCATTGTTTAGAATAAAGACCTGCATGACTTCCTATTCCAAATTAAACTATAAATGGAAATGCCTGGGCTTTTTTTCTGTTTCATATGTGGCATATCACTTTGGATAAATTATTTAATTTCTTTATGCCAGAATTCTTTCGTTATGAAGGGAAAGGTTTCCTATTCCCTATTCCTTTTTTTTTTCTTTTTCTTTTTTTTGAGAATTAACCACTCATTTATTCCCTTAAACTCACTGCGAGTTATAGCCTGAGATTACTGGCATTCTCACTGTGGGCATATTCTTTCTTCATATTCAGCTCTCGTCCTTAAGTACATGTGTTTTCATGAATGTGTTAGTTTACCCAGGAAAGAGCTCTAGACACCATCAGAGTCAGTAAATCTGGTTGTCTCATTCTTCAGTCTTAGCTATTGAGGTCATGTGCTAATGCTTGTACGGGGGAAGCGTCCGGAAAATATCTGCTGTAGTGCAATTTCTTTATTCTTGTGTGAGACCATAGCATGAGACAATAGACCTGGCGAGCTCTGTGCTTGCAGCGAGGAAAGAAAGCAGTTTAGATTTTTTTTTTCTTTAGTTAAATGTTATAAAACTTTAAAGCTTAAATTCGAATAATTGTTGCAGATAGGTTAAATAAAATCCATCAACTCACAGTATTTTTCCTGTTTCTATTCACTAGTGGCAACAGAAGGCTAAAAAAAAATGTTCTATAAAGTAAGATATAAAATTTGGGTTAGGCTTATAAGGTAATAGTTCCTTTTTGCCCTGCCCCCAAATTATTTTTAGCCTGGGGCCTCTGAACCCAAGGTAATCTGTGAAGCAGCTGTAACATTTTATCAGAAGTTAGTGGTCTCCGCTCTTCTTTGTCCTCCCTATCTTGTTGGCAAATGTTCCTGTGGTGACCCAATTCTGCTTCCTGTTTAAACTGTATAAACGATTCATTTAATTCAATATCTAGCTTTTAATCCTATTTGCAAATATATAGTTGAAAACGATTCCATTCATTAGCCGATGCATTTTTCCTCTGCTAACCATTTTCGGGTCATTTCATTGTTAACTTTGGCTGAGGGAAGAGAAGCAGCTCTTTGAAACTCCTCCTACTCATGATGTTATGGGTCTGATGTGTGGGCAGAAGCATGGCTTGGCTGACCCAATGCCCATTTTCAGACCTCTCCACCCTTGCCTACCTCTGCAACAGAGAATGAAGTTAAACAGTCACTGTGCTAACCTCCCCCGAAGCAACTGGTGGCCTTCTGACAGAGTTCCAGCCAATGAAGCATAAGTGGAATTCCGCTGAGGAGGGTTTTGGGAAGGGAAGGGTCTTTTATTTCCTGATAAAAGAAGCCAGAAGCTGCTAGCACTACTCCTTCCTTTTTTTTTTCCTTTTGGTCTTAAACGTGGTTACGATGTCTGAATCTGTAGCAGTCATCTTGTGACTTTGAGACAATAAAGCAATGTACTAAAAATGGTAGAGCAGAATTACAGAAAAAACCTTGGTTTTTATTATATCAAGGAGGCCCACATTATACAAAACTGCTTCCCTATAGACATCATATAGGAAAACCAAATCCTTTCATGGCGGTTTTAAGACATACCTACAAACTCCTTGACACTCCTCCTATCAAAAGATGTAGTCTAATTCCTCTTCTCTTGAATATAGGCCAGCCTTAATGACTTGCTTCCAATAAACAGAATGCAGTAGGAGTAATAATGCATGACTCCCCAAGTCATAAAAGGTGATACAGTTTCTGCTTTGTTATCAATCCCTCTCTCTCTTATGCAGCTTGGGAGCCTTGGGTTGACATGTCAGAAGTCAGTCTACACTGAAGCTGCCATGCAGGAGAAACCACATAGTGATCGAGATGCCCGAGGAGCCCCAGCTGCCCCAGCCTCCAGGTCTGCCTTTCCATCAAGAATTGACAAACATGTGAGTGAACCAGGCTTCAAAGGATTCCAGCCCCCAGTCTTCAAGCTTCCCTGGCTGATGCCAAGGAGAGCAAACAACCCTCTCCCTGCGCCCCCTGCCCCCGTCCAAGCCCTTCCCAAATTGCAGATTCATAAGCAAAATAAATGTTAAGCCACTAAATTTGGGGCGGGATCCAGCAACTGGAACACTCTATTTTTTATACTATTGTTATTTGGATGTTGAGTTACCTACAGCCAAAAGCATCCCTACCTGAAACACTTAGCTGTAGACAAGATTAAAAGAAATCGCTAAAATGACCCTTTTAAATTACTATATGTGCTGATTATCCATTCTATTCCTCTCTTAGCCTGGCCGTGGGCGTCAAATTAACTATAGTACTGATGTCACAATTTTCCATTAAAGTTGATGCTAATTTAGTTAGATAAAGGTTTTATTTACAATAGGACTGGGCCAGTAGAAATGTAGAAAAGGAAAAATTTCAATTCAGGTTAGCATATTGCTGTTTTCTGCTCTTTTGGCATTTTGGTAACAAAAACAGTATCAATAGCTGTCTCACTGGCAGGTAAAGCTTGTCTGAGTCCCCAGCTTCATCAAAATCCCATCAGTGTTTCAGGCTGTTTTCTTAATGAAATGCTCCTAGCATTTGACAGCTTTGTTCTTTCATTGACATTTGCAGCTTTTTAAATAGATGACTATCTAATGTCATATGTAATAGGCCAGGTTCTTTGAAGCAAAATCCCATTAGTTAGTTCTCACTTTTTGGAGTGGATGGTCATTGTTAGAAATTATTTAAAAGTTTTAATATATGATTTTTTATCAAACATTTATAAATCCAGTACACAGAAACCAGTAGGATTGTTCTAGATTAATATGCATATTCTTACATGGAAGCTGCAGTATAAATTAAAAAAATCTTTTATCCCAAAGTAACATAATGCTATTTCTAGTGATGGAAGTTCCTAATCAGCTTTGCAGTAGAGTTTGGGCAATATTCTTATCCCACTGCACTGAAATTTTAAACCTAAAGGAGCAAAATGTAACTCCTGAAAGCTGGTTGCACAAAAGCCAGCTTCATTTTTGCATGTTTATTTACTCAATGAGCACATCCTTAAACTGTTGGCAAGTTCACAGCGGGGTGGAGCAGCACATGTGTCATTGTGCTGATGCTACGGGGAGGGGAGGGATGGGTGTGGAGGCTGGCTTGGGGCAGCAGAGGGGTCTTTGCAAAAAGAAGTTACATAAGTGATATCATATGCAGAAGCAGCCTCTGGGGTTTAAAAATAACTGGGCAGGGAGTGTCAGCCTTTCTTGGATCTGACTCCGACTTACTATCCTTAAGGGTCAGACCTATATTCCTGGGTGGGCTGAGAGTCCGTTTAAGTACACTCAGTTGTAATAGCAACCCTACATAATAGCTTAAGGAGCCTGGGAATGTTTTTTGTCTCAAGACAGCAAGGTGCTGCCTGCAAAAGCTGAACCAATGTCTCAATGAGAAGCCAGAACAGTTTGGACAGATGTTTCACGCTGCGCATCAAATGTGGTGGTTTCCAGCATGGTTTCCTTCAATGAACGGAAACACAGAAAAATAGAGATGACTGCTTTTGCAAGGCAGCTCCAAAGCAGATTTTAAAAAGCACTAATTTCCCATCCTGTCCTTCTTCTCCGTATCCATCTTTTTTAGGAAACTGAATTATTGATGTATGAGACGATGCCTTGTAGTCACACTATCTTACATTTTTATTATTGTAACTTGTGAAAAATAAGTTGCCCCTGCATATCTACCCTGGTGTCAGAGATTCCTTGGGGTCTAGTTTCATAATTTAATTGGCACTGAGCCCCCATCTAGCACCTGAGAAAATAAATATTCAGGGGACAGTCATGAAAGACCCTGGGAACAGTGGAATAGGGGTGAAATTTTTAAAAGTTCAGAAAAGCAACGTAAATACATATTAGATCTGCCACCTGCCTATGGTAACCCTGAGCCCTGAGCCCTGAGCAGCCTAGTCTGTCAAGTATCACTTGAGATCCTCATGTCATAGGGAGAGGCAGGTGTATCTGCTCTCTGGCATTGTGTGATCTGAGTCTCACTTGGTGGAGTCCTCTGGATTGGAACCATTAGCTTCAGTCCCCAAGCTCCTCCAAGGCCTTCTTCTAGCTAATGCCTTTCCTCGAGTTTCCCAGATGCCTGCAGCTTTCCCCCTACCGTTTCCCTGCTTCTTGGTGTTAGCAGATAGAGCCCATCAATTCTAATGCTGCTGCCTCTTCTTGATGTCCTATGTGCCATCAGAAACCAGAAACCAATCTCTCATTCATATAAATGATCACTTTCAGAAGCATGACCTATTCAAGCTGACTCCTTCCAGAGGCCTGAGTTCTTTCATTCACTGAAGCAGTAGTTCTCTTCAGATTCCCACTGAATGAGGCTCTTTCTGGTGGGGTAGGGAGTCTGCATATGTAACAAGCTCCTTACTTAGGCCGCTGATTCCATCTCAATATAAAGGTGCAGAGAGCTAACTTCATCCCTATAGACATCAAGCTTACAATTTCTTCTTAAGGATGAGAATGCCTTTTCACCCTCACCGTTTGGAAACCTCAGGAAAAGTCCGTCAATTTCAACAACTGGGGCACACCCGACCCTTCAACTTGCAGCAGTCTCGAAACAACTGCACTTGTGCTCCTTGGGGAAACTTGAGGCTGAGAACTCCACTTGACCTTTCATCTTTGGCCTTGGCCAGCCTTCCCATGCGCCCTTGTGGAGCTCACTCCCCACATTGGCTGTGTTCTGGACTCTGGTCTTCTCGTTGCTCTGTGTTTCCTCTTCCTAACCACCACTGTCTTACCACACCATATGCTCAGCACGATTCCCTCTCCCTCTGGACTTCTACTCCATGGTAAATCCCCTTCCAGCAGTTCCTGCAGCCCCCTGGCCTCAGCTGAACTCTGGCTCTCCCTAGGAATACTGTTTCCTCCTTAGTCTTCCCGAGTGGCGGCTGCCCTTTTTCCTACTCCCATTATGAGCTGGTGGCAGTGAATGTGGGATAGAGTTGGGAAGGATTGGCAAACTTTTGTCTGTAAAGGACCAGCAAATATCTTTGCGGGCCATACAGTCTGTTATAACTACTCAAGTCTGCCAGTCATTGTAGTGCAAAAGCAACCACAGGCAGAAAGTAACAAAAAATGTGTTTCAATTAAACTTTATTTATGAACATTGAAATGTGAATTTCATATGATTTTCACATACCATACAGTAGTATTCTTATTTTGAAAAAACTTTCAACCATTTAAAAATGTAAAAACTGGGCTTCCCTGGTGGCACAGTGGTTGAGAGTCTGCCTGCCAATGCAGGGGACATGGGTTCGAGCCCTGGTCTGGGAAGATCCCACATGCTGCGGAGCGACTAGGCCCGTGAGCCACAACTGCTGAGCCTGCGCGTCTGGAGCCTGTGCTCCGCAACGAGAGGCCGCGATAGTGAGAGGCCCGCGCACCGCGATAAAGAGTGGCCCCTGCTTGCCGCAACTAGAGAAAGCCCTCGCACAGAAACGAAGACCCAACACAGCCAAAAATAAATAAATAAATTAAAAAAAAAAAAAAAGACTGCATAATAGGTTGCTTTATAAAAAAAAAATGTAAAAACCATTCTTAGTTCATGGGCTGTACAAAAACGGGATGGGCTGGGTTTGGCCCATGGGCTGTTGTTCGTGGACTCCTGATCTAAACCAGTGCTTCTCAACCTTTAGTGTACATACACATCACTAGGGATTTTGTTAAAATGTAGACTTTGATTCAGTAGATCTGGGGTGGAACCCGAGATCTGCATTTCTAACAAGCCACCAGGTCGGCACACCACACTTTGAGTAGCAAGGTACTAGAGTCATGTGTTGAAACGTGTCCTTTATATAATAAACACATTATAGTTTAAAGAGAGAGGAAAATGCTCATACTGTAATTCCTATTAGAAAGGCTGTGTGGAAAGTCTGGTAGCTGAGAAAGCAGGCATTCGAACCAAACAGACGCCCACTTACCAGCTATGTGGATCTGGATACCCTTCTTAATCTTTCTCAGTTTCCATTTCTTCAACTGTAAAACAAGGTAATAATAATCTCTACTTCAGATGGTTGCTTTGGATTTTAACATGATAATGTACCTAGCAAGTGCTCAATAAATCTTAGCCATTATTATTTTTAAATTGAAAAAGCAAGACATGATATAGATAACAAAACAATAAGAACTTTAATTTCGAGTGCCTTGGGGGATTTCCTTGCTTTCTTTTTTGGAAAACATTTGCAAGGGTCATGCTCATTCTTTCATTCATGAAACATTTGCTGAGGGGCTCCTTCTCCTGCCAGGCAATGTGCTTTGCTGGATCTACTAAGATGAGTGAAACGTAAGCTCACATAAGTGGGGGAGATGGAAACAAAAAGCAATTTCAGCCTAGAGTAAGTGCTGTAGACAAGTGTATGCAGAGGGCTGGGGGAAGGTAGAGGAAAGAATGTTCACTCTGCTATGAGGAGAGGTCAGAGGGATTCCACACAGGAGATGACTCTTCAGCTGGACTTCAAAGGATGAATACGGGTCTGCCTGATGGAGCGAAGAGGGTATACAAAAGCAATGGAGCATTCAGAGGGAGTTCAGGGAAACTGGACCCTAGGGATGTGTGGGAAAGGCCAGGGACAAGGCCCTGACCAACCAGAGCAGACGTAGGACTTTATGTCATAGAGTTTCGGACTGGCTGGGTAATCAGCCCTGGGTAGGTCATTATCCCTTTGTGGAAAACATCCTGACTATACCATAATACATGCCAGCGGGGACTTGGAGAAAAGACAGTGTCAGAAAATCCTTGACCACTTTTGCTGGAGTCACAGAAAGACTGGGGAGCCCTCATGCTGAGCCAAGGAATCCCAGCCTCTGTGGTTTGTCCCTAAGGAATATAATAGACTGGGTGAGAATTCCCTACTACTTGGGTCCTACCATATTAGGGCCCAAAGAAAATGGCCTTTGAAAGTAGTCCCCTGGGAACCTACTTGGCTCCATAATTACCTATTAAATGTCTGTTACAGGAGGGACTTTGTGTGGTGCTGCTGGGGCTACAGTGATGAAGCCTGACATCTGTCATAGAGAGTTTAGCCTGTAGTAGAGAAAATGGGCATATAAGTCACTGCACCACAGGGGGAAGGGAGGTAGAACAGTCTTGTAGAACTTTATAGAAAGAAGAAAAGATTATAAGGAGTTTGTATCTGGGGTGGGAGCTCCAGGTGTGCTTCATGGTGGAAGTGGCACTTGAGTTGGCCTTTGAGATTAATGTTTCTGTCTCTGGGAGCTCCTTTCAGGATCTCTGGCTTGTTGGGGTGGGAGGGGACTGAGGTCTACTTGTATAAATAACTAACTTCAATCAGTGGCATTGGAACTGATGGTGGGTTCCTGAACTGACCTTCTAGTGCTGAGTAAGGTCCAAAAGTTGCTATCTGAAAGACTCAACCTCTACAAGGCAAAGCTTGCAGTCAAAGAAAATTTGGATTACAGCCCAGAATTAAAATTTAGAGATGGTTCTTGGCAGCATCTCTTCTGTCTTCACTTATCGATTCCCTGAAGCCTTCTGTCCTCCGTAGCAGGGCTTCTAAACTAGAAGGTCATGTGTGAGAAGTAGCAGGCCCAGCAGCAAGGCAGGTAGAAAGGAGGGTGTGTACTTCACCTGGGCTGGGACATTTGCATCCTGATGCGCAGTGTACTAAGGGGCATAATATTGATTCCAGCCTGCTCTCCTCTCTGTTAATCCCTCGTTTCTTGGTGGTATGGGATGGACTTTTCTGCCCTCTAAATACTGCCCTCTAATACTCTCCTAAACCATGCTTGATCTTTTCGTATTGATTTTTCTCCATCTTACCAGTCTTGAATTGAGATTTAGCCACACCTGGGCCTACCTGGTGACCCCAAAGGGCCCCAGGTGAGTTGCTTGGCCTGAGGGGGGATTTGTGCATGGGGCTTGACGTGGAGAAGAGGGCGTGGAGGAGGCCACCACAGGGCTTCCCCAGACCGGCCTGTGGACTAGGTTTGTGCTCAGTGGAGAGGGGCCTGCAGGCAGAAGCCAAAGGGGCTATTTTTTTACAAAGAACTCTTTGAGACAAAGGGCCATAAGCAATGTTGCTTCCAGGACCAGGTGAGAAAATGCCACTCAGAGTGCACCCAGACATTGTTAATCATTTCCTAAGCTCGTGCTTCCAAAGTCCTGAACATGGACTCAGCTTGGGTCTTTGCATAGTGATAGGGGAAAGGGACATTTTTCCTCTTCTGAAGAGAGTTTTTCCACCTCAACAGTTGCTGTTTGGGGATCTCTGTAAATTGCTCCCTGGGCAGGGAAGCAAAATTCTTATGCAGGCCTACAGTGACATGCTGCTCCAAATGGTCGCTTGTGTAGCAGACATCACTGATGAGGCTGGCGTACAAAAACATAAAAAGCCTGTTTGTGAACACACATGAGGTCCCCTTGGATGCCTCCAAATATAAGCATGGAGAAAAGATTGCTGAGGTCCCTCCTTAGTGGTCAGGAGAGCACATTAATAAAATGTGAGTTGTTATTGTTATTGTAACCTCATTTGTACCCAGTGGCTGGGGAGGCTTGGAGAAATGAGTTACATCTGTAAATATCCATCCATACATATGAAATTGATACTGAAAACGCTCTTACTCAACTCAGTCACAAACACCGTGGCAGCATAGGTCTCTGTGAACAGGTGCCCCATTTGGCATGGATGTATTGATAAATCAGCAAACCTGCAATTATTTCTCAAAGTTTCCTAAACCATTCTTGTCAATAAGTAGCAGTAGGGCACAAGGATCGTCCCTTATCAAATAGGGAACACAGTTAGCTGGATTTGTATTTGTAGGTGATCTGTCTTGCCCCCTAGAATGTATAACCAGGACTTTGTCATTTTGTTCAGCTCTGTACCCTCAGTGCCTCAAACCATGCCTGGCACATCATAGGTGCCCAATATTTGTGAATGAACAAATGAATGAACACTTGGGTTTTATGTATGAGATGAAAGCCATCTCCTTCTTTTCTCAGTTGCTATTACTTCTGCCCAAAATACCTTGAGTCCAGGGACTAGGGAATATTTCACCCTCTCAGTAGAGACACAAACCCAGGGCATTGTGGGTCAGCATGTGGGTGTGGATTCTTGTACAGACACAGGCCCTGGCCTTAGCAGATAGTCCCAAAGGCTCGGAGGGACTTTCAGGCAAAATACCATAAACTTCATCTTCCTTAAAATATCTTATTTTTCTCATTATGAACATAACACATGCTCGTTAAAGACTGAAAATGGCAGAAAAATATTATACAAAGGTGGAAAAATTATCCGTAATCCTTTTACCTCAATACAAAAGCATCCTTCTCTTTCTCCTAGATTATGGAAACAGCCTTTTTTTTTTGTGGTGAGCAGGGGCTACTCTTTGTTGCGGTGCATGGGCCTCATTGCAGTGGCTTCTCTTGTTGCAGAGTATGGGATCTAGGCGCGCGAGCTTCAGTAGTTGTGGCACGTGGGCTCAGTAGTTGTGGCTCGCGGGCTTTGGGGCGCAGGCTCAGTAGTTGCGGTGCACGGGCTTAGTTGCTCCGCGGCATGTGGGATCTTCCCAGACCAGGGCTCGAACCCGTGTCCCTTGCATCGGCAGGCGGATTCTTAACCACTGCGCCACCAGGGAAGTCCCTAGAAACAGCTTTTAAAGCTGCCCCCTTCCCTCCAGCCTTCCCTCCAATCTAGTTACAGCGCCAGGGAGAGATCATTCTAAAACACAGACCTTAAAACACTTCAAAGGCTTCCCGTTGCCCTCAGTGTCCAAACTACTCAACAGCATTGGCTCTGCTTGTCTCTTCAGCTTCCTATCCTCTGAGCCCTATCATGTTACACTTGTGCCAAATGGAATTTCCTTCAGTTCTTTAAACAAGCTGCATCTTCTCCTGCTGCCTCTGGTCTTTTTCACAAGCTATTCGCTCTGCTTGGAATTCTCTCCACCTTTCTTGGTCCTTTTCCTCTGTTTCCTTACCTGTGTTTATCTTTCTCATCTTTTCTCTCTCCAGTTCAGAATTTAGATACTAGTTTCCCCTAAAACACCTTCCTTGACTGTCCTCCCCCCTTTCCCTATCAAATCTGAGTTTGGAGGTCCTCCTGGGTACTTCAAAAACCCACAGAATTTCTCCCATCATGTGGCTCATCGTACAGTATTTTAGCCCTTCTCTGTGAGGGCATCTCTATCCTCAGTGCACAGCCCGGCACCTAGTTCATGTCATACAGCTCCAGAGATATTTGTTGAAGTGAATTTAAATTGAACCATTGTTTACACTCTTAGAAACATTTCCCCTTAACCTTTGCTTTAATTATATTGTTTCCTTTTACCATAACCATGTAAATTTTATGTTAGAGGACATATAAAGATTTTAATCTTACTTTTTTTAACTTAACATTTTATGAAGTATTTTCAATTTTACTCAGGCTTTATAAACTTCATTTTTAATGACTGCATACTATTCCATCAGGTGCATGTACTCTGATTAATTTATCTTCTATTGTTGGACATTTGAGATTGTTTTGCCTGCTACAATTTGTTAATAATTTTGCTATAAGTAGCTTTGCTTATTTTGGGGCATAAAGCCTTTTCATATTTTAAATTATTTCCTTAAAACATCCAATGTAAAATGTTAAGGTCTTTAGGCATTTAAAGTTCTTAATACATGTTGCTTAACTGCCTTGGCAAAGTGTTATTTTTCAATTCCTATTGCCACCAGCAATTTATGTGAGTATTCATTTCATTCACACTCACGAAAGTCACTTCATTTTCAACCATTAAAAACTTTCAAAGAACATGTACCTCCCAAAGGCAGTGCCAAGGACACAGGGACGACATTTGTCCCTCTCCTCACTCTCTTCCGGGGGCAGTGTCTCAGTTCCATCTTCAGAGTGCAGACTTGCCCAGTTCTCACCCCACTAGGCTGTATAATCATTCTGAGCACCTGCTTCCTCCTCTTAGGAGAGTGAGAGAGCTTTAAGTTTGCTCTGTTTATTCTATTTCAAAACCTTTTAGATGGACCCAGGGCAACCTCTACCCTCATTACCCTCATTTCCCACCCTTCCATCAATACACACACACACACACACACACCCCTCATTCATGAATAAGTTAAAGTCCACCTGAGGGCAATATCCACTGAGACCACCTTCCACTCACCTTGTCTTTTTCCTGGCTGTCTGATTCCTTTGCTCTTCCCTCTAGTTCCTACTCTTTACCTCCTTTCCTCCCTTCCTCCCTTTTTTCCTTCCTTCCTTTATCCAATTATTCAACAAATTTATCAAGCATCTACTATACCAACCATAAGTGCTGGGATACATAGAAAATAAGGCAGCAGTAGTTCTTGCCTTCATGGAGTTTGTATTCTAGTGGGGAAGACAGATCAAAAATAACAAGCAAACCTATACCTTAAAAGTTAAACAGTGTTATGGGCATTATAAAGGAAACAGACAAAGGCTGAGACAGAGAATACTGGAAAAGATCTTTAGATAGAATAATACCTCCTTCCCTTCCCCTTCCTTCCTCCTTAACCCCTAACTGTGCTTTCTTTACTCCATTTCCTGGTTTATTTGTTTACTATCTGTTTCCCCCAACTCAAATGTAAGCTCTAGGAGGGCAGGGGCTTTGCAGTTCACTGCTGAGCCTGCCCCACTGCAGGTTCTCAGTAAGTATTTGCTGGACGACTTCTTAGTATATGTGAAACTGGGGCCTGAGGATGAGAAAGAGCCACTGGTGAAGGCAGGTGGTGTCAGAGGTCCAGGTGGAGAAAACAGCAGGTGCAGAGGCTCTAAGGCAGGGAAAAGGGATGGAGAGCAGCCTAGAGTGGCTGAGTCAGGGTGAGCAAGGGGGCTAGCGACACCAAATGATGACATTTAGCTGGCAGGCAGGGTCCCTAACATGCCAGGCCTTGTAGGCTCTGGTCAGGGGGTTTGGATTTCATTCCAAGGGCAATGGGAAGCCACTAAATGCCTGGCTTTGTCACGACACTGGGATATGCCTCTCTGCTTTAGCAGAGTATAGCTAAGATATTTGTGTGTGGTGGGGAGGTTTGAGATAGGGGTAATTCACATGGTGAGTTCTCGTACAGATTTGTCCTCACCCTGTGACCCATATTCTCTCTGTTGGGTGTGGAGGACCAGACTCCTTCCAAGCCTATTGTTTTGGGACCCAATAATTACCAGGTAACAAACATAAAACTACACTCCTCTCTAACATATGCCCTTATGTTTTGATATCCAGCCTCTGGTGGTTGACCCAGAGGGTAAACCTCACTCCTGAAGTGGGGTCCAGAGCTGCCATTTTTAAGATGACAGTAGATCTGATACAGATTTGGTGACCTGGGGGAACATCTTTTATATTTTGTGATCTTAACATGAACGTGGAATCATGGCTTTCCCTTGAACTCTGCCCTTTGGTCTGATGGAGTGGAATTTTGCCCAGCTTGGTTCATTTATACCAGACCTGTTTGGGCTCTAGTTGAGTCTTGCTGTGAGAAGTCAGGCCCTGTAAGAGCAGGAGAGGCCACCCACAAGGGAGAGCTTGCGAGCTGTGCCGATGAAAAGGCCCACTGCGTCCCAGCGCTTGTCATCTGGTGGCCTTCTTTGGGGGGTACCTTCCGTCTGGCCTCTGACTCCTGCGGCTTTGGTGCTCTCCCTTCAGCAATCCCCGCAACTCACCACAGCTTTTGGCTTGTTCCACTGGCAGCTCTTCCTGTCACTGACTGTTTGCACTGGTTGCTTCGGTCAGTGCAAACAACCTCCTTCTCACCCACCTACTTGCTTGGATCCTGTTTGCCTTGCCCTTCCCACTAGGGAAGGCCCGCCATTCCGAGGCAGCATTTGTCAGCTCCCCTCAGGGAAGCCATGTTGTCAGCTGTCTCTGAAAGACCTAGTTCCCTTTGCTCAAACTTGGGAATCCATGGGATCGACAGAGCTGGAAAGGGTGTGAGTAGCATTAAACAGAAGGTGTCAGTGGACATTGGGCAGCTGGCAGACTCAGGAGACTATAACATAAGGCACATTAGAGATGCCATTTCCCCTCTTCCTGGAGCAGCCATGGAGATGGAGGGGATCCTTTTTTTCTTTGATTGTGAGCAAAGGGCCCTGTGTAAATCTGATTATTGTAATTGAATTAAATTTGCAGCACATATTTAATAGAATACCTAGTTGTTACTGGGTTGCATGGCACTTAAGGCACACCCTGTAAACAATTTACTGCTGTATTATTTCTTTTATTTGGCTAAACCGTGTTTTGTTTTTCTCATCTCACTTTCTCTAGCATCTATAATTGGCATTGATGGTATTCCACCATGGTGCTATATTAATTTCACATGAGCACATCACACTTTATAGCCATTATTATCCTGCAGAGGAAATTAGACACAGAGTCCATACACATAATTAACAAGTGGAAGGGGCCAATACTGTGCTCCGATCCTGGTGTTCTGACTTCAGCCCACATTCTTTCAACAATACTGCGAGCTGTTGCATAATCACTCTCACCCAGCACACCTGAAGGTCTTAGGACTTCATCAGCCAGCAGCAGGGGCAGTGGCTTGGGCAGGATAAGGACATTCTTGCCCTTAATTGAAACAGAGCTTTGGATTCCAGGAGCCGGTGGTGTTAGGGTAGGAGGGTGGGAGGGGGTGAAGTAAGGTTTAAAGGAGTTGGGGCTGACAATACAACCCCAGTGCTCTATATTTTCCCTACCCCCACTCCGTCCCTGCACCTAAAAAATGCAGAATTCCCTGGCCAGAGAATGCCCCCCTCTTACTTGCATATTGCTCAAAGAGATACAACATTTTATTCCAAAACTAGAGTAAAAAGGCAGAGAGGTGGGAAAAGAATATAAAGCATCGGCCTCTGTATATGTGATTGCAGGAGGCTGCAGGGGGATGCCTTAGGAGGGTGGGGGGCAGGTGGAGCAGTTAATGGGAGGTGTGTCGGCGGGAGATTGAAGAGAAGATGAACTTCCCCACTCACCAATGTTGTGATGTGGTCCTGAACATTATAGAAAGATTAATCTCCCTGATAGTCTTTGCTATTTTAGAGTGCCACGCCTATTCCTATGGGAATAGGAGTTTTCTCCACTTATTTCCTACCATGGAACTTCCATTAAGTGGCTTGCCAAGGACAGGGGTCACACTATCTCCAATGGCAATCAGAATTGCTTAGTGGCCAATGGAATAAGCTGCTTTCTTCTGACAGATGGAACAGCAGCAGGAGTTTGTACTCTACTTCGTGGCGGTCATGTGAACGCTTTATTTTTCTTGGTCATTGAACCTGTATATGACTGCAGAGAAGGTGACAAGGAAGTGTGAAAAGATACTAAAGCCAGCTGAGCAATCTGTCCTTTGCAGGCTTGGGAGCCCCGAATAAAAACTACTTCAGAATAGGTCAAATGGGTAGCTGGCCAGCACACCAGTTGGGTTGCTATGATAACCAACAAACTGTTTGGCTTTCAAAGGCCCTGCCCCTGAAGAGGATGATGGCTTTTGTTTTGATATTTGTGAACTGCACTTCATCTGTTTCTCCATTATTTATTTCCGAAGTTGTTAAGTAACGAATTACTCATTACCTGCAGTCCATTTTTGCTCGGGTTTGATGCTACCCTGGCCCCCACCTCCCTCTCTGCTGTGGTCAGTGTCTGGTGTGCGGTTCTGACCTCTCTCATAGGCTGCAGAGGTTTATGGGAACCACGGACAAGCATGAGGAGACCAGAGCTCTGCTGTGTGACTTTAACCACTGGGGCCATAAAAATATCTACCCTACCCACCTTATGGGGTGTTTTGAAAATATATAAAGCTTTAGATGTAAAGATAATTTGAAAATGTTTAGTGCATTATATTCACTTAAATGGAGCATAAAAATTTAATGTCTCAATCTTCACATAGAATGCTTATTATAGATGACTAATATGTTTCCTCTTAAGTGTCAGTCCTAACTGAATGGTAGTGGCTGCCTCTGTGTTGAGAAGGATTTCAAGGCTGCACCTAAGCTCAGCTGGCAACAGTGCCAATCATTTAGTGATGTCTGCTATGCGTGCAGGAGGGAGAAGTGGCATCACAAGTGCTGTGTATTAGCTACCTTGATTTAGGACATTCCTCCATTGCTCCTTGTGCTGTATTTGGAAGTTGAGCATTCGTTACCGCCCTATAGCTTGTTTGGTGCTAGTCTGCCAGAACTGATTCATGGGAGATAAATACTAATATTTCAGGCTGAACTCTGTAATGATTTTGGCTTTTCAAAACAACATTTTGATTTCTTGCTGGTAAAAGTGAAATGTGTTTATCATTGGAAATTTGACAAATAACAGAGTAGCAGAGAAAATAACAGTCCATAATCTCATCATTCCTGGGTAACTTAATATTTTGGTTATGGATTTCTTGCCTTTGATCTGATTTATTATTTTTAAATGATCATTGGTTGCTGTATGGAGAACGGATTGTAGGCAGGCAGTGTGGATGCAGAGAGACCAATTGGGAGGCTCTTACAAAAGTCTAGGGAAGAGATGCTGGTGTCCTGGGCTGAGAGCTGAGTGTGGAGATGGTGAAAGGTTACTGGACTGAGCATATATTTTGAACATAGGTGCAAGGGGACTTGCTGATGGATTGGATGTAAGGAAGGAAGGCAGGAAAAGGACGACGTTCAGATTTCTAGTCCCATTTCTGGTGAAATGATGATCCAGTTACAGAGGTGGAAAACAATGGGAGAGAAGTGTGTGTGTGGTAGTGGAAATCAAGAGTTTAATTTTGGATATCAGAAGGCTGAATGGAAATTTCATACCCCAGTGAAGATTTTGAGTAGGCAGTGGGATATATGGTGAGAGCTCCGGGCAAGAGGATGGGACTGGGCATTTTAACCTGAGGATCACCAGCACAGAGAGGATGAAAAAGAGAAGACTGGTCTAGGGAAGTTAAATGCAGATGGAGAGAAGACTGAGCACCGAGACCTAAGGCCCTCCAAAATGTATCTGCTGGAAAGAGGAGGAGGATGCAGCATAAGAGACCAGCCAGTGACTAGTAAGAAGTCTAGGAGAGGGGGCAGTGGTTGGTACCAAGGATAGAGGGTAGTTCAAGAGAATGAAAGTGCTCCCTCTCTCTCTGCACACATAACACTTACATACATATATTACATGTATGTACACATGCATATTTTTCACCGACTATGTATATTTTTACATAAATATAGGGCTTTTTTCATTTATCATGAGCATTTCCTCATACCCTTAAAAAACCTTCTAAAATATTATTTAAAGTATTCCATCCCTACGGTTGTAACCTTCAAAGAAACATCCTTGTATGTTCACCTTGCGTTCCTTTAGATTCAATTCCCTGAAGTGGAATTACTGGTGGATATAAACATCTTTAAGGCTTTTGATCCATGCTGTCAAATTACCTTTCAGAAAGGTTGTACCAAGGCTGTATACTCCAACCGCAGTTAACTGAAACCAAGTATTTGGCAACAACTGTTACCAACAGAAAAAAAAGAAAAAATATATAATGCGATCTAATTTTTTTTCCCATTTGCGTGACTTGATTAATGGAGGTTGAGCATGCTTCAATGTAAGGCTTCTTGTGTGCAGTCTGAGTGGTGAGCAACTTGATCCCTGTACCCAAACCTTAAGTATGAAAAAAATGAATGTAAACCTCACCCAAGTCAGCCATTCAGGGCAAGAGGGCTGGGGAGGAGGAGCAAAGGTGGTTCCGGGATAGTTTCTCTGGTGAGGGGTGAGTAGATCTTGGTCAGCAGTACGGGAGATTGTGTGATTCCCACAGCTCGCGAGGCTTCCTTCCCTCCCGGCCTGACTTCCTGTGGCCCAGCCTGGGAAAGGGCGTGGTCACTGACAGGCAGAAGTAACTCATAAGCCCGGCAGTGACAGCCCAGATGTGATAGGTGGTGGAGTCCCTGTTGCCCTGTGAACAGTTGCCCAAATTGCCCAACTAAACAACAAACAGAGGGATGCAGGCAGCCTGCCCCACATAGTGTCCCTTGCTGACGGGGTGGAGCCATTTCAGTTCCAACAGGCCTGGTCTCTGTGTAGAGACCTTAAGAATACTCCACCCAGCCTGTCTGGGCATCTGTCCAGCTGAAGTGGAAAGACCCTCTGTGTTGTGAAACTGCTGTAGGCCTCAGCACGTTTCTGTTGTTCTGCTGCATTGCAAAGGACAATTGCACCACGCTGTTATGCTCTCGGTGTGGAAATTACAGACACTGAGGTGACAGGAATCCTTGAAGAACGTGTGGGACACAAAGATAGGTCGAAAATGGCGATTGTGGCAATCCAGTGTGCAATATCTCTCATTTCGTAACCATGCCAATAAGAACAGGAAATCTTAAAAAAAAATGCAACCCAAAGGAAAAAAAGAAAGATCACAGTCCTTTGCTTTCTGGATGGCACCGACACTTGTAATGTTTTCTATAGTAGCCAAGAAAGAATTCCTGAGACAGAACAACCTTGGAAGTTAGCACATGCCCCAAATCCAAAGGAAATCATTCTGTGAGAAGTTAGAAATGAAAATGGAAAGTTTTCAATGGAAATAAGACTGGTACCCAGTTTCTTCAGATGCTTTTCTTTTTAAATTATAAAATAATATATGTCATTGTAAATCAACTCCTGGAGAAGTATATAAAGTAAAGCTGGTCTTTCCTTGCTCCCTCAAATGTCACTTCTACTTTCCAATAGTTTGGTGTGTATTTCCCAGAGCTTTGTTCATGCAATTACAAACATTTATATAAGAGTATATTATATGGCTTATGTAGAGTATATTTATCAAACTGCCAGCATATAATTAGTGTTCCATAATATATACCCAAACATATAATTTTGAAAATGAAATTATACTATACAAATTCTGTAACTTGTTTTAAATTTTAAATGCAATTTCTTTTTGCCTCTTAGCAGGTGGTTTACTTTGAACCATGCTTTATAAAAACAAAACAAACACTTTTTGAGCCAAAGACTACCAGATTCATTCATTCAACTATTTGTTGCCTGCTGACTATGTATCAGGCACTGTTCAAGGTGCTGGGAGTGCATGAAATGATAAAGAGCATTGCCCTTGTGAAACTCACCTTTTAGTGGAGGGAGGCAGACAGTGAACAAGTAGAATACATGGTGATGTCAGATGTTGCTAGCAGGGCATGTCAGGCTTTGCAAGGCTAGGACAGGCCTCGGTGAAAAAGTGACATTTGAGCTGAGATCTGAAGGCGGGTGGGGTAACGCCAGGTGGATGTCTGGAGGAAGGGTATCCCAGGAAGAAGGAAGAGAAGGAAGGGTATCTGAGGAAGAAGGTGCGTGGCTTGCTCAGACAGTAAAGAGGCAAATGTGGCTGGGGAATGGTGAGGGCAGGGAGGATAGAGGAGGTGGTTCAAAAGGATTGTGAGGGCCTTTAGGCCAGCTGGGCCTTGGGCTTTTACTCTGAGTGGGACAAGATGTCTCTCCGGGTTTTGAGCAGAGTACTCTCATGATCTGATGTAGGTTAAAGTACGATCCCTCTGGGCTTCCCTGGTGGCGCAGTGGTTAAGAATCCGCCTGCCAATGCAGGGAACACAGGTTCGTGCCCTGGTCCGGGAAGATCCCACATGCCGCGGAGCAACTAAGCCCGTGCGCCACAACTCCTGAGCCTGCGCTCTAGAGTCCATGTGCCACAACTACTGAGCCTGCGCTCTAGAGTCCGTGTGCCACAACTACTGAAGCAGGCGCACCTAGAGCCCATGCTCCGCAACAAGAGAAGCCACCGCAATGAGAAGCCCGTGCACCATACTGAAGAGTAGCCCCCGCTGGCCGCAACTAGAGAAAGCCCACACGCAGCAACAAAGACACGATGTGGCCAAAAATAAATAAATAAAATAAATAAATTAAAAAATATATATATGATCCCTCCAGCTGCTGTTGAGAGTAGACTCTAGGGAGCAAGGGCAGAAGCAGGGAGACCAGTGAGGAAGCTACTGCAACAATTAAGGGGAGTGAAGATGAGCTTTGGGTCAAGGTGTTGGCAGTGGAGAGGGTGGCATTGTTGGATTCTGGGTCCATTTCCAAGGTAGAGTCAACAGGATTTGCTGATGGATCAGATGTGGGATGTGAGACAGAGCAAAATCGAAGATGACCTATCAGGACAAAGCAACACATGGAGTATTCCTAATAAGAGATTTACTAGTCAGTACAAGAAATAAAAAACAAGAGAGTATGGATGACAAGGGAGACCAGAACATGGAGACCTGGAGGAGCATTACGGATCCTTCCTCCTTCACCTTTTGCCTCCACAATATCATGCGCTATGCCATGTATGTGTCTTGTCCATACTAGCATTTCTCAACCCTTACCCTAAGACCCCCAAAGGCAGAGAAGAGTAACCAATCATTCCCAGCTGTCTGAGCCAGAGCCCAAAACTTTTGATGCCTCCCATTACAAGTATGGCATTGCATTACTGTCTTCTATTTTCAAAAGAATGTCAGTGTTGGATTCTACTCCAAAATATCTGTGTTTCTCTCAATATATTCATTACTTATAATCAAGTTAAATTGCTAGTCTTGTATAATGGGTCCCTGACATACAGCAAGAACCCCCAAGGAGATATATAAGGTTTTAAGATGCCATTCCCAGTGTATGCCCAGCGGGACCTCCTTCTAAGAAGTGCTCACTTATTCATTAATTGACTGGTCCCAGAAGCACCTACATGCTATTGGGACCATGCTGTATACCTGTGCTGAGAAGAGCAGGTAACAAGTATGGGCATACCACCCAGTATTCTTCTCACCAGCTTGGGCTTTTTCATCTCTACACCACAGTACAGGCCCTTCCTTACAAATAGAAATATACCTTTCTTCCTTTCTTTTACCTGACAACATTCTACCCATCTTTGGCTTTTTAACCTTTTAGAGCCTTACTCAAATTTCACTTCCTATTCATGATGCCTTATGTTACCATCAAAGTGATAACTCATTCCAGTGAATTCTTAGAGTGCTTATTTTCTATGCGGAGGTATTATACACACTAGGAAGAGCAAAGTTTTGGAGTCAGAAGAGCAGAGCTTTGAAATCAGATTTACTGAAATTTTAATGCAGGTGCTGCCATTACCTATCTGTGATTTTAGGCAACTTTCTTCATCTCTCAGTCTGTAAAATGGAGTTAAAAGCAGGGCAGGATGATTAAGTAAAAAGCGTATGTGAAGCCCTAGCGCAATGTATAGGCATTTGGTAAATGTTAGCTCCCTTTCCCCCTTCACCTCTTAATTTGTCACTTTTAATATTCTACCTTCTACAATTCTACCTTTTGAATTGTTACATGTTCTGTCTCTTGAACTAGACAATAAACCCTTATAGGTTAGAAACTACATCTATTTCTTGACATTCCCAAAAGCATCCATCATGGTGCCTTGAACGTGGGAGATGATTAATAAATTTTTGCTGATAGATTGATTGATGGTTTCTTGGCAAGGTTAAAGCTGAAGGACATACTGCTCTCTGGAGTCAAGCACATAGCAATGAGCTTCAGAGAAGAAAATGAGCCTCAGCGTTCGTGGAGGAAGGTCATTGCCTAGCGCCTCTGGGAGACATGCTGCTGATGGATGAGGGGGATGCTGGACCGGCTCTGCTGTGCGGGTTGCAGATCCTGCTGGCCACTACAGAATGGTTACCCAGCCACACAGGGAGATCCTGGTCACCCCACCACGACCAAATTCTTTTGGCAAAGCATTTCAACAGGCTGTCACGGTGGTACAGGGATTGACTGATTGCACAGCTGTTATTGTGTGCTTACAAGGGAAATTAGGAGTAATTAATGGGCTGGGGATCAATAGCAGTACTATATCGCAGGGAACGAT
Organism: Eubalaena glacialis; assembly: GCF_028564815.1. Taxonomy (NCBI): domain Eukaryota; kingdom Metazoa; phylum Chordata; class Mammalia; order Artiodactyla; family Balaenidae; genus Eubalaena; species Eubalaena glacialis. The sequence goes on from NC_083726.1 coordinate 49,817,257, forward strand.
TTAATTTTCTTTCTGCATTAAGAGGGAAGTGCAAAGATCTCACATAGATAGAATAGATGGATCAGAGTCATAGATATGAGCTGCTAAATTTCTTGGCTTATATAAAAGTTTAACTTTTTAGTTTCTATTTACTTTTTGAAAAGGTAATGAATGCAAGCACATGGGAAGTCAATACAAAATGGTATAAAAGGGTTGCTCCCTAGAAGCAACCACTGCTAGTGTCTTGGGTGTTCTTCTATAAATGATGCCGTGTGTGTGTGTGTGTGTGTGTGTGTGTGTGCGTGCGTGTGTGTGCGTGTCCCTTAGATAGAAGGATTTTCAAGAATCCAAGAACTTCCTGCAGGTCTGCTATGTCTTTTTGGTTCATCCCTATATCTCTGGTGACTAGCACATGGGCCAGCCTGTACGGCCCAAAATTCATCATCAATAATTATCTGTTGATTGACTGACTAGATCTATTTTAATCTATGACTGACTAGATCTATTTTAATCAGTGACTGGCTAGATCTATTTTAGTTTTTAAGTGATTTGCATTAGCTTGGTACGTCTTGTGAATTAACAAAAGACATACAATTTGACATGTCTAGAGAATAGAGCATCTTAATTAATTCTAATGTATTGGTACAATAATTTAAAACCACTGATGCAGAAACTGCCTGTTTGAATATTCTCCACTGACTGGAGGAGCTCTTTGGAAAATATGTACCACCTGAGTTTAAATAAGGATTGGCTAATAAGCAAAAAAGAACATTAAAAAATATGTCAGAACGCATGCAAATTAGTGTGCTTATTGCAAGTTGTTACTTTGGGAGAATGTATACTTAAATTGCCTCTGAGTTCATAAACCACATGTTACTATGGCTGCTGCTACATCTATTATTGCTATTGCTAATACTATCAATATTACTATTTATTTAGTAAATAGTATGTACCAGCACCATGGAAGTATTTTACGTACACTATCTCATCACATAGCAACATTATCAGGTAGGAATTATTATCACCTTCATTTTATAGATGAGGAAACTGAGACACAGAATGATTTCACAACTTGCTTATATTCACAAAGCTAATAAAATAGTGGAATGGGGATTGGGGCGCAGCTTGATATCAGAGCACATACCTCTGATCAATACTTCAAAGTCACATCTCATTTTTGACTAGCAATGGAGCATTCTTATTGATCAACCTTCCTATTTGCCAGATTTAGCTCCAAATGATGTTTGATTCTAACAACAAATGATATCTGTCTTCAAAAAGAATGATGTTTTGTTAGCACTGTGGCTTTTCAAAAGATATGTATCAGTTGCTAAAATCAATTCAAAAAGAGGAACTCCCAAAATGGTTTGCATCATTAAAATGAGTGATCAGCTTCCTAAGTTTTCTACTTTGAATTGGGTAATACCCATTTGTGTGTATATACATGCGTGTTTGTTTTTTAAAAAATCTGTCCTTATATTTATTGTCACATCTCATATATTTATTTAAATAACAGGGAATTTGGGGAGCTTCCTGTCAGAGTTTTATAATCAGGAAATACCAAACTGCTTGTATTTCTTCCACTTCATCATTGGGGCTTTATGATCCAGATAGTCCTAGGCAAATCTGCAAATTATGCAAAATGTGTCTTGCCGCAACCCCTTCTTTCAGCACTTCCCTTTAATTATTTCTCCATCTACTCTCTCCTCTCCTCACTCAAAAATGCCAAGGGTTCAGAGAGCCTCAGCAACCACGTGTAGAGCAAGTTCAAGGTCCCACCCTGTCCTATCCTTTCTGGGTGCTCCTTTCATGTGCTGCAAAATTATTCTTCTTTTTAGCTATCTGACCAAAATTCTATTCTGACAGGATAACCAATAGCATGTAATTTTTAGGAGAAAAGACAGCAGAGGAAAATGAATCCACAGCAAGGTGTGAATGACTGATAACTCTAGCTAAATATAGAGGGCCTGGCACTAGCACTGATATTCAGAAAGAGAAATTTATTAGGCCAAAAGGAGTATATTCATTTTGGGCTGAATACCATTCTTGTCCTTCCTCAATTGTAACAGATCCTACATGGGGACCTTTCTTATCCTCCCTCAACTAAAGCTTGGACATTAGTCCAAGCTTTGATCCTAATGTCAATGGTTGGACATTAGTCTAAGACGACACTAGATACCTGCTTCCATTTTTGGAGTATTGTGGGAGCACTTACTTATTTTGGTTGGCAAAGGACGGGGAGGAGGAGGTGGGGGGAGGCAAGTCTTCCAAGGAGGCCCTCAGGTGTGTCCATGAGAAATGCACTGAATTTATTATTCTGGAGAGGATTGTTTGTTGTGGTGGTAGTGATTGTTTTTGTTTGTTTTTAATAGGAAGAAACTGAAAACCTTAAGTGGTCTTTACCTTGTTGCCTCTAACTATGCTTTTGACTTATAGGGTGTCTGTGGTTCCCTGACACACCAACTTTTCTGCCAGTTTCAAAGTGAAATAGTATTGGGGGCATGCCACCTAGTGGCGATAGCTTTTGGTTTATTGCTCATTGGAAGAAAGTAAACCAAGTCCTAGTAAATCAGTCTCCTAGGCTTGAAAGCCACACAGAGGCCATCTGGCTCATCCTTTAGCTTTTACGTAAGCAGGCAAGTACATCACCTTTTCTGTGGACCCGAGACAGTAAAGACAGGCAGTTCAAAGCCGCTGGGGCTCAGAAGCCCACTGACTCCCAATTCCCCGGTGAAATTTGAACTTCAGCGGCCTGCCTGCCTGGGGACACAACCCTGTATCCCCACAGGCTTTTTGGCAGTCCCGGCAACAAATGCTTGGAAGACGACAAGGTTCTTTCTGGGTCCTGGCCTCGACTTACTGCCTGTCCTCTCTCTGACCTCTTTTCTTCCCTCTCCCTCCACCCCTACCCCCCTTTCTCGGCTGCTGCTGGCTTGCTCCACATTCCCTGCTGTGTTTACTGCTTTTCTTCCATGGTCATGCTTTATGTCCCTAAGAATCACCATATAATTCTAAAAACTTGCCACAATTTCCTTTTTAAATTTCATTTTTACTTTTTCTCCCGAAAAGGAAAAGGATTTATTCTTAATGCGGAACACTTAGAAAATGGAGAAAATCACACACAGACACCACACCACCATCATCTAGAGATAATCATTGTTAACATTTTGGCAAAAATCCTTACTGCCCCTTTTTCCTTATTTGTGTGTGCCTGTAGTTTTTAAAAAACAAAGAACAAAAATGATATAAAATACTTCTCACTTAGTGATAGATCATGAGCATTTTCTCATGTCAAAAAATGTTCTTCGGGCTTCCCTGGTGGCGCAGTGGTTGAGAATCTGCCTGCCAATGCAGGGGACACGGGTTCGAGCCCTGGTCTGGGAAGATCCCACATGCCGCGGAGCAGCTGGGCCCGTGAGCCACAATTACTGAGCCTGTGCATCTGGAGCCTATGCTCCACAACAAGAGAGGCCGCGATAGTGAGAGGCCCGCGCACCGCGATGAAGAGTGGCCCCCGCTTGCCACAACTGGAGAAAGCCCTCGCACAGAAACGAAGACCCAACACAGCCATAAATAAATAAATAAATAAATAAATAAATAAATAAAATTAAAAAAAAAAAAAGACAATGCTTTGCTTATAAAAAAAAAACGTTCTTCTATTACACGATTTTAGTAACTGCATCATAGGATACACCAGAAGGTACTTAATTACTGTTAAATTCCAGGAAAGTGAGAATGGTGGGGAATATTTTAAATTCATAGTCACATTCAGTTCATACTTTATTGCACATCTGTTGTGTTCTATGCTCCTGCACAAGGCAATTTTCATATTCATAATCACATTTAACCTTCACAGGGTCCCTATGACCAGCTACGAAGCACTGCGATGCCATTTTGCAGAAGAGGAAATTGAAGGTCTGAGAAGTTAAGTAGCTTGCCCTCGATCACACAATCTGCAAGGGGGCCACAGAGAAAGAAAACTTTGGTCCTTGGATCTACAGCCCCTCAGCCACTTCCTGAGGTCTTAGTAGATCCTAAGCATGAACATAGCTTCTCTGAGATTCTCTCTTTGTTCTCGTGATATGACTAGAGAGAACCCCCCACAAGGAGGCTAGCGTCAAAAGACCTTAGAGCCAAGGTGGGGAATGTGAAATAGGGTATGAGAAAGTGGAAGGAGAGCCACCTAGGAAAGGACTCCTGGGTTTTCATAGCCCCAAGAATAATAATTGCTAAGTGCTCTGTATACATTCTCCAGTTTTATTCTCACAAAACATACCAATATAATCTTATTTTAAGGTTACAGCAGTAGTTGGTCCAAGGTCACCCTGCTGGTAGGTGGCAGAGGCAGAATTAGAACCCAGTTTGTCTGACTCCAAAGCCTTCTCAACTGCTATACAAACTTCCTCTCCATGTCAACTAGTTTTAAGAATTTTATAGTGATATGGTCACAGGTCTTATTACCCCTGGTTTTGAAGGTCTGTTTGAAGGGAGCTATGGGACAGATGAATGAAGAGGAAGAGAGTGAGACAGAAGACTAAAGTGAAACAAAGCCCAGAAAAAATATACAAAGCCTGAAAAAATGCCAGTTGCAATGAAAGTAACCTATGGGTAAGATGGACTGGTAATTTTCGACACAAAGTTTGGAAGGCAATGCTGACCCGTTGAAAAGGCTAAAATTTTGGCTTTTCTTGTTTTGTAAGCAAAGGCGAAACATGTGAATAGTAGTTAGAAATGGTTTTTCCTCCATACAATGCTAGTACATTTTTCAAAAATGATTAGCTCAAAATACTCATATTACTTATTATGAAACCAATGAAATAGTCTTTCATACTGATTATTTCACAAATTTATACTGTAGAATGAAAGATGAGCAGAAATACTACTTTTCAGGCATGGTGCCCATTTGGACTGCTCCTGTCTTGGTTTTTTAATCTCTGAAATAAAATGGATAATATTCTCTACTTCACAGGCATTGTGAAAATTAAAGAATAAATACTAAGAGGTTGGGGAGGGATTAAAGGGGTATGTTACCATATGCTATCATTATACCCTCATTTCTATTCTGAAGTCATAATGCTCTGATGGTGACACCGTTAGTCATCACCATGGAAACCAATGATATATGCTATCTTTTGCTCTGGGGCCTCTCTCCATCCTCCAGGCAGTTGCAGAGACTGCCGCAAAAATAAGATTAACTCCCTCTTCTTACCGTTTTTAAGTTCTTTCACTGGTTTACAAATGCCTTCTCTACTAAACTTTTCCTTGAATGCATTCCTATACCTCCACCGCCATCTTTCTTCTCTTGATGATCCCCTACTCATTTCCATAGGCATGATTCTGGGCAGCATTTTTTTTTCTATTCCTTTGTTCTCTTCTACCTTGTTCTTCTTTTCCTCCTTCCAGGTGGGAACAATCTTTGTTGATTCACCAAGTTGTTCCTTATCCCTCTTAATGTTTGCATGGAGAAGCCAAGCTTAATATTATGAACTTTGTTATTGCAGCCAATTACTGCGATTTCAATGTTTGTGCGGTGTTTTGCTTTTCCCATCCTGCAAATAATCCCCTTTAAAACATTCTCTCACTTCGGTTTCTCATTCCCAGCAGGAGGCTAGCATCTAAGCGGCTGACATCTTGCTGCAGAGTGACTGCGAGTACGTGAAAAGCACTACAAAACTGCAGAAGCGGCTGGCTAAGCCTCTGACAGGGAGGAAGAACTGGGAGCTTGGCTGTAAAGTGGGTGCCCTGAGGACAAGTTTTCCTGTCTTTAAAATCTCTGTACCTGGCCTGGTTCTAACTCAAGTTCAGGCCCCAGTAAAAGCGGGCCTGTGTATCTCCTGAAGTTCTGGGCAGCGCCCAGTGCAGGGGGCCAGTGGGGGTTGTCGGGCAGGACTTGAGGTGCCATCCTTCCCTTAGCTTGCCAATCTGGGGCTGGAAGTGAAAGCCTTGAGTTGACGTCTATGTCTGGCTTAACTCCCGGTGCCCACATGCACCTTCTCCCTCTGCCTGCCAGATGATCTTCTTCTTACTGCTGGTTCTCATCCCAAATGCCAAGCTGAAGGTAGAATAAGTGATTGCATTGCTCTGTCACATCCCAGCATTTGCAGGGGGCAGGTGACCAGAGGCAAGGCTGGCTGAAACCTCATTTAGTTCCTCTGGTTTTGCAGGCACAAAGGACCTAGAATGAGTTGAATCTAAAGTTAAACTAAACCAGAGGACAGAAAGCCATTTGCTTGGTGTCCTCTATGGTAATCTGCCCTTTTAGAATAAGAGACAAGTGGGCAGCAGTGGCCCTCATGGCTCACAGCGGGCCCCAGGACCTTCAGCGTTTCCTGCATTTCCCTCCCATCTCCCTCATTGCAATGAACCCTGTAACACTCCATGCCAGGCACTGTATTAAGTGCTTTACATACATCACTTAACTGCATACCTACAATAATTACTATTATTATTACTTTTAATAAACACTATTATTGTGTTATTATTTCATTTTTATAGATGATGAAACAGAGGTTCCCTAACCATTTTGTAACTCAGGGCTTGATACATATTGAGGGCTCAAGAATGTTTGTTATTTAACTGAAATCTGACCAGTTCTAAGGAGTTAGTCCCATCACGGTGGAAACCCTGGACTGGGATGAAGGCAAGTGTTTTCCTTAAGAGTATGGAGATATTGACTCATCACTAGTCTCCAGGAGTTTTCTGAGGGCTACTTTTCCTTGACCCTCTTATAGTCCTTGGCTGGGTCTGAAAATTAAACTGACAAAGACAGATTAACATACCAAAAAAAGCATACAAATTTATTGAATATAAGTTTTATGTGATATGGGAAACTTCATAAGGAAATGAAGATCTGAAGAAACAGTTAGACCTATGTAATTTTATGCTAGGTTTGATGAAGAGTGGTCAATGTAGAAATATGATAGGTTAGGGAGTATGAAGCATGTATAGTAAACTGGGGCAAACTTAGCAAGGTCTGTTTGTTAGGATTCTTTAAGGGTCCGTTTGTCTTCGGAGGTAATGGTGTTCCTTTCCTCTGGGGTATAGGGAAGGTACCTCTCACATGAGGGTTTTATGACTTTTCTGGGGAGAAGGCTGTGGAGGGAGAAGGTCAGGGTGACCTTCCTGTTTCTGCTGTTTTCTCAAACTCCTTCAGCTGAAAATATTCAATATGCCAAGATGCCATATTTTGGGGTAGCAAGTTCCGAACCCCATCAGGGTCAGTCAGCCTTCTCTTTGCTGCTACTTGATTACAGAGTGGCTAGAAAAATCCCTTCCAATTACTTTGTAATGCTCAGATTTGTTAGGTTCTATTTCAGCACGCCACAATGTGTTGACAGGTGCAGCTTGTAAAGACATCTGTGTGGCCCAATATACCGGCTTCAATCAGGGAAGATGGTTTCTTCACTGCAGGGCATCCTCCAACCTTTAATATGCTAACGTGCATTGAGTATCTCCTAAAGGGGGACATAAATGTTTCATCAATTCTAAGCAGCACTTTCCTCCCACATTTTGTCATCTCTGAAGCTAGGATGCTTCTTATGGACAGAGGCATCTTCCAGTGGCTGTTCGTCAAGCAGCAGTTGTGCAGTGGTGGACACTGCGTGGGCACATATGAACTTGGTTAGAGCTGTTGTCGTCATACGTCAGTTGAGTTAGGAACGTTCTTAGAACAACATATGTGATGTTTAATTGCTCTTTAAAATGTCTTTATAAAGATGACACCATGATTTGGTGCTGGAATGAAAAGTTACTCTATATGCCAAGAGGTACGGAAACAGAGCAGTGGGCGTGTATGTATGATGTGACAGCAGCCAAAATTCATCATGCAGGGTTAACAGCCATGCCATATTTTCTTGCAAAACAATAACCAAGTGCTTGATAGAACTTAAGAAAGGACAATACCCAGTGGTTGAGGCTATATTGTGTTATTGACGTAGGTGCAAAACGACTGCCCACCACAGGCCAGAGAGCAATGCAACAAAAAAACTCAGGAGAACTGCCAAATCCCTAGAAGAGCATCGTGTCCTAGTTTAATTGGCATTGCTTTTTCTTTCTTAGTGGTATGTAATCGATAGTTTATAGGTTTGATGAAATATGTTAGTGTAAAGCATTTCCAATCTTATTTGACCACAGACTCTTGTTTCCTCAGGAACATCTCTTGGAACTAGTGTTCTGTGTAATATAATTATGATGATACCTACCACTTATGATCGCCCAGTCACTTTAAATACTTCACCTATATTACTGAAATGAATCCTCACTACCATCTCATGAAGTAGGCACTATGATTATCTCCACATTGCAAATGAGGAAACCAGGGCATGTGGAGATTGAGAAACTTGCCTAAAATCACACAGCTGGTGTAGTAGAGCCAGGATTCAAACGCAGGCAGGTGGCCCCAGAGTGTGCGTACTTTACCACCACAGCAACGTAGTTGGGGAAACTCTGTTCTAGCCACAGACTGGAGGAGGAGGGTGCAGCCAATCTGACCCATGGTTAAAAAATGAGTAAGTACCACAACTCCCACTGACTCTTAAAATATTCAGCAGGAACCTACAAGGGGAAAAAAAAGATTTCCCTGCTTTTTGTTGATACTGTGAATACATTATTTCCTTTCATATATACCTAGACAATCTGCATTCCCTCCAGGTTATGAAGATTAAGAAGAAAGTCACTTTCAGTGGAAGACTGAAGCATTACAAATGTAATCTGAATAAAATACCAGGAACAAACCAAATAAATATCAGCCCCAATTCAGGTCATACCTGAATGCTCTGAAAGGGTCCATTACCTTACAGGTTTGCTGCTCTAGTGCAGGGTAAGCTAGTGCTTTTTTTCACGGGGGGGTGGTGGTGGTGATTTACAGAAATAAGACCACTTTGTGCCACTGTTCCCATCTCTTTTGACTAGCTACTATTTGTGAGATAAATTTCAGTGAACCAGATGGACTTACTGATAGGCGTAACAATCTCCTATTAGCTCAGCCCCTAGGGGAGAGGCAGGTGACAGAATGATTTTGGCAGTGAAATGAAACTGAGAACAAAAGGTGGTGTCATTGTTTGGAGCAGTAATGCTCTTCAGGCCCCATCAGCTCAAGTTTCCCAGGCAGGTGACTGTGAGGACGATTCTGCATATTCCATCTCCCTAAGAGATTTTGAACTCTGCAATGGGCTTTCTCCACATGTGGGTTGCTTCCTGAGATTAGTTTGGCCTTCCTGAGATCTGTCTGGCCTTATAAAAGCTGCAAGTGAATACAACAACTAGTACCTATGGTAATTTAAGGAAATTATACTCTTCAGGAGACAAAATGCTGTCCAATTCTCTTTATCTGTGCCAGCTGGGTAAGAAAGGAAGATGATTCATAGCCCAGTCCAGTGGGACCAGTGAAAGGCTTGATTACACCTTGGTTCCAGGCTGTCTTGTGCAGCAAATGCCTTGGCATTAGTGGGGTCCAGAAGGACTGTAATGATTAAACCTAGTCCAAGATTTAGCTTGGCATTGGCTTTTATGAGAGAGAACACACAGGCGTCAGACCAGTTGTGGACAGGATCTTTTCTGTACATCACCCAAGGAGGATGAAAGATATGGATTCCACTTTAATATGTGAATTGTAGCTGCAAAAGAAATCATATGGAGATGGTTATCTTTATGGCAGCTGGCTAAATGGCAGCTGTCTAAAATAAAAACGAAGGAGACATTACAATTTCCAGGGTTAAGAGAAAGCTAACAAATGGAAAGTTCATTACAATAACTCATCCTTGTGTACAATAGCTGCTCCATACATATATTATGGTACAAACCAATTGGTAATAAAATTTTGACAGGGTTCATTACACTAAGTTTATAAGTCAAGCATTTGGGCTTAAGCATTAGGGACACTCTTTGTTCCGGAAAGCTGCAAACTAGGACTTGATAAGAAAGTACTAGAAAGAGTCCAGCTGTTAGATATTATCATGTTTCCTTTGAACATACTATACAAGGCATGTATAGTTACAGAGAGAGTATCTGAAGAGATTAAAAACCATGGTTATATTAATGCACGCCTGTCTCAGGGGAACTGCATTCACTTTTCTGTCACAATGTATGCTTCCTGCAGCTTCTCTGCTTCATCTGGCAGGTTGCCTTTGGAATCTGTAATGCCTCAAGTCACTTTCAGCAGTGTTGGAGGATAGAAGCCATTAAGGCAGAATAGATGCTAGAGGCAAGACAGCGAATAATCCACTTGAACGCCAGTCAAGAATGCCTGTGGCAGCTCAAACCTCCTCACACGCAAATATTTTTCTGGAGGTAGGATGACATATAACTAACTACTGTTTCAAAGTGCTGTTAATTGTTTTTAATAAAATGAAATCTGAAGTTTCCCACCTGTATGGAAATCATCTGAGCTTAGCAAAAACATATTCAAATACTAATGAGGTGGTATGAAATATTAATTATATTACAAGGTTTCTTAATTCTCATTTCATTTTTTAACTTACTACTGTAAGCAAAGATAACCATTTCAAGAACTTTTTAACCAGGTCTGCAAAACCTGTGTGGCAACCAGGGCAGATCCTCTGAAGGGCCAGCCTCTTACTGGGCAGAGTTTTCTGAGGTAACAGGCCACTGTTTTTCCCTCCTCTAACAAAAAGCCAAGAGGTACAGATTCCTATTCAGGCCACAGAAAATGACTGATTTGTTCAACTCTTCAACTCACCACCTTAGTTGTGTGCTGGAGACAAGCTGCAGTCTTTCCTTCATACACAGGAGGTGATGAGTTGCGGGGAGGGGAAATCCCAGCTTTTGGGGATGGTGCTTTCGGTGTTAAGAGGGCAGACTGTTTGGCCAGCCATGGAGGGACCACTTGGCCCTATTGCACTCTCTTCTGAAGAGTGAAGACCTAGAGTTCAGGTAGGTGTGGATGAGTTGTTATTTGCGGGGAATACTTAACTGGTTTTCAAACAGACACAAGTTAATACAGCCCTTCATCATTTGTATCTATCCAAACTGTTCCTTGTGGCAAGATAAAGAAAAGCGTACGTGACTTTCAGAGCATGCCACGGAACATGAGCCTCCTTCTAGGGCAAGGCAATTGCCAATTTACACAGATGCTTATTTTATAACGACTGATGGTTTTGGTTGGGTGAGCTCTCAAAGCAATCCTAGTGACCTCACTTATAAAATGGGAGTGGGGAGGTGGAAGGTGGGATGAGATGTTTTCTCAGGTCATCTCTGTGATTCATTTAGAATCAGAGAAATAAAGAGAAGACAAATGCATCTTTTTTTTTTTTTAAAGTGATCCCTATTTATTACTTTCCCTTCACAACTCAGAAATGCAGTTATTATATTTTGTATAACTGAAGTGAGGATGAATCCTAGGATTTCTTTTCCTTGGGTATTCAATGTATTTTCTACAATATAGTCTTCCTAGATTATATTTTGCATTCCTTCACATATCTCCATATGTGAAGATTACTCTGGGTCAGCAATCAATCATGGGCGAGTTACTTAATCTCTCTGTGCCTCAGTTTCCTTGGTTGTAAAATGGGGATAATAATATTTCTACTTTATAAAATTATTGTGAGGATTAAACAAATGAATAAATGTAAAACTCCTTAGATGAGTACTTGGCATATAATGTGTATTATTATTATTATTGCTATTATTTTATATTATCATCAAGGTTTTCTGAATCTTTACCATTTACTTATGTCTTCCCTATGTGTATAGTAGGGAAGAGGTGGAGCAGGAACACTGAAGTTTAGGAAACATTACACCCTTCCAGGATCTTATCTAATACACACAAAATATGACATATATTTATATACTCCATACATGGAGTAATATGCTACAATATGTACTCCGAATCAAATGCTGGTTTCAGGTGCTGCAGTAACACAAAGAATGAGATTAAATGGGTTTATGCTCTTCAGGGAGAGGGTTGAGTTTGGGCTGGGCTGAAGAACAGGTAGAATTGAGTTGGATGAAGAAAAGTGAGGAGGGCATTCCAGACGAGGACAACATGCAAGAAAGCAGAGGCCAGAAAGAGTGTGAGATGGTCTTGGGGCAGTGGGCGAAAGAGCTGGCAAAGCAGAAAAGTGGAAGGAAATAAGATTGTACAGAATGGAGCTTCATTCTGGAAGTTCTAGACAGTTCTCTCTACTTAGAGGACTCTCCACCTTATGGAAGTGGAAACAGAGAACAGCAAGCTTATGAGTGAAGGACAGAACAACAGACAGAGACTCTGAGAAGATTTCCAGGGCTCGGGGGTTGGGGGCTGAGCCCGTGGAGACTACTGAGGAGGTGGCTGCCCTGGCTGTGGCAGTGCAAGGGGATGGGGGCCAGTCCGGGGCACAGCAGAGGGAGGGAGAGGAACGAAAAGGAGTAAGTGGCATTTTGAGGAAAAGTCAGGCAAGTTAGCAAGGCCTGTCTGTCACTGACTGCATAAAGGAAATTAAGTAGAGGGTAAGTCAAAGATTATTTCAAATGTTCAAATCGGTGGGTCTGAGAATTAGAGACCCCATAGAAAACTGGAGGAGAACTGATTAAAGGGGGAGAGAAGCAAATGAGGAGTCTGGTGTTGTACAAATATAGCTGGCAGTGACAGTATGACCTCCAATAATGATAGCTAATGCTTATTATTTACTATGTGCCAGGCACTATGTGTTTTATACACATAAACTCATTTAATCCTCATGGAAACTGTTTGAGATAGGTACTATTATTATTCCCATTTTATGAAGGACAAGAGGTTAAACAGTTAATGCAGTTTATAGAATTGACTGGGATTTAAACCCAAGCCGTCTGATTCCAGTGCTTGTGCTAGACCACCACTGTGCTTAGTACTCTCAGGAAGTCCAAACTCTGACCGGAAGTGAAGACTGAAAACAACAGTTGGGAGTCATCAGCACAGAGGTGTTAACTGCAGTTATGGAAACGGATTAGCTTTCTGAAGAAGGCAGGCAGATAGGAGAGCAGATGGGCAAGAATGCATCCTGGGGGAGGCCCACCCTGAGAAGTCGAGCACCGGGAATGTGCAGAGCCCCAGTGAGGGCAAACAGACTGTACGGGGCCAAGGGTGGGAGCCAGGAGACCATACCAGTTCAGGCAAACATTATCGGTGGCTTAGAGTTAGTATAGTATCAGTGGAGATAGTGAGAAATGATCCGATTATTGATAAACCTTGAATACATATCGGACAAGACTTGCTGATGAATTGGATGCCATATGTAAGAGAAACAGAAAAGTTAAGGATGAAGCCAAGGTTTTTAGCCTAAACAACTAAAAGGATGGAGGGGGAAACTCTTAGATGCAAGGGTGAGAAATTAGGGGTCATTTGGATTGACTAATATTAAGATGCCTTAAAGACATACAATTGGAGATATCACATGTATTTCTTTGCTAAATAAATTTAGTGGGGCGAAATTGCATGTTCAAGTTCATTCTCATTAATACAATGCATCTATCTCAAGGGCCAGACTAGTGACCATATTTTAAGGACCATTTCCAACCCTGAGACTTGACAATCCAATAGTCCTCTCTTCACAACTAAAATAAAAGCTATTGATTCTCTCCTTTTAAAATTCCTACAGGATCTTTCCTTCCCCATATGTATTCCCTTCCTTTGCCATATTGCATACACCATTTACACTTCCTATACCACTTACAGTGGCTCTGTTTTCCTGACAGAACCATTCTGATATAGTATATACAGTCCTAAGAGATGTAGCAAGCACTCAATAAATATTAGACAATAATAACACTAATCAGAAAAGGTATTGTTCATAATAAACTTGAGACTAACAGATTAATGATGTTAGAAATGGGTGGGACTTCCCTGGTGGCGCAGTGGTTAAGAATCCACCTGCCAATGCAGGGGACACGGGTTTGAGCCCTGGTCCAGGAAGATTCCACATGCCGCAGAACAACTAAGCCTGTGTGCCATGACTACTGAGCCTGCACTCTAGAGCCTGCGAGCCACAACTACTGAGCCCGCGTGCCACAACTACTGAAGCCCGCGCACCTAGAGCCTGCGCTCTGCAACAAGAGAAGCCACTGCAATGAGAAGCCCACACACCACAATGAAGAGTAGCCCCCGCTTGCTGCAACTAGAGAAGCCCGCGTGCAGCAACAAAGACCCAACACAGCCAAAAATAATAAATAAATAAATTAATTAATTAAAAGAAAAAAAAAGAAATGGGTGAAGGGGGGCAAAGGTACAAACTTCCAGTTATAAAATAAGTAAGTCATGGGGATGTAATGTACAGCATAGCAACTATAATTGGTAATACTATATTACAATTTGAAAGCTGATAAGAGTAGATCTTAAAAGTTCTCATCAAAAGAAAATAATTTTTGTAAGTATGTATGAGAATAGATGTTAACTTATTGTGGTGATCGTCTTGCAGTATATACAAATATCAAATCATTACGTTGTGCACTTGAAACTAATATAATGTTATATGTCAATTATACCTCAATAAGAAAAGAAAAAAGGAAGATTGTTAAACCACGTGAGTTCCACTGTTTAGGAACAGCAAATATGAGGAGTCGTATAAAAGGAGACCATTCTTAATATCTAATAACAAGAACTGCTCAGGCTTCTATTAACACTTTTCAATTCACAAAGTGTTTGCACATACCTTACTGCATTTGGCTAAGATGAAACACGTACTGGAAACGGACACTTACTTTCTTAACAATAAAAGCCCATGATCAAGAGAACAGCACAACTATAATAACAAAGTGGCTTATATTGTAAAAAGAACATTTGTTTGAAACATGAATTTGTTCCACATAGTTTTCTCTCATCAGAAGAGAATGAAGCTGCCCTCTGGCTCATGTGTTCTCTCATGCTATGGTGTGAGCCTTGGATCACAAGGAAGTAGTAACAAACCCTAATGACCATCCATATTTCAATAATTGCAGAGTTTAGCTTTCCAGTTAATTTATTGAGCACACACTTTATGACATGTACGGTAGTAGCCAATTTATAAATGACTTTAATTAGAATTAATTTTAGGGAGCCAGTATTTTTTCTCTTTTTGGCTCACCAGTATTGATAATTTTCCTTAATACTGTGTTTTAGACACCTATAGGTAGAAAGACAAGTTCTGGGCCCAGATCCTCAGGTCCAGTTTCTGTTTTCCTTGCTCCCTTCTAGAGTAGGGGTTCCTGTGCTCCTCTCAGCTCCGATTCCCATCCTTCTTTTGCCTTTTGTCCAATTCCCATCAGCAGGATGTCCTGCTGGCCCTTGGATCCAGCTTTCCTAATTGTTTGCTTGGCAACAACTCTACCAGAATCTTTGGAAATACAAGGCTATGGATGGTCTTCTGCAGAGGCCCATTATAACACCATGCCACACGGTGATGTTGAGGAGACCAGCAGAGGGAATGAAAGGGCACAGCGAAATTCAGGCCTAGTGCCTGAAATGAAGGGTACTAGTGCTGACAGGTACCCATCTTCACTCCTGAAGGTTTGGGGGCTAAGACTCTAATGGTTGCACTGAGACTAGCTCCCAATGGGAACAGAGGTTTTTTGGTCTATGGCTTCAAATATATGCTACTAGTTGAGAACACTGACTGCGTAGTAGGAAGATGCTTACAATGATGCGCTGTCCAAATCCTGCTGCCACTGGCTGTGCTCTCTGCTATCATACCCCTTAGGGATCACCTTCACTGCAGATAGCCACCTTGCCCAAGGCCATGCCCTTCCTAGGGAAGCCTATTATGGCCCAACGCAGGACAACTCTGACAGGCCATGTTAATTCTAGACTCCCCAGTGGGTTGCCTGAGGCTGTGGTCAGGCCTGCCTTGCAACTTGACTTCTGCTCACTCCTGCTCCCTTGCTCTCCCCCCACAGGTATGGACCCCCAGGGCCCTCACTAATAAACATTCAGCACATGCAACTACATCCCGGAGTCTGCTTCCCAGAGAACCCAGTCTGCCACAGACTGCTCTCCATATGGCCAGTATGTGTTGCTATCTCTATTTTGCCATTGTTGCCTCTGCCTTTCTCTTTGACCTTACCAGTTTGTACCTGTTTTCCTCATTTATTGTCATTTTTTTAGAGTTTTAAGAGGGACTGGAGATAAATGAGAGTGTCTAACCCACCACTGTGCAAGTCAGAGTTAAACTGCACAGAACATAATTTACTCTAGCAATTCAAAACAGAAAGGGTATTTTCAGAGTATTCAGTGTTGAGGCAGATTTATTGCAATAATGGCCCCAATTTTTCATTCCTCCTTTACCATGTGACTTTGTAACTCCTCACATCAAGGGACTGAGTCTATTTCCTTACCCCTTGACTCTCGCTTTGGCCTATGGAATGTGGTAGAAATGGTGTGCTGTTTCTAAACCTAATCCCCAAGAGGCCTTGCACACCTTGCTCTTCCTCTTGGAACTCTCTCCCGGCTAGCTTGCTGGAAGATGAGGGCCCACGTGGAACACGGATGAGTTGTCCTAGCTGAGGCCATCTGAGACCGGTCAGCCTCTAGTTAACCCATCAGCTGACCACAAACACATGCACAAGCTCAGTCAGATCAGCCAAACTCAACCTGGACCAGTAGAACTGGCCAGCTGACCAAGAGATTCATGCAATAATAATGGTTACTGTTTTAAGCTGCTGCATTTAGGAATGTTTGTTATAGAGCATTATTGTGGCAATAGATGATTGATACGAGTAGCTTACAGAACCACTGGGAAGTCTGAAGAAGTAGACTCTGGGGCCATGTCACATGACAGAGTCACTAAAGTCATGAAGTTGTAGAACCAGGAAACTCCCTGCTAAGTTGACAAGCCACTGTTACAAGCTCTGGTTCCAGAACCCTGTCACTTCTCCTGTAATTAGGAAGCTGCTAACTCAGAACCAGGCTGCTGCTGTTATTGCCATGATTTACACCATCATGGTAGATGCCTGTGCTTTGCCTTTCTTCTGTCTAATTCATTTTCTTCCATCTAATTCATTTTATGTAAGTGCTTCTTGTCATCAGAATGTAGGTTACTCATGAAATTCAGCTGCAAAGGCATCTAGGGTCAAAGGGATTTTTAGCTTTCTAGCTTCTGCAGGACATGAGAAGGAGGTTGGAATGGATTTGGAATGAGTCAGCCTCAGTATCCGCCACAGCTATGATTAACTAAAACGAGCATTATTCCTAAAACTTATTTCATAGGTATATGCTCAATGATACTGAAAACAACTTCTTTAAATTCATACATTCAGTGTATTTCACAATTGGGCATATCACTCTCTACACTGTCAAACATCATTAATTCAATTAACAGAAGTTGAGAGTAAAGGATGAACAACGTAGTACTAAGATTTTACGAACTCATTGCTTCAGCAAAACTCAAATAAAAATTTCTTAAGGGAACCAACAATTATAAGTCACTAAGGAGAGGAAAACTGATTTATGTTCTGAAAAATTCTTGGTCCCTTATGATATTTGATATAGCAATGCTAATGGAAAAAAGTGATTTCAGAAGGAATAATAAGAGCTATGTGGTCTTGATCCACAGTTATTAAGGTGTATATACACAACTATGTGATAAAAGAACATTTCAAAATTTATTTTGGCAGAGTAGATATTTACAAGGTTCTTAGGAAGGCAGGTGGGTAGCGTCCTCTGATCTCACCTTAAGACATGACAGCTGGTTTTAAGTGGTCAGAGAATTAAAGCTTCCAAATCTGCCGAGTTAGCAACTCTAGAAAAATCTGTAGGGATGGTGATTTAAGACGATGAATATTCAGTGAAGAAAAGGGAAGGTAATTCTTAGATAATAGAATCTTCAACAGTGAAGGCCTTAAAATGAAAGGAATTTTGTGCCCCCAATTTTGTTCTGTGTCTTGTTCCGTGGAGGCACAACATTATTATGGTATGTAAGGCTTGCAGTGGTTTATGCCTTACTGAGAATTACTTTACTCACTATAGCCTTGTATGGCAAGGAGTCCCGCAGCCTCACACATCCACAAAAGTCTGTGTTGTCAGGAGAAGCTGGAGTCCCTCCAAAACGTGCCCCACTGATTCAAAAGCCTGACACTTCTTTGTCAACAAAGGCATGGGGGCTAAAAGTCTGGAGGGCAAACTGCACTTGGCTCATCGGTAAGTCTTAATCACAGACCCTGTTTATTTGTTTCTTACTGACATTAATGTGAAATACCAGCAATTTTGCTTCCAAGACAGAATCCATTGACTTAATTTTTTCGCTTTTTTTTTTCAGTTGTGCAATCAGAAATTCATTCATATGAGGAAAAGGCAGTTATTACCTATGGAAAAACGCCAAAGAAAGCAGTGGTCAGACTGATTGCTTTTTGGCAAAGGCTGAACTCAAGATTTACCAAGGGAAGCCCATGTAAGTGTGACCTGAGGGGAAGTTACAAGTGCCAGAGCATTGCTGAGCCTGGAAACTGGAATTTCAGTTACCCTGTAAGGTATTTCAGAGTAAATTATACACATGCAAATGCAAGGATGACGTATCACCATGTTGCTAAAACGGTGATTTCTAAACCAGCTTTACTCTTATTTCTGAAGCAGTAAGGGAAAAAAAGAGAGACAACAGACAGCAAGTAATTTACCTTTTGGGGAAAGAATCTTGAGCAAGTGTTAGTTAAAATCTTCCGGATCTCTGGCCTGGATTCAGCTACCTGGGGGCATAACAAAAGAGAAAGTGAAAGGTCACCTAGGTCAGGTGTTTCCCAGGATGGAATTTAAAAGCAGCTGCCTTATCCTGTCTGCTCTTTAGTCCCCAGGCTTAGATCAAACTTGCTGGCTCTAGATTTAAAAGCATCTTCAGAATACCACGGTGCTCACATTTAGCCCCCTCTTTGCTTCCTTCTCTCTATCATTTCCTGTGTTCTTTGTGTACGCGTCTGTTCCCTCATTTGATTGCAATCACATTTGAAGGCAGAGGCTGTGTCTTACTCACTGTATCTTCTTTCTTCAACTTTGTTATCTGTATAAGTGTTTTGCTTATAGATAACATATTTTTGTTTGTTAAACGAAAATATAGTTACAGGCAAATACAAATTCTCCAATCTTTCAATTCTTACCGAGAAAACGATGGGAGATTGTTAGATTTGTGAAGTGATCGACTTCCTGTTTTTAATAGAGTGAGTAGTATATTTACACTTCAAGTACAAATAAAAGTTGCTTTAAACGATTTTGATATGTTTTTGTCTCTAAAAGAAGCAACAGCCCTATTGGGATACATATAAATCAAAGTGACTCTAGAAAGGGTCAATGGAAAGCGTTATTTTAAATAGGAGGTCAGCCTTAATGATAACTATCAATACCACAAAATTTCCATGTATTAGAAACTATGAATAAAATGCTCATCTTCATAGCTGCTGCTAATGTAGTTAGACTCATGAGGGAAAAAGTGTCTGTGAATGATGCCATCATGACATCATTTTTCTTTTTTTTGTCTTTCTTTTATCCCAGCTGACGGTATACTACACAAGCTCTTCTACAACTTGCCTTTTTTTTTGGCAGGTGGAGAGGGGGGAATCATTCCACGTTAGCTCAAGAAAATGCTTCTTTCTTTTTAAGGCTTGCATGGGGGCATTCAAGTTAATAAGCTATTGTCTCAATTCTAGTCTCACCCTTTGGAATCTGCAGACCCCTTGGATCCTGCTAGCTCCCTGTTAGGTGTGCTAAGACAGAAACTAGAGACAGGCATGCTCTCTTTTACTTCCTCTCTGCAGCCCCTTAACGATGACATTTACCTCCATGGTGCCAGCTGGTTGCAGTCTCCTCATTCCCTTCCCTTCCGCCTCCCTTTTCTTTTTTTTTGGGCAGCCTCATTTTGTCCCCTCAGAGGCACCAGCACCACTAGGCAGTGACTCCTTCTCAGAGGTCTGACCAACTCCCACGAGGTGTCTCCAGCCAGCCTGGAGCTGTGCTCGAGTAACCTCAACATTTTCCCTCTGTTCTTCCAGACCCAGGGTATGAGCCGCTTCTTGGAATTACTATGCTCTCTTTCTCCATTTAGCTTTTTAAAGTTCTCCAACAGCTAACCAATAGCTCATATTAAGTTTTCTCTGTTGAAATGCTTCTGGTAGTTTCTGTTTTCCCTACCACACCCTGACGGATATAGTGTGTACTTGACATCTGCTGGGTCAGAAAGCCCGAAGGAACAGAGCAGCCTGCACTGCCGTCTGGACCTGCTGCACCGCCTGTTCCTGCTCTGGTCCCTGGAGGAACCATCATGTATTTAACTAGTACCCTGCAGATGGACACTTAAGTTGCTTCCAACTTTTGTTACTATAAACAATGCAGTCAACAACATTAAATGAATTGGCTTTTCACATATGGGCATGTATATCTGTAAGATAACTTACAAAAGTGGAATTGCTGGGTGAAAAGCACTGCCAAATTGCCTTTTATAGAGGTTGTATCAGTTTAGTCTCTCACAGGCAATAAACAGAAATCTATTTGCATGAGAAACAGAGAAATCAAGAAAGGGAAGAGGGAGCCAGTTGTGACACCCTCATCTCACGGAATTCGATCCATCATTTGAGGAATTACTTTCTGGCCTAGACCCAATGGACTTCACTTTGAGTCCTTTGGAGAGAAGGAAGGTTAAAATACAAGTGGAAAAGCTCTGTAAGACACTTTGGTACTCATTCGATAGAGAGTAACACAAAAAATGTACGGAGGTGCTTTGCCACAGATTCCCGCCAGGGTTGAGCAGCCCAAGGAGGTTCCATGCTGCGCCCATGGTAACTCAGGCCACAGTAAATGTTGGTGGCCAGCAAGAAGAGTGACACCTAGAGATGTGTGGCTATTGGAAGAAGTGGCAGTGCTGCTGGGCAAACTATGTGTGGTAGCAGTAAGCACATGTGAGACACTTCCTAGGGACTCTCCAGAACACTTGGGTGGAACTTTGTGGGGTACCTGGTCTGCTGCCTACAGTAGTGGAGAGAGTTAGGAGCTGGTAAAACACAGGCCACAAAACTCTCCTTTACCAACATTGTCGCCTTTTTCATTTCCACATCTTTGGCTCATAAACTGAAGTAGGCTTTTCTTAAAAATAACAAAGTAAACTATTCTTCTTCCTTGAGTCCTTATAACACATCTCAGCAAACTCAGGTTGTGACTAAGTCATTTTTTACCATCTGCTGTTTGGTTTTCTTGTCACTTGTTCCCTGCTCAGCAGAGCTCGACTATAGTTATCGTTGCCCTTGTTTGGCAGACAGGCTACATTCTACGTACTTACTTTTACTGATTTCACCTTAGCATTATGTGGTAACAAAGCTTTGTGTACAACCAGATCTGTGTCTTTCCTATCCTGTAAGATCTGGGCTGCTTTCCTGCAGAGGACTTTTGTTTTATGTTCCACTGTGTCTTGTTTGTGCCATTCTTAATTTACACGACAGAGATGCTGTCATCACCAATTAACATTTATCAAGGGCCCTCTGGATGCATGGCTGCATAGGGACTAATTTAATATTCTCTTTGTTTCATATATCAGGTGGCTCCTTCAAATGAAATTTTAAGTATCTCAGTGATGATGAAGAAGAACAGAGACATCAATTAGGATTCAGAAGACAAGCTTCTGCAGAAAGGATTAAAATTAATATCTGAAAGTTTAAAAGAGGGTATCCTTTTCTTCAGTCAACAAATGACAAAAGTAAAATGAAACTGCATTCATTGTTCTGGAAAAAGCCTGGCAGCATTCCATTCAGACATCTGCCCTTTGATTGTCCCATTTTCCTCTTTACTTATTTCAGTTCTTCTAAACTTCAAGGCTAAGTCTGAATATTTCTTCCTGAGGCTTTTTCTAACCATCTCTGCCCTTGGGGATGACTCCTTCCTCCAATTCGTATATCATTTATATACGAATATAAATATAATTTCTCATTTATATACGAATATAATTTCTCACTTGGAAATTTAGCACTTGATACATTGTACAATAGTACTGAATAAATATATGTTCATTCTCCCCAAGCATATTAGAGAACTATCTGGACAATTTATGACTTTTCCATCGCCAGGGTCACAGTGTTCTGTCAACGGTAGAATCTCAAGAAATACTGATGATGGCAAAAATCTGTAAAAATCAACTGGAATTTTATTTTTTAAAAAGGGTGAGAGGAGAGACAAGGCTGAAGCTTTGGAAGCTAAGACTCACAAGCATCATTAACGAATGTTTCCTAATCTAGGAGCTACATGTACAACTTTTTGGGCGGAGGCGGGGGGAGGGGGGTTTGTGGGAGGCAAGAACATCACTGGGAAGTCAGCAGTTTGTCTTTCAAAATTCAGTAAAAAAAAGTTTTTTGGCCTGCCTAAGCCATATTTATTTTCTGGTCTCTCCCTTTTGACGTGACAGTAAATAATGTAGCACGGTTGTCGGTGGCAGGAATTGATATTCGAAAGAACAGACCTGAATATTTTCATTTCATACAAAGAAACATTCCGTTCTGTCATACATGTTGGAACTAAAAACACACCTTCCTGTTTTATGACGTCAAGAACCTGGGTCCAGCGAGGCCGGCGACTCACGAATCCCAGCGGCACGCAAACCCATTGTTGCGCAGGATCCCACAAAACAGACGCCGTCGAGCTCTCCTCAGGACGAAGCTCCCGCGGGGCCCCGCCCACTCCGGGCCCGGGAGCCTCATTGGCCGGCCTTCCGCCCGCCATCTCTATCAATCCCCGGGATTTGGCTGGGGAGGCGGGCGTTCTCCTTTCCAGCACTGATTGGTCGAATCTTAACGACGGTGCGGGGCTCTCCGAGTCTCTATTGGTTTTTAGGCTTCAGAATGGGCGGGGAAAGGCAGAGCGACACGGCTCAAGGAGGTAAGCGCGGAGTGCGCCGGCGCGTAGTCGGGGACGCCGGGCCGAGGCTTTTGCTAGGGAACCTGCTGTTGTCGCCCCGCCCCCTCCGGGCTTTTTGTCCCGTTAACTGTCGGAGTGGCTGGGGCTCCAGCGCCGGGCGACATGCCGGTGCGCTTCAAGGTGAGGCCGGGGTCCCCGGGGGCCGAAGCCTGATGGGGGGAGCTGGGACAGGGCGGGTGCAGGGCGCCGGAGCCTCACTGGCTTTCTGGGCCGCGCCCCTTGGCCCTGCTGAGCCTGTCAGCTCCCGATCCTGCCTGTCACCATCCTAGCGGATGCTGCTCTTTTCCTCTTACCTAGCCCCCTCTCCGCTCACACTCACTTCCGAGTTGCCGAGTGGAATAGTTAGATGGTTTGAGGTGGATTTATTTGTGGGGGGGGGGGCGGGGAGAGCTCAGAGGCGTGTAGATGGAGGGCACTTTATAATGGGAACTACGGCGGCTTCAGATTGGGACGCCTGTGGACCCCATCACAGCTTAGCATTTAACACCCCTTCCCTTTAAAACTTTAAAGTGTGTTATATCTTTTAAAGGCTTGAGAAATGGGACCCTGACAAGATAAAGACAGGGTATAAGAAATACACATTCTTCATAATTGTGCATTTGTTTAAGGTTTGTTAATAGTTCCAGGTAGCTGGTAGCTGTCATGGTCAAGCACCCTTCAACATAACAGTTGACCACAGTGTTCCACAAGCCCTGACTGTCTTCTTTTATCTTGAGGGTTTGCATCCAGAATGGGAGGGAATTTGTCTTTTCTTGGTTGACTTTACAAAACTTCAAAAGGGATTAGGCATACTATATTATATTGTGTACTCGGTGAGAACTTCGTTAGTTAAGATAATTATAGTGATGAGGATTTAGATTGCCACCCATTATCAGACAAGGCCTCAGGCTTTGGAATCAGACAACCAGCAAAAGGGTAGCCGCTCTGAGCCTCAGAATCCTTGTAACATCTGTCTCAAGTGGTTGTGAGGATTAAAGGATATAACACTATGAACTGGTTAGTACAGGGCTGGGTCAATGTTGGGAGCTATTATTAAGGACCTCTTCTATGTTTAATTATCAGTCTTAAGTCTTTCAACTCTTTTTAGAGGTTCAGAAATGATTTTTACTGATGTCTACTTTAAAACAACTTTCATTAATTACATTTTACTCAAATTGTACTTTGCATTACAGGGGTTGAGTGAATACCAGAGAAACTTTATGTGGAAAAAGTCATATTTGTCAGAGTCCTGTAATTCCTCAGTGGGGAGAAGGTACCCATGGGCTGGACTTAGATCAGATCAATTAGGTAAGTTGAACAGCTAGTAGTCATTATAACGTGAATAAACCTCGGGGTTAAGTTTGCAAAATGATTTATTAAAAATTTGTGAAGCATTGTTCAGTTGGCCTGGTTGACTTACTCGTTTGTTTAACAAATATTTATTGAGGGTTTACTGTAGGCCATGACTATTCCCCTCTTCTAGGGATATAACTTTGAACCAGACAAAGACCCTTAACTGCGGGGAAAACAGTAAACAAGTAACTCAATAAATAAACCAGGGGATTTCAGGTTGTTATATAAAATTGTAGGCTGGCGTGATAGATAACTGGAAGGAGGGGTGGGTTGGAGGGAATACACTTTAGAATCAGTGGTCAGGAAAGGCTTATTTGAAGTGATATTGGAGCTGGGACATGAAAGCTGAGAGTGGACAAGCGTGGGATGGGGTACTCCCAAGGTCTTGAGGAATGGAAGCTTAGATAGATTAAGCAGTTTGCCCAAGGTTCACAGCTCATAAGTGACAGAACCATGATTTGAAATCAAGTCTGTGTTGTTCAAAACCTGTGCGTTCAGAGGCCATGTTCTTGTCATCACACATGCTTCCTCCCTGTATCTCAGGGAAGTTAGAACCCTCGGCCAAGGTTTCCCAGAGTGTGGTAGAGGGGGACAGAGACAGACTGATTCCATTCAACCTGCTTGCTTAATTCTCCCTCACTAGAACATAAGATCTCTGAGAGCAGGGCTCTGTCTGTCTGTCTTCACCACCTTGTTCCTGCCTAGTACATGGCACAGGGCCTTGGCATACTCTGGAGTTTATTAAACTTCATTTTTGAATGAATGGATAAACCTGGGTTTGGATCCACATTTGCTGTGTGACTTCGGGCAAATTGGGCCTGTTTCACCAAGTGGGACTTGGGAAGCCCATTGCACAGGATTCCTAGGAGGGATGATGTGAGATGTTCCTGTTAAGGGCTAGGTGCATATATACAGATGAGTGCTTGGTGCCCAACCTGTGACATGTGTGAGAGTGCCAGATGTGTAGTATAGAAGTTCCTCCAACCTTAGATGTTTGAAGCCAGGAAAAGAAAGACTTAAACGTGGGGTGGCAAGCCTGGGAAATTAGTAAAATGAAAGTGTTTCCAGGATTAGGATTGGAGAACAAAGGGAAGAGTGCACGAGAGTGGGTGGTTCTTTTAGGATTCCTCTGAATTGTCAGGATCCTTTGCCCAGAGCCTGGCTTCAAAGACTGGGTGTCACTGCATCTTGGGCAGGGTGGTGCTCATAATCCTCTCCGAATGACCAGAAATTCCACAGATTCGAGGCTCCATTAGATTAAGAATCCCAACATAAATCTCTCAAAATGTAGCTAGCCCACTGAGGGCCTTGAGGGATATTATGACACGGGGCATTGGTTAACCACATAGTTGCCCCCATGTAACATTTTAGCTTAGATCAGCTACATATGAGGGTAGGGGTGATGAAATGAGACCGCGGGAGCAGAGCCACTTTGGAGTATGGTACCTTGTGAGGAAGGAATGGTCTAGGGGGAGGCCTGTTAACAGGGAGGTAAGGGGGAGGGGCAGAGTGAGAACTCCATGTCGCTCAGAAAGGGAGGTGGGGGCCAGGAAAGAACAGCAGCGGTGTTACTGAAGGCTGGCTGGGCGTTCTGTGCTTATTTTTCCTCATAGTGTATTTTCCACGGTGCTAGGAGACAAGGGTGGACCACTGGAGAATCTTCCCTTTTCATTTTGCTCTTCTTCGACCAGCGCTGCTCTGTGTTAAAGAGAGAAGTCTAGGGCAGTGGTCTTCAAGCTTTTGTGCTTTCATACCCGCTAAAAGAATTTAGAAAGTCTTATCTCTCTTCACATTTTAAAGTTGATATTTAATTTCTTTTTTATCAAAAGTGTAATGAATAGTTTCAAAGGATATGATTTCCAGCATATTGAATATTGTGTATATGTTTTACGTGTCTTTTCTTAAAATTTTGGAGCTAGCAATTGAGCTCAATTTATGGTAAATGTTCATCATTTAATTGGTAAAGTCAGTCCTCACTAGAAAACTAATCATGTAAAAAGTCTGACTTTATTTTTTGGTCCACATAAATGCGTTAATATGCATATATGCATTTCACATAATGACTGTCTTACACCTGAATTTTAATTCTAAGATAGGTAGATAGAAAAGGTGTTGTGCTGGATAAAATAAGGCACTGTTCTTTTGTTATTTCTAATCTCTGCCTTTGTTACTTTGCTGTCAAATACTCTTCCTCAGGAGTTGTGCTTGCTTGAATTGTTCCTTTGTTTGTCCTCCCCACCTATGACAATTTTTTTTATTCCATAGGGTGGTTGAGAGGCGTGTTTTTCTTGTATGAAGTGGGAAGAGGGTGATTATGAAGGGAGTGGTGAGAAAGGAAACTACGGATGGCAGATGCAGCCCTTAGGCTGTCAGGAAGTAACACATATGGAAGTTAGGATCTGGAAAGTGATTCCCTTAAGCTGCCCATTTCTGCTCCCGCCCCCCACAGGATGTCTTTCTGTGCCTCCAGATATATATGCACCCAGTTTGAAGACCACGGTCTAGGGGAGACTTGTAAGGATGAGGACCCTGGGTTTGATGGCCAGAACATCCACGATAGAGGCTAAAGGGCTCTGGTTTTACCTAATGCCAGGTTGTCTGTCTACCTTCCCTTCTCTTCCAGTCTTAATCTTTCTTCTCCACCCCACCCTGTACTGTCTTCTTTCTTTTTAAAGAATGGCTCCAAACTAGGGCAGTATCTCAGTGACTGTCATTCCACAGAGCTCCTCTTACCTGGGTAGAAGGTTAAGTTTTTTGGACATTTGCTTGCCAGACAGAAATATAGAGAAATAGTATCTTCGCTCTTGTCAAAAGGGTTCATTCTCTTTACTTCTCAGGAACTCAAGGCAAATGTAGAACTAAGATCCAGCATAATGACATCTCACCCCTTCTCATCTTGGTCTGCTGTACATAAGAGAAGCTTTGTGAAAAGTTCCAAATTTTGACAGCACCAGGGCCCATTGTTCTGTAAAGTAGCACAGGAAAGTAATTAGAAACGGAGGCAGCACATTCCACCTGGCTTGCCAGCTCCATCACGTTGCGATTCTAGCAACTTGTGTTAGGATAACTCGAACATTGTGACCCCAATTTAAAAATTATGGTCAAACTTTTAATATTTCTTTAAAGCAAAATTAAAGATATTATGTTGAAAAACTGTACTTTTTTTAATCCTGTAACTGGAAGGATATTGTGTATCTCAACTGAATTTTAAATTCCATTTCTCCTCTCATACATGTGATTAAAAGTTGTCTGTGTAGCTTGATGCTTTGGTATCTGCTATTTTTGTATATTATATTTTGTAGGAATCACAAAAGAGCCAAGTTTTATTTCCAAAAGAAGAGTCCCTCACCATGACCCACAGATTTCAAAATCTCTTGAGTGGAATGGAGCTACCTCAGAGAACGCTGTGGTTGTATCACCAGAACCCGAAGCCCCCAGAACACCAGAACCACAGGAAGCAGAACAAAAAGAAGATGTTAACCAAGAAAGGGTTCTTGCACTAGACGCCTCCAGGGTTCCCAAGAGAACCAGATCTCACTCTGCAGACTCCAGAGCTGAAGGGGCTTCAGATATTGTGGAAAATAAGGAGGATGTAGTAGCAAATCATGTACCAGTTAATGAAAATGTGGAGCTGGAACATTCTACCAAGCTTCCTTCAGAAAACATAGATGGTGGGGTAGGTATATTCACTGTATTTCCTTTCAGAAGCATAGAATTCTTTGTAAATTTCATCATCATTTCAGTAATATTACATTTTGTGCTTAAATTTTTCCATTATTTGTTTTCTTGTCCAGTGTCTGTAGAAGAGTTGATAAGAGGCTGTTGACTTTAGTTATTATGACTTAGTTCTCTTCTTAATAGTTGCCATTTTGTACTGGTTTTACTAAGATATCCCTTCGTTGGGTGCACAGCCTGCCTCTGGATTTTATTTATCATATATCAGCGCCTGAGTCCTAGGGACAGATCAAGTTGAGACAGAGAAAGGGAGTAGGCCATTACCTCTGGCAGGGATGATGAGCTGACTTATACCTAGGCCCTTTTCAATTTCTTATTGTGTACTAGCAGAAAAAACAGAGTCTCAATTGACAAAATGCAAAAGAAAGGAGAGGTCTGGCTAGATCTCAAAAGATCTTGCAGTTCTGCTCTCTTATGTCCCAGCTGGCCTGCGGCAGGTCCCTGCGAGCACATAAGCAGAGGCTGCAGGGACCTGTGCAGACGCCTCACTGCCTCACCATTTTTCTCCACTCTACTGCTTCCTCCCCATCTCATGTCCACCGCTGACTGGAACCACGGAGAGGCATTTAGAAGTGTTGGAAAACCAGGGGGCATGGGAATCAAGGAAGGTGACATGTAAGTCTGGTGGGCAGGGGAAGGGGTGTCCCCAAAGCAAGCTGTGGATGAGGTAATGTGCTGTTGTTTCTTAGTAATATATTCAATTATGCATAATTGGTAGGAAGGGACTGAGAAATGTTATCTACACTTGATCTTAGCCAAAAGGCCGAGAAGCGATGAGAGAAATGTTATCTTTTGCTGGGATGCACAATAATTCCTTGACGGTATTAAGGGAATTTTAAAGAGTTTGACAATTTAAAGGAAGATTAACAATTGAAGAAAGGTGTCTGTATGACGATGTGCATATAGTTAATGATACCATACTGTACACTTAAAAATGTGTTAAGAGGGTAGATTTTTATGTTCTGCGTTTTTTTACCACAGTTAAAAAAAAAAAAGTTTGAATAGAAATTTTTAATGACTTTGAGTGGGATTTTTTTTTTCCCTAACAGTTGGATAGACTTCTACAGAAAAAAGCTGGACTGACTGTTGTTCCTTCACATAATGTCTTGAGAAATTCTGAATATCAAAGGCAGTTTGTCTGGAAGACCCCTAAAGAAACTGCTTCAGCTTTTGCAGCCAATCAGGTAGTTTAATGGATGCAATACATTTTTCTGGAATATCATCTAATCTAGTGTTGCAGATTTACATAGAACTAAGAACTGAAAGAAATTAGATACTTAAGAAGGCCTGAAGGTAGGTTCTAGAAATGTGAAAATGAGAGTTTTGCTAAAATCATCCTATTACTTCTGATTTATAGTAGTAATATTATACTGTCCTAGGCTACTGATGATCATTGTTGCCAGATCCATCACATATACTAAATATGAGACAGGGTAATGAAAACTTGAGGACTGGTAAGTTTTTGCATGCTGTGAATTTTTTTTATTTATTAAAAAATTGTTAAATTGATTTTATTCTGAAATGTTGAATTTTGTTGACTAATATATTGCATGTTTTCTGTCTTCTAAGAAAGGTGTAACTGCTTTGGATATTTATTTTAATAAGTACAAAATAGGTTGAAAGTGATGCAAGATATATAATTTTGTCCTTATATCAAATGAGCAGTGATAGGAATTGTCAGTTTAACTATATTTATAAATTTAAAAGCTATAATGGTAACTAAATGTGATATTAGGTTTCATTGTATCCTCACACAATTTTAGTATTAGACTACCATTACTAATATATACTCTGTTGTTTCACTACTATAATTCTCCAGACAGTTCTTAGCTCATTTATGTTCTTAACCATACTCCTAGGCTTAGGTAGGAAATACTTCCATTTAGAATATCCCCAGAGGCTTATGACAGCTTAGTCTTTTCTTTCTCACTCACCTGTATACTTTATACACCCATAAGGACCGAGAGGATAATTAGATTCAGCAAGACAATAACATGTCATCTTACACTAAGATAGTACCAGTGTTATCCTACAAATTGTAGCAGCTTTAGGCTTACTTACTTGTTACTCAGTTTTTAAAAAACTGAAATTTATATAACGTTTTAGGGACACATAAAATAACATAAATCAATACATACCCTTTATAAACCTAGTGAATAGAATCAGTACTTCTTTTGCTGGCTCACAAGTGTTCTTGGATAGAAAGTGTACCTACAAAATTACTTACAACCTAAAAATTGTGACTGTTCAATTTTTGTAGAATATCTTACCTTTAAGGTAGAGGTGATTCAAATCAAAGCCCTATTGACAACTTCTGCATACTTCAGTGAAAGCATTGTGTAGAAATGTTCTTTTTATAGTATCAGAAGTAATAAATCACTAGCAATACCTTCACTACTAGCTTTATTGCTTTCATTAGTGAGGGTTTCAGAGAATTTTTTTTGGAAGCAAATGCTCTTTGTTAGTTGAAAGCATATCAGTTTTCAGGTCTGTGGATTGAAGAGCTCTGTGACAGAAACTTTCAAAGCTTGTTGATAGGGAACTTCTAAAGGAGCTGTTCCGTTCTATTTTATCAGACACCTGTTTTCTGAAAGGATGTCTTATATTAATATGTAAAGGAGTCAGAACAATTTTTGGCAGAAGAGTCCTTGAGGTTATACTGTACTTAAAAAGATATACTGTTTGGTTGTGATCTGTATGAAGGTGTATTATTCAGCGTTGTGAAGCAATAATATACCTTATTTGAACTCCATATCTTATCTATTTGCTTTCTTTGTAATCAGTGGTAATATACCATGAAATGGAAACCATATTATGAAATATTAAGGATAAAAGAAAACATTTAAAAATAGAAACATGATAATTACCTGTTGTTTTCCTTGCTTTAAGCTAAAAATAAGCAAAGGAAAAAACCTGAGCAAATGCATATGTCAGATATTCAAAACGTTAAGAATTTTTTATTGTTGTAGGAGGAAAAAAAATTCATGTCAAGGAGGAAAAAAACCCTGCAGAGCTGACAACAGAGTTGCTTTGTAAAGCTAATGTGTATTTTCATATTATTAAAATCTGCCTATTTTACTATTCTCATTACCAAACTAATAGGGGGGTAGGGAACTTGGGGGAGAAAAGATATGGTTCATTATTTCTTTTGGCTTAAGCATTATTTGATTACAATAACTTATTCAAAACATAGTAATGAGTAGAGAAAGTTGACCTTTGGATTTTCTCTCCAGCTTTACTGAGGTCTAATTGACAAAAATTATATATTTATGATGTACTATGTGAAGTTTTGACGTATGTATTCATTCTGAAATGATTACCACAATCAAGCTAATTAACACATCGTTACCATTTTTTTGTGTGTGTGGTGAGAACACTTAAGATCTATCTTTTTAGCAAATTTTAAGTACATAATACAGTATTGTTAACTATATTCATGCTGTACTTCAGATCTCCATAACTTATTTATCCGGCATAATTGAAACTTTGTACCCTTTGACCAACATCTCCCCATTTCTCCCACCCCCTGGTCCCTGGCAACCACCATTCTATTCGCTGCTTCTATGAGTTCCTTTAGATTCCACATATAAGTGGGATCATATAATGCAGTATTTGTCTTTCTGTGCCTGGCTCATTTCACTTAGCATATGTTCTCCAGGTTCATCCATGTTGTTGTAGGTGAGAGGATTTTTTTTTTTTAAGGCTGAATAATAATACATTTTCTTTATCCATTCATCTGTCCATGGACACTTAGACTGATTCCATATCTTGGCTACTGTGAATAATGCTATAATGAACATGGGAGTGTAGATATCTTTTGAGATACTGATTTCATTTCCCTTGGATATATACCTAGAAGTGGGGTTGCTGGATCTATTTTAAATTTTTTGAGGACCCTCTATACTGCTTTTCATAATGGCCATATCAATTTACATTCCCACCAACAGTGGACAGGGGTTCCCTTTTCTCTGCATCCTTGCCAACACTTGTTACCATTTGTATTTTTGATAATAGCCATTCTAACATGTGAGGTGAAATCTCACTGATGTTGATTTATTCCTTGATGATTAGTGATGTTGAGCACCTGTTCGTGTACCCGTTGGCCGTTTGTATGTCTTCTTTGGAAAAAAGTTCCTTTGCCCATTTTTTATCAGATTGCTTTTTTTTTTTCTATTGAGTTTTATGAGTTCTTTATTATTTTGAATATTAACTCTTTATCAGATATATGATTTGCAAATATTGTGTTTTGGTTTGATGTAGTCCCACTTGTTTATTTTTGCTTTGGTTGCCTTTGTTTTTGGTATCAAATCCAAAAAACCATCATCAAGACCCATGTCAAGGAGCTTAGCCTATGTTTTCTTCTAGAAGTTTTATGGTTTCAGGGCTTACGTTCAAGTCTTTAATCCATTTTGAGTTAATTTTTAGGTATGGCACAAGACAGTGGTCCATTTTCATTCTTTTGTGTGTAGCTGTCCAATTTTCTCAACACCATTTATTGAAGAGACCCTTTCGCCATTGTATGTTCTTGGCTTCTTTGTCATAAGTTAATTGACCATATACACGTGAGCTTATTTCTGGACTCCTTATTCTGTTCCATTGATCTGTATGTCTGTTTTTATGCCTCTTTGCCCATTTTTTAATTGGGTTGTTTTCTTGCTATTGAGTTGAGTTCCTTAAATATTTTAAATATTGACCCCTTATGAGATGAATGCAGATATTTTCTCCCACTCAATATGTTGTCTCTTCACTCTGTTGATTGTTTTCTGTACAGAAGTTTTTTTAGTTTGATGCAATCCCATTTGTCTATTTTTGCTTTTGTTGCAATGGATGTTAATTAGACATGTGAAATGAAATTACAATCGTATATAATTTTCCCTTTTTTGTATCCTATGATTCAACTTTATATGTGAAATTTTTTAAGCAGTTGAAGAAGTTCTATATATTTAACAAAAAACTAAACTAAAGTAATTTTTTTTTAAGGTTTTCCACAATAAAAGCAAATTTGTTCCACAATTCAAAGGTAACTCAGTCATCCATGAAACTGAATACAAAAGAAATTTTAAGGGTTTATCTCCAGTGAAAGAACCAAAACGAAGAAATCATTTGAAGGAGAACGGAAATTTTGAAACAATATCTCCTGAAAAGAAGGTATTTGTCAGTTCTTTAAACAAAATAAAATCCTCATGATTTGAAACTCTCCACATTTTCTTTTACTTACCACCATTTGGAACTTTACAAATTTCTTTTTACTTATCACCATTTGAGATTTTGTTTTTAGCTAGTTCACTAATTTGTTTATTTATTCACTAAATGTCAAATGTTCATCTAGCACCTGGTAGAAACCAGGCACCAGGTAGGTACTGAGAATACAATGATAACTACACTAAGCCCTAAGCAGTTCTTGGGTCAGTGGGGAGACAGATCTAAATAATTAAGTATAATACAGTGCAGCGAATGCTTAGCAATACAGCAGGTAAGTCTGCTATGTCTAATATCAAATGATTGTCCTTATAGTAATGTGAGCTCCAGGGGTTACAGTGGTGATAGAAACACATACTTTAAATAGTGGAAATCAGATAGAAACACACATACACACATGTATTTTAAACCATAGCTTTAGTATGCCAAATTATAGCAGGTATAATTCACACGATTTACCTTGGTATATACAAACACCTACTTCTCTGTGTGAAATTACAGCTGTTTCAGTTACAGCATCAGGTTAAAGTTATTGTAAATTATAGGTAAATCAGGGGTAAGTCCTATTTTTTGATCTCTTGGAATGTCATACCTGAAATGTTATGGGTTCTAAGAATAAAAATTATATGACTAAAAGTAAAATGATTTATATATATATATAAATATACATATATAAAAATTATATATGTATATATATAAGTCATACATATATATTATATATGATGTATATGTTTAATAATATATATACTTTTTGGACCTATGATGTTCTTGAAAAAAAAGAATTGTTAAGTTATTCAGTAAAGCTGTGTGCTAACTTACAGTAATTAAATGGAAGGTCCCAATGAGTAACAATTCAATGTAAACTTAGAATATCAAGGGAAAATGTAAGACCAGTGTTCAATAGGTCGTTAACATAAAGTTTATTTATTTAGATGTTTGTTAATTAAAATTTTTTCCTAGCCAAGTATCTAAAATTTTTATTGTTAGAAAATGAAACCATATCCTGAGCTATATACTTCAAGAAACTAACCAGATACACTAGTTTCAAAACTTGCTTGTTGATTTTTTATGATTTCTATGTTATCTTTAGTAGTTAAAGCTTACTTTTAAAAACAGAATTGTAATTCAGTATCCAGTTATACTTTATAACATCTTTGTTTTCACTTTAATGTATAACATAAATTGAGCATAAAAAGTTTAAATTATTTTCATTTTAGTATAATAAAACAGATGATCCTTTAAAATTAGAAGCAGAGATGGAATCAAAAGGCTCAAACCAGCCTAAAAAGAAACTTACTCCTTGGAGACATCAAAGGCTTGGGTATGTATTTTGTAAGAAAAATATCATGGTATTTAGATGATCAACATGGTGAAATATTTACTCTCATTTCATTTCTGTTAGGAAGGTGAATTCTGAATATAGAGCAAAATTTCTGAGCCCAGCCCAGTATTTATATAAAGCTGGGACTTGGACACGTGTGAAGGAAAACATACCAAATCAGGTGAGTATATAAGCTCAGGAAGCCCACATGTTCTTTGGCACTATATCAGTTTAATTTCACAATAGTTTCACCTAGTAATAGAGACGACAATATAAAAATGTATGATGCGGTAATAGCACTAAAAGTATCAGGGACTTAAATTGTATGTATGAGGATATAGTTTATCAGTGTGTTTACTTTTTTTTTAAATACTAGCTTAGAGATTAGTATTATTATAAGGTCTTTAAAGTTAAAAATGTTTTTAAAATCAAATATTTATGTTAATGAAGTCAGTTTATAGAATTGTAGCATTATAGATTTGATTATTTTATAACCTTCAGACCTCTACTCTCTCAATTCAAGATTGATTAGTTTTTCAAGATTAGTTTATCTGACTGACGTGTCCTGTTAGCATGTACTAATAGTGCAGTCTGCAAGCACAAGGAAGGAGTGGCTTGTGCTGATAGAGGTTTGAGTTCTAGTGTTGGGATACCCTGACATATGGGAGAAATTCTGAGGATCCTAAAGAAAGGTTGGAAGAAAAGGGTAATTCTAGAATTGGTGAGTGCTAGTTTAGTACTAACTTCTTATAGCCAAAGGATAAATGGTGGAGCTTTTTTGGTTATTGTGTAGTTAGCATCTTTTAAACTACATCTTGATGGTTTGCTCCCCTTTTTGTGTGAATAAGCTAAATGAGAACATTTTGGATTAGACATTATAAAGAGAGGGATAATTTGGATGGGGAATGAATCTTATTTAGCTCTGTACTTTAAACCATGGCTAACAGTTATGTGTAAGGAGCCTCTGGCACTTTGAGCTTCTGGCACTTTGAGCTTCTGGCTCTTGGCTCTGGCAGCTCCCAGACCTATGTCCTGGTGATGATATTGGGTTGGCCAAAAAGTTCGTTCAGGTTTTTCCGTAAGATGTTACAGAAAACCCGAACGAACTTTTCGGCCAACCAAATATTACTGGGGGCAAAATTCCTATACTCACCCTGGTGAAATCAAGTTAAAAATGAGAGCATTGAAAGCAGCCATGACAGAAGAAAGGAATTGAGTCAGTTTTGAATTCTTGAGCAGTTTCTGACCATGCCAGACCTCGGTGAGGATCTCTGTGCCTGAGGAGTCTGATGGGGAATGAGGGAAAACCCCAGGCAAAGGCAGGAACAGAGTGTGGCCATAGAGGGCGTGTGCGGCCAGTTGATAGGTGTCAGCCACTGCCCTGTCGTGTTCGGGTACTTCACTAGGTTGGGTTCATGAGAAACTCCTTGTTTTGGAAAGATTATCCCTTAGTCTGAGACTTCTTTGAACTAAGATGAGTTGGTATTTAGGCCTCAGATCTAAACATTTAATGGACTCAGAGGACTGTTATGTCTGGAGTCGTGATAATGTGACAGTCCTTATCCTGCCCTTGTGGAAGGGAACATTTTTGTTTTTGTTGTTAATTTAAGATCGGTCTTTAAGATTTCCTATTATAATATCTTGGTAATGTGACTTTTCTGAAGGTTTGTTTTATTAATTGCTATTGGTGGTTGAAAATGTTTAAATTAGTAGAATAGTTTGCCTTAACTTCATGGTCAAAATCATTCAAAAAAACAAATTGGAGTTAGAAAAGAATAAGAATTTTTAGTTATGAGGTTAGCGATCACTGATAGTGATAATAGTTTTAGTCGATCAGGTCATAGACATTTAATATGGGCCATATTTTCTTATATCTTACATTTTTTTCCCTGGAAGATACTTACTGTATGTGGCTGATTTTGAGGTACCTACATATAAGGTACTCCCTCATTTTCCTACTCCTAACATTTCATGGAATATTATTCACACTCGTCAAATGTATTTGGACATCAGCGACTTTTTTATCATTAGAATATTAACGCACTTTGAATCATGTTACAGTTTTCTAGTCCATGTATCATCTTCATTTCCCTCTTTCTTCTTTGAGATATTGTACTTTTTAAATCTATTTATAGTCTAGTCACTAGATATTTTATCCTGTGTCCCAAGTTCCTATTCACATAACATTAGGGTAGTTGGTTTTATTTGTCCAGTGGTTGTATATTTGTTATCTCTATACTATAACCAGTGGCTCTATTCCTCTTTAAAATGCTCGCTTGAAGGCTGTTTTTTAATAATAATCAGCAACTGCAACTGTTAAGTCCAATCCTCAGAATAACTACTGGATCTGTGTTAAATGTCTTTTTTTCCTGATTGTTTGGTAGTCTTCTAATCCTCCCAACTGCAATGGTCGAGATAATTTTTTTCTAATGTGTCTTCCAGAAATAGGACTTTGTTTCAAGATGAAGTGCCACATTGAGACATTCTGTAATTTGACAGACATTGTAAGGACTTTTAGGTATAAGATGACTCTTCATTTTCAGGGGATGATTTTGAGAAAAAGGAATATTTTATTCCCCAGTTTTCTGAGTTTGAATTTTTCACATATAAATTTTAAACAATTCAGTTGAATTCCTAATTTGGGAAAAGAAATCCAGAAAGGAAAACGTTCTACTTATAGCATTTAATATTATGTAACCTGATGGTGTTACTTGACCTGAAAAGGGGTGTGTGTGTGGCTTTAACTGAGTTAGGCATGGTTTATTCGTATCCTTTTTAGTGGCTCCTTTTTTTGGCTGTAGGGATTGTTTTTAATACTGAGTTCACACCGTTGATTTTTTTTCTCTTTCTAGTAGAACACCTTACTTTGGAAATATCAGCGTCCTATTTTTTCATCTTAGTTTAGGATTACAGAAGTTTAAAATCATGTATTTGTAAAATATAACATTAGTACTAAGATTATTAACAAAGATTGCTGATAAAGTCAATTTAGAACATTGAGTTTTGAATGTCAGTAACAAATAGAACTGAATAAAGTTTTACAGAATTTCTGTATCTCCCCTCCCTTCTTTAAAAAAAATTGATGTCAGATAAAACTGGGTCACTGTGTACATGGAGGGGATGTTCGTCCATCCTCTCATTCGTCAATCAGTGAGGTCCTCCCGCATGGATAGAATGCAGCCTTCTCTGCAGCTCCTTCCCGCTCCACCCTACACACAGTGCAGGACTGGTAGGACCCCCTTTTGAAACCACTCCTTCAGTTTATATCTCATTTGTTTATTATGGCATAGATCTTACCAATATTATGATAATGATTTATCATATAGGAGGATGTCGGCCTGCTCTACCAGATTGTGAGCACATTGAGTGCAGGAACTTTCTTGCTTATCTTTGCTCCCAGCCGTCTAGGTTAGGCCTAGCGCTTAGTCCATACTCAGGACAGGTTGTGGAATCAATGTTGAAAGGCTACATTCTCCCTCACCTCAAGGAGTTCATAGGTTAATGGGGAAGAATGGCACAAGCAATAATTCCAGAAGAATGAAATAAGTACTAGTGGGGATATGCACCAAGGGCTTTGAGAACCCAGGGGGGAGGAAGTGATCCTAAGGCATGAAGATTTTATCATGTAGGTGATGGAGTGACCATGACACATTTGAAGCATGGGGGTACTTATTAGAAATAAAATCTGGATTATATCAAGGCACTTTATTACGAGGTTCCCATGCATTCAGAATACACTGGTTAAGAGTTCAACAGACGCAATACCTATTAAATGCAAAAACCATTATTAGTAATTTTCTTTAAAGTATAAGAGTTGAAAAAAATGATAAATGAACATGACTTAATTTTTTTAACAGTGAAGAAAACAATATTTTGAATTGTCTTTTAGGAATGTTTCAGGTTTGGTTCATTAGAGCAGTAAGACTCTGTTGGGATTATGTGTTTTCTTTTGCTCTGGCAGGCGCTGTCCTTTGCTTCGTCTGATTCCCTAGAGATGTAGCACTTGCATCCCTCTGCATCAGTAGTATTTCCTTAAGGAGCTGAGGATATGTTTCTCCAGTTGCTTTTGCAATGCCAATTTTCATTATTTGCTTTTTTGCCTTTAAGTGAGAGAAAAGCAGTTTTTTTTTTTTTTGGCTTTTATTTTATTTTTTTAACTTTTTATTTTATACTGGAGTATAGTTGATTAACAATGTTGTGATAATTTCACGTGTACAGCAAAGTGATTCAGTTATACATACACATGTATCTATTCTTTTCCCATTTAGGTTGTTACATAATATGAGAAAAGCGATTTTAGCAGACAGTATCCAGGTATCCTTTTAAGGCTAATATTTGTATTTATGATAGGAAAAAATTATACAGTTTTTTGAGAATAAATTATTTTAAGCAGATTATTCAAAACTATTTTAAGCTGCAACTTAATTTTTTTACATTGTGGAATTGTATTCAGGGAAGCCAGAAGGTGGCAGCATGATGTATAAAATGAAAGGGTTTCAATGAGTATAAAAGACTCCTTTTCATGTGAAAATATGTTATTTGCATATTAGGGAATTCAAGTCACCTTATATTAATAGTTCATCAGAACTTTTTTTTGGTATCCTGTTGCTTTGTCGAATATATTACACTTATTATTTTGTGGGATATTCTTTTAAATTATGTATTTAATACTGGTTTTGCTGATTACAAGGGAATGTTGAGGAATTTGGAGGGGAAAGCCTCATGACTCTCTCAGTGGAGCTTCTGTAGTAGTAGCAGCAGGTGTATATAAGCCTAGAAGTAAAGACTGGGGCTAGGGGTTTCTGGCATGTCAGTACTCTTCCAGAGGTGGGGAAATAGTAATTAGGTTACCTTGTTGCGGACAGCATTCCACCCATGCAAGAATGTGGTTGATTTTCAAGGCAATGTTAAAGTGTCTTGGTTACTGAAAATACTAAACAAAAATTGACTGACAAGTTTGGTATATATCTAGAAGGAAAAATAATAAGGTATTTCAGTGATTCCCATTAATATTCAATTATGGCATTAACCTGTCATTAAGTATGTTTCTGTATTCCTCCCCTAGGGTTCTCTAAATGCCATGTGGTATGCGGAGGTTGGTTGCTTTTGAGTTTTTAAATCTGTAATAATGCATAGAGTACTTGTGTAATTTCAGTTGAAGTAAGAAGTAGGTGTCAATATTTTTCTTAGCTGCTGCAAATTTCTCCCTGCCTGCTGGCCTGAAGTAAAATAACTGCATTGTGCATCAGCTTGACTGTTTTAATTTCTGCTTAAAAATGCACATAGTCTGATGAATGTATGTGGCTACTTTTGCCTTTCTTTCTCCTTGGTCTCTGGCTGTATTTGTACAATGTCTTGGATATGCTACTTGGTGATATTTGCAAAGGAACATTTACAGTGATACGTGATGTCTCAACTCTCCTTCATAGGTTAAAGAACTCCGAGAGAAGGCTGAGTTTTATAGGAAACGAGTTCAGGGAACTCATTTTTCTCGGGACCATCTGAATCAGATTCTGTCTGAAAACAACCACTGTTGGGATGTCTCCTCGACCACGAGCTCAGAAGGAACCATTAGTAGCAACATTAGAGCACTAGATCTTGCTGGGTGAGATGTTATTTGTGGATGGTGGAAAAGTATGTTATAGATTATGTAGATCATGGAATTACATAGGAAAATGATATGAAGACTCAAAAGTTGTCTAGTCAAATGGAAATATACTAGCCACTTATTACATTTCATTATTTTTAGTTTATTCTCTGTGAAAAGTAAAGCTATACATACTTGCTTTACACACTTGGGTAGAAATAATACATAATTTAAATCTGGAAGATTGGAGTTTATAATATTCCTTCTTAGCAATTAAGAGTAGACTAGGGATGACTATACAGTAGACGTAAAAAACTTTAAAAAGTAAAACAAAAAGAAAAAGGTAACAATAATAAAAACTTAGAGAATGTTATCTATTAGTACATTTCCATTATC
The DNA here is from genome assembly GCF_028564815.1 of Eubalaena glacialis. Taxonomy (NCBI): domain Eukaryota; kingdom Metazoa; phylum Chordata; class Mammalia; order Artiodactyla; family Balaenidae; genus Eubalaena; species Eubalaena glacialis. The sequence continues at coordinate 49,857,625 of NC_083726.1, forward strand.
ATTCATTAATGGATTTTTGTGGTTAATATGGAACTTCCACCCTGATTCTACGGAAGAATTCTCTGCTATTTTGGGTTTTAAAGTGAACACAAACTGTTTCTAAGAGGAATAGCACATCGATTTGTAGCAAATAAAATAGTTTTTGGTTTTTATAGTGTATTAGTATAGCCATACATACCAAATTAACTATAAATTCTAATTATGTGACATCTGATTTTAAAAGTTCATCACAGAGTCTGTTCTTTAACAATGACTTGAAAAGATTAATATATCTAAAATATAAAATTTGAATCAGCTTATTTGATCCATAAGTACACATGAGTTTGTGCACAAACCCTAACTGAGTAACTGAACAAGTTAGACCATGTGAGGGGGTCCTAGTTTATGTATACAGAGGCCACTCGAGAGATACATGTGAGTTTTATCAGCAGTGGTGCAGGCATGTATGTGTGATGGGAGGAGTAAAAGGAGATAAATATAATTTATTTTGGAATATTTTAATAGATTGTAACTTTAACTTCTATTGTAAAATGAACTCTTAATTCGATTTTTTTCTTCAGTATCTGGGCAAGGCAATATCAGTGGGAAACAGAGTTGTGAACCATGGAAGGCAATGATGGACTTATTAAAATAAGTATCAATTAGAAACCTCAAACTACTCAATTTAAAATAAAACTTATTTTTGTTATGCAGAGATCCTACAAGCCATAAGACTTTGCAGAAATGTCCTTCTACAAAACTAGAAGAAAAAAGACCTATCTTGGAAGAACAGCCCCAGAAAACTACCACAGAGAAATTGGGTGTGTCAGATGCTCCCATACCTGTTAGAAGGCGTCTGGCTTGGGATGCAGAGAACACCACTGAAGACACACAGAAACAGCCAAGAGAGGAGGAGGAAGAGGAGGAAAGGGACAAGCAGGTTAATGTGGGAGAACTAGAGAAGTTGGAAGTACAGGAAAAATCTAAAGCAGACAAGATAAAAGAAGGGTGAGCGTTTTAAATTAATCAGTATATAGACGCATTATTGTTCATAGTTAATATGTATTTTGTTTTGTCACTAATTAATTATAGTGGTTTACACTTTTGATTTTATGACTAATAAAGAGCAGATTTTACTTTAATGTCACGAAATAGGCATTTCTTTATGGTTTATATAATTTGATTCACTCAGGTATTTGAGTCACCACTACTTGGTAATTGAACACTTCAACATTGAGCTACTTGGGGAGGAAGTAGTTAGGGTTATTTTCATTTATATCCTGCTAATTATGATTTGCTAGATATCTCTGGAAGTATGACTTTATGACTTAAAGAAAATAACTGATATTCTTTACTATTAGATGGTTATACTACCAAAAAGAAAGAAAAGATGTTTTGTAATATTAAAATAAGTGATTTCCTACCAAATGTAAAATAGATAGCTAGTGGGAAGCAGCTGCATAGCACAGGGAGATCAGCTTGGTGCTTTGTGTCCACCTAGAGGGGTGGGATAGGGAGGGTGGGAGGAAAACGCAAGAGGGAGGAGATATGGGGATATATGTATATGTATAGCTGACTCACTCTGTTATAAAGCAGAAACTAACACACCATTGTAAAGCAATTATACTCCAATAAAGATGTTAAAAAAAATTTTTTTTTAAATAAAAAAGTGATTTCTGCAAATAGCTAATTTCCATTGATTTATATGCAGATTGCTTTGGGGAGTGGTTCTCTACCATTGGTTATGGTATTTTTTTGTCCATAGTACAACGCCCTTATCATTCATTCATGAGTTTTGCAGCTAATATGGAACTTAGGTTCTGATTTAATGGAAGAATTCTCTGGTGTGTTGCTGACTTGCAGTGATCTCACCTCTCTTCCAATATTCAGTTACTCTTAACTGTTTGTAGATTTGTTTATTTTTTTCAGAAACAAAATGACCTTCTCTTATAGGTTTATAGTTTAATTGCATAATGATGGCAAAGTATTTTTTTATTATATTTTCTGGAGGACATGCTTCATAATTGTTTTAATTTGTAGGTCGGAGTCGTCTTCTGTGTCCTCAGGAAAAGGAGGCAGGCTTCCTACTCCGAAGCTAAGAGAACTTGGTGGAATCCGGAGGACTCATCACGATCTTACCACTCCAGCTGTTGGTAACAGGCAAACACTATGCAGTTCTTATTTCACCTGCTTTCTCTACATGATAATTTAGTTTAATCAAAATATAGCATCTTTTGCATTTTTCCAGGTGGTGCTGTTTTAGTGTCTCCATCTAAAGTGAAGCCTTCAGTTGCAGAACAGAGAAAAAGAATGTCCTCTCAGGATGGCTTAGAAACTTTGAAGAATGATTTTAGGAAGGTAAATATTTATATTTTGGAGAAAAACATCTCTTCAGGAAGTGATTATTTTAGTCATATGCAATAAGTGAATGAGAGGTTCAGATTTTAGAAAATTCTGCCTATCATATATGGAGATGATGCTCTTAACTTACTTTCAGAAGGCAAAGGCATTGAATTGTTTCTTTGGGTAGTGGCACTGTATTTCTGCTATACTTTCAATTTTTGTCAGTAGTGACAACAGGAAGAGAGAGAAGAAAAACAATACTATTGATTGAGCATCTTCTGTGGCAGTTTTGTTCCAGCTATGTTCCAGGTGCTGATTTAACACTAGAGATGTAGCAGTGAAAGGAGCAGGTAAAAATCCTGGCCCTCACTGAACTTACATTCTAGTGGAGGAGAGAGACAATAAACAGGATAACTAGGTAAAATACATAGTATTTTAGATAGTGATAAGAACTAAGGAGAAAAATAAAGCAGGGGAAGTGAGTAGGAAGTGGCCAGGGAAGTTCTCACTGAGAGGGTAACATTTGAGCAGAATCTGAAGCAGGTGAAGGACTGACCCATATGCATATCTAGGAAGGCATTCCAGGCAAAAAGAATAGCAAGTGCAAAGTCCTCTAGGTGGGAAGGTACCTGATTCTCTGAGGAACAGGCAGGAGTGGAGCTGAGAGCAAGAAAGGGAGAATAGGATGGGCAATGAGGTCAGAGGCATAATGAGGGACTAAATTGTGTAGGGCCTTATAGGTCATAGCAAAGACTTTGAATTTTATTCTGAATGAAATGGAAAGCCTTTAGAGGGGCAGAGGAGTGATATGATTTGACTTGGGTTTTTCCAAGGTCACTCTGGCAACTGTATTGGGAATAGACAGTAGGGGTGCAAGAGCAAGGGCTTGAAACTGGTTAGTCAATTACAGTATCCAGGCAAGAGGTGATGGTCATTTGGATCATAGCAGTAGCTGTACCAGGAGCTAGATTTGGTTATTTTCCATTGTCTACCCCTTGGTTGCTGGTAGGCAGAAGAGTCATGAAACTCACTGTACACAGTCATTTTTTTCCTTTGTTTTCTTACAGAAGCTTCTATTATAATAACATTAAATCTGTAAGTCATTCAGTTTGCAATGAATTATCCCTGTCATTCCGTTGCCCTTGGTTAATATCATTCGTATCTCTTTTTTTTACCATAGGAATTAGGAAGACTATATTATATTATCCAGAAATATTTTCATTGTTAACTTTTAATGACATACCTTGAATTGTGGGAGTGTTGTGGGGCAGCAGCAATTTGGGGAACTTCTGTGGGGATGATCATAATAGCTAGCATTTACTGAGCACTTACTATGTTCTAGGCTCTGTGCTAAGTACTTTACATGTGTTAATTTGTTCAGTCTTCATAATGGTGGAGTAGGATTTGTCCCCAGGCAGTCTGTTCTCAGAGCCCACATTTTTAACCCCTAAACAACACTGGCTCACAAGACTTGAGAGTAGAATTCTCATGATATTGGTTTGATAGTCAAGTACCATCTATACATTTTAAAAATGATATTAAAAACCCAAGTGTATGTTAGCTCACTTCATTCATTCAGCAGATGTCCATTTACTTACATGCTAGATGCTGTGGTTGTGATAATGAGCAAAAATAGACATGGTACGTGATTTTGTTGAACCTACAGTCTTGTGAGAATCACACCCCCAAAAAAGTAAAATTAAAACTAATAATAGTTTCAAAGAAGTATATAGTGCTGTTCTGGAAGGAATTGACCTAGTCATGGAGATCAGTAAGCTTCTTGGAAGTCAAGGATGCTTCTTTGAAGAAGTCATAATTGAGTTGAGATATAGAGGAAGAAGAAGAGTTAACCAGGTAAAAAGGGAGGGGAGGAGAAGCATAGCATATGCCACAGTCCTGTGGAGAGAAAGGGCATAGAGTTTTTTTGTTTTTAATTTTTTTTTTGATGTGGACCATTTTTTTTCTTTTAAGTCCTTATTGAGTTTGTTACAATATTGCTTCTGTTTTATATTTTGGTTTTTTGGCCACGAGGCATGTGGGATCTTAGCTCCCTGACCAGGGATCGAACCGGCACCCCCCACATTGGAAGGTAAAGTCTTAACCACTGGACCGCCAGGGAATTCGCATGGACATAGAGTTTTAAGAAACAAAGACCAGTACAGTGTGTGGCAGGGAGCAGGTGCAAGATGAGGCTGGAAGAGACAGCAATATTGAGAATTTCTTTCATCTCAAGTAAAATGGAAAACGACTGAAATATTTTAAATATGGGAGTGTTGTGATTGATTTATGTTTTGCAAGATCTCTCTGGCTGCCGTGGAAGGCGAGAGTGGACTGTGGATACCTTTGAGAGCCCATTGCAGTAGTCCAGATAGCTGTGATAGCTTGGACTAAAGAGGGTGGGCATAGACATGAGTGAAACTGAAGAATCGTGTAAGGGGAACAATGTCAAGGCCTGGAGCTGGGTTGGGTAATGACTTCTAGGTTTCTGACTTGCCCAGCAGGATTGCTGGAGAGTGCCATGCACTGAGTAAGAGAACTCTGCACGAAAGCCATCTTTGGAGGGGAATATCAGGAGTTTCATTTTCACTCACTCAGTTCAGAATTTACTGTGCTCTTACTATGTACCAAACACTATTCTGGGATCTGGGGATTCATTGGTAATCAAGATAAAATTCCTGCAATCGTGGAACTTACATTTTCATTGGGAGAAGTAGACAAATGATTTTTTTAAAAAGAATTTCAGATAGTAGTAAGTGCTATCAATTAAATAAAACTGCAAATGACCTCCAAGGGGTGGGTGAGACTGCTTTAGTTTGGGTCATCAGGACAGGCACCTCTGAGGAGGTGACATTTTAGCAAGACCTGGCGGATGAGGGAGGTGCCCATGCAGAGATCTGGGCCGTAGATTGTTTTCCAGGTAGAAGGAACAGCAAGTGCAGGTGAACAACAGTGAGCGTTTCATCGAGAGTGAAAAGGCCTGTGTGACTGGAGCCTGGAGAAAGCAGAGGAGAGGGTGGGGAATGAGGGTGGAAAGGGAGTGGGCAAGGGAGCTGGGTAAGGAGTGGGATGGTATTCTAATGGCACTGGGAAGCTCTTGGAGGATTTTAAACAGTAAAGCAAATATAGATCTCTGATACACTTGATAACTAAAATCACTCTGGCTACTCAGTGGAGAATGGGCTATACTGGGGGAGAGTAGAAGCAGTGAGGCCAATAAGGAGGCTTTTAGGTTCAAGAACAGATCATGAAGTCAGTTAAATTAAACCTGGGAACCCCATGTATTACAAATATTCTACAGATTTAATTCAGGTTTTAACAATAATGAAACCAATTTGACAGAAATTCCAAATTCTGCATATATGTGTACAAAAAGAAAAAACCAAAAGAACAATTTTCATAAGAGATCTTTGTAATTAAAAAGGGAAGCAAGTGGAAAATTTGTGGTTTTATCTTAGATCTTGATTTAAAAATATTTGTTTTTTTGGATGAGACCCCAGGCTATCTCCCCTCTGAAGCAATAAGCCCTCTAATTGCAGAAAATGATGCCTAAGGTCAGAAAGCAATGTTTTGAACATTACATTGATAAACTCAAAGTTAATAACTAAAGGCAACAATTACAAGGAATGATCAGGAAAGTTTGGAGCTATATTTGATTTTACTTGTTTACATTCTCCTAAAAAGTAAAATTATACAGGGACTTTTCCATTCATGATATATTATCATTGTGGAAAAATAGAAAATACTGACCAAACCAAAAAAGAAGGTAATTCATACCTACTGTTCAGAAACATCCGTTGTTGAATTTGAGTTTAGATATATAGTGTATTTGTTTATTATACTGTAGATAAGTTTTCATAATATATTTTTCTCACCTAGCAATGTATTGTGAACATACTTCCATACCATTAATTTATAATGTGATTTTTAATTGTGACATGATGTACGATCTGTAGTTATACGATAGTTTTTTTTTAACTAGATGCTTATTGTTGAAATGTATTTTTTAAAACTAGATGCCTATTGTTGTTATTTCTTAGTTTTACTTTATTTTGAAAAAATACTCTAAAGAAATCCATTCTTTACCTGCATTTTTGTTCATATTGTTGTTACCTGTTTTTATGTAAATACTCCCTAATTATTAATTGTGTGGTCAAAGAGCCACAGTATTAAGGTTTTTGCTATATTTTGCCAGCTCCCCTGGAAGGTTGTCCTACCAGTAACACTGGATAAGAGTGCCAGTTTTTCTACATCCTTGTCAGCTCAGGGTATTATAGTTTGTTTGTTTGTTTTAATTTATCTTTGTAATTTGGTAAGTGAAAAATTACTACGTCAGTGCTTTTATTTTGAAATTATCTGATTATCAGTGAGGTGTGGAATATGTTTGCTATTTGTAATTTGTATGTATATGAATTGCTGATATGTATCCTTTTTCTACCTTTAAATTAGGTTTATCTTACTACTTTAAAAGAAATATTTATGTAACAGTGATAATAATTCATTGTCCAGTAAGTTGTATATTTTCCCCAAGTTTGTCATTTTTCTTTTATTTTTTTAATATTTACATATTTTTTGTTTTTATTTAGCTAAATATCTTTATCTATATCGGTTGTTAGGCTTATAAAACCTTCGCCACATGGAGGTTACATAAATTTTCCCCATATTTTTTCCTACTGCTTTTATGGTTATATACTATTGTGTGTTTAAATGTTTGTTTTGTTTATATATGTACACATGCATATGTGTGTTTTGTTTTGTTTTTGTCATTAGAAAGAAAGTCGTGCTATATCCCTCCTGACTTCTCCAGCTGCTGGTCTAAAAACAATTGATCCCTTGCCTTTGAGGGAAGATTCTGAACCGAATATCCCCAAATTTGCTGAGACAACTCTTCCAGTTTCAAAAATTCCAGAAAATCCAACTAACACACCCGGGCAGTCTCCATCTCCACCCTGTGCCCCATCCTACTGGCATCCTTCTCGTCGAATTCAGGGCTCCCTGAGAGATCCAGAATTTCAGCATAATGGTAATTACTTGGATTTTAGTTTTTTGTCTATTAAAATGAAAGTGTTATACTGATAGATACAAAGGCTCGGAGTATATACTATATATTAATAAATTGTGTTATTTAGTTTTTTAGTTAATGTAATAGATTTCTTTAAATAGAAAAAATCTCATCTCTGGAACACTCAGTTGTGCTGTACCCAAGTTCACTTTGGTCTAAGTGTGAGGTGTCTCTCATGTTCTTTCTCATAAACGTACGGGCAACCCACTAGATGCCATAGCACCTCTTCCCCAGGCATGACAACCAAAGATGTCTTCAGACATTACCAAATGTTGCCTGGATGTAGAATTCAAGGTCATAAAATATTTTCCTTTGGTTTTATTAGGTGTTGCTCCGCTGTTTTCTAGTGTCCACTATTATTACTGAGAAGTCTGAAGCTCTTTTTATTTTTGATCTTTTGTATGTGGCTTTCTTTTTTTTCCTGGCAGCTCTTGGCATCTTCTCTTTATACCCAGTGCTCTGAAATTTTATAGTGGGTCCCTTTTCATTCATTTTGCTAGTACTCACTAGACCTTTTCAATCTGAAAAGTCATGTTCCTCAGTTCTGGGAAATTTTCTTAAGTTATTTAGTCAGTAATTTCTTCCCCTCCACTTTCTATTTCTTCCTTCCAGCACTACTATTTTTCAGATGTTGGACATGTTGAACATGATATTTTCTTATCTTACCTCTCCTATTTTCCATCTCTGTCTTTTTGTTTTAATTTGAAAGGGTCACTGATTTTTATTTTCTACTTGAGTTTTTAAATGATATTTTGCTATATTTTTAATTTCTAAGATTTTTTAAACACTACATACTCCTTTTATACAGCATCCAGTTTTTATTTCATAGATGGCATGTTTTATCTGTTTGAGGAGTTAAATGATATATATAATACCCCTATTTTGAATATAGTTTCCTTGCCCCCAGTTGAATCCGGTATCCTTCAGTCAAAGTAGCTCTGATAAACCTTCTCTAGCAATGAGACCTCCATTCCTCTTTTGGGAGAGTTACCCTGCTGTACAAATTTGAAGAAGGATCTGGCAGACTTTTGTAGAAAGACTTTCAACTAGATTCCTGATTCAGTTTTACCTTCGCTCCAACTCTCAGTGGTACTCAGAACTCCCAAAACCCCAGCCATCAGGGGAGCAGATTGGTTGCTTCTTGGTTTCCCTCCTCTGCTGCCTTAGGATTCAGCTCACTTGGCTATGATGACCACATACTCACTGCCCTTCCATTTGCTTTCCACTTTCCAAAATTTTGTTGCTGTTTTCTTGTTTCCCATTTTCGTTGTCCTGTGGGTTTATATCACTTTTGTAGATGTGTGTAGTCCAACTGCCATCTTTAAAGAGCAGCTTACTGTATTTCTTTAAAGTTAGAATAGATCAGTATTATCATTGAAAAGAATCCCGGAGATTATCCATTGTTTGTTTACATATTTGCTAAGTACATTATGAATTAATGAATGGCCCTTAGGCAGTAATTTCTATTAAAGTTATAAAATTAATAAATTTTCTGACAGCCTATCTTCACTTAGAGTTGACTATAAATAGGATACACTGTTGGGTGGCTTTGAAGGATAATTTCTTCTGGCTTTTTTTTTTTTTTAAGTGGGAAAATCAAGGATGAACAATTTCCAGTTACCTCAGCAAGAAGCCTTTAATGATGAAGGTATTTTAATAGTCAAAGAACACAAGATAAAAGTATAATGTTTTATTATATAGTAGTTCATAATAGTATGATTTTACATTTGGTTAGCACTTTATAGTTTGCAGAGTACTTCCACAGATCATTTCATTAGAACCTTGAAACCCTGTGAAGAGGGTGAAATTATCCCCATTTTATAAACGAGTAAACTGGGAAATAAACCTTGAAGAATCTTTTTTAAAGCAAACAGTTGGCAAGAGATTGTGCCTAGCATCACACCTAAGGTCAGTACTCTGTTTTACACCCTGGGTAGCTGGTGGCTCAGGAATTCGGCCTAGCATTATATCCATCATTTTTTTCACATGCCTGTACATTCTTAAAATATATATAATTAAGGAAAATGAATTTTTTTCTTTCGTTTTGACAAATTCATTTGCTTCTAATAGTGGCAGGAGGAATTTTGAATTCTCAGTGTTGAACAATTGAAATTACTATTTCAAATTCACCCTAAGAAGTATGAAATTACTAAATCTATAAATTTCGAATTTGAAAGTAAATTTGAATTAATACTTTATGTATTATAGCTTCACACACATTAAAGGTTTTCTCTTAGCAAGTTTGAGACTTTTTTCAGAATTCAGTGAGCTAGAAATCAAGTTGCTATGTTTTGAAATGCCAGTATCTGGACACTTTGAATCCAGTTCTGTTTTCTTTTTAATGGAAGAACAGTGTTTACAAATAACTTGATAAGAGATTTGCTTGCTCAGATTGTGGAATTTCACTAATAATGAAGGGTAGCGTATTAAAGTCAGACATTATTTCTACATTAAGTGAAATTAGTTTAGAAATGTGACGTGAGTACCATGTGAAGGTACGGCATTTCATTTTTAAAACATTAAAGTTCTGCTGAAACAGCTGTGCTTTTTAAAGTAGGACAAGACAATATGATGATGAGCTGTTTCCGAGTAATACTGAAATCACAGGCCAAGTGTTTAGGTAATGACATAGTGGGATTTCAGGAAGGAAACAGATGCTCATTTAACATTAAAATGTTTGATTTCTAAATATGATAAACTTGGAAAAGTACTGTGAACTATCCTAAAAATGTTGATATATTTTAAAAGATTACTGGTTTCTGACAGAGTCAGTATTGACATTACAAAGCTTGATGCTTTGAATTTGCTGTTAATGTTTTAAAACATAGTATTTTTATAAGACATTTTTTGCACTGAATATAATTCTTTCGTTGCAGATGAGGACAGATTATCTGAGATTTCTGCTCGCTCTGCAGCTTCTAGTCTCCGGGCTTTTCAAACTCTGGCACGAGCTCAGAGAAGGAAGGAGAATTTCTGGGGCAAAACATAATTAGACATACATCTAGTTAAGTTGCTTTTATCTAGGGGAACCACTGGCATAATTTTTCTTTATTGCTTTACTGTGTTAAGACTGCAAGTGTTTGGATTTTTTTCTAACATTTCCTACCTAAGAAGAATTGTTTGATTTTTCAATAGCCAATTCAATTTACTTCGAAAATTTTTAACACAGGTTCATAAAAATTTAACTTTTGAGGAATTCGTTTTGCATCTGTCCCAAAGTACAAAGACACAGAGTATATAGTTCTTCACATGTTCTAATTTGTATTAGGTGTCAGGGGTAGCTGGTAGAATTGTGAATTTCACCTATCCAGAGAATATTCTTAAAAATGAATAAAGTGAAGTAAAAATTAAGATATAAGTGTGAAGTATACATTCCCCCCAAGATTGGCTTTATGTATGTTTACAGTTGTAGATGTCATAAAATGAATTTGTTGTTCCTTTAACTTTTGCTGTGGTGTTTATTTTTATTTTAGTACCTTCTGTATATGGTTACAGTGTTAAAATAATTGTTCTTTAGATTGAAAATACCAGCTTTTGTATATACTTTTCTTATTTATGTAACAAAGTTTGCTGAGAGAATATGTATATTTTTGATCTTTGTGTGTATTCTGTTTGTATAAGGACTTTGGCTTACATTTGAATAATGTCTGAATTTTGAAAAATTATTTGTATAATGGAGAGTTATAACTTTGTAGACATTTTGAAATAAAAATTGATCAAGTGTTTCAGTTCTGTTTGTTTCAAGGGTTTGGCTTCTCTAGAAAGTTATTATCTGGAAAAATAATTATTTTTTAAAAACATTCTACCCACAACAACTTAAACACATCATACTTCTTTTGCAGCTGTCCAAATGCAGCAAAACTGAGTCCACAATATTTTTGCACAAATGTAGGGAAAATGTAGAATTTCCAAGGCAAACTCATTTTTTAAAAATTTAACACAAACTTATTTTTCTTTTTTTTTTTAAGAACTTTTTTTTTGTTTTTAATTTATTTATTTTCGGCTGCGATGGGTCTTCATTGCTGCACATGGGCTTTCTCTAGTTGCGGTGAGCAGGGGCTACTCTTCGACGCGGTGCACGGGCTTCTCATTGCTGTGACTTCTCTTGTTGCAGGGCACAGGCTCTAGGCGCGCAGGCTTCAGTAGTTGTGGCTTGCGGGCTCAGTAGTTGTGGCTCATGGGCTCTAGAGCGCAGGCTCAGTAGTTGTGGCGCACGGGCTTAGTTGCTCTGCGGCATGTGGGATCTTCCCAGACCAGGGCTGGAACCCATGTCCCCTGCACTGGCAGGCAGATTCTTAACCACTGCACCACCAGGGAAGTCCCTAACACAAACTTTTGGACTATACTTCTTTACTCTTAGGACATGTTCTGTGGTCTTACTCTTTATCTTGCAAGTCATGATAAACTTAATTTTCTAAAAAATATGGATTTCATAAAATATTTACAATAGATAGAAGGTACTGAAGATGATACACAGAATATTCATGCCTGTTGGTTAGAAAGCAAGTGAACAGTCTGTTCTAAAGTGCTTAATTTGGTCGAGTGCTTTTGCAAATCACAGTAAGAGTCTTAAAGATCTTATGTTACCATGAGGTTATAAAGAACTGTGGTCATGCAAAGTATTTGCTTACATTTCACAGACCTTTTAAAAACGTTTGTTGATTTAAAAACTTACTAAGGCACTAAAGATGGAAATAAAAACTAGAAATTAGTGTATAATTGGATTTTAGAACACAGAACACAGATCATCTTGGCTTCTATACAAATGTGTACTGAGGCATATTAGTTGTAAAATAAATTTGAAACATTATTTCTCTGGAAGCTTAGACGCATTGTCTTCTTTCTAAAAAGTTCGTTAGTTTAGTTGGTTAGCATAGAGTTTTCAATGGCTGACCAGTGATCTACAGTAAAGAGAGGAATTATAGCTTGCTTGCAGGGAATTGTGCATAACACACAGTCTGTTTTACCTAAGCCACAGAGTGTAGAACCTGGATACACCCGTTGGATAAGTCAGACCACAAGAACTTGGTCTATCAGGTGTTAAGATGGATTAGGGTATAGTTCTCATGAGGCTGAGGTCATTACCCCAGTCTCCGCATGACACTTTAGCTTTGCAGTATACTTCTGACTGCCTCTTAAAAGCCCTATTCAGAGGCCCAAGGGAGAGAATAGTGTTGAGGGATCAGTACTATTTCATCATTCTCACTAAAAGAGCAACCCAAAGGACATGCATTTGAGTTGGTGAGTGGTTTTAATTACATGAGAAATGCTCCATGAGATTTGCTGGCATCTAGGAGTTGGAGTTGTTAATTCAATTTTTTATCAATTTTATTAAGGCATACTTATGTATAATCTGCAGTTATTAAAAATTTTGCAGCTCAGTGAGTTTGGAAAAAATGTGTACATCGTGAAACCAGCACCACAACCAAGATACATTGCATTTCCATCATGGAAAAAGTTTCCTCATTTCCCTTTGCAGTTCAGTCCATCCCTCCACCCCTGGTCCCCAAGGCAATCACTAATCTGCTTTCTGTCAGTATAAATTAGTTTACAAGAATTTTATTATTTATTTATTTTTGATTGTGTTGGCTCTTCGTTGCTGCGTGGGCTTTCTCTAGTTGCGGAGAGCAGGGGCTACTCTTCATTGCGGTGCGCGGGCTTCTCATTGCGGTGGCTTCTCTTGTTGTGGAGCACGGGCTCTAGGCTCGCGAGCTTTGGTAGTTGTGGCACGTGGGCTCAGTAGTTGTGGCTCCCGGGCTCTAGAGCGCAGGCTCAGTAGTTGCGGTGCACGGGCTTAGTTGCTCCGCAGCATGTGGGATCTTCCCAGACCAGGGATTGAACCCATGTCCCCTGCATTGGCAGGAGGATTCTTAACCACTGTGCCACCAGGGAAGTCCCACAGAATTTTATATAAATGGAACTATCTTTTATATATGGCTTTCACTCAGAATGTTTTTGAGAGTCATCTATGTGTTGGGCACATATGTTTCCTTTTAATCCACTCATTCACAGTGGACTTTTGGGTTATTTGCAGTTTCGGATTATAATGAATATTTGATATCTGTGTGCAAATCTTTGTAGACATATGCTTTAATTTCTCTGGAAAATCCTAGGTAATTCCATTTTTATTCATCTTTAATATAACTTCTACTTTACATATATGGTACACACCCAAATCACTATTATAAACTGGTGGTTTGGTCTTTTTGTCAAAATTGGTATCTCACAAACTAGACAGGGGAGCAAATGTCAGGATCACAATGGAAGTAGCACACCTACTGCCTCTGTTCTTCCTTACCCCCATCTTCACCCCAGATTCTGAGATTCTCATGTGTCCCTGGCTGAGAACCCAGATAAAAATGCACAAACACACATATATGGGAGACTTTGTTCAATTTCATACACGTGTATGGGAAGGCATGTTCATGTCGGATCTCATCTCGATCTCTGTGTGGGAGTCTGAACTCCAAGTTAAGCACTCTTAAAGGATGATTTTGAGGATTAAGGGCAAAGAACATGATAAACATGCTTAGTACCTGGCAGGAAATGTTACCATGAGATTTAAGTATAAATATCCTGGTTTTACAGATGGGAAAACCCTCTTAGGTTAAATGACTGGACCAAGACTTGATAGCTGGTGGAGTAAATCTAGGTCTTCTTCCTTGAAATCTACCCACGCTGCCTGCTCTGGAGTGTTTATACTAAAATTGTGAGTCCTACTGTGATTCAGTTCTCTCTGGTTGATTCATTTGGGAGTTAATTTAACTTTGTCATCTTAGAAGATAAATTAAACATCTTTATGTCTAGTCGGGAAAAAGAGTATATGGGCAATGAGTTATTGTGCAAATGGACTGAACCAGAATAAAAGTGAGTTAACGTTCAAAACAAGTTTGTTCTCATATAAGTAGTGTTGCAGTTGGCTACTCAGGGAGCTCAAGGATGGATTATGTACCTTTGTTGCAGTTGTAGACACCCCCAAAATATCACAACTTCTGGAAGTTTACCAAAGGAACAAATAATCTAAAATGGTAAGTGATCTTAGAATCATTTACATTTGGTTTGGGAATATGTTTTTGGTCCTTTTCCATGTGGTGGCATTAGTCATGATAGCGTGCTCAGGGCCCAGTCTTTGTCAAACTGCCAGCGTCGCTGTTTCCTAAGATGAGTCAGTGGCACAAAGCCTACTCCAGGCAAAAGAACAGTCTCTGTCATTGGATGAGCTAGGGTTGTGCCCTGCCTGAGAAACCAGCCTGCCCCTCTAGCCTAACTCATGGATTAAAATCAAGCCAGTGGTATCTTCACTATTTTCTTCCTAAAGACGGCATCCACTTCTCTTCCACCAAATGCTCCCTACCCACTAGTCCCTTCCATGGCTTCATTACTCCCCAGGCCCATATAAGAGCATGTCCTTGGAAATTGAGTGAGAGATGAGGAGCGGGGCCACTGAGGTCCCTTTGGAAGTCAGAGCAGGAGACCAACAGATAGACTGATGTTTGGGGAGGTCACAACCAACTTGGACCACGCAACTAATTCGAGCCATGTAGTGGACAATATCGATAATGTTGGGAAATTGTTCAGTTCCCCCCTATGTATTTTACACCCAGTAGTATCCTATCCTGAAGCTGGCTTTTGGGCCAATTGTTAAATATTCAGAACTTTTGTGAGCAGGTTGTTAAACCATCAGTAGTTTGAAATTAACAATTTTGAAAATGGTGGGAGTATTTACACCACAGAAATTGGCAAATGCTATAGACTAGGGTTTCCTCCCCATTACCCCCAGAGGCAGTATACAAGCTCACCACGGCAGCCACTACATCAGTCTCTGCTTTTCTTTCCATATCATTTGCCTGATAGAGAAAATGATCCATTTCAGGAAGAAGAAAAGAGCAGCTCAAGATAAGCTATGAGATTTATTAAACCATTCACATCTTCCTTGGCTTATAAAAATAAAGTACTTTGGTTTAATTTCCTTTCTTGGCTGGAGTCTACCTAGAAAATAAAAATAAGCCACAAATAGCAAATACTAGACTGTACAGGGACACTACCCATGATCCACCCACAGAATTACCCAGAGGTGGAGCCTGGGAATCTGTATGTGTCATCCTCAGGTGATTCTGATATTCAGGTAGTTTGGGAACCACTGGCTTTGGGGTTATAATAAGCTATGGTTGAATCCCAACTCAACCTGGAGCAAGCTGGTTAAATTCCTTTGAGTTTGTTTCTCATCTACAAAACTTATGATTAAGGTCTGTAAAGACGTTTCATGTATGTTACCCAAATGTCATTCTGGAACCAAGCAGAACCTCACTCCCCCCCAAGTACAAAACCGAGCAGTGAATGATTAGGACAATAGAGTCACAGACTCAGTGTCTGATGCACATTCCTGAGTTGTTTTACAGATGCTATAACTGCCACCAAGGGAAAGAAAAAAAAAAAAAAAAAAACTAACTGCCTGATGACCAGACTGTAGTCATGATATAAGCTTCTTCATCTTGAGCAGTTCTGAATCTATGGCTAGCACAGTTCCAAGAAACTGGCCTCAAGAGAATGGGATTAACATTATTGCTCATAATAATCTATATCTTTGTGGGCATCAAAATAATTGTAGCTTGCTCTGCCCATATATGTAAGCGGGCAACTAAAATTGTCAGCAAAGAGATGCTACAGACCCAGGTTGGCATCTTCCACTCTTGAGAATATGGTGCCCTATGTCAGTATGAAGATGTTACAAAAGATGGACCTTCGCCCTTAATCCCTTGGAAATGGAATGATGTTTGACAGTGGGGAATTGAAAGCAGCTCTTTGCCCCTTTCCTGTTTGCCCATTTCTACTCCCCTCTAACCTTAAAAAAACCTGATTATAGGAATGAGATCACTAAGCAGTTGAAACTAACTCCTGACTTATGCTCTCCTGAACGTACACCATGCCTTGACTAAACTATTGATTCTTTTCCTAGATAAAAAGAAGTAAGAATGAAGAAATAAGCAGTTAAAAAATGATTAGCTCTCTACCCCCAGCCGCCCCCTAAGCAATCCTGCAGGCTGATCACACAGGTAAGACAACTTCTGAAGAGAGAGTCAGCCAGTCTACCCTCAATGGAGAAGGATATAGAACCTAACCCCCTGCCTCGATGAATCACTGAGATTTTTCCTCACTCCTCCATTTTTTCCTTTAAAAACTGTCATGGCTGAGCAGAATCTTTGGAATTTGTCTCTGGACATGAGTCCACCATCTCCCCAGATTGCTGGGTTTTCTGATTAAAGTATATTTCCTTTCTACTGACACTTGCCTCTCGAATTATTGGCTTATGAGCTGTGAGCAGCCAAACCTGGATTCGGTTACAATTCAATTGGAAATGTTAGTTCTGTTATTTTGAAGGCAAATTTTCATTAAAACAACGGTAGGGGAAAGGTGTGTTTTAGAGAGGCTGAATTTAAATTAAAAAGCCAGAGGCAGTGTATCCTTAAATCGTGGCATCTCGCATCACAGCCCTGTCTGCGATGACCTACATTCAGCTCACACAGACGCAGTTTGGGGCAGGGGTGCTGAAATGATTTGTCTATTTCCGTTATGTGGTAAAGCAAAGAAGTCTGTGACTACAGTGTTGTGACTCAGCGATTCTAGAAGGTGGAATCAATTACTCGATATACGCAAACTGTATTAGAGGAACCATGAATTGGAGATGTTATCAGGTATGAGCCAGACATGCAGAGATAAAGGACCCACGATAATTACTGATGAAAGGAAAGATAGGCAAGGTTGGTCCCTGAATGAATGCACAGTCAATATCAAAGATTTCCTACTTTTGCTACAAGTTATTATTTTTTGGGAGATGAATTAAACAAAAACTCCGAGTTTTGTAACTTCAAGAAGGAAATATAAACTAACCTAAATGCCACACACTATGGGAAAATGTAGAAACATTACACACATAAATTCAATTACAGTCAGAGTTTGAACATGTCACCCAGGAAAATTTTGCCCACAATGAGTACCTTAGCAGTTAATGTTCCCGTTAAAAATTATTCAGGTCAAAACAGTTAAGGTTCTAGAAAAAACCAAAGAAAATTGAAAATAGGTTTGTATGACAATACTCACACTTTTGTTCCATAAAGAACCAGTAATAAGGTTTAACTTGTAATTCTGCAAAGATGAAACGTCCAAAGTACTATACTAATTTGAGAGTATAACCTGGCATTAACAAACAAACACTCCAGCCTGATCACTTTAATTACTATGAATTGTAGCTGCCAAGACTTTAAAAACATCACAGGTCAAGGCTCTAAGAACATAATCAGTTTTTTTCATCATTCAGAATCAACATATGGGGACCAAGAAGAAAAATTTTTTTTTAATTTTTTAATTTAGGTTTGTGTTTATAATTTGAATATAAAAAGATAGTAAAGACTAACATCAACACATACAGTTCTTTAATTATTTAAATAATATATTAGAAAACCTTAGAAGCAGAACACTTTTGATTAGAGAAGCTCCTAAAAATCTGGCAATCCTTATTTTATAAATTTAGCGACTATATTCATTTATTCATTCATTAAAACTGCATGCAAAAATTCCACAGATATTTTCTGCTACGCACAATGTTAATCCTAGTGTCTCTTTAAGATTAAACACAAGTCACAGCTGCAAGTTACAAAATAATCTACCAGACATTTAGATAATGTTTTTTTGTTAATTCCATATAAGGAGAAAAATCATTTTCCACTCATGATTCATGGATTTCAAATTTTCTGTAACAATTAATTTCCGTTTCCTTCTCTGGAGGGCATCATAACCAGCCAGCGAGTCTTCTTTTTTCCTGTGTCAGGTTCCCTTTGTTAAACTCTTTCCTAGTTGCTAATAACAAATTCATCAGTTACAGTAAAATATGGTATGTGTGGTTTGTGTGTGTACCTATGTGTTTGCATGTATGTTACTGATGATACCAACACACTACCTCAGTTACTTTATGCACACTAAATAAGATAAAAATAACAAGTCTTGCATGCTTTTTCCTCTGTCAAATCAAGCTGCTTTAAAGAACATTTGCCCTGTCTCTGCCTTCTGGTTTTCCTGGGCTCCAAGGTGCCGGTTACTCTAGAACTCACCTTTTCCTTGGCCTTTGCAGGCCATCTCAAATCCAGATGCAGCAAGGACACAAGGTCAAATGTGTTAGAGTATATTACCATATTTTTCTCTGGGTGAATGGTGCAATCCCCATGAGTCTTCCTACAGTAGATTTTCTTTAACAATTGTAACAAGACTACAATGAAGCTGGAAAAAAGAAACACTCCCAAATATTTGTTTTAAACAGAGCTTATGCTCTTGGGTCAGGCGAGAGGATGTTTGAATCTTGGTTCTGCCACTTGTTAGCTGTGTGATCCTGGGCAAGTCACCTAACTTCTGAGCTCCAGTTGATGCGTATGTTAAATAGGGTAATAAGCATAAGTTATTTCAAATTGTTACTGTGAAAATTAAGTAATTCTGCGCACCTGAAGCACTTAATGCTGCCACATAGAACTCAAAAATTGTAACGATTATTGTCTACTTCACTTCCTAAAATTGCACTGTTTTATTGGAAATGAGGGAGGCTGGGAGGAATGAAAGTTGTTCTCATTTAGCATTTAAAACATTTTTAATTAGCAAGTGAGACAGGAAGTCAGGGCAGTGGCCCAAGGGCCAAGGAGGGTCAACCTTAAGAGGTGCACAGCAGCTCATTGGCATCTTTTTGTCTGGACCTCGAACATGGTCTCCTCCGACTCCTTTCTACCACCCACCCAAATGGGACTAGAAAGAGAAGTTAAAAAAAGAGAAGAGAGAGGATGCTGTTCACACGGAAGCCTGCAACTACAGCAATGCACCTACCCTGGAGATTCAGAGAAACATCCAGTAAAGGGGTGTATTGTTAAACCAGCTACCATGCTGGGTGACTGGAGCTCAGCACAGCTGGGAAAACTCTGGGAGCTCGTATCTGAGCGCTGAGGGTCGAAGGAGTTCCCATCAGTCACTGACTGAAGGATGCAGGATGGAGAGGAAAGTGAATAAGCATCAGTAGCATCGATGCTCTGGCAACTCCTGCATGGAAGGGATGAGATAGCCCTCAGGCCAAGGTGTGCACTACAGAGGTGGAGGGGTAGGTAGAGGGAAGCGCCTAGTGTCTGCTGCAGTGCTGTGTTCTTCTGTCCTCTGTCCTGATTCCTTGAAGTCAAGCTCTACAAGTCTGAGTCCTGTCCCACAAATACCTGCCTTGTCAAAAGTGCAAGTCTTTTTCAGTTGGCTTGGGCTGCCATAACAAATTACCACAGACTAGGGGGCTTAAACAACAGGAATTAATTTTCTCACATTCCTGGAGGCCAGAGGTCTGACATCATGTTGGCAGCAAGGTTGGTTTCTTCTGAGGTGTCTCTCCTTGGCTTGTAGATGGCCACCTTCTCCCCGTGTCTTCACAAGGTATCTCCCTGTGTATCAATCTCCTCTTCTTATGAGGACACCAGTCGTGTTGGATTAGGACCCACCCAGATTATCTCATTTTAACTTGATTACCTCTCAAAAGACCCTCTTTCCAAATACAGTCACATTCTCAGGTACTGGGGGTTAGGACTTCAACCCCATAAAATTTTGGGGGGTGGGGGAGAGGAACACAGCTCAGCCCATAACAGGTATATATCAAAAAAACATGAAGTTTGGGGGTCAAAGAACGTATACATTTTATATTTATTGAATTGGTCGTATTGCCATCCTGAAAAAAAAAAGGTTAATCTTCATAATCGAGAAAAAAATGAAATCGTGTTTCTTGCACACCTGAGCTTGTAGCCTGAGCATCTACTGAAACCCACATCATGCCTGCATCACCTGGGGAATGGGTAAGGGGTATAATCCTTGGCAGGCAGTGCTGGTGGGAGTGTAGGAGGTGAGGAAATTCTCTGTAATGTAGCGAGCTATTATTTTGATATAGTAAATATAGATCCTTCCCACTCCCCTGCCCCAACCTGGTATTTTCTGTTAAACCGTTTTTCTCCCAATTCAGCACTAGACCATAAGCTAGTATTACCTATAAAGATTGTCACTGAATAACGGGAGTAGTAGAGTTATTTTATTTTGGATTTTTTCAGAAGATAAAACTGAATGTTTTTAGCCCCTGAGAGAGACTCAAAGTGGCCAAACTGGGGATGGAAAAGGGAAGGAGAGGGGATGGAGGTTGGGGGTTTCCTGAGGAGGAGCCCCTCCTTGAGACTCTCCTAGATGGAGCCCTGGGTTGAGTGAGTGAGTGAGGACTGTGGACATTTGTTAGCTTGGGGCAATGGTGTGCTGGAGCAGCTGTACCTGCTCATGAGAGCCAATGGTGGCATCTCTTCCCAACTCCATGTTCAGTGCTCTCGTGTTGACAGCTTGGAATCGGCCACAGTAGGAGTATTTACACTGCAGAATTGGCAACTGTGACAAATCAAGGTTTTCCCCATGGAGAACTGATTGTTAAACATTTACCAGCACACCACTAGTTTGGAATCTACTGAGAAGAAAGGGGACTTCTGCCTCACTCCCTGGGTAGCACCTAGAGAGGTAGAAACCTTTGGAAATCTGTCTCATGTCCACCCCATGTCTAGAAAAAATAGAAATGACTCTGTGGCCTGTGTATTGTCTTAGCAGAAAGGTTATGAGACAGCATCCCAGAATCTCCCATGGCCACAGAGGGGCAGGGGAGATGCTCAAATTTGTCCTGTATTTTCAAGAGGGACTCAAGCAATTGAAATGGAGCTGAGCCTGTGCTCTTTGATGATCAACAATCATTCAGGAAGATCTATCTCTCAGTAGATACAAGATGGACAGCTGACCACAGAGGACCAGGTTCCTCCCTGCCCCCACTGGTGGGCAGGGACGTGGCGATAACTCCAGATGTAATAGATAAGTGGGAGGGATTAATTGTTTCTGATGAACTGGAGTTGACTCCACTCTATCACCCACCTGAAAGTGAAGTTCCATTGCAGAGAAAAACCGTGTTTTTTGCACGTCTAAGCACCATTCACGTCTAGCCTGAGCTTTATACGCAACACTTGAACTCTTAAGAAAGTCGTAATACTATCTGGGTTGTTTCTGCGTACACTAGTTGAGAACCACTTCCCCAAGTCTTCTAGTTGTAAAAGTTCTAAACATTTGATAAGTAAAAGCAACACAGTATTAATTAACTTGTGATTTCTTTTTGAAAAAGCTTGGGTGGTGCAGTGGTTAAGCAACTGAGCTGTGGAGTTTGACTGGGTTCAGATTTTCTGCGTTGACATGTTGATGTCATCTCCTAGGCAAGATACTGAACTTCTCTAAGCCTTGTTCCTCCCCCAAGGATTAATTGAGTAGGTCCATAGAGGATTCCTACACAGTGCCCTGTACACAGCAAACATGCAGTAAACGCTAGCCATTATTAGAAGGGAAATGACAGTAATCAATGGGTTTTACGTGACTTGTCCTTTGCTTGCGTTATTCAATTAAATGTTCAGAATGATCTTATGAGTTTATCTCCCATCTGCCAGTAAGAAAATTGAGGCTGAGATAAGTTGGAATCCAAACCCAGCTCTTTTAACTCTAAAGCCTGTGTGTTCCTCTCCAAGCCGTGGAGAAATGGACAAGGGGCACCTACAGCCTTCTCTTAAATCAGTGGCATTTCAACTGATAGTTAAATGCCAGAGTTAATCTGACTGCAACAGATTTCTGAGGCCCTCACAACTAGCAGGGGGCAGAGGAGGAGTTTAAAGTGAGGTTGATCCAGTTCTGGGCCTCAGCACAAAACCAATGAAGCCACTGTCTTTCATTCCATTGCCTTTTCCATTCTGCCTCTCCAGATCAAAGGAGGCTCCCCCCATTTTCTGATACTTCAATCAATCTCACTAAGGACTTGATAAACATCCTTGCATGCACGTTGATTGCAAACGCTGATTTTTGAAAATGCACCATTGCCAAACTGCTTGCAAAAGTAGGCCAGTCAAGGGCATTGATTCCAACAAAGGTCTTACTAAATTTGATTCCCCTTTGAAAAATTGCAAAACAGTCATAAAAACACCCTTGGAATTAAGCAGGCTGGATTTCCCTAAATGAGATTCCCAGAAAAGCACCAGCCTCTGAGAACTTGAGATGTCTCAGAAGGTAACAGATAAATGCCCCTGCATTGAGGTGCCAGTGCAGTGATTTCTCTGGGTAGTGGCTCAGTTCTTAGTCACCACGTATAGTATTTACTGTGTCTCCTCTAGGGTATAGATATTACTGTTACCATGAGCAATGGAATGAGAGAATGGAAGAACCAAGGTGATTGTACAGCAGCTGGAGCCAAACTGCTTACACCTGTCAGAATAGCACTTATCAAAGACAACAGACTGCAAGTGTTGGCGAGCGTGTGGAGAAAGGGACTCCTCCCGCACTGCTGGTGGCAATGCAAATTGGTGCAGGTGTTATGGAAAAGTATGGAGTTTCCTCAGAAAATTAAAAATAGAATTACCGTATGATCCAGCAACCCTACTGAGACAAGAAGACGAGAGTACAGCCATCTGGGAAAAGGACTGGGGAACGGCCTTGGGCAAAACAGGCCTTGCAAGCTAAAAAAGGCCCTGGGGGCCTGAGTCCCGGCATTGGGGGCTTGGGGGGAAACCAGGCTCACAGGAATAAACGATTAACTTGATCTGTTACACTAACAAGTGTCCCTGGTTGCCACAAGACAGGACGCTCAACTATTTTAACCTTATCTATTCCGGTGCTTTCCTGCAGAAAATTTTCATGCGTCCCTTTCTCCTCACAGAAGCACTCTCCTTGTTCCTGATAGCCACCAGGGAGCTATCTGCTGCTGATCAAAGAAGTTTGATGATTTCTGGAAATCAGTGATCCTGAGACAAACCCTCCCTTTTGTTAGAAAAGCAACTCACCTCTTCTACTCAGGGAGCTGGCATTTTTCCCACTTTCCCCCTTGTGCACAAGCTCTCCCTTTTAATGAAAAGCTTTGCTTGCCTAAGAGTCTTGTGGAAGCGATATTCATGCCTGTGGTATTGCTGTCCAAGAATCTGGAAAGGGTCCAGTAACACTACTTCTGGGTATTTATCTGAAGGAGACAAAAGCACAATCTTCAAGAGGTATCTGCACTCCCATGTTCATAGCAGCATTACTCACAATAGCCAAGACATGGAAACAACCTAAGTGTCCATGGAGGGATGAATGCGTAAAGAAAATGTGGTATATACATACAGTGGAATATTATTTAGCCATAAAAAGAAAATCTTGCCTTTTGTGACAACGTGGATGGACCTTGAGGGCATTATGCTAAGTGAAATAAATCAGATAGAGAAAGACAAGCCACATGATCTCAATTGTATGTGGAATTTTAAAAAGCTGAACTTATAGAAAGTAGAGTGGTGTTTACCAATGGCAGGGGGGAGTGGGAGAAATGGGGAGATGTTGATCGAAAGTCCAAACTTCGAGCTAGAAGGTGAATAAGTTCTAGGGAATCTAATGTACAGCATGAGTCACTGAATCGGGTTCATCTTGCCCTAAAGCACAGCAAGTCAAAACACTGAGATGCTGAGGTTTGCAGCAAAGAGAGAGTTTATGGGAGAACAAGCCCTCTGCCCAACACCCCTAAGGTGAGGAGCGAGGGGTATTTATAAGATGAGGAATAAAGCAGCAGGGCGGTCCGAGGGGTGGGGAACGTGGAGAGCATGGGGAAAGATGATCGGAAAAAGGTGTGATAATCGTTCTTCCGTGTTCTTCTGTGTAACTAAGCTACAGGCCTCCACACATTCAAAAGATCAAGGAGAGTGGACCCTTGCGCATGCCCAGTTGGATGGTCAGTGGTCCTATCCAGTCTTTTTTTTTTTTTAACATCTTTATAGGAGTATAATTGCTTTACAATGGTGTGTTAGTTTCTGCTGTATAACAAAGTGAATCAGCTATATGTATACATATACCCCCATATCCCCTCCCTCTTGCATCTCCCTCCCACCCTCCCTATCCCACTCTCCCTATCCCACCCCTCTACCTATCCAGTCTTAACCAGCTCAGCTCCAACTAGACACAGCTGACTCCAAGTTCCTGGAAAACAACTCTGGCAAACATCTTACTGTTTAGGCTATGTGCAGCTTGGTGGATCTGCAAGTCTTAAAATGACCTTGATTAGTGAAGGCAGGTTAAATGAATATTACCCAGGGTTTCACATGGTGACTATATTTTTATCAATACTATATTATATGAAAGTTGTTAAGAGAATAGATCTTAAATCTTCTCATCACAAAGAAATGGTAATTACATGAGGGAAAGGAGGTTGTTAACCTCCTAATCTTATTGTGGTTATCATTTCACAGTATGTACATATTATCAGAGCATTACCTTGCACATCTTAAACTTACATACATTTTACGTCAATAATATCTCAATAAAGTGGTGGTGGGGGGAGGGAAGCCAAACTAGTATTTGCACCTGGTTTTCTGAAGCCAAATGATTTAACTGCTTTTAAAGGCTTTGTGTCCATCAAATGTGTCCAACCTTAGTTGCGATTTTCTCCCACACATGGTCATTAAATTTCTATAAGCGACCTGCCTCCTGCCGTGAGGGGTAGCTCTCTCTGGCTGCAGCAGGCAGAGTAGGTTTCTTTGGAAGACTCGCCACACTCACATCCACATCTTCACACACGTGGCTCCGATAGGAGCTGTGCAAATCAGCGCTTTACTCTCTTTAATTTAAATGAGTTGAAATGAAAAATAAAATGAGAGGGAGATAGTGAAGACATTTGCTATCCCTCCTTCAAAACTCCAAAGCCCCTGCATGATCTTTTGCTTGATGAGATACAGAACAACAGGTCTCCTTTAGCACAGGTTGAATAATATTAAGGGTCACTATTGACTAAGCCCTTTTTATGTGCCAGGCATTGTGCTAAGTGCCCCTAAGTGCATAATCTTCTCTATTATCACCTGTATTTTGCAGTTGGGGAAACTGAGGTTTATAGAAACTGAGTAACTTAGCCAAGTTCACATCCCATGAAAATGGTGACTTTGGAGACCTCAGCCTTGAGCAATAGTATATTGCCTCTGTAAGAAAAGGTAACCAATAAGTAACCAGACTGAATCCACAAGTGGCATCCTTTGCATGTAGAGGCCTGCTTTGTGCAGCTCTTCTGTACAAGACAGCTTAGCTTCCTTCTCTTGGGTGAGGAATTACAGTGGTTGTTTATCCTCAACCACACACCCAATACCCCCATGTCCTGCCTTCTCTTCAAATATGGAGTTTTCATCTGGTCGCATTCCGGTGAATCAGCCCATCTTGCAAGTAAGAGACTCCTGTTCATCTGTCATGTGATAATCCTTTCTTCAGTGGCAAAAAGGGGTTCTGCAGGGCTTGTGCAGAGTTTTACCCAAGCATGTGAATTACATGTTACCTTAAGGCGAGGAGACATAAGTAAGGTGTGTTTTTCAGCCTTTATATCTTATTCTGTGCCAATGTTATATTTCTTTAAGATTTTATTTTTTAATGTCATATTCATATGGCTCAAAATCAAAACATTATAAAATATATATATATACATATATATACTTTTTATTTCCACACTTGTCCCCATCCACTCGAATTCTCTTCCAAATTAGTTTAGCCCTTTTATTAGTTTCTTGTGCTTTTTAAATGCAAATATAGACAAATGCAAATGTGTTTGTATTCTCCTTTATTATACAAGAGCTTCACTCTCCTCCCTTTTTACTTAACAATATACCCTAGCAATACTGATTGTCCTCTGTTTATACCCACAGAACTCTTCTGACACCAAATGTATGGGTTTTTCCCCTCATATTAAATAATTTTGATACCAACTACCTAGAGTTAGCATAGACCCCCATGGGTTAAGGGCTCAGTCCTGCAAGGCTGTCCCCCGACTTCAGACGCCACTTGCAAGGAGTGGGTCCCCAGGTTCCCCACACCACTATCCGATTTGGCTACAAATTGAGGGTTCCCGTGATGTTCTCCTCAGGTTCAATAATTTGCTTTTATGGGTCACAGAACCCAGAAAAACACTTTACTTAGTATTGTTTGTTTATTATAAAGGATATTATAAAAGATGCAAATGAACATCTAGATGAAGAGTTACATAGGGTGAGGTCTGGAAGGGTCCTGAACACAGGAGCTTCTGTCTGCATGAAGTTTGGGATATGCCACTCTCCTGGTTTGTAGGTGCATTCACCAACCTGGAAGTTCTCTGAACCCCTTTGTTTAGGGTTTTTATGGAGGCGTCATTACATAGGCATGATTGATTAAATCATTGACCACTGGTGACTAAATCTCCAGCCCCTCTCCCCTCCTGGAATTCCAGAGGATGGGGCTGAAAGTCCCAACCCTCAGATCCTGCCTTGATTTGGTTTCTCTGGCAACCAGCCCCTTTCCTGATACTATCTAGGGGCCCCCCAAGTGTCACTTCATTAGCCTACAAAGACACTCATCACTCTGGAGATCCCAAGGATTTTAAGAGCTCTTGTGTTAGAAACGTCGGACAAAAACCAAATATTATAACAAAAGATGCTCCTATCACCCTGAATGTCAAAGGACATTCAGATTGTTTGAAATCTTGTAATTACAAACAACATTGCAATGAATAAACCTGTACGAATGACCTTTTTTTCTTATGCAGCTATGTCTGTAGGATAAATTCCCAGAAGTGGAATTACTAGGTTGAAGGGTAAATGCACTTTTGATGGTTACTGTCAAATTGTCCTTCAAAGGATTCTCCCACCATCATTATATAAGAGCCTCTTTCTCCATTGCCCTGCCAATAGAGTGTATTGTCACACTCTTGGATTTTTGCCAATCTGAAAAGTGAGAAATGGTTTCCTAATGCAGTTTTGACTTACAGTTGTCTTTTTATGGCTGAGGTTGAGAATCTTTTCATATGTTTAAGGGCATTTATGTTCCTTTTCTGTGAAAAATATATAGTGGGGAGATTACATTGCCTGAAATGAGTTACCAGTATCTTTCCCAGTTTGTCACTTATCTTTTGACTTTGCTCTTTGTATATTATTACCATTATTATTATTTTTTAAATTGAAGTATAGTGAATTTACAATGTGTTAGTTTCAGGTGTACAACAAAGTGATTCATATATATATATATATATTCCTTTTCATATTCTTTTCCGTTATAGGTTATTACAAGATATTGAGTATAGTTCCCTGTGTTGTACAGTAGATCCTTGTTGTTTACCTATTTTATATATAGTAGTGTGTATATGTTAATCCCAAACTCCTAATTTATCTCCCGCCACATCCCCTTTGCTAACCATAAGTTTGTTTTCTATGTCTGTGAGTCTTTCTGTTTCATAAGTAGGTGCATTTGCATCATATTTTAGATTCCACATATGAGTGATATCATATGGTATCTGTCTTTCTCTTTCTGACTTCCTTCACTTAGTATGACAATCTCTAGTGCCATCCATGTTGCTTCAAATGACATTATTTCATTCTTTTTTATGGCTGAGTAGTATTCCATTGTGCATATATACCATATTTTATTAATTTATGATATTTCTTTTAGGGGAGAAAGTCCTTCTCTTAGTGCCTCAAATGAGAAATTCACTCCTGTCAATTATATTGAGTGTGAAAGTCTCACCTTTTTACAGGTCAATATACGTTAGCACCAGGGTGCTTCCATCACTAATCTCCTGGCAAGGGAAGCAGCAGTGGGCCGTTATATATGTAGAGCTGGATGATGGATGATGCTCCTAATGACACCTCCTAATTTGCAGAGAGGCATGAGGAGTGTGAGGGGTTTGGTGTTAAGAGGCGAGGTGGTCTCCTGTTCCAGAAATGGAAACTCATTGAAGGAGTTCTGAGAAACCAATACAGGGAATATCTAATTACTACCGAATGGAATCTAGGTTGCAAGTGTTATGCTTGAGGCCTGTCTCTTGGAGTTCTAAATCTTTTGCTCACCAACTTTCAAAAACATCCTATTACTTTAGAGCCTGGAAAAGAAAAGGGAGTGCCCCCCTGAACTTTGGTTAACAAGCCCCCGAAACCATCTCTTGTCCATCATGTTCTCAAAAAACAGAACCACCGTATGGGAGACTCTCTGGCATCATCTTCATGCAAGACATCAGTACACCCAACGTTTCCCACTTCCAGACAATTCTATAGAACAGCATTTAGTTAAGAGCAAATGTACTTGTAGCATAAAGTAAATCCTGTGAGTTTCCCCAAGGTGTATGCAATATGAGGATTGCTTTTCATTCAGCCACTGTGATAATAGCTTATTATGGGTCTGCTGTTGTGCTTCACTCTTTGCATGCATCACTTCATTGGATCCTCCAGTAGCCCGGATGTAGTTAGCTCTGAGGGGATTAGTAACTCACAAAATTTGCTGGAGCTGGAGCGAGGCAGAGCTGCTGTGAGTGCATGTATGAATATGAGCTGGCCGAGGAGGTGGGAGTGGGCAGGAAACCCTCTGTTCTCAATACTATAAACCTCTGAGTCATTTTCTCAGTAGGTGCCCATGTTATTAATCCCTAGATTATCTGTGGTTTGTTTTTAGCATACCTTCACCCCCCATAGTGGGAATGCCTCTCTAGTTCTCCCCACCACCTTCTCGTTCTCCCACTTTGCAGTAGTAGTTCTATCTTCTCCCTTTCTTCTTCCAGATCCCCCTGGTGTTTGAGGAAAACTTCAATGGCTGTTCCAGGCTGTGGCTGGCATCCTCACAAAACTTGCTCTATGCATTGGCCAAAGATCTGCTCATCTACTTAGACAACATTTAACAGTTGTTAGCAGTGGTGGACTTTTCTCTACAGGCATTAAAAGTCTTTCTTTTAGTTTTCTCTTAGCAAAAGTAATATGTACCCTTAGAAAAATCCAAACACTGCAGAAATATGTACTGTGAAAAGTGAAGTTCTCTTGTAACCCCACCTTGCAGAGAAAACCACTTTAAGAGTCAAGTGATCCCCCATTTTTTTCAAAGGTATGCCAGCTAGATTGTTCTTATTTTACAACAATGGGGTCATGCTATGCACACTCTTTTGCAGTTTGCTTTCTTCACTTAGGAAACCCTCCCAGCCTCTCCATATGCTGAAACCCCTGTTGTGATGGTGATGCAGAATATTTTGCTCCCTGTTGTATCCATTCTTTTATTTTTGGCTCCATGCTATGGGGAAAAAGTGCGCTGAAGTAAGAGTGAAGAGTCTTGGGTTTCTAGTCATAATTCTTCCACTAGCTCGCTGGGGTACTGTTGACACATTGTTAGGTCTCTTTGGCCTCAGTTTTCTTCTTTGTAAAGTTAGGGGGCCCGGCACATGATCTCAGCTCTATCAGACCAGGTCTTTTGGGAACAGAGCTGCATTGAACACCTGTGTCCCAGGTTCTGTCCTAGGTGCTGAGGAAGCAGCAATGAACACAAGAAAATCCCCACCTTCATAGAGCTTACATTTCAATGTTGAATGTCTCCCCCTGTGAAGAGCACAAGAACCAAGCTTCCTCCAACAATTCTCCCTCTGCTCCCTCCATTTCTCCACCCTCCAATTATTATCCAACCCATAGCAACCACGCTCTTGTTTTGACCACCCCACGAAAGAGCTCTAACGAATGCCAGCAATTACCTCATGTTCACAACATCCAACGGATTCTTACTCAGTCTTCATTTTACCTGAGTGCTATGTGGAAGGTAACACCATTATTTGTTTTCTCCTTTTACTGACAGTCTTCCATGGCACGATTTCTTTTGAGAATGACTACTTCTTCTTCTGAATATATATATAGATACAGTCAACCCTCATTGTTCGAAGATTCCATATCTGTGAATTCGCCTATTCTAAAATTTATTTGTAACCCCCAAGCCAATACACTTGGCGCTTTTGTGGCCATTCATTTGCAGACATGTGCGGAAGAGTGAAAAATTCGAATTGTCCTACGTGCTTGTTCTCAGCTGAGGTTGAACTAAGTGACGCTCTGCCTTCTTGTTTAAGTTCTCATGCTGTAAACTAGTTTCATTTTCCTATTTTGTGCCACTTTTTTTGGGCGTATTTGTGCTTTTCATTGATGACTTTGCTGTTTAAAATGACCCCCAAGCATAGTGCTGAAGTTCTGTCTAGGGATCCTAAGGGCAAGAAACCTGTGATGTGATGTGCCTTACAGATAAAATACGTGTGTTAGACAAGCTTCGTTCAAGCATGAGTTGTAGTGTCGGTTAGAAGTTCAGTGCTAATGAATCAACAGTATATATATGAAATAAGGTGTTTTTAAACAGAAACACATGTAAGAAAGGTTATAATTGATAAGTTGATAAAAATGGTGTGACTAGAGGCTTGCAGGAACCTAACCCTGTATTTTCCCTAGGGGCCATGGTTCAATATTTGCTAATTCAGTGTTCATGGAGACTGTATTTATGGAATGTAACCACCAGTCACTATGGAAAACAGCATGGAGGTTCCTCAAAAGATTAAAAATGGACCTACCATATCATCCAGCAGTCTCACTTCTGGTATATATCTGAAGGAACTGGAATCACTATCTTGAAGAGATATCTGCACCCCCATGTTCACCGCAGCATTATTCACAATAACCAAGACATGGAGACAGCCTAAGTATTCTTCAACAGATAAACACAAAAGACAATGTGTTAAATAGATGATAGATAGATAGATACACAATGGAATATTGCTCAGCTATAAAAAGAAGGAAATCCTGCCTTTTGTGACAACATGAATGGACCTAAAGGCATTATGCTAAGTGAAAAAGTCAGAGAAAAACAAATACCATATGATCTCACTTGTATGTGGAATCTAAAAAAGCTGAACTCCTAGAAAAAGAGAGGAGAATGGTGGTTGCTAGGGGCTGGGGTGTGGGTGGGGGAAGTGAGGAAATTTGGTCAAAGGGTACAAACTTCCAGCTATAAGATGAATAAATTCTGAAGATCTAATGTACAGCATGGTGACTATAGTTAATAATACTGTATTATATATTGGAAGTTGTTAAGAGAGTAGATCTTAAATGTTATCACCACACACACAAAAATAGGTACTATGTGAGGTGATAGAGGTGTTAACCTTATCGTAGTAATCATTTCACAGTATATTTACGTGTATCAAATTATCATGTGTACACCTGAAACTTACATATGTTATATGTCAATTACATCTCAATAAACTTGCGGGGGAAAGAGCATAACTACCGTGAATAATGAGAATCAATTGTATTTTTAAATCCAGCTCCTCTTTCTCTATCGCTCCTTAAATTTTGTCATTCTTTGGGACTTCTTTTGGCCCCACTGCTCTTCCCATTCTATAAATTCTCCAAAACAACCCCTTCTCTGCTAGAAGAGACTCTAGACCTTTCTCCTAAACTCCATATCTGTATATCCAACTGCTTAAGTGTATTCCACAGGGCTCCCCAGTTCAGAATCCTGAACTGCATTTACTACCTCATTGATGTTTCTCCCCAGAATGGCCCCCAGTTTAACAAATTGGTGCCACCCAGGCAAGTAAGCCAGTGCTTCTCGACTTCTCTGATTCCCTACCCACTATCTCCAGCCCCCAGGTGGTTGAGTCTACTCCTGATATCTCTCAGCTTGTTCTCCTCCACTCTGATCCCCCTTAGATCTAGACCCTTGTGGCTTACCTACAATGTTTCACCAGTTTCTCAATTCTCCTGCCTTCTGTCAGTACTATACACTTCCTCCCATGACTTCAATCCATCTTCCATACTACGGCTAGAGTGAGAGATCCATCAGAGTAAAGCTAGCATTTATTTCGTGCCTCTCTGTCCCAGGCACTGTGCTAGAGACTTGACACATGTTATCTGTAATCCTCACAGTATACACAGTTACGCCCATTTTCCATCAAAGGAAACTGAGTTCCATAGGTGAGGAAATCTAACTCCTAAGCACTAGAACAAGGCCCTTTATGATTTAGTCTGTTTTACCCCAATTAGCTTCATGTCTTGACAAACTTTTTCTTACCTCTCTGTGCATCATACTCTCCAGTGATTCCAAACTATTCATGGTTTCCCAAACATTTTATGCTGCTCTGCTCCACATTTCCATGCCATTCTTTAGCTATGCCCTCTGCTTGCTGTGATCTTTCTTTCCTTGTCCATGTGATGAGGGATTACTCGACTTACCACACTCAGCTTAAGCATCACCTCCTCTAATAAAACTGCCAGAATTTTCCAAGTAAAGCTGACCACACCGTTTCTGTTCTCACTATACTCTGAAGAAATCTCTATTTCAGCATCACTTTACCACATTTACTGTTTAAATGTCTTTATTTCTCTATGGAAACTCTTCACATGCTACAACCTTTCTCTGAGTGAGTTCATCCCATGAAGTCCATGACCTCAATGTCTATCAATAAGATGATGAGTTTCTAATTAATAATATAATAATCTGATCATTAATCTCTGCTCAGCTCCTTATCCTTCTATCCAATAGCTTACTTGGACCTCTGTATTAGTGTGGTCCAAACCAAATTGATTAATCATTTTCTTTCTCCAATCTGCCTTCGTCAATGTTTTTCTCCTCCCTCTATCTTCATATGCCATCCATCTATAAATTCTATTTATCCTAGGTCTATCCTATTAATGTGTTTTGCACCCATCACCTTTCTCTCCACCCAAATCAGCCACTTCATCCCACTATTTTCCCATTTCTGCATCAGCCTCCTAGCTTGCTTCTCTACCTCCAATCTTGCCAAAACTATCCTTTTCACCCTCATCAGAATGCTATTTCTAAAGAACAAATGGGAGCTCATTGGCTTCTTGCACTGCAATTCTTTTGTTCCTTGCCATTGTGTTACCGAACCTAATTTGGGTCTGCTCGCCTGAGCACAGTAAAACCAATCTATGACATTGGGTTTGGTGAAGGAAAGTGCCACGTTTATTGCAGGGTGCCAAACAAGGAATGCGGGTGGCTAATGCTCAAAAGGCCTGAACTCTCCAATGGCTTTCAGGAAACGGTTTCTAAAGACAGGGTGAGGGAAAGTGTTGTGGGGTATGTTATCAGCTTGTGGACATTCTTCTGATTGGTTGGTAGTGAGGTAATCAGGAGTCAGGTTCATCAACCTTCTGGTTCCAACCTGAGGTTTATGTGCTTGTGAGCAGCATAAAGGTAACTTTTTCCACTGGTGGGGGTTTCAGTAGTTGCAAAACAGTTCAAAGGATATGACTCAGAATATTATCTGTAGCCCCTGAGGAGGAACTAAAGGTCCTTGACTTTGTTTGATGGTTAAACTATTATTATTTTGTCTTGCTTGACTGTTCTCTTTTGTTTCTGCAGTTTATCACTTCTCTGATTAAATTTATTCTTTGGAACTTGGGGAAAGCCTAGGAGGCTAAAGTTTTTCTACAAACAAGAGGCAGGTGGAGGACATGCGTTGTGTGTGTGTGGGGGGTCTCTGTCCCAGGAGGGCCCCATAGGGTCCTGCTTGGTTACAATTGCCCTCAGGATAAAGTACAAACTTGCAAGAATTAAGATCCCTTAATATCCCTTGCTTTTCTCTCCAGCCTCATCTCTCTCTAGTTCTCCCTTTCACATAAGCCTTTCATCCTCACCTATTTGCACACAGTTACTCAAAGGTGATTTTGTGCATGCCTCTTGGGCTGGGTACATTGTATTTTTCTTCATGACTCAGCTCAGAGGATTTCTAGTTTGGAGTGCCTCCTCTACTTTCAGAAAACTCTGCCTCTGACTTGGTACACTGTACATTTTAAACCCCTTGAAGACAAGAACTGTGTACCATCCTCAGAACATAGCCCAGATGCCAGCATGGAGGAGATGAGGTACAGCTGTTTGCTGAGTAAAGAAATGAATTTCCAATTTTGAAGGGCATGATGAGTTGGTGTATATTTAATTGACCAATGGACAGAATCACAAGTCATGTGAGTAAACAGTTCCTCTGACTACATCAGGGGCTGCATTTTTTTTTTTGAAAAAACAAAAACAAAAACAAAAAACCCCCACATTTCTGGAATTTTATAATGCTCTCCCTTTCTTACGCCTTCAGAGACACATCTAAGCTTGGCTATGCTTCCTCTCATTCCTTGAGTTTCAGCAGCAACAACCATTTCCAGCATTGAAGACAATTCCAAATAGCTTTAAAGTAGGCAACACATTACCTTTTGCATAATGTTTGCACGGTGCAAAATGTTCCTGTGCCACTGATTTTTTTCGTGAAAAAATAATGGACTTACAGATGGGATTGTCATATCATTTAAAAAAATTATTTATTTATTTATTTATTTATTTTTGGCTGTCTTGGGTCTTTGCTTCTGTGTGAGGGCTTTCTCTAGTCGTGGCGAGCGGGGGCCACTCTTCATCGCGGTGCGCGGGCCCTTCACTGTCGCGGCCTCTCTTGTTGCGGAGCACAGGCTCCAGACGCGCAGGCTCAGTAGTTGTGGCTCACGGGCCCAGTTGCTCCGCGGCATGTGGGATCTTCCCAGACTAGGGCTCGAACCCGTGTCCCCTGCATTGGCAGGCAGATTCTCAACCACTGCGCCACCAGGGAGGCCCTGTCATATCATTTTGTCTTGCATATATTTATTTATTTATTTGTTTATTTTTTTAAACATCTTTATTGAAGTATAATTGCTTTACAATGGTGTGTTACTTTCTGCTTTATAACAAAGTGAATCAGTTATACATATACATATGTTCCCATATCTCTTCCCTCTTGCATCTCCCTCCCTCCCACCCTCCCTATCCCACCCCTCTAGGTGGTCACAAAGCACCGAGCTGATCTCCCTGTGCTATGCGGCTGCTTCCCACTAGCTATCTATTTTACATTTGGTAGTGTATATATGTCCATGACACTCTCTCACCCTGTCACTTCTCACCCCTCCCCCTCCCCATATCCTCAAGTCCATTCTCTAGTAGGTCTGTGTCTTTATTCCCGTCTTGCCACTAGGTTCTTCATGACCTTTTTTTTTTTTTTTTCCCTTAGATTCCATATATATGTGTTAGCATACTGTATTTCTTTTTCTCTTTCTGACTTACTTCACTCTGTATGTCTTGCATATATTTAAATTTTGATTTGTCTTTCCTCCTGGTGAAGCTAACCATAGAGTTTAGGGACTCGAATACCCTATTCATTGGATGATAATCTGGAGCCACCAAGGAAAGAAAATATTCTTCCCTGTGGTATAATTTTTTGGACGTGGTTATAAACAGGTTTAAACAGGACTTTTTTTTTTTTTTAAGAAAAGGTATATATTGACTTAAGCAGAACCTTAAAAAATAAAACACAAAAAGAAAAATATAAAACTGTGTATAGCATGACCTCATTTTTGTAAAATTAGAATAACCGAGTTAGCATATTTATAGAAAAAAATGTGGAGGACTATGCACCGGTTGTTAAAG
The DNA here is from genome assembly GCF_028564815.1 of Eubalaena glacialis. NCBI lineage: Eukaryota > Metazoa > Chordata > Mammalia > Artiodactyla > Balaenidae > Eubalaena > Eubalaena glacialis. The sequence goes on from NC_083726.1 coordinate 49,893,341, forward strand.
AGGATTTTTCTGGAGGGCAGGATTGCAAGAGACCTTCACTTTTCACATTACAGTTTTCTGGTTTTGCTATGCAAAGATGTGCAGAAAATCCTAGGAAAATTTCCTATTTATAGCTTTATTCTGGGGGCTATTTTGCTTTTCTTCATCCTCAGAATAGCAGTGCTGTCTAAAACATCATTTAAAAATTTGGCTAATCATTATTGTTGTTGCCATTATTCTGCTTTCTCATGACACTAGGGAAAATATTTTCTAGCTTAGTTTCTTCTCTATCCAATTGTTCCCGATTTTTAAAAAAGGAATGGTATATCATCCTGAGAACATAGCCCAGCCTAGTATGTATCTTTTGTTTACATATTTAAGGACATGTTTTTCTTTAATGATATGATTATATTGTAAAAGTCTGAGACTTTTATAATTCAGTGAATCATAATTTCCCGCACAGCTAAAATTTATCAACTGCTTACAGCAAATAATTTCCAAATTATGAGACTAGTTCCACAGTAGGTGGAAACCTGGGGCACGTCTCCAGCAGTGAAGCTGATGAGGGCTTGTGCCATGGCAGTATGGACCACACCCTGGGTCAGAAAGTCCCTTAGAGGACTGGAGTGCAAATGCAGCAACCGATGGAAGAATCCCCCTGTGACATCCATGATGTGCCAGATTCCTCACCTCAAGGACTTCAATAGCAGTCATGGGAGAGGGACTGGATTCTCCAGCCCTAGTCAAGTCTTCAGAGGACTGCAGGCCTAGCTCTTAACTACAAATCATGAGTGACCCTGAGCTAGACTTTTGGAAATTATATGAGATAACAAGTGTTTGTTGTTTTAAGGTGCTAAGTTTTGGGGCAATTTATTACATAGCAGTAGGTGACTAATAAAAAAGAAAAGAGTGAATATATATGTTGGGTGGTGTTGGCAGTTGCCAGGGTGGTTGGGGAGGCTTCCTTGAGAAGGAGCTTTGTAACAAACACCTGAGGGATTTGGGATGATAATGATGTGTCAGTGGAGGTTCATCAGTTGTAACAAATGTGTCACTCTGGTGTGGGTTGTTGATAATGGGGAGTTTAAGCATGGAGCCAGAGGGTACGTGGAAAGTCTCTGTGAACTAAAAACTGCTCCTAAAGATGGGGAGAGAGAAAGAACCCCTGAAGGACATGAGGGAGTGAGTCATGTGCACATCTAGGGAAGATGTCTTGTTACTCTTCCTATAGCACTGAAGTCATATGGAACTTACTTCAGTTATTTGAATGCACTATTTTCCTTCTTAACTCCAGGTCTTCCCACATGTTATTTCCTTCACCCATAACTCACCCCTTGCCCCCTCCCTGCCACCGCACCCCATCCCACTCCCACTGCCGACCTCCTCATTAACTCCTCATTTAGCCATCAGGTCTTAGCTTAGATGCCACTTCTTCATATCTGCCTAGTCTGGGGTAAGTACGCCTTCCTCGTGCTTCCTTTTGTCCCCTCCCCCCCCAACCCCCATAGCACTTGACAAACACTGTGAGATGATGGCCTTTTTGGGGGGGGGGTTTCATTATGTAGATGGTACTCTCTGTGAAGATAGGGCCAGATCTATCACAGTGATAACATGTACCTAGCAGAGCAATGGACACTTGGTAGGAACTCAATACATATGTATCAAGTGCAAGAAGATATTCTGCTCCTGCTTGGACCAACCTCCATCACCAAATAGCAGTCACATAAATGCTCTGAGTCTCTGTTTCCTCATCTGTAAAATACCTCCCTTGGAGGATTATGCTAAGGATCATAAATGGGCTATGTAAATCACCTAGCTGAGTAAGTTTTATATACGTATTGGCCACATTCTAGTGGTAGGAATTTGTTCCTTTACAAGACAGTGCATTCCATTCTATTTTTGAACAGTCTACTTAGGAGAAAGCAATTGCCTTGAAACTGGCAAAATTGGGGATTAATACCTTCTCTGGGTAAGCCTCGTTTTATTTTTTCAATCACAATTAGATTTTAGGGTACAAGAGACAAATATTAGCCAGATTCTTCTTTCCTTCCTCCCTTCCTCCCTCAATCCCTCCCATAGTTATTCTTCCCTTCTTTCCTTCCCTCTTTCCTTCTTTCTCTTCTTTCATCAGGTTTACTGATATATAATGTATGCATAATAAAATCCATCCTTTTTCGAAGTGCAGTTCTATGAATTGTGACAAATGTATACGGTCTTACTACCACTTCCAGTCAAGAGATTTTAACTTTCTATTAATTCTCTGTTGATGGCAACTCAAAGCAGTGTACAGTTCTTACACTACTTCCACTCTCTGCTAAAATGGAATTCTCTAATTTCAAATTATTCTGGCTTGTTCTCTCAGTGTTTGGGGCCTGGACATCCAACAGGTTGCCTGTGTTTTGGGTTGATTCTCTGCGGGTCTAGAAGGCTATTATTCCAAAGGCATGTTGTTATACTGCATTAAGATTCCTTTTATGACTGTGGCTCAGAGCAGAAATTGTGAACAGGCAAGGATAACTTTTTAGCTTCACTTGGGACCCTGAAGGTCAAATTCCTTTCTCTTCTCTAATAGGGGTAGAAAAAGGAAGATGGCAAGATTTCTTAAAAAAGAGACATTTTTAATAAGAAATTTGCACATGTACATGTTTCTCACTATGGTCAGGCCATTTAAGACGGCTGTTCTCTTGCTGTCTGTACATGCCCTGCTCGACCGGTGCCTGTTTCACCTACACCCTACTCACAAGACTAAACTTCTCTCTTAATCATAAAGCCTAACCAGTAAATGCCTACATACTTGCCCCCAGCCCCAGTTCGTGATTGTTCTAAACTTTAGATCAGAAGGGCTCCACTATGATAGCTTATCAAAAGGGCAGTAAGGGGTCTGCTCCTCTGCTGGTTTCCCTGGTAACCGATAAATCAACCTGGCGTCAATTCCCCCTGTAACTGGCGACCTCCCTCTCCCCATAGCGAAGACTGCTGCACACACAGTGGGGTGTTGCTCCAGGACCTTGCTTCAGACAAGTAAGATCCCCCATCCATTCAACCATTGATGTCTCTGTCGCTGGCTCCGGGGGCTCTTTCTTTGGTCTTGAGGCTGGGCAAGCACAGGGCTTGCAGGCCTCTGGGGTGCAGCCCAACACTCACCCTGATCTGAATTTCTATCATACTTAATGTCAACACTGACTGTTCTGACCATTACTTTCACGTTTCCTAATTGCTTCTTCTTTGTGTTTGTCTCACTGATTCAAATATAAGATAAGGAGGTGTTCCTTACGTTTCTTTCCTCCTACATAATGAGGACCAGCACAGGGTCAGGCATGCAGCAGTCACTCAATAAATGCTCTTGTGAGAGACTGACTTATGGGGAGAAGTGGCTTTTCATAAACTCATGGAAAGGTCCTTTCTGGATAGATCAGGATTTCAGGACATAACTTCTATCCGAGTGTCAGAACTTTTATTTTATTTCAAATCAGTTTAATTAATTTAATTCATGATGATGAATGATGCTTTTGCCAGCACCTAGCAACATCGTGTGACAAATGTAGACATCTAGGAAAGTGGATTATCTCAAAAGATCTCAAAAGGTAGAGTTTCGGTTCTATTTGTGGGTGTGAAAAAATGAAAGAAGGAAGCATTTGTGGCTCTTGAGGTAAAGTGATGCTGACTTCCAGTTCTTTCCCTCAATCCTCTTCATTGTGTAAGTCATTGTCGAGAACACTAAACCACCAGGGTGCTTCAGGGGATTCCCATAGGCAAACATGATGTTAGAACATGTTCTCAGAAGGGTCCCTGCAAGAGGTTTTCTGGACCTCCTGGGGGAGTTAATTCATGGCTACCTGGTAGTGAGCATGCTATAAAGTCCCCCAAGTCAACCTGGTGCCAATAATGCAATCATACATTTTGGGATCTTATGTGAAAATATAAAAAACCCTCTACTCTTTCTCAATTACAGTGAATGCAGCCAACCACAAATATTTCCAAAGAGGTCACAGAAATGTTAATGTTATAAGAAAGTCAAGGGGTCAGGGTAGGGTGTAGCCCAACACATGCGTAAGAGGCACGGAAAGTTGCCCAGAGACACATATCCAAAATCTTTCCTCTATAAGCCTGTCATTTTGTACGAGTTTCCCGCCAGTTGTTCCTTTGAGCTAAGATGTTAAAGAATCTTGCAAAAATGCCTATCTGCATTTAGAATTTCTTAGCTATTAATGCCTAGGTGTGGATTAGTTAGCCGTTATTGTCTCAGTTACCTGGTGCCACAGTGGGTAGTAGCAATACAGGTCAGAACAATTTTTGATAAGGTTTGGGGCAGGAGGTAAGGACCAGGGCATGGCGTGTTTCTGCTGAGGCTATGCCTCCATGGGGGAAACGTTGGAAACCCCGAGCAGTCTGGGGGTCAACATAACGGTGGAAGAGTGGAGGAGAACAGGTCTAGTAAAGAAGGTGAGCGTGGCTGCCACTGTGGGTTTGTTACCGAGCCAGGTTTGTTTGCTTGAGTGCAGCAAGACAAAATGCTGAGATGCTAAGGATTGCAGCAAAGAGAGGGTTTATTCCCAAGGCAGCCAAGCGAGGAGATGGGCGAACAAGTCTCCGATTCACCTCCCCGAAGGCGAGGGGCTCAGGGTATTTATGGGATGAGGAATGAAGCTGCGGGGTGGTTTGAGGCATGGGGAGTGAGGGGAGTGTGGGGAAAGGTGATTGAAAAAAGGTGCAGTGATCGTGGTTCTGGGCAGGTGTAACTACGCTCCAGACCTCTGCACGTTCAAATATGGAGGTGCTTAGCAGCATCTGAGGGTAGAGTTTTTGGCTCCCTGAGGTCAAAAGGTCACAAGGGGACCCTTGCTCATGCCCAGTTGGAGGGTCCATGGTCCTATCCAGTCATAACCAGCTCAGCTCCTACTAGACACAGTTGACCCCAAATTACTGGAAAGCCACTTGGGCAAACATCCCATTGTTTAGGCTACAAGCTGCTTGGAGGACATGCAAGTCTTAAAACGAGCTTGATTAGTGAAGGCAGGTGAAAAGGATTTGACTAATAATTACCCACAGTTTCCGTTTTTCATCTAGAGTGCCCTCAGGATGGCCTTGCAACTGTGGAGAAAGCAGAAAAGCGGTGAACTTGGGTGGTCATTGCAGTTGGGTCAATCTGGGGGCATGTGTGTCTGCTTGTGGTGGGAAGAACTGGGTAACTCTCATGAGACACAGAGACAGCAACCTTCCCAACCCGACCTTCTTTCAGTGAATCTTCCAGGTCTGATCTTAGCTCAAAGAATAAACCACAGAGAGGCCGGGTTCACGTGAGTGCAGGCTTTATCCTTCACAAAATAAGGAAATGGGCAGTTTGCTCCTCCTCTCCCTTTGTTGCCCATGGCACTCCCCTTCTTTTTCCTTGCCATTCTCTCTCAATCTCTCTTCCCAATGTATGAGGGAGATTTCCCATAAAAAAACTCTCTATGTTCAGTTTGAGTAATCATGTAACATATTAAATGTTATGTAGAATAGCCATATCCTCACTTCTTGTTCTTTTCACTTTACTCCAGGTCATCCCTAGGCAAAACATAAAGTGTTGTAGTGTGTGTGTGTGTGTGTGTGTGTGTGTGTGTGTGTGTGAGAGAGAGAGAGACAGAGAGACAGACAGTCAGACAGACCACGGTATTTAATGTAATTACAGGGAGAAGCACATAAAAACTGACCTATCCATGCTCCCTGCTCTGATGGAGCCAGCCATCTAGTTGAGGAGATAGAGAGATAACCAGGGTATTTTAATTCAGATTCACATGTGCCATGATAGGAGTGCCCACAAGGTACTATGTGACTTAGTGGAAGAGGAAGTGGTATAGTTTCATGGATTCCAGGAAACTTTCTTTGCTGACCAAGTATTTCCTTTGCCTGGATTGCTAATACTTGAAATCTTATAATTGGAGATGCATTTAGCTTGACACTTCACTACGAGATAGCATGGTGATGGAAAAAGCCCTTCATTAGCCCTGAAGTTGTCATTGTGTAACCGTGTGACTTGGAGAAAGTTATTTGTCCTTTCTGAGCCTCATATTTCTTATCTGTAGAATTGGAATAACATAATTTAACAGGTTATTATGAAGATCAAATGAGATAAAATCTAGGGGAACAGATGAAAATTATGGATGATATTAGTTTTATGATTTATCACTTAGTATGCATATAAAACAGTCTGGGCTAGAGGTTGGAGCTGGAGAGAAGGAGAGAGACGATGGTGAATGAAATGGTGTGGAAAGGAAGAGATGACAGTCCCAAAGCACGCTTGTTTTATTCCACGGTTTTGCTTCAAATCCATTCTAACTGAAGATAATAGTTATTGAGAAATGTGAATAATTGACCCCATTGTTAACGAGGAAAAGGACAGAAAGACTAGAATGTGTGTGACTCAGTCAGTGTTATGCTGTCCACAGATAAACCACCTCTTTTCCTTCCAATGGAAACTATACTGACATCATCAAACTTCCTTTTTTTCCTCAGTCTCAAAGGATCTGGCGGAGTTCCTGAAAGCCCAACAGGAGCACATTTTCATGGCTGGCTGAGAACAGCCTGAGAATGTGGTTATCAGAACAAATCAGATTCAGAGACCAAGATGGTGCCAAGTTAAAGAATTTTAACTCAATTCTTATGGAACCTGAAAAGAGAGATTCTGGGTGGGGCTGGAGATTGAGAATGGGAAGAAGAGACCAACGGTGAGCTGTGATTGGGTGTTTGTATGAAAGAGAGTAAGAAAGGTCACGCCAAAGATCTTCCTCAAGCAGGAGCGTCTCTAGTCACGTCCTTGATGTTTTTGGATAAAGTTCTGCCTTGAGGTCAAATTCAGCGGAAACCACTCTCCCACGTGCTTCTCTCTGTTGGGAATGTGTGGAGAAGAGACTGAAGCTGAAGAAATCAGCTTTCATTACTCAGTTGCCTCCAGATTGCCTGAGCGTCTGATGAGGAGCGGCAGGGGTTTGTCAGTGCACGCTCTTGCTCAGGCTCTGTCGAGAAGCTGTCAAAGCAACTAGAATCTTTGTCAACCAACTGATAATTTTGTTTTCACTAACAGTTCTCTGGCTTGGGTGCGTAGGCCATCTCTATGAGGGCAAAATTCAGGAGCCACCAAGTCCCTTTTACCCCTCTCTCCAAACACACGATCTCCACGGCCCCAGCATTCTCATTCTTATCCTTTCCCCCCATTGCACCCCATTCCACGGGGGAAGCGTATTTGATCTTGGCTTCAGTTGGTTCCCCACCTGTCATTTCAGCTAGAGTGGGGGAGGAGGGGTGATCCCTGAGGACAGGAAAGGATCCTTTGGGCTCATGAATCAATTATGAGGAGAAAGTTGGTTAGAAGCCTTTGGGCTGCTGCAGATATAATCAGTGGCAGCAGTTTGGTGATTCTTCCCGAAGCCTTCAAACTTGGCCTAAATTTCCCTCAAAGTCAGTGGTTCCTATTCCATTTATCTTTTTCTCCTAAGTGGCTGCACCTTCTCAGGGACCCCCATATGGCATCTCTGCACTCTGGGTATGCCAGTTGTTTACCAGATCATTCGACTGATCCCCAGCAGTGTATGGGACTATGCTTCAAGGATCACTAGTTCCTAAAACATCTTAAGTAGCTGACTTTTTTTTTAATTTTTTTAACTGAATTGCCTCAATTAAAGTGGTCAAAAAATATTTTGTGTCACAAACTCAAACTAGTGTTAAGTCTAAATCTTACCCTCTGGTGGCGCCAGTATATTTGGATCCTGACCTTTGTCTTCATTGTTTCTTACGGCACCGGTAGCACTAAAGTACCCCTGCTGCTGCTGTCACAGTCTCCTAGCTCATCTCCCTGATGTCAGTTTCTGCCTCTCCAATTCATGTTTCCCATAAGTCTCAGGCTGTCTTTTTAAGGTATTGCTTTATACAAGTCCCTTCCATGCACAACTGTCCATAATGGCTCTCAATTGCCCATTGTCTCAAGTCTAGACTATTCTGGCTGGTATTCAAAGCTGCTCGTAAGCTGCTCTTACCCTACCTACCCCCCCTTCTTTGCCATCACTTCTCCACATCATTCTATTCTAATCTAACTAGTCATTTCTCTTCCACCAGCCCCATCTCCAAGGTTTCTTTTCCCTGCCATTTCCTCTTCTTGGGAAACCCTTCTTCCATGCTTTAAACTGATCCAAATACTGATAGTATTAACAATTTTACTCAAATTCAACATCTTGAAGTCTTGAATGAGTTTCCAGTATCAATTTCTAATCAGGCATCTCTACTGTAATGGTTATAATTCCATTGTAATATGTTTTATTCATTTAGTGTTATTTTGTATTTGTAGGATAATACTACAAGAATCATTATTTTTCTCTTTGAGTGATCACCGTCTCCATTATACTCTGAGTGCTCCAAAGGCAAGAAATACACCTTATTCATTTGTGCCTCCCTAGTGTCCAGCCCAGTGCCTGGGACATAGCAGTTGACTTAAAAATGTTATTGAATCAATTGTATTAATAAGCTTCTTGAGGCCAGGGCCATGTCTTAGTCATTTTGCATCTCCGAAAGCCCAAGACAGTATTAGGCACATGGCAGATATTCAGCAGTCATTATTACATTGAGTTCTCAAGATAAAGAAGTAGGAATTCTCGTGCTTGGAAGGGAGTAGGCTTGAAAAGAGACTAAATCTGGGATGTGTAGGATCAGCTCTAGAAATCAAGGTGTGGCCCTGGTTTTGTCCATGACCTAAGAAGAGAACCCTGAACAGATAGTGAAGGTCAACACTGATCACTTCTTGAGAAGTACAGAACTGAGCAGAAGCCGCCCTGGAAATTATTGCCCAAGTAAGAGAAAAATGTGGACAGGGTCACCGCTGAAAAGGTGTAACTGATTCTGAAGAATGTTAAGAAATCTTTTATTAAACCATAATAAACACATAGAAAAGGATGTTCTAAGGACTGTGCCAGATAGAGTCTGAGCTCTTATGGAGCTGATGTTACAAGGAAGAAATGAATGAGGAAATGAATAAATAAAGCAAATTACCCTTTTTCTCTCATTCAGCAACCTGTGCATAGCTCTTTGTCTCTGCTCCATTTCCTGGTAAACCTCACTCAGATATTTCCTCTTGGACCCATTCAACTGGATGTTCTAATAGATGAGCCCGCTGTCTATGACTTTATTATTTATTGTTAACTCCTCCCTTTTCTAGGCTTTTAAGTATTTCAATACTATTTCCATCTGGTTCTTACATTTAATTCCCTCCCTACTCATATAAAGGCCTGTAGGTCAAATTTCTCTAAAGGTATGTTAATTAACTAATATGAGTTCAATCTCAATTCCAGTTCTCTAATCAGTGTTTAGGTACTTCAGTGTTTCCTCTCAAAGGTAAGCCCACTTCAGGTTCATCCTAAGGCTACTACAACACAATTAGTATGTTAAATGTTACTGTATTTTTAAAAAGTATTAAACATGGGTTCAAGAACCCTTACTTGGTAAAATATTCCAATAGAAACAAAACAGATATTTGTTAAACAGAATGAAATAAATTAGCTTAGTTTATCTGGTTATAGGAATTTGGAGGTAATAACAAAATGGCACTTCTTTTAAAACATACTGCATTTCAGACTTGCACTGATTTAGAGTGACATCTTGTCCAACTGACCTAAATTAGTGATGCTTTGTCCTATTTATAGCACACACAGCTTTTGAATTAGGACAAAGAAAAGGGAAAGGGGACATTTTCTCAGGATTGACGTTTGTGATATTTTAAAACCAAATCACCTCAGAATTGGAACTGTGTTTGATCAGTTGTATTTTAACAAGTTCAACAGAGTCATGAGAATATAGGAAATGTCTAGTTCACATGGCCCCAAATTTTCTTATCAGAGACTGAGAGGGTCTGGTTAAACTGCACCAAGATACATAGAGTTTTTAATATGAGTTTTTAAAGTCATGTTTTAAAATACTATTTAACCTGTGCAAATGATTGTGAGAAACATTAATAATCCTAAAACTGATTAGAGAGTTGGGATAAAAGTTTCACTGATAATAGGCAATTAGCTATGATTTAGAATATCTGGTGATATAAGCAAGGGTGAATTATGATTTTTTAAGATTTATTTACTAGTCAAAATAATCAGTGAAAAGAGAGACTGGGATGGATCTATGGGTTAAAAAAAAATCTGACAGTAGAGGGCGGACATTAAGAAGCCAATGTCAAATTCTGTGTTTATGTCCTAGAGTAGTGAAGAACTGCATAAATGTTGCTTTCTTCTATCATTTAAATCAATTTCAGTACTTGGTTATTACTAGAGAGGAAACTGTACTCATTTATATTATGACACATCCCCCTGGGTATAGTCTTCCCTTTAAGATGAGGTAAAGTACAGATTCGCAAGGTTTAGTCCTCAGGAAGGAGAGAAAGGTGGCGATGGTTGACAAGTGTCTTTGTGGGCAGGGTGTTAAGAGGGAGGGTGGACATGGTAGGAAGTTGTCCTGGGTACTGACAGGGTTATATTTGAGCAGAACTGAAAAGTAAAGGAAGTTCACATTTGGGAACCCCAGTCCCTAGCTTTGTTCTGTGCTGGGTGCCTCTCTCTCCTCTCTACTGAAGCTGAAGAAAGTACATGCTCTTTATGTTCCCAGGAGATGAGTAGCCCACATAGTCTCTTTCTCCAAGCCATGTTGGTACTCATTCACACCCAGGTGAAAGTGATAAATAACAGCTTAATATCTTACTTCTACTATAATGTAGCTAGGAATTTAAAAAATACACCAGATCTCAGGGAAACAATTTTGAAAGACTATCAAAGGGTATAAAAGAAGATCTTCCATAGAAGAGAGATAGATGGTAAATGCTCTGGGATGGAATGAATTTATGTTATAAAGATGCTAATTCTTCCCAAATTAATCTTTAAATTAAATGATATTCTAAAGTTTCTGCATTTTTCTAGAAACTTGACAAATCTATTATAAAATTTATGCAAAATATATACAAAAAGTTCATGAATAGCTAAGCCAGCCTTGAAAAAGTAAAGAGGGTAGACTTTCCTGTCTAGATATAATGACACTCCTCAGTAATAAAAAATATGGAACTAGCTCAAGAACAAAAAGGGAAAAATAAATAAACCAGTGTAACAAAACAGAGAGCTCAAAGATAGCTACTTATAAATGGGAAATTCACGTATGATAAAGGACTCACTGTTTAGTAAACTGTGTTGGGAAAACTGGCTCGCTATGTGGAAAAAATAAAACTGATTCCCTACTTTCCATCATCTACACAAAGGCATTAAAAACCTGATTGTGAAAGGCAAAATTATAGGGTAAATAAAAGAAAAGACAGAGGAATATCTTTGTGACCTAGGGATGGAGGGAGATTTTTACACAAAGCCTCGAGAAGCACAAACCATATAATGAAAAATAATGTTTTACATGACATCCAAATTATGTTTTCTGTTCAACAAAGGACAAGTAGAAAAAGTTAATAGACAGGATACAAATTGGGAGAAGAGTTGCCTACAACCAAAAAGAGAATAATATATAAAATATACAGGGTACTCTTACAAATCATCATCATCAACAACAAGAATAAAAGACCAAAGCCCATTAGAAAAATGGGCAATTGATGTAAACAATAAGTTCATAAAAGGAAACCCAAGTGGCTGCAAATGTATGAAAACTGCTAATTAAAACAACAATGAGATACCATTTTAAACCTCCAAAAGCTGGTAACCTTAAAGCTGGATGATGCCAAGTGTGGGTGGGGATGTAAGAAAGCAGAAAGCTTTCTTCACTGATGTGAGAGAGTAAATCAACGCTGCCTTTCTGGAGAGCAATCTGATGTATCTAGTAGATGAATTTATCTCTATGACCCAGCAGACCTACTCCTGGGTAACTGTTTCAAAGATATTCTCTAAAATTACCATTAAAATGACTTGGTTTAGGTTGCTTAGTGCTGTGATGGCTGTGAGTGGGCAACTGGAGGTGGTTTAGGTGCCCATCAAAGGGGGGACAAATAAGTAAAATGTGGAGACTCAGTATGGCATGTCACGTTAGAAATAGGAGCTACATACAGCAACGCAGATAGATTGCAAGACCACCATGCCAAGTGAAAGATTAAGAAAGAGAACCATTCCTATAAAATAAAAATACACCCCTGCCACTAAACAACACTTGCTACTTGCTGTTTTACAAGGATGCATATATATTTAGAAATGTATGTCAAATACATTAGAGCAGTTGTCTATGGCAGGCTTAGAGGTGGTGGTGGGTGACTGGTGCAGAGGCAAGGAGAATAATGAGGGTGGGATCACACACACACACACACACACACACACACACACCCCCAGAAGGAACCTTGTATGGAACAGTGATCATGTGTGTTGTACTGAGGAGTATGATGAATACAGAACTTTTTACCTGAGATACCTAAAGTCCTACTTCTAGAGAAATGTGTACTTTAAAGGAATGCATTGTGGATTTCCAAGCATCGGCCAACGGGTTGGGAAGGAGTGTAATCATGCAGTCAGTGAATATCCATCGCCTGCCGTGTGCCGGGCACCATTCTGGGTGCTGGGGCTGGTGTAGTGAATGAGACAAAAAAGCCTGCTTCTGGCAGAGGACTCTGGTTAGCCCTTCCTGGCATTAGACCAGGTAGATTGTTGCAAATAGCTACGATCGACCATGGGTACAGTCTGTCTGGGGCCAGGGAGCAGGACGCTGGGGTTGCCCTTTGTCCGGGGTGGCTTCTGGGAGAGAGCTGAAAATTCACAAAGAAACAATGGCAAAGAAGGCCCATTAATGATCTGAAATTATTTAGCACACAGATGTCTCTAGCTATTTTCACAGAAGCCGTTTTATGCTGTATCTACAATCTCTCCTAATAGCAAATATTGTTGAGACTCCTTGTATGACTGTTTAGAAATCCACATACAGCTCTAGAACAGATTTTCCCCTTAGTGTGCTTGGTCAAGTTCACTAAAACCTAAGATCTTTGCTCCATTAACACTATCTTATTAATGGTTGTCCATCAGGGCCATATAATGAATAATAGATGTATCACTGCTACTAAAGACTGGTTTGCAATTTTCTGGCATTCTATTTTTGTTTCACAGCTATTTATTCCTTATGCAGGAAGCTGGCAAGTAGTACTGGGTCAAACCCCAACGTTAGAAGTGCTATAAAGGCAGTACCCAAATTATCTCCATGCATATTCCCAAAGATACTTAGTAAATTATTTAACTTAATCTATTTATTCATTCAATATGCTCTTACCAAGTCCTTCCTACGTGTGTTGCACTGTCCTAAGTGTTGGAGATACAAAGATGAAAGAGAGAGAGAGAGAGAGACTCTTCCCTCAAAAGCATATAATTCAATAATATCAGAACTTATTTTCCCAGGGAACAAAATTACGTATGTTTATAAGGTTCCCAGGCAAACAAACAAAAGCCTATTTAATCCATTATATAACTTAACTCTATATATAGAGCTTAACTCTATATAGAGTTAAGAGCTTAACTCTTAACCCTAATGCTAATATAATTATATAGAGATCTGGACAAAAATGGTCATATCTTATTAACAGGAAATTGGAAAAGAAGAGTTTCCTCATCTTGGGCTCATGAACAACCCCAAGAAACGTGGGCAATGGGTCTAGTTTTTATTTACCCTCCTTAACCTTCTCTTTTTCCTAAGACCACCTTCCCAAATGCTCAGTGTCCTCATGCTGTCTTAAGCCTTTACTGTGGCTCCTTGCCTAGGTCTGTGCCATCTCACAAAATGCTCAAGTTTCTACAATTATTCACATCCCTTCTTTGATTTCCTGATCTCATTGTGAAGAGAAATATCTGATCAAACTAATTTGCATGAATTTACATTCCTTCCCTTAGCAATAGATCAGTGTACTTGCTCCCTGCTCCCACCCATTGGGAGGGTTTCAGTCTAGTTTTTAGGTATTATTTAGAATTCAATGTATTTTTAATAAAGTCCACATGTAATCATTAAATTGCCAGATTCTCTTCTTTAGACCTCCATATATATAACAAAAAATGTTATAAGGTTTTTGGAAATTTTTTTTGAGACTTAACTTGTGTGTTGTTTAGAATAAGTGCAGGTAAAATTTTATGAAGAACTACTGTATTTACTATATTCTTTTTTTTCAATCTTTATTGAAGTATAATTGCTTGTATTCTTAAAATACTTGCATGTTAAGAAAAATAGCTATCAGATTGTTCAGCATTAATACTTCCAAACTTAAATTGGTATTGATTATAATTTAATGAAAAAATTTAAGATATATTTGCATCTAGTATAATTGTTATGGTCACTTAAAAAAAGTCACAGAACGGGGGGCAAACGGTGCTTAGATAGCCAATACTGTTATTTTTAAAATGTGAGTCTTCTTTAGGACTCAGCATATTTTTTAAAATGAGATAAAATTATTTTTTGAAAATGGAATTATCCTCAAGCTGTCATTACTGTTTATTTTAAAGCAGAGGATGTAAGTGCTTTATTTTTGATCACCTCCAATGAGATAAGAATCTATGAAGCTGGTAGGAAAATGAGTTCGTGACCAAAATGCTTACTCACTGACTATAGGAAATCAAAAAATATTATACTAAACCTGGAATCTACAAAGACAAAGCAATTGTTTTCTTTGAAAAGTATGTAGGGTTTGGAAAATTTCTGGGATTTGTCTGTAAAAGCACCCTCTGGGTCCTAAAAGTGACGTTTTAGGGAAATGCTGGCATATCAAGGTGGGAAAGCTAGGAGGTGGTGCTTTGTGGGCTCCTATGGTGGTTAGGTAGTTCTCAGAAGACAGCACTGGAAATTAGATAATTGCTGATGTCATATTTTTCACACACACAATTTGGTGTCCTGGGGGCTATAAAAGCAGCATCTTCTACCTTCCCGTCACAAGCAGAATCACTGAAATCAACAGGTAAGTCCTCCAACAAACTTGGTATGCTTGTTTGTTGCGTGTGACACTTCTTGATACTTACTTTGTTCCTTTATGTTGTTTTTGCTTCTTGTTCTCTTGATACCAGATTCTCCTTCCCTAGTCACCAGTTGCTCGAGTTTGTGTTGTCTACAATGGCTGCCCGGCAGAAATCTATGAGCTCTTCCCTTATGGGGACTCTGGCGGCCAGCTGCCTCCTCGTCATGGCCCTGTGGGTGCAGAGAGGAGCGGCTGTGCCCATCGTGTCGCACTGCAGTCTCGACAGGGCCAACTTCCAGCAGCCTTACATCACCAACCGCACCTTCGCGTTGGCTCAGGAGGTACTCATCTCACTCTTTCTCTCTTTCTTTTGCATCCTTATCTACCTGGAACCTGAATAGTTCTTAAAGTTTCTTCAGAGCACATCTAAGATCTTTAAGAAACCAACATTTATCTCTACTGGTAGACCAGCCATCATATTCTCTGTCTCTTCTGAGACTTTGTGGAGATCTTCCATTTTGGCCTTTAGGATGCGTACATTGAGTTTTACCCCAAAAGGAGCCATTTAGTAGCCCATCTGACTATTTATTTTTCCCTTTATTCCTCTAAGCATTATTTTATTTTACTTTATTTTATTTTATTTTTTGAAGAGAAAGAAATTGACATTTATTGAGCACTTACTATGTTATGAACTCTATGCTAGGAGCTTTAAATCCATTTCTTTTTTAAACTGAGGTATAGTTGATCTACAATATTATGTAAGTTTCAGGTGTACAACATAGTGATCCATAATTTTTAAGGATTTATAGTTATTATAAGATATTAGCTATATTACCTATGCTGTACATTATACCCTCGTATCTTATTTATTTATTGAAGTCTAGTTGATTTACAATGTCGTGTTAGTTTCAGATGTACAGCGCAGTGATTCAGATATATATATGTATATATATATTCTTTTTCAGATTCTTCTCCTTTATAGGTTATTACAAAATATTGAGTATAGTTTCCTGTGCTCTACAGTAGGTCCTTGTTGGTTATCTGCTTTATATATAGTAGTGTGTATATGTTAATCCCAAACTCCTCATTTATCCTTCCTCCCAACACCTGAGCATTATTTTAAACTCATGCACATATCTGAATCCTTTCTTTAGTCCTTATATGGCTGCTCTGGGGAGAGGGGATAGAGTACAGCTCTACTTACAGACATTTCTTCTAGCTCCTTGACGTCCAGCCACTTAGTCTTTTCTTCTCTTCCAGGCTAGTTTGGCAGATAACAACACAGATGTTCGTCTCATTGGGACCAAACTGTTCCAGGGAGTCAATGTAAGCCATAGGCATGATGCCACTCGTGGTTATTTGGAGCAGTGGTGAGGATGGGTTGGGTCTTCCGAATGTCGCCTAATATGAGCCCTGCTGTTTCACTTTCACCAGCAGGTGACAGAGCGCTGCTATATGCTGAAGCAGGTGCTGAACTTTATCCTTGAAGAGATGCTGTTCCCCCAATCCAATAGATTCAAGCCCTACATGCAGGAGGTGGTGCCCTTCCTGGCCAGGCTCAACAAAAAGCTAGGACAATGCGTAAGTTCTTTTCCCAACCTAAGTCCACCTGCTTCCAGGTGCCCACCCTCCCTCCTTCTTCTGCATGGAGCCCTTTTCTTTCCCACCCTCATTTGTTGCCCCTCCCATGCTGGCAGTTAGAAGTGCCTCAGTAACACCATTACAGGAATCATTGGGAATCACAGAATGTTTACTTTTGCTTTAATTGAGTCCCATTTTGAGTCGATGGTGATGGACAGGGTCTGAAAGACCACATGAGGCTTATTTGTCCCTGGGAAAAACCAACTCGGGTAATGTGAGATGAGAAAGGAGTTGGGAGCTGCAAGGAAAAATGCCAGTTGGTGCAAACGAATCCACTGAGTATAAGTTGATGGAGGGAGGGGACTGGAAAGAGAGAAAGAGGGAAACAAGAAGATTTAATATTTGGTGGTGGGTGGGTGAAGACTGCTGCCCTTTTGATATGGGGAGTGACAAAATCAGAGGTGTGTGAACGCGATGCCTCTGAACATTTAAAACTATGAAAAAAGATTTGAGTGGAGCGAGCAGAGCAAAGGGGGCCTAGTATTTATTGAGGAGGGCCCTGTTCACATAAGATGTTTTATGTATGTTTCTTGTTCTGAGCACGCCTTTTTGATGAGGTGCAGTTATGGGTTTATTCTTGACAGGATTTGCATAAACCACTCCACTCTTTCCACAAACTTCAACCTCAGTAGGGTTTCCCAAAAGTGAAGCGAGGTCCCATGTAGTGGAAATGACTGGACTTTGGTGTCCAAAGAAATTCAAGAGCTCAGAAAATCTAGGCCACTGGTGAAATCTAGGTCATTGTGGGCAAAACTGCTAAGAACATTAATTCCAGGTGAATGTAACATACCTCAGTTAGGGGCGCTGAGGTTCAAAAAGCTTCAGTACAACAGTGTTAAAATTGTTACTCTGCTTTTCATTTTGTAGCATATTGAGTGTGACAACCAGAATATCCAGAGAAATGTACAGAATCTGAAAGACACAGTGAAAAAGGTACTACTAATAACTATTAATGCTAAATCATTTGATAGAAGAGACAAATGTTGTTTTCCTTTCCTTTCTTTTCTTTCCTTTTTTTCTCCCCATGTCATGATTTTTTACTTGATTCTCCTGCCATTGAGTTGACTATTTAGGTGCATATGTGAATAGATGTGTCTATATGTTTATAAGTCAATTTCCAAATTTTGCAAATCATAGAATTCTAGAACTGGCTAGGAACTTAAATCATCTAATCTCATCACCCTATATGCCACTCACTGGCAGAGCCAGAATAGAATGCAAGTCTTCTGAATCCTATCCAGGCCAGAGCAATGGATATTATGTTTAGTCTCATTAATTCTAAGGGAAATTTAAGATTCCTACTGATTCATTTAATCTGAAGAAGCATTTGTTCAAAACCAGAAAAGTGCCTGGGGACAAATTTATTTGAAATAATTTTTGAAGTCATTCATTTGAAGATTTAAAACTTGGAGAAAAATACCCAGAACAACCATAACAAAAGAGCTGGACTTGCATATAGGATGAATTTCTGGAATGATTGATACTTACATTTAACTGTTATAATACCCAATATGTATTGATTTTAATTTAAAAGCAAGAGTGAACAACCCCCAGTTTCTTTTACACAGTTTCAAATAGAATGAAAATACTAGTAATGGATTCATTATAGGGAAATGAAAGTCCGAAATGGACTCATTTTGGTCATAGACAGTAGTGGGCCTAGGAGGTAGGGCAAGGCAGGATGAGTGGCACTCTGGGTCCCCCAGATCCCAGCACAGCCTCTATCTGCTTGCTCTGGTTAGGAAGTGGTTTGAAACATCATCAACTTAGATTGATGCCCACAGGTGCCCTCTCAGTTCAGATAGCTGTAATTTTAAAGTCTTTGGCAAATCACGTACGCTTGCTAAAAGGGTATTATTACTGATCTTTTACAAAAGGCTAAACCTTGGTTTCTGTCCCAGCAACCTAACCATCTCATCTCCCTCTAATTTGTTCCTCTTTAGAAAACATGGTATAAATGCTGAAATACTTGTGTGTTCTTATTTTCACAGCTTGGAGAGAGTGGAGAGATCAAAGTAATTGGAGAACTGAATTTGCTGTTTATGGCCCTGAAAAATGAATGCACTCATCCAGGGCAAAGCTCAGAAATGGATAACTAACGCTTCTTGCTTGTTAGAAATAACAATAAGATCCCCTGAGGTTTTCTTCTATCAAAAGAAAAAGGGAAGCCAAACTCCACAGCCCTGTGTGGATTCTAAACAAACCCCTGTTTAGCTTAAAAAAGAGAACAATGTCACCTGTATCCATACGACCAGAAGGTAGACCTTCCAAGCATAATGAGATCTATTAATAACATTTTATCGTAGTTGGTGTTTTATACACAGAAATTTAATTTTTAAGCAGTTGTCTGTTTCCCCACAAAAACGATTGCTTCCCCATCTCTTTAGGGAAAAAGCCCCTAAATAATTTCATTTCCATAATCAATAATTTATATTTATGAATTAATTTATTGTTATAAGTACCTGTCTTATTTATGTCACTTTACTAATATGGGTTTATTTATAGAAGCATTGTAAGATATTTCTACTTAATCATAAGGTTAATATTAATATTTATGACAATAATTATGGAGCTATGTATGATATGTTTATTTTATCTCAATAAACACTTCTATATCCTAAATTTTGTGGCTTTGTGATTTTTTTCCCCTTTAATATTACCACCACCACCACCATCATCATCATCATCATCATGTAATCATTTCTATTTGCTAAATGGGCCCAGAACCTGTATAAATGATTTTATTCCTGACTCTAAGCAAATGAGGTGGCTATTAGTATTATCCACATTTTACAGATGAGAAAACTGAATCAGAAACATGTTAAAAAACATCGTGTCAGTATAAGCAGTGGACCCTTATTAAAGCTAGGTCTATCTGATTTCTGGGGGATCTGTTATACTACCTATATAGATTTGTTATGTTGATTCAGCATGTGATTCTGAAAGAAAAAAGGTAAGACATTGTAAAGAATCCATCTGCCTCATTAGCAGTTTGCTAAAAGGAAGGAGTGATGCTGCTGGGGGAGAAATACATGTCGCCTCTATTGCTGTAGATGAACTGCTTTTAGTTCTAGGTCGAGCTTGTTAGGAAGGCCATCCTCCAGTTTTCCTGTAAGTCAGGGAAGTAAAGGGGAAGCTGACTGAGTCTGGGGAGTCTTATCTGCTAGTGGAGTTTAGCCCTGATAGAGAATTCTTGTGAGTGGAAGATGAGCAAGATATCATGAAGCACACATGAGGGGGGAAAGCTGGATGTCTTCAAGATTTGTACAGTGGTACAGAGAAGAGAGAGGAGAGATACAGATAAAAGTTGGACTAGTTCTGTCTAGAAGAATGGACAAATGACACCAGCACTGAAGCATGTATAGGTCTTTCCATAAAAGGCGAAAGCCAGTGGTCAGCTGTCTAAAGTGTTTCCTTCTCCAAAATATCAGGAACCCTGGGACTATTCTACAGGTCACTCACCAATTATTTGCCAAGCTCCTGCAGGATGAGGTCAAGACTGGTGATGATTAAGTTATAGAGAACAAACAAGTGGTAACCCGTGGGGAGGGGGAAGAGGGGAGGGGCAATGTAGGTGTAAGGGAGTAAGAAGTGCAGACTGTTAGGTATAAAATAAGCTACAAGGATATATTGTACAACACGGGAAACAGTGAATATTTTATAATAACTATAAACGGAGTATAACCTTTAAAAATCATGAATCACTAGATTGTACATCTGTAACTTATATAATATTGCACAGCAACTATCCATCAATTAAAAAAGACTGGTGGTGATGATTGTACATTGTAACTTATATAATATTGCACAGCAACTATCCATCAATTAAAAAAGACTGGTGGTGATTGTGAGCACATATGTAAATTGCACATTCACTCATGGATAAAGCGGAGTTAATACTTTTGGGTATGGGCTCCAAATGCTGAAAGGTACCAAAGCTAAGCTTCAGGGTTGTTGGGATGAGAATTATTTCTGAGATAAGCTGAGGTTTAGAATTCTTTCCTCTCTTCTTCCAAATGAGTCTCAGTGTAATGATTTGAGAAAAATTTGGTATCGTACTTGTTTTTGACCAGTCTTCTAGAAATCGAGCCATAAATGGAAGAATACCTTTAAAATTGGATTCACAAATGCTTCCGTCCTAGGACAAGGAGTCTGAAATAAAGAGATTTAAAAGTTCCAAATGCCAATGGACATAAGTCATAAGGTGCCAGCATCCTCTTCAAGTCTGGAGGGCAGTGCTGATAAATTTGGCAGCGACATGAAATAGTCCAAATTCCTCATAGGGAGTCTTGACGTAATCGTTGGCAGCTGCTTTGGCATCCGTGGCAGTGGCTAGCATTTGGCTGGCACTTTCAGCACTGCTCTTGTTCTTGGCATTGGCAGAAGCCTTGGATGTCTCCTCCCTCAGCACCAGATGGTAACACCCAGGTATTTCAGAAGACTAATTTGTGATCTTGTGCGAGACCCAAGCCCCCTGAGACACGAACCAGCATTTAGAACTGAAGAGAAGCCACTGGAGGGTTTCGAGTGTGGGAAAGACTTGATATGACTCATGTTCCATAAAGATCACTCTGGCTGCTGGGTGGAGAATAGGTCTGTAGGAGGGGTAAGAATAGAAGCAAGGCCAATGCAATCATCCAAGGAGAAAGTGGTGATTGTACTGAAGTAGATGGGGGTAGAGCCAGAGAAAACTTGTTGTGACTGTGACACTCGGCTTGGTTGCCTGGGACATATGAGCTACGTATGGATCCGATTCACTAACAGGAAAAGTGTTAGTTTTTCTCCTGGTTTTTCATTTATACTATAGTATTCATTCATATGCAGTGCTTCATATAGGAATGAAAGTAAAGACAGTGATTCTGCCCTGAAAGCAGGTTAAGATTTTAAGATTTGAGTGCAGACACTTAAATGAGGAGAATGCAGTGATACCAAGGGTTGAAAGCTGAGGTCCTATTGTCCCGGAGTCAACCATCAATATAGTGCCTTTATCTTTAAAATCGACTTCAAGGAATGTTTATTGTTGGAAAAAACAGGTAGACAAGGCTGGGATGACTGATCCTAATTGCCAAGGAAAACTGTATTACTGCTACACCCTGAGGGCTAGGTAGACTGTAACTGGACCAAAGGGGTTCACTGGATTGTCTTGTCAACTTGCTCAACAGTTTCATCAATCAAAAATTGCATCAACCCAAGAGCGACAGGATCCTCAAGAACTCCATTTCTATAGGAATGAGGTTTAGTCACTTTACCAGGTGAAGGACTCCATCCAGTGAAGGTGCAGGCAGGGGGTAAGAGGAAAACGGAATGGGTGGTGGAAGAAGGAATTCATGATTATTAATTTAGGTCCTGTGAACAGCTATAAAAATAGGAACTATAGCAGATATGGTTTCTGTTATTCATTCTTTGTCCTTGTTTCTCCTCCTCCCTCCCCTCTTACATGAAGAGTACTAATGGGGACTGATATTTCAGTTTTCAGGTGGGACTATGACCACATTTACATCATCCATACAGTGTAGTTGATGAGATTCTGAGTGTTTCCTGTGCTGGAAACAAGCATTTTTCACCTGCACAAAGAAAAGAGTGGGTGCTGAGGACAGGAAGAATGGATTATGCCAATCTGGCCCTCCAGATCCATCCTCTGTTCTTTCCCATTCTACTTTGTCCCCAGAGAAGCTGACATACACGAATTGCCCCCTATATGTGCTGGCTGTCTGGTTTTTGATTGCATTTGGCACGTGAAAAGAAGTTAGCAGGAAATTGAAGGAAGAGAATAAAGTTAGAATATGTATTCCTCTGGAACCCTCTGGCCAAGTTGCCATGCAGGTTGGTTGTATATTCTACCCAAAACCTCAGCTCCTTGCAGACAGCCCTCTTCCATATAGTTCTCTTTCCTGGTTCCGGAAATTGCTCTCCACCCTGTTCACTAACAGGTTTCCATCTATTCTTAGCTTCAGGGCATCGCATTACTTTTTTATAGGGTTCCTTAAACTCTTCCCACACCTTAAAAAAAGCCAATCCCTTATTAAACTTTTTCAAATGCAATATTGTAAATTAACTGTACTTTAATAAAAAAAATTTTTAAACATAAGTTGGTGCAACCACTATAGAAAACAGTATGGAGGTTCCTTACAAAACTTAAAATAGAGCTACCATATGATCCAGCAATCCCACTCCTGGACATTTACCCAGAAGTGATGAAAACTCTAATTTGAAAAGATACATGAACCCCAATATTCATAGCAGCATTATTTATAATAGCCAAGACATGGAAACAACCCAAGTCCCCATCAACAGACGATTGGTTTAAGAAGATGCAGTATATATATACAATGGAATGTTACTCAGCCATAAAAAGAGTGAAATATTGCCATTTACACCAACATGGATGGACCTAGAGATTACCATACTAAGTGAAGTAAGTCAGGCAGAGAAAGACAAACATTATATGATATCACTTATATGTGGGATCTAAAAAATAAAACAAATGAATCTATATACAAAACAGAAACAGAATCACAGACATAGAAAACAAACTTTTGGTTACCAAAGGGGAAAGGGAGGGGGAGGAGGGACAAATTAGGAGTATGGGATTAACAGGTACACACTACTATACATAAAATAGATAAGCAAAAAGGATTTACTGTATAACACAGGGAACTATATCCAATATCTTAGAATAACCTATAATGGAAAATAATCTGAAAAAATATATATATAACTGAATCACTTTGCTGTATACCTGAAACTAACACGATATTGTAAATCAACTGTACTTCCATTAAAAAGACAACTCTTTTCCATTACCCAGTTTGAGTGTAATGTATGTTTTCCGCTGAGATTCTGACCTATATATCTCTGTTCTCGCTTCCATTCTCCTTCCAGCTCCCACATAGTAATAGGATGGACTCTGCTAGTTTAGATATTGTTTATGGACAATAAATCAAGCCAGTGTTTGGCATATCTAAGTCGTGTGCAAATGTTTGACCCTGTAATGAAGCAAAATCAGAAACAGTGGTATTTTGATTTCTAACATCAAAATAGTTTTCTTTAATTAAAAAAAAAAATCCTATTTCTCCAATAGGTTTCTCCACGGGAAATAGAGGCGTTTAGGTCAACATGCAGTATTACCTGAAGGACCTAAAAAGCTTTCTTCTCCCTTTTGGTCCAGGAGTGCTCGTGCTGCTTTGTGCGTGAGGCTCCCTTCTCCCTGCTGCTTCCACACCCGGCACACTTGAATCTTGTTGGAGTCAGGCTACTGTGCCAGCTAGAGGGTGGGAGAGCTATTACACCCGAATAATTCTGATCCCACCCAGCCTTGTGTTTTGGTTGCTTCTCTTTTATGTGGCCCTTCCTTCAACCCTTTTCTTTTTACAGCTGCTAAGGATGCTCACGGTGACCCTACATGTCTCTTTGAGGCACAGTCCCTGCCTTATTTCTACGGGTTTAACCGTCTGGTTCATCCTCTGCATCTATCTTACTTTGGCAATGTGCCTGCAAGTTAACCTCAATACCACCTAGATATCGACCAGCTGTGTCTTTACTAGTAGGCGCCGTTTCTTTTTGAAACCCACATGCTGTGAAATGCTTTTTTTTTTTTTTTTTTACTACGGTACGAACGGCCTTTATTGTTTGCAATGGGAAGTGGAAGAGGAGGGGATGCGACAGCTCCGGCTCCTGGGGCGACTCCACAGACTCGGTCGCCGTCCTCGAAAAGCTGGAATGCTTTTCTGAGTTGTTGTTTCACCTGTGACATTTTCATCTTGCCATGGCTGCAGATGCTATTTTTAGGCACAATGAGTGCGCAGGAACTTTATGAATCTCACATGGCTGCTTGACTCACTGACACCCTTAGGCATTTCAATTCAATGTAGTTCATTAAGCAACGATTTAAATCATAGGGTATGCAAGATCTTCTGCTCATACAGCTTAATATCAAAAAAGCAAATAACCCAATCAAAAAATGGGCAGGAGACCTAAATAGACATTTCTCTAAAGAAGACATACAGATGGCCAACAGGCACATGAAAAGATGCTCAATATCTCTAATTATGAGAGAAATGTAAATGAAAACTGCAATGAGGTATCACCTCACACCAGTCAGAATGGCCATCATCAAAAAGTCTACAAATAATAAATGCTGGAGAGGGTGTGGAGAAAAGGGAACCCTCTTGCACTGTTGGTGGGAATGTAAATTGATACAACCACTATGGAAAACAGTATGGAGGTTCCTTAAAAAACTAAAAATAGAGTTACCGTATGATCCTGCAATCCCACTCCTGGGAATATATCTGGAGAAAGCTCTAATTTGAAAAGATACATGCATACCAATATTCATAACAGCACTATTTACAATAGCCAAGACATGGAAGCAACCTAAATGTCCACCAACAGATGAATAGATAAAGAAGATGTGGTATATAAATACAGTGGAATATTACTCAACCATTAAAAAGAATGAAATAATGTCATTTGTAGCAACATGGATGGACCTAGAGATTATCATATTAAGTGAAGTAAGTCAGACAGATAAAGACAAATACCATATATCACTTATATGTGGAATCTAAAAAAAAGATACAAATGAACACATTTACAGAACAGAAACAGACTCACAGACATAGAAAACAAACTTATGGTTACCAAAGGGGATAATGGTGGAGGGCGGAGATAAATTAGGAGTTTGGGATTAACATATATACAATACTATACATAAAACAGGTAAACAACAAGGACCTACTGTATAGCACAGGGAACTATACTCAACATCTTATAATAACCTATAATGGAAAAGAATCTGAAAAAATATATATAGATAGCTGGATAGCTAGATATAGATATGTATAGATATAGATATATACATATACATATATGTGTGTATGTAACTGAATCAATTTGCTGTACACTTGAAACTAAACAACATTGTAAATTAACTATATTTCAATTTTTTAAAATGCCTTCTCCTCTGTGAAATTTTCTCTTTTTCTTCCCTTTTACAACCTAGTCATAGTTAATTGCTCCATCTTCAGGACTGGCCAAGCATAATCTACAACTCTCTCTTAGCATTTATCACACCAAAGTTTAATTATTTATGTGTCTATGTTGAGAACGTTTCAAGGACAGGAACTATTGTTCATCTTTGTATTCCAGGAACTAAAAATGCCTGGCACTTTATAGGTGCTTGGTAAATGTTTGGTGGATGAATGCATAGAGGATGGAATAGGATTCTGGGCCCAGGGACCTGGAAAAGCAAAGCGTTGGAGACATGAAAGGGGACAGAGGGCTCAGGGGAAGGTCAGAGGTCCAGTGTGGCTAGAACTCAGGTTGCGTGGGCAGATGCATGAGGCACCTGGGCTAAGGCAATTCCTTACTAGAATCTAAGCTCCGTGAGGTTAAGGGTTTTGGTTTGTTTTGCTTACCATCTGGAGTATTGCCTGGAACAGAGGAGGTGCTCAATATATATAAGGTCTGCATATATGCATATATATCTCCTATCTTAGTGATAAGATCTGCTATGAACAGTAGAATGGTGTGTGTGTGTGTGTATAATTTTGAAGGAATTAACAAATATACTGATTCAGGACAGAATCATGGAAGACATTAGCACCAAAACAAATCTGTAGGAAGGATAAGAGACCTCTCATTAGCTGGTTCCTGCCGTCAGAGAACACCCAGGCCTGTAATACAAAAACACAGACACATTTAACTGCAGTAAAGCGAGCAGCTGGTGTGTAGGACGTTATGAGAGAAAGATACAGAACAAGAAGCAGCAGCTGGCACCCCCAGCGCAGAGCTGCATGAGAGGTTCCCATCAAGCCCAGATGCTCAGCTGATCGGATCCTCCTACGCATCTGGTTTGGTTTGAAATGCAGAGGAGAGACAGGAAACAATATCAAAGGCAGAGGAGGGGATGCCCATTGTGAGCTCTGTAGATTTCATAGGCAAAATGAGAAGATAAAGAGCTGCTTGTGGCTGCCCAACGTGGCTCAGAAGTGGGTCGAGCTCCCAAAGCAGAGTTTATTATCTTTATGTCAGCACCCAAACTTCTCTCTCCTTCCTCCTTAGAGCCCTGACTGCCTTTTGGTCTTCTCTCACCTCACAGGGCATTCCATGGTGATGATGGAGGTGTAATCAGTAATCCAAGAGTATTTATTGAGCACATACCATGGGCTAGTCTCTGTTTGGAACCGCGGCAACAGCAATGACCAAGCAGAAAAAAATTCCTGCCCTGATAGAGCTTAGATTTTAGCAAAGGGAGATAAACGGTAAACAAAATGCATAAGTGAAAGATATGTAAGATAATGGTAAGGAGTTTGGAAAAATATAAAACAGAAAAAGGAAACAAAGGAGCTAGGAGTGAGGTTAATTCTCGTTAGGGTACTGTATTAGTTTGCAAGGGCTGCCATAACAAAGTACCACACAGGCGGAGTGACATAGTTCTGGAGGCTAGAAGTCTGACATCAAGATGTCAGCAGGATTGGTTTCTTCTGAGGCCTCTCTCCTTGGCTTATAGATGGCCACTTTCTCTCTGTGTCCTCACATGGTTTTTCCTCTGTGTATGTCTGTGTCCTAATCTCCTCTTCTTATGAGGGCATCAGTCACATTGAATTAGGCCTGCCCAGATAGGTAATTAGCTTGATTACCTCTTTAAGGATGCTACACCTCCAAACACAGCCACATTCTGGGGTGCTGGGGGTTAGAACTTCAACATATGAATTTTGGAGGGACAACTTTCAGCCCATAACAGGTATCCTAGGAAAGCCTAGCTGGGAAGGTGGTATTTAAGCAAAGACTTGAAAGACTTAAAAGAGCTGGCCATGCAGATATCGGGGGTGGGGTGGGGTGGAGTGGGGAAACATTTCAGGTAGAGGGAACAGCCAATGCAAAGGCTCTGAGCTACAGGCATCTTAGTGAGTTTGAAGAGCAACAAGGAGGTATTGTGGCTAGAGGAGGTGAGCAAAGGGGAGAGCAGGAGGAGAAGCCAAAAGGCAAGGAGAATAGCAAAATCAGACAGGCCCTTAGGCCATTGAAAGGATTTGGCTTTTAGTCTGAGTGTGACAGGAAGTCCTTAAGGGAGAAATCATGCTCCTAGTGGCCTGCAAGTTCAGGTTCAAGTGCACTGCTTAGTCTGAGTAGCATCCATCAGGCACTTATGCTGACTGCCCCAGAACCACAGGGCTGAAGAGCCGGACCAATGATTAATACATTTTGACAGAAAAGATACATCTATTTCTAGGACTCTTGCTATTGTGATTTCTAAACTCTATCTCAATTCTTGCAGTTATTACTGCCAAACTTCTTTTTGATGCACTTAGAAAATGAGGTAGAAAGGCTATTTTTAAGTCATGTACTTTGATAAAATTTTGGAGGATGCTTGGATTGATGTATCCATTGTGTATCCTTTTCTTCTGCAGGGCTAAGAGTGAGGGGGACAGCAGCAGAGGTCTATTTCTGTCATCCATTGTGGTGGTTACTATGGGAAATCTGCTTCTGACTTCTTATTTTTTATTTTGAAATCATGGTTAGGGTACCATATTCTTCACAGGTTTTAGGGATGACATGCCTTTCATTGCCGGAAAATAAATGGTCAATATGTACGCTACCATCATGTCAAAACTGAAAATGCTAAGATAACCAAAAATCTACAAAGCTATGAAGAAGATCGGTACTGCATAAGAGCTATTGAAATGGATAATACTTTTTTTGTATTTGTGTGTTGGTTTATTCTCACACTGCCCATCAGAAGATCTTGGACTCATACATACATAATGTTTATTTATTAACCCAGAGTCAAAATGGTACAGTGGAAATACCACTGGATTTGCTGTTCGAAGACATGGGTCAAAGCCCAGGTTTGCTACTTCCTGTCTTTGTGCCTTCAGACAGCCATTTAACCTCTTTCAGTCTCAGCTCTCTTACCTGTAAACTGAGAAAAACAAGACCTCCTTTACCTTTTATAGAAATGTTGGGAAGACCAAGTAAAGGAAAGTCTTTATGAAGTATTACATAAAATTAGATATTCCTATAGTGAATATGCAAGGGCTATAAAATATCACAAAAAATTTCGTTTTACTATTCCTTAGGTTTTTTTTCTTTTTGTTCCTTTTTCCTTAAGTCTCTGTTTTCTGTGATCTCCACCACAGCCTCAGACCCTCCTTGTATCCTGCTCTCCAGTGTGGAGGGAGGCTGCACAGCGAGTGGGATACACATGGGCTTGGAGTCTTACAAACATGGATGGAATCCTCTGCCTTTTTGAGCTGAGTGTCACTGGGCATGTGATTCAACTTCCCCGGACCTCAGATTCTTCCTCTGTAAAATGGAGCAATACCAGATGCTCTAAGACTAACTACATTCTCAAGTATAATGGGAAGCATTTAGTTATACCTCGAACTTTAGGATATAAAAGCATTCTCCTCCCAACAAGCTCCAGTAAGCCTGGAGATGACAAGCACTCAGTTTAAGTACTTGGTGAATGAGTCAATTAATGATGAAGGGTGAAAACATAAGAGTACCAGCCACCCAGCACAAGGCCAGGAACATAGGCTGAGACTCTCAGTGAATCTCCACACATGTTTCCTCTTCATGCTGCTCATGCATCCAACCTCAGTAGCTCCCTCTTTTCCCGTGCAGACCATTGACAGCACTCTTCTTCCCCTCTCTAACCTGTTCTCATCCATCCCTCTGAGGATGTAAACATGAGATAAACAGGTTTCCTGGGTGGAAGTGTTCAATAGAATGGGATCTACCATTTCTGAGGGGACGAAAACCAAGCTATCATTGTACTGAACATATTTGTCTATCTATGACTACTTCTTATCTATATCTTCTGGATCTATCCTGGGAAAAACATTGGATTTCAGTGAGTTTTTAGGTTTTTTTTTTTGGATGAATGGTTTAAATAGATCTATCTGCTTCTTATTGACATCTGTGTTGATTTTAGGATTTATGATCCTGAGGAATTATGCCAGTCACTGAGGTCATTAAACATCGTATTTCAACAAATTTAAGATACAATATATTGGAAGTTGCAGCATTATTTCATTTACCACTAAGAAAGGAAAAAAAAATGTTGCTGAATAAACTACGATGCAATGCTTTCTTAAATTGAGCACTTGGCTGTTGCTTTGCAAGAAAACATGTATTTTTGGTCATTCCTCCAAAGACAAATATTTGCTTCTCTAAAAGCAGATTTGCAGTTCACTGCTGTTCTGTGCCTTTCTGTGAACACATTAACTTTAGTTTCAATGCCAAATCATAGGGTGTCTTTCCAAAGGCATTTGAACAGCACGTAAACTCAACACCCACAGTAACAACCATGCGCGCAGTTCAGCGGAAGTGATGACGTCATTAGGGACCGCACAGAACGGACTCCTGACTCGGTGATATAATTGTAAGACTCCGTGGAGTATAAAACAGGCTGGGTCCCCTCCCCGGCCCCGACGGGCTGGCGGGCTGCCCTGAGGAGGCGGGGAGGGGAGGGCTGGGCCGGCCGGCTGGCAGACGACGATGCCGAACTTCTGCGAGGCCCCCAACTGCACGTGGAAGAGCACGCAGTCGGACCTGGCCTTTTTCAGGTTCCCGCGGGATCCAGCCAGATGCCAGAAGTTGGTGGAGAATTGTAGGAGAGCAGACTTAGAAGATAAAACCCCTGATCAACTAAATAAACATTATCGATTTTGTGCCAAACACTTTGAGACTTCTATGATCTGTAGAACTAGTCCTTATAGGACAGTTCTTCGAGATAATGCAATACCAACAATATTTGATCTTACCAGCCATTTGAATAATCCACACAGTAGATACAGAAAACGAATATAAGAATTGAGTGAAGATGAAATCAGGACATTGAAACAGAAAAAAATTGATGAAACTTCTGAACAGGAATGAAAACATAAGGAAATAAACAACGGCAATGCTCAGAACCCCAGTGCAGAAGGGGGTGAAGAGCAGGATGAAGGCATTTTACCTTTAACCCTTGAAGAGAAGGAAAACAAAGAATACTTAAAATCTTTGTTTGAAATTTTTATTTATTTATTTATTTATATATTTTAAAATAAACTTATTTATTTATTTATATATTTTTGGCTGTGTTGGGTCTTCGTTTCTGTGCGAGGGCTTTCTCTAGTTGCGGCAAGCGGGGGCCACTCTTCATCGCGGTGCGCGGGCCTCTCACTATTGTGGCCTCTCTTGTTGCGGAGCACAGGCTCCAGACGCGCAGGCTCAGTAGTTGTGGCTCACGGGCCCAGTTGCTCTGCGGCATGTGGAATCTTCCCAGACCAGGGCTCGAACCCGTGTCCCCTGCATTGGCAGGCAAATTCTCAACCACTGCGCCACCAGGGAAGCCCCTTTGTTTGAAATTTTGATTCTTATGGGAAAACAGAACACACCTCTGGATGGACATGAAGCTGATGAAATCCCAGAAGGTCTCTTTACTCCTGATAACTTTCAAGCACTGCTGGAGTGCCAGATCAATTCTGGTGAAGAGGTTCTGAGAAAGTGCCTTGAGACAACGGCAGTGAACACATTGTTCTGTTCGAAAACACAGCAGAAACGGACGCTAGAGGTCTGTGAGAGCTGCGGTAACAGATTTTGATTTCATCGTTACCATTGTTGTTCTTAAAAATGTTCTATCTTTTACAAGAGCCTTTGGGAAAAATCTTCAGGGGCAAACTTCTGTTGTCTTCTTTGCAGCCAGTAGTTTGACTGCAGTGCTGCCTTCACTAAATGAAGTGATGGAAAATACCAGTTTATCATGAATTTTGGTTTGAGGAAGTCACAAATTTGGCAACCCAACTTGATATTCTGATGAAACTCCCAGGGAAATTTCGCAGAGCTCAGCACAGTCACCTGGAATCTCAGCTAACCTCTGAGAGTTACTATAAAGAAACTCTAAGTGTTGCAACAGTGGAACACATTATTCAGGAACTGAAAGATATACTCTCAGAACAGCACCTTAAAGCTCTTAAATGCTTATCTCTGGTACCCTCTGTCAGGGGACAGCTCAAATTCAATACATCAGAGGAGCATCATGCTGACATGTACAGAAGTGATTTACCTAATCCTGACACGCTCTCTGCTGAGCTGCATTGTCGGAGAATCAAGTGGAAACACAGAGGGAAAGATATAGAACTTCCGTCCACTATTTATGAAGCCCTTCATCTGCCAGACATCAAGTATTTTCCTAAAGTTTATGCATTGCTGAAGGTCCTATGTATTCTTCCTGTGATGAAGGTTGAGAGTGAACGCTATGAAAATGGGTGAAAGAGTCTCAAAGCATACCTGAGGAACACTTTGACAGACCAAAGGTCAAGGAACTTGCCTTCGCTTAACACAAATTTTGATATAAAACACAATTTGGAGTTAATGGTGGATACATATATTAAACTCTATATAAGTAAGTCAGAGCTTCCTACAGATAATTCAGAAACCACTGAAAATACCTAAGAGACTTTTAAAATAGGCTTTCTCTTATATTTGATATTTGAAAAAATCTGTAAGAAATTTGAAAATATCTTACAGAAAAGTTGTAAGGTGTACGTAGGCTACTTAATCACTGAATATCTTGACCTGTAGGCCTCCCATTGAGTACATTAGTCATTGATAATCTGCCTGTTTAAATGGCCCGTTTGAAGTCCCATGCTTTGGAGACCTAACTGGTCTTCCAGAAGATAGCCTTGAAAGTACCACGTTACACTCTGTGTGATCTCTGCTAACGGCACTTGGGACTTGTATTAGTTAAGTCATTTTACACATAACATTTATCACTGTGGATCCAATTGTCAGGTACTGAGTTATCAGTTCTTTGAAGAAATAAATTTTGAGGAGGTATGGGAGGAAGGAATACATTTTATAAAACATTACAATGAAGCTCATGACTGACCTTTGAATAGTAGGAGTTTTAAGTATGCTGTTAAAAATCTGTAAGGGACAATTAAGAAAATTATCAGACTGTAAGAGAAATGTGTGGGCTCGCCAAACAAGGATTTCAGTGTAGATTTCGTCTTTATCAAATGAAGTTAAAGGAACAAGTTATAGTTGAAGTTTGAAAGGAAGAGACTGCCATTGTTGTTCCACATCTGGTTGTTGCTGTTTGCATTCCTTTATTGAGCTTACATCTTCATAAGCTTTTTGGCAGGTATATGTTGAACACTTCTGTTTCATGGTCAAGACAGGATCAGAGGCCATGGATACTGACAACTGGTTTGTCTGTTTTCTTCTGTCTTTTTCCATGACGGTATCTACTGCCTCATCTTGATTTACAAGCAAAACCTAGAAACTACAAAAATAAGTGTTTTGTGGTTTATCTAGGAATAATACAGAAAATATTGCCATTATTTTTGGTGAAGAAAATCAATTTTGTATAGCTTATTTCAACCTAAATAAAATGTGAATTTTGTTTTAAAAAAAAAGAAACAGGCTGGGATTTCAGAGATACTAAGGTGTGGAAGGAAAGCATCTTAGAGTCAACAAAATGGTTTAGCAAATTAAAAATCCCCAATTGTTTTTTCCTCCAACAGAGGGGCAGATGCAACATTGTATCATCGAGGACTCAAAGTGAGCTGTGATTCTCTGCCTGAGCTGGTGTGCTCATTTTGCTTATTGGACATGCTTGACCATCAGAGAGGGCTGCTAGCATTCTTCTGGGTGGGAGGTGACTTAAATTTCAAGGGGAATGCCTGTCATGCTGGCATTTGGGAACTGGGGCAGTCAATTGTGCTTTGGGGCAGATAAAGTGTTTAAATGTTCTCCTGTATATTACGTAGGAGTCGCAGCCCTAAAATACCCACTTAATTGGTTCTAGTCTGCCTTCTGGATGTGTGTGGGATAAATGGAATTCCTCATGCCCACACACTGTGAAATGTCAGATCGTTGTTCATCCTTCCCTTTTCTTGCTGTCTTCAACCATTTCCCAAAGCTTCTCAAGGATTGTAATGAACTTGAATATTATACAGGTATTACACATGCATTTTGCTATGGTCTGAATGTTTGTGTTTTTCTCCCTTGCCCCCAATTCATATGTTGAAACCTAGACCCCAAGGTGATGGTGTTTTGGAGAGGTGATTAGGTCATGAAGGCAGAGCCCTCATGAATGGGATTCGTGTCTTTATAAAAGAGGCTCCACCATGTCAGGATGCTGTGAGAGGCTGGTGGTCTGCAACCCAGAAGAGAACCCTTCCTAGAATGTGACCATGCTGACATGTTGATCTTGGACTTCCCAGCCTGAAGAACTGTGAGAAATAAATTTCTGTTATTTGAAAGCTACCCAGTCTGGTATTTTGTTATAGCACCTAAACAGACTAAGACACATTTATTGTTTAAAAAATAAGAATGAAATAGCTACCACTTGCAGAGTGCTACTATAGCTGCCATCGTGCTAAGCATTCTATTTATATTGCTGTATTTTTTGCTCATGACAACCCTCTGCAGTAGGTATAATTATTGTCCTGTTTAATGATGGCAAAAACTGAAGCTTAGAGAGGATTAGTAACTTTCCCAAGGCCATACAACTAATGAGAAGTGGATCTGAGTTTCAAAACCAAATCTCCTTGTAATTAACAGCAATTTTTATACAGTTCTGTATAAGAAACTTGTGAAAGCGGTATAATAAAAATTGATCCAAATGAGCAGAAACTTCTCTTTTAAATCGGTGCCCGAAGGACATTATGTACTTATTGCAATAGTTCTGTTATTCAGGACATTTTTGGAACCCCCTTTTGGAATTGTCTTCAGGGCCCACGCTTTGAGGATCCTATTCAAAAGGATAATCCCTATTCATCCTGTGAGGTGAGATTTGACTGTTTAAAGGACCCTAACGAGGCAGGTCTGCTGACTAAGGTGTAGGATGACTGTGATCAACGGGGCGACATAGTTTTCAGTCATTTAAGAAAAGACCACGGTTTTCTTGAGTTGGTTGTAAACTAAAGCGGAAATATCCTTGGGATATGTATGATCTTCCTTGGATTATGAGGATTTGAGGGATATAAGACATTTATGGAAATGCAACTATCAGAGGTGAAAAAACAGTCAGCACCCACACTGACTTTCTTTATCAATATTAGCAATTTGAGCTGCACTTACATTTTGTTGGTACACATCAGGGGCCCCCAAATTTTAGTTGCTCAAGGCAGTATATGGCTCCTGGAAGTATTCTGTGTGGTGCTTTTATTGCACCCACACAGTGTGTTAATAGGCTATATAATTGGGCAGATTTTAGGTCTGTTGGCCATATAAGCAGTTCAGTCTCAATTGTCCTATGTCTACCCACTCAGGGTGCTTATGTTAATCCCCTGCCCACTGAAGGCATTTGGACTTTTGATTCCTGATGTTCACATTCTTTTGTCTAAAAGAACTCTGAACAGTAGGCATTACTCTGCTCAAAACAAAACAAAACAAAAAACCTTAGGATATTTCATGTCCCAGTTCCAACAGCCTTTAAGCTACTCTTAGCTAAAAGTAATTCTTGCTTTTCCTGAATTTCTATAAAACTTCAGTGGTCCTCACTTTGCAGTCTTGATCAGCTGTCTTCTGTCGTAGCTCTTTAGGAAGGGTTCCTATCTTATTTCAGAGGGAGTGTCCTTTATCAGAGGAGGTGCTCCTGTGGAAATGACGCTTGGGCTTGCCAAAGAGATCCGCTTACTATCTGAAACAGCCAAAAATATTTCCATGTGTTTGGACCTTTTACTTTATACTTTCTCTTTGCTCCTTTGCCAGCCCTGGTTGCCTTGATTTAGAAATCAGTCTTGGGTTCTGATGCTTGTTTACTGACCCTGCCTAGTTTTGATGAATCACTTACTCACAACCAGAGTCCTCGTGTTAACTTGCCTGGGATGATGTTGGCTCCATTCATTCCGGGTTTTGGTGACTTAGCTCTGCTTCTCAGTATATGATTCTGAGCTGTGTCCACTTCTTATCCTGGGGATGCTACACGAAAGGAACCATATTTTTCGCCACGGGAAGAACTGGGACAGAGTTGAGGATGGGAGTCCATGGAACACCTGCTTTCGTACGTAGCCCCCTGGTACCAAGCACTGTTCTTTGTAGACAGATCCTTGATAAAAATTTGTTAATGGAATAAATGAAAAAACAAAGCAGTTATAGTAGCATCTCATGATGTGGAAAGGGAAGTACAATTCATCTAATGCTGAATATGCTTCTGCTTTACATGAGGCATCGTGGTAGGCACTGAGAATTCAAAGATGAAAAGGTAAGGAGTTTGCACTCTCCTGGAAGTCTAGGGTTAAAGGAAAAGTCTGGGTGGTCAGCTTGGACAGAGATGATAGAGAACCTATTAAATTGTAGGTCTTAATCCTGGGTCCAGATTCAAAAAAGTCTTGAATATGTTGGGGGAGTTGCAATTTCTGAGCTGGAAAAATTCTTGAGGACTTGGGTCTTGATGCCAGGCTGCAGAACGATGGCTTCTGAGGGAAGAGGGGGGCAGGTGAAGGATCTGGCAAAGGACAAATGTCAAACCCATTTGAGGTCATGAGCAGGTTTCCCAGGGCTGCTCATTCCACCTTTTGGTCAAATTTTCCTGGGCTACTTGTTAGAAAAGGAGGTTTTTTTCATATTAAAAAAAAAAAAAAATCACATGGCGTCCTGGAGAACAAGTTCTTTTACTAGCATGACATGACTTTTAAAATACTGAAATCTGTTGTGACGTGCAGCGGAGGTTCTGAATTCTTTTTGGGAACAGGGCCCCAACCTTACTGGTAAATTTGTGCTTTTACTTAAGGTCACAGATGATGTGGTCAGCATTTTTTGATTATGAAGCAAGCTCTAAGAAAATAGAACAACTGAAGTGATCTTCCTCTCTCTAAACTGTAAGTTATCTTTCACAGCATCTCATTGGAGAGGCAACCTTGAGGGCTAAAGTAACTAGGTTATCCTCTCATCTAACCGACACGAGTAGCTGTCTGGCTGCCGTGAGTGACATGAGCCCAAAGTGGGGTGGAGGGAAATGTGGGTGAATTGCATTTTGAGGTCTGGGTCGCTGTTTGTCACTCTGCCTCTTGCCATTGCCAGGCACAAGCAATCTTCCTTCGCCGCAAGTTGCTACCTAAGGGGAACACTGTCCCAAGCTGTTGATACGCTCTATGTCAAGGCAGCAAGGCTCAAAGCAACAATTCCAGTAAGTATTAGGCTCTGCTTAGAATGATGACCAAAGGGACGTTTGAAATTCTGGATAAATCTTATTTCTCTTTGTTTTATTGTAGGAAGATCACGTAAAAAAAGTACAGTTATTAAAAAAGAAAACAAAAAACTATTTATGGTGAGCCAGAGGGTCTTTTTCTTTCTCACGTTTCTACTTGTTGGATGCTTTTATTTCCTTGCATTTTATTTTTTCCAGATGGTCATGAAGTAATAATCGGGGGATGCTTCAGTGTCATTTTACGAAAGCTACTCATGGTTTACTTTATGCAATTTATTCTATCTTATTTATAGAAAAACGGCAGATTCCAAGAACAACTACTGTCCTTTTTCATGGAAGATATTTTTGGTCAACTCCAATTACAAGTTTGCAACAAAACACACTTTGTGGAAGACTTTCACAGCCTTAGGCAGAAATCGAGCCACTGTGCAAGTATGCATAGCAAATAAGGTGAATTTGATCCTAGACATCTATCCAGAAAACAGCATGTAGGAAGTTGTCTTCACCCCAAAGAGTGGGTAAAGGGGTTTTCTAATTGTTGGCTTGTAGTCCAAATGGAGAGTCCATCACCAGGGAAACAGTATCAAATAACCCTGTATAACTTGTAATGCCACTATGTATTATTTCTTAAGGAATGGCACAGAAAACATGTTGAAGAGAGCTAAAGTGACAGGAGATGCTTCTCAAATGAATATCTAGTTTTTCAAATCATTCTCTCTTTATATGATTCCCAACTAATTCATTCATTCATTTAACAAATATTTCTTAAGCACCAACTATGTGCCAAATGCTATTCTAGGATATTTTCTTTCTTTCTCTCTTCTTTTCTCTCTTTCCCTTTCTTTCTTCTTTCTTTCTTTCTTTCCTTCCTTCCTTCCTTCCATCTTTCTTTCTTTCTTTCTTCCTTCCTTCCTTCCTTCCTTCCTTCCTTCCTTCCTTCCTTCCTTCCTTCCTTCCTTCCTTCCTTTCTTTCTTTCTTTCTTCTCCTCCCTCCCTCCTGCCCTCCCTTCCTTCCTCTGTCTTTCTTTTCTTCTCTCTTTCTGTCACCTCCTCTCTTTCCCATGTTGATAAGAGCTTTTAGATTGATTTTTTATCTTATTTTTATGTAAGTTTTTAGAGTTGTACCCTGTATAAGGCAAAGTCTCAATCAAAACAAAATGAAAAAAAGAAGTGTGTCTTCTTTGGTACCTAAATTATTTGATGCTGCAGTGTGGTTGCTGTCACCCTAAGCAACGGGGAATTAATTAAGAAGGTAAAAGTGACCACACTTTTCTGTAAAAACATCCACAATATTAAAGATTGGTACAGAAAAACAAAACAAAGCAAAACAACCAGGCCAGGATCTGTGCAGTATTAGTTGGCTTGCCTCTGTGGGAAGTGTTGAATCTTTTCTGTGGCATTGTTTGGGCTCCAAGTGTGCTTTCTCAAGCCTCCTGTGGTTGTACTTGAAGGTGGTACGAACTGGGGTGTGGGCTCCTGAAGATACCACAGTCCTTGGGTTGCCAGAAGGAAATGAGCTTTCTACCCTTCGGCACCAGGGCTACAGAAACTTGAACTCTGGGCAGTGGGAAGTGGAGTTTTAGTTTTTAAGAGTTAGGACATCATTTTCTTGCGGTCCATGAAAGTACTCAGTAACCCAAATTCCAGTCTATAGTGCAGAGGCATTTTTATGAGGGTGAGCTGCTCAGGTAGGTAAAAAAATTCAACAAATTTATGTCCTCTTTGGTTAGTCTGTGTTTAAGTTACGTCCTTGTTTGGGACTTGGGTTGCATAGTTTTCCATGAACTCTCCTATTCCCTTAAAATAACAACAGGCATAAAAATTACAAACTGGTACCTCTTGGCAGAACACGGAGAGAATGCTCCGGGCCAGTTCCCTTGCCTGAAATAATGGAAAGGTCATCACTTATCTTTGGTTTATTCTATACTTAACTTATAAGGTCATCTTATTAAGACAGTGAATAGTATAGTCTCTCTCTTTTTTTTTTTAATAGATCTCTATTGGAGTATAATTGCTTCACAGTACTGTGTTAGTTTCTGTTGCACAACAAAGCGAATCAGCCATATGCATACACATCCCCATATCCCCTCCCTCTTGAGCCTCCCTCCCATCCTCCCTATCCCACCCCTCTAGGTCATTGCAAAGCACCGAGCGATCTCCCTGTGCTATGCTGCTGCCCAGCCAAATATTTTACTTTCGGTAGTATATATATGTCGATGCTACTCTAACTTCGCCCCAGCTTCGCCCTCCCACCTGATGTCCTCAAGTCCATTCTCTATGTCTACCTCTTTATTCCTGCCTTGCAACTAGGTTCATCAGTACCATCTTTTTCCTTTTTTTTTTTTAGATTCCATATATATGCGTTAGCATACGGTATTTGTTTTTCTCTTTCTGACTTACTTCACTCTGTATGACAGACTCTAGGTCCATCCACCTCACTAAAAATAACTCAATTTTGTTTCTTTTTATGACTGAGTAATATTCCATTGTATATATGTGCCACATCTTCTTTATCCATTCATGTGTCAATGGACATTTAGGTTGGTTCCATGTCCTGGCTATTGTAAATAGTGCTGCAATGAACATTGTGGTACATGACTCTTCTTGAATTATGGTTTTCTCAGGGTATATGCCCAGTAGTGAGATTGCTGGGTCATTTGGTAGTTCTATTTTCAGTTTTTTAAGGAACCTCCGTACTGTTCTCCATAGTGGCTGTATCAATTTACATTCCCACCAACAGTGCAGGAGGGTTCCCTTTTCACCACACCCTTTCCAGCATTTATTGTTTCTAAATTTTTTGATAATGGCCATTCTGACCAGCGTGAGGTGATACCTCATTGCAGTTTTGATTTGCATTTCTCTAATAATTAGTGATGTTGAGCATCTTTTCATGTGCCTCTTGGCCATCTGTATGTCTTCCTTGGTGAAATGTCTGTTTAGGTCTTCCGCCCATTTTTTAACTGGATTGTTTTTTTGATATTGAGCTCCATGAGCTGTTTGTGTACTTTGGAGATTAATCCTTTGTCTCTTGTTTCATTTGCAAATATTTTCTCCTATTCTGAGGGCTGTCTTTTTGTCTTGTTTATGGTTTCCTTTGCTGTGCAAAAGCTTTTAAGTTTAATTCAGTCCCATTTGTTTATTTTTGTTTTTATTTCCATTACTCTAGGAGGTGGGTCAAAAAAGATCTTGCTGTGGTTTATGTCAAAGAGTGTTTTTCCTATGTTTTCCTCTAAGAGTTTTATAGTGTCTGGTCTTACATTTAAGTTTTTAATCCATTTGGAGTTTATTTTTGCATATGGTGTTAGGTATGTTCTAGTTTCATTCTTTTACATGTAGCTGTCCAGTTTTCCCAGCACCACTTATTGAAGAGGTTGTCTTTTCTCCATTGTATACTCTTGCCTCCTTTATCAAAGATAAGGTGACCATATGTGCATGGGTTTGTCCCTGGGCATTCTATACTGTACCATTGATCTACATTTCTGTTTTTGTGCCAGTACCATACTGTCTTGATTACTGCAGCTTTATGGTATAGTTTGAAGTCGGGGAGCCTGATTCGTCCAACTCCGTTTTTCTTTCTCAAGACTGCTTTGGCTATTTGGGGTCTTTTGTGTTTCCATACAAATTGTAAAATTTTTTGTTCTAATTTTGTGAAGAATGCCATTGGTAGTTTGATAGGGATTGCACTGAATCTGTAGATTGCTTTGGGTAGTATAGTCATTTTCACAATATTGATTCTTCCAATCCAAGAACATGGTATATTTCTCCATCTGTTTATGTCATCTTTGATTTCTTTCAGCAGTGTTTTATAGTTTTCTGAGTACAAGTCTTTCGCCTCCTTAGGCAGGTTTATTCCTAGGTATTTTATTCTTTTTGATGCAGTGGTAAATGGGAGTGTTTCCTTAATTTCTCTTTCTGATTTTTCATTGTTAGTGTATAAGAATGCCAGAGATTTCTGTGCATTAATTTTGTATCCTGCAACCTTACCAAATTCATTGACTAGTTCTAGTGGTTTTCTGGTGGCATCTTTAGGATTTTCTATGTATAGTATCATGTCATCGGCAAACAGTGACAGTTTTACTTCTTCTTTTCCAATTTGTATTCCTTTTATTTCTTTTTCTTCTCTGATTGCTGTGGCTAGGACTTCCAAAACTATCTTGAATAAGAGTGGCGAGAGTGGACATCCTTGTCTTGTTCCTGATCTTAGTGGAAATGCTTTCAGTTTTTCACCATTGAGTATGATGCTTGCTGTGGGTTTGTCATACATGGCCTTTATTATGTTGAGATAGGTTCCCTCTATGCCCATTTTCTGGAGAGCTTTTATCATAAATGGGTGTTGAATTTTGTCAAAAGCTTTTTCTGCATCCTTTGAGCTGATCATATGGTTTTTATTCCTTAATTTGTTAATGTGGTGTATCACATTGATTGATTTGCATATATTGAAGAATCCTTGCATCCTTGGCATAAATCCCACTTGATCATGGTGTATGATCCTTTTAATGTGCTGTTGGTTTCTGTTTGTTAGTATTTTGTTCAGGATTTTTGCATCTATATTCATCAGTGATATTGGTCTATAATTTTCTTTTTTTGTGATATCGTTTTCTGGTTTTGGTATCAGGGTGATGGTGGCTTTGTAGAATGAATTTGGGAGTGTTCCTCCCTCTGCAATTTTTTGGAAGAGTTTGAGAAGGATCGGTGTTAGCTCTTCTCTAAATGTTTGATAGAATTCGCCTATGAAGCCCTCTGGTCCTGGACTTTTGTTTGTTGGAAGTTTTTAAATTACGGTTTCAATTTTATTACTTGTGATAGGTCCATTTATATTTTCTATTTCTTCCTGAACCAGTCTTGGAAAATTGTACCTTTCCAAGAATTTGTCCATTTCTTTGTGGTTGTCCATTTTATTGGCATATAGTTGCTTGTAGTAGTCTCTCATGATCCTTTGTATTTCTGCAGTGTCAGTTGTTACTTCTCCTTTTTCATAATAGTTATAACCCAAATCAAGCAATGTTCTAGATGAAAAACTTAGAAAACATAGAGCTATCTAGGAACTCTGGTTTTCCTTGATTTGTTTTGGGAGAAGTTATTTCCTGAAGGGACCTTTATCTGTCAAGAGATGCTTTTTTCAATGCCTTGGACCACAGCGCGATGGGAGCAGGTGGTACCTCTCAGGCTGGTCGCGGAGGCTTTCCAAAGCGGCTGGCTCCCTCTTGCGGCCAAATATGAGCACAACCACCCCGAGCGCCACCTAACTCTGGGCTTTCCCTCTTATATTCTCCCACTCCAAGACAACCCTTGCTGACTTCAGTCACTTTGTCTCACAAGCTAAGGCATTTATGTGCTGGAGTAAACCAACCACCTCTGTAAAACTGTAAAAAAGAAGTCTAGGATTAGCCTGAGCTTTAGAAAGTCTCCACAGACATTGCTTTAGGGAAATAGGTTTAATTTTAATAATAGGCCTTGCATTTAATCTTTCTGTCAATTATAATTTTATATTTTTGGCCACAGAAGCTAGTATCTGTTTAATATAAATTAACCGAGCATTTGCTCTGTGTGGAATTCTAAATTAGTGGTTGGGGCGGAGTTTAGGAGGGAGAAGTTATAAAATGTGAAGTAGGCGACATTAATTTACATGTGATATTTTCTTTTCTTCTTTTTTGACCATTTGCTTTAATTCGGGGAGACAGGGATGGGGGCAGCTTTCCTAAGCAGAAGCAGCTGTGCCTTCCACCAGATGTGTAATTGTCATATTGTTTCTCTTTTCCCTCTTCATTCCAGGGACCTCAGGCTATAATTAATTCTTGAATATGGCAATGAACCAAAGCTTTGCAAGTTACAGAAAACTTTTCTCCCCCTTCCCAATGGTTCTGCTGGTTGCTTTAAAGCTCTCCTCTCTCATACT
The DNA here is from genome assembly GCF_028564815.1 of Eubalaena glacialis. Taxonomy (NCBI): domain Eukaryota; kingdom Metazoa; phylum Chordata; class Mammalia; order Artiodactyla; family Balaenidae; genus Eubalaena; species Eubalaena glacialis. Next base: position 49,935,914 of record NC_083726.1, read on the forward strand.
GTGTCTCTAACCATCTGAAACTTAGGTGGACTTTCTAGGAATGGATTCTGTGACTAAATCCATGTCTTGGTCTATAGAATTTGGGGTTGAAAAATAAAAATAAAACCAGAAATAGCATCTATAACCCAATCTGGGTCATCTCATTTTTTACTGGATGCAGACACCCCCCTAGATGTGCTGATTCTGAGTCAAGAATGACTCTCCACCGCAAAAGGCAAACAGGTCGCTCTCAGCAATGGCTGTCATTTCCATTTTTTTTTCAACCTCTTCCCTTTGTTCCCTCCAGCCTGGAGATGGTAACTGCTTCCTGCAGTTACTACCTCTATGATGTCTCTCTTTACCCTTTTAGTTACCTAGTTAACAACTTTATATCTAATTAACTGTTCTTTTAAAAAAATGAATATAGTCATTGAATATATTTATATTCATGAAGCATGTTTCCATAAACAATATTTCAGGAAAAAATAACTTATGAAATAATTTGAAAGATGTGTCCATGAAGAGTTTTTGAAAAAGAACATCTTAATAAGAAAACACTAATGAGGAAAATATTTTAAATTTATTTATTTATGGCTGTGTTGGGTCTTCGCTTTCTGTGCGAGGGCTTTCTCTAGTTGCGGCAAGTGGGGGCCACTCTTCATCGCGGTGCGCGGACCTCTCACTATCGCGGCCTCTCTTGTTGCGGAGCACAGGCTCCTGACGCGCAGGCTCAGTAATTGTGGCTCACGGGCCCAGTTGCTCCGCGGCATGTGGGATCTTCCCAGACTAGGGCTCGAACCCGTGTCCCCTGCATTGGCAGGCAGATTCTCAACCACTGCGCCACCAGGGAAGCCCGAAAATATTTTAAAATGATTAATGATGAAGAAAATATTCATGAGAATGTTGCTCATCTTCCCTCTCTCTGCTGCTCTTGTTGGACTGTTCTGAGATGTGATATTTTCTTAGTCAAAAAGGGACACTAAATATAGTCAATATAGAAACAGCCAATACATAGAAAATAATTAACACTTTTTGTATTTCCCCTGTTGCCCTTGCTATTTGGGGTATTGTGGGAAAAATGAGTAACACAGACTTTACCCTCTAGGAGTTCTGCAGTGTGTGTGTGTGTGTGTGTGTGTGTGTGTGTGTTGGTAGGAGGATTCTAGGCAGAAGGAAGGGGATGGCAAGGTAACTTCACAAACAATTATAACAAGAGGAAGAAAGGAAAAGCAGCATAATATTAGTGCTAGCAAAGCTCTGGGGTTTCAGAGCAGAAATACTAGAGTCTGGATGGAGCAGGTAAGTTTTCAAGAAGGAGGGACTTTGAGAGGGGCCCCAAGTTCTGCAGGTTCTATTTCTGCAGAACCTCGACACATTTCAAAACTGGTCCAAGGCTTCTTCCATGATCTGGAAACAGGAGGAAATGGCCCAGCCCCTGTTTCCAGGACCCAGAATTCTAGAATAATGCTTTGGTTATGTAATGCTTTAGGATAAATAGGATTCTGAGGGGTTGATTAAAAAACCAGCGTTGCGGGAGCTTCCCTGGTGGCGCAGTGGTTGAGAATCTGCCTGCCAATGCAGGGGACACGGGTTCGAGCCCTGGTCTGGGAAGATCCCACATGCCGTGGAGCAACTGGGCCCGTGAGCCACAACTACTGAGCCTGCGCGTCAGGAGCCTGTGCTCCGGAACAAGAGAGGCCGCCATAGTGAGAGGCCCGCGCACCGCGATGAAGAGTGGCCCCCGCTCGTCGCAACTAGAGAAAGCCCTCGCACAGAAACGAAGACCCAACACAGCCAAAAATAAATAAATAAATTAATTAATTAAAAAAAAAAAAAGCCAGCGTTGCATTTATGATGTTGCTTCCAGGGCTCTAGACAGTTAACTTACATACAGAATTTTGGCATATAGTAATTTGTTCAATGTGTTCACTTACTTGGGATTTGAATTTATGCCCACCATAAGCACTGGTGTTTGCTCTTCTGAAAACCACCCCCCCAAAAAACTTGTAAATAGCAAAACCAGCAAAATCTATGATACAAATCGCTTTCTGTAACTTAGAGAATCCAACAATTATTTATTTTGTATCTTAATAATTGAAGAAAATACTAAGGAGTAAGGATTACTACAGCCTCTTTATAAATTGTATATAGTATTTTTAAAATACTCTGATTCTATGTGGATGTTTTATTTCTGGTGATACTTTTTAATGGACATCCAGAACTGTTAAAAAAATATTACTCTGCTGAAGATGCAAAGATATTTTACTTTGTGATATTAAAAATTTTCATATCATCAGCCCTATTTTACCTAATAGAATTTGTTGATTATATGTTGAACTAGGCGGAATTTTTCACTTATTTACAAGAGCAAAGTACTAAATTCCTTCTTTAACACTGACGTTGGACTTCATTGGTATTATTAGGGTTGGGGAGATATTACAATTCCAGTGATGGAATGCTCATGTAATTTATTACCAAATCTCATTACCTTGGGGGTATAACCTGGGTTATATCTGAGTTATTCTTGGTGGAGGTTGTCTTGTATCACCAGAGAAGAAAACTAAGTTTAGAGCAACCAGGAATTAGATAGTGGATCACATGTCGTCAGCTAGAGTTGATCAATATCTCTTCCCCATTTTGTAGTTCCCATGGAACTTTAAGATTACTGCTATAGATAATGGTACAACTCTTTTGACATTAATATCACCAATCAACCATTGAACATTTCTAGGCTTTAGATTTCTTAGTTCAAAATTCAAATACAGGGACTTCCCTGGTGGTGCAGCGGTTAAGAATCCTCCTGCCAATGCAGGGAACATGGGTTCAAGCCCTGGTCCGGGAAGCTCCCACATGCCGCGGAGCAACTAAGCCCGTGCACCACAACTACTGAGCCTGCGCTCTAGAGCCCACGAGCCACAACTACGGAAGCCCATGCGCCTAGAGCCCGTGGTCCGCAACAAGAGAAGCCACTGCAAGGAGAAGCCCGTGCACAACGATGAGTAGCCCCCGCTCGCCACTACTAGAGAAAGTCCGCACGTAGCAACGAAGACCCAACGCAGCCAAAAATAAATAAATAAAATAAATAAATTTATGGAAAAAAAATTCAAACACAAAGTTCAAATGTCCATGGCAAGTAAACCGCCCTGTTTTTCTCCCCTCATTTATTTTTTTTCACACAGCAGTGTGCCACTTATTACTATGTGCTGAAGGCAAGGAAATAAATAATTATCCACACTTTGAGGGTTTGTGGATTTATAGTTGATGGGTAGCCATCGAGTGTCTGAGACCAAGGGTTTCCTTCCCTTCCTTCTTTCATTCCCCTCTTCTTCCTTCCTCCCTCCCCCATCTTTCCTTTCCCCAAACATATTTTCAGAATATTTCATGTACCTGCTCTAAGTCAATTTGCTAAATAGCTAATTTACCAAAAGACCAACTTTTTGAATCCATCATTTCTTTTACTTCTTTGGCTTTAGTTTACTGGCTTTTATCTTCGTGTGGAAGAATTCCTTCATTTTAAGAAATATTCTAATTTGTCTCAGTTCCAGATTCCTACCTTTGGAATGGGAGACTGAGTAGCAGAGAGAAGGGAGGCTGGGGAAATAAAGAAGAGTCATAAAAACTGAATCTTTTTGAACATGCAGAATTCTTATGTATATATTTAACATTAATATACTCTTATATATGGGAAGAATGCATTTGTAACAATTTTCCAAAGTCAAGAACACATTCAAGTATATATACCAACTTCAATATCAGAGAGACACTAATTGCTGTAACAAATATGCCCACAAATTTCAGTGGCTTCACATTTTAGAACTTTATTTCTCACTCATGTAAAATTCCATTTGGAATGTTTCTGGATGAGGTCACTTTCCTCCACATCATGAATCAGAGATCCAGGGGCCTTCCACATTGCAGCTCCGTCATTCCTTAGGCCTTTTGCGTTTAGTCAGGCAAAGGGGGATGAGAGCAGGAAGAAGACATATCATCTTCTTATAAGCCTGGCTCCCAAAATGACACATATCATTCTGGTCATATTCTATTGGCAAGAACTAGTCACCTGGCCACAATAACTGCAAGGAATCCTGGGAAACGTAGTCTAGCTTATGGCTAGGAAGAAGAGGAAATAAATTTTGGCCAATAATTAGCAGTCTGTGCCATAATTATTCACGAATTTTTCATTAGTATATTATTTATGACCAGGACCATCCTTAGCTTATAGGGTACCTTTATGCAAAGTAGAAAAAGGATATAGCCTTGCATGAGCATGTTACAATGAATGGAACGCTTTCTTAAACTGGGCTCTCATGTGTGGGACATAACTGCACAATGGTACAGGGTGGTTCATGATTAGTAAATGAATGGTTTTTTGTTATGAGTATATTTTTTTCATGAGGAAGAAGGGAACTGAAACAGACAAAAATTGGTGTTATAAAGACAAAAGGAAAACCCAATCAATTGAAACTAAATGACTAAAAGAAACAAGTAAATGTTGGAAATTGACCTCTTGCAACTTGTCTTACAGCAGTTTGGTTTAATTGTATATTGTCTAGGTCCTGTCCTAGGTGCTATAGGGGAGACCAGGATGATTTGGTCCCTGCTCTCCAGAGCTTATGCTCTTTTGGGGAGAGAAATGTAAACAGAGAAGTTTAGTGAATCATGAAATGTGACATGTGCTCATGCTGAGTTTTCTGTCTGACAAATTCACTGGGGAAGGTGCAAAGGAAGAAGTAGTTAATAATTCTACCTGCTCTGAGGCTTGGGGTGTATGGGGGGATAGACACAAATAGTGCTATTAGAAGATGTGATGATCGAATTTAATTTCCTGGGGAATAACGGGCAGGAATGGCAAGGGGAGAAACTTGAATAAAGCCTTGATGGTATAAAACAACATACCATATTCAGGAAGTTGCAAGTAATTGAATATGAATGTATGTGTATGAGTGTGTGAATGTGGCTTGGGGAACTTAAAAGGCAGGCTTGTAGTTTAGACTTTGGCCAGGAGATGCCGATAGGGGCCAGATGAAGAAAGACATGGTAAGACTGGCTAAGGAGTTTGGATTACATACTGGAGAAAATGAAAAGCCACTGAAAGGCATGGCTTGATTAAATACTCTGTTTTAGAAAGACCTCTTTGGTGAATGGAGAGGGGTGTAGGTCGGGGTGAGACCTGAGGCAAAGGAAACAATGAACAGAGCATTGCAATAATGTGCCTGGACTAAAGTATGCACACTAGAGCCACAGGGAAGGGCGAGGGGAGTCTGAGGAGGCGAGCAGACTGGGATGAGCCTAAGGTTTCCAGTTGGGGAGCTGGCTGGATGGTGGTGTCATCCACTATGAGAACAAAAAGAAAAAGCTTGGAGAAAGGTTAACAAATTGCTTTAGACCTGCTAGAAGTTTGAGGAGCCCCTTGCATAAAAGCAATCATAAGAGTAGTATGTATGCTCTCTCATATATTGTGTGTATATTTAATATTTATGATGTATTAATAGATTTACTGAGATATAATTAAAATGCAATTAACTGAACGTATTTAAAGTGTATAATCTGGTAGTTTTGATGTATGTGTATGTTTGTGAAACCACCACCGCAATTAAGATAATGAACATGTCCATCACCCACAAAGGTTTCTTTGTGTGGCTTGGTAATCCGCTCCCTCTTTCCCCATGACACTCTGCCTCCAGGGGACCACTGACCAGCTTTCTGTCACTATAGATTTATTTGCATTTCCTAGAATTTAACATAAATGGTACTACAGATGATCCCTGACTTACAATGGTATGATTTTTTGACTTTACAGAGGTGTAAAAGCTATATGAATTCAGTAGAAACTGTACTTCAAATTTTGAAGTTTGCTCTTTTCCTGGGCTAGTGATCCATGGTACGGTACTCTCTCCTGAGGCTGGGCAGTGGTAGTGAGCCACGGCTCCCAGTCATCCATGTGATCATGAGGGTAAACAACCGATTCACTTGCAACCATTCTGTACCCAGACAACTATTCTGTTTTTCACTTTCATTACAGTGTTCAATAAATTACATGAGATATTCAACATTTTATCATAAAATAGGCTTGTGTTAGATGATTTTTCCCAATTGTAGGCCAGTGTAAGTGTTCTGAGCACTTTTAAGGTAGGCTAAGCTAAGCTATGATGTTTGGAAGGTTAGGAGTATTAAATGCATTTTTGACTTACAATATTTTCAACTAACAATAAGTTTATCAGGACTTAACCCAATCGTAAATTGAGGAAAATCTAAGTATGTGTTATACTCTTTAATGTCTGACTTCTTCCACCTAGCATCATTATTTTGAGATTCATTCATGTTATTGAGTGTATCAATTACTTCTCCCTTTTTCACTGCCAAGTAGTATTCCATTGTAATAATATACCACAATTTATCTATTCATCTGTTGATGGCTGTTTGGGTTTTTTTCCCCCAGTTTTTCACTATCACAAATAAAGCTGCTATTAATATTTATATACAAGTCTTTGTTTGGAGAGATATTTTCATTTCTCTTGGGTGAACACCTAGGAGTGGAATGGCTGGATCATAGGTTAGGTGTAGGTTTAACTATGTAAGAAACAGCTAAACTGTTTTCCAAAGTGGTTGAATCATTTTACATTTCTACCAGTAGTGTGTGGGAGTTAAAATTGCTCAGTATCCTTGCTATCACTTCATATGGTCAGTGTTTAAAAATGTTAGCCAGTCTAGCTGGAGTGTAGTGGTATTACATTGTGTTTTCAGTTTGCATTTCCCCAATCATTAATGAGGTTGACCATCTCTTGATTTACCTATTTACCACCTATATATTGTCTTTGGTGAAGCGTCTGTTCAAATATTTCGCCCATTAAAAAAAAAATGGATTGTTTCCGTGTCTTGGTTATTGTGAATAGTGCTTCTATGAACATAGGGGTGCATGTATCTTTTCAAATTAGAGTTTTCTCCAGATATATGCCCAGGAGTGGGATTGCTGGATCACATGGTAACTCTATTTTTAGTTTTTTTGAGGAACCTCCATACTGTTTTCCATAGTGGCTGCACCAATTTGCATTCCCACCAGCAGTGTAGGAGGGTTCCCTTTTCTCTGCATCCTCTCCAGCATTTGTCCTTTAACAGATCTTGTAGTACAGTTCTACTGGTGATGAATACATTCAGTTTTTTATGTCAGAAAAAAAGCCTTTATTTCCTCTTTATTTTTTAAATATATTTTTTCTGAATATAGAATTTGGGGTTGATAGTTTTTTTTTCAATACTTTAATGGTGTTGCTCCATTGTCTCCAGGCTTGTTTCTGACAAGAAATCTTCTCCCATTCTTATCTTTGTTCTTATGTCATATCTTTTTTTTCTGGCTTTCTTTCTTTT